>NC_060126.1:106960412-107640412 GCF_021461395.2 Schistocerca americana
GTAGAGAGGATATAGAATGTAGACTGGCAATGGCAAGGAAAGTGTTCCTGAAGAAGAGAAATTTGTTAACATCGAGTATAGATTTAAATGTCAGGAAGTCGTTTCTCAAAGTATTTGTACGGAGTGTAGCCATGTATGGAAGTGAAACGTGGACGATAAATAGTTTGGACAAGAAGAGAAGAATGTGGTGCTTCAGAAAAATGCTGAAGATTAGATGGCTAGATCATATAACTAATGAGGAGGTATTGAATAGAACTGAGGAGAAGCGGAGCTTGTGGCACAACTTGACTAGAAGAAGGGATCGGTTGGTAGGACATGTTCTGAGACATCGAGGGATCACCAATTTAGTATTGGAGGGCAGCGTGGAGGGTAAAAATCGTAGAGGGGGACCAAGAGATGAATACACCACGCAGATTCAGAAGGATGTAGGCTGCAGTAGGTACTGGGAGATGAAGAAGCTTGCACAGGATAGAGTAGCATGGAGAGCTGCATCAAACCAGTCTCAGGACTGAAGACCACAACAACAACAACAGTGTGTATGCTTAGGGACTGATGACCTTAGCAGCTAAGTCCCATGAGATTTCACACACATTTGAACATTTTGTCGGTACTGGTAAGTCCGCACCACAGGCTCCCCAGTTATGATCAGTGCTAGTACTAAGTCACGCTTAGGACAAGTGTCCCATGTGCAATCCACTCATAAAAAGAGTCAAGACCAGAATCCTCTCCAGACCTGAGACTGAATCAGAAGACCCTCTCCAGACTGAGTCTGAATCGGAAGACAAAGTTTCTCCTGCCTCACTTTCCATCAAATCTCAGCAAACACCACAAAATCACTCCCACAACCATCGCCACATGGATTTCATGCCAACCTCAAGACTCCACCAGCTCCCTGTCTAATTCGTCTGCTCTAATCGTGGGCCAATCCTGATCAAAGTTAACAATGTACTTCTCTTTTAACGAGAAGCACCAATCCTTGACTCGCACGTTCCCATGCAGAGAGGATAAGACATTGTGCCCCCGACTTGTTTCTTTCCACGGCCACTTTAGGCGGCATGTTTTGAGGTTCCATATAACTCTGAAGGGGACAACACATTTACCATGGGGATCATTATCTGGATGGCCCGAACGTTGCTGCGTGTCCAATTAGGTGCCCGAGCTAAACTAAGACAAGTGCCTTTTTGTTCCAACATAGATCATTTCAGAGTTATCATACATGTTGTGTTCCGTCTAAAAGAGTTTTGAAGGCCTGAGGCTTCCCAAAAAGCTCTGAAGGTAGAGAAATGACACCACCTGACGGCTCCCCCGATAGCGTCCAGTCCACGGTGAATAAAGAAACTCTCGAATTTTTATGGCCGCCATCCCTGTTCACAAAGTGCGCTTGCAACACTGTTGTAATGTGCTGGCCAGGTGTGATAGATTTCTCTCGTGCTCCTGCCCTGCTGTTGCAAGAGACGCCTAACTTGTAGTAGGTCCAGGTAGGTAGTTTTTTCACCTCTGATTGAAAGCATTGTCTGCACACCGGTACGAGAAATTCTTGGGTCCAATATTCTGTTCTTCGAGATGTTGATTTTGCTAATAGTTGCACGTGGCTTTCAAGCCCCAAATGTCCACTGCAAAGTGACTGCTCGTTCTCAATTCTAGAAAATACTATTCGAAGGAGAACCACCGTAAAGTTCTCGCATGCATTAACAATGCGTGCTCCCATCAATGCCTGCCCATGCTCATAACTTCCTGTCGTCTCACAAAAACGATGTCAGGTGCAAAATCAACATTAAATTGTACTCTTGAATATGGAGAATAGTGAGGGAGCGACTCGTCTTCTCTCACAGCTATAGAGGCAGAATGGATCAGTATTCTCAATATTTCTGCAGGGCATTTCCAGCGACTTGTTGAGTCCATGCCATCTAGTTTCTTTATTGCACCAGGCAAAAGGAGATGCAGCACCATGTTACGAGGTACCCCATGACACCATGACTTCTCTCACATAAGTGTGGAAAGTTGGAAAGAAGATTTCACCTATATATAACGTGGTATACATTCATTGAACTAAAAAGTTTATTAAAAATACTTTGGTGACCATCTGTACAACGCAAAATAAATATTCTTGACGAAACGTCGTTTCATGCTGAACGTAAGCGTGTAGTGACAGTATTACCAGCTATGTGCCACAAACGCTGTCGACTTATTTGATATTGGAGTTCAGATTCGTACACTCTTAAATGAAGTAAATAATTTACAGACAATTATTTGGTGACTATCCAAATCACGTACGATAAATGTTCTCTTAAAGAAATAACTATCTTTTATTTAAGCCAGTGTTCAAACTGTCGATCAAGGGCTGGAAGGCACAGTTGTAATCGCCGTTCGAAAGAACGATCAACAGACGTAATTACCGTGGATGACACGGCAGCGCATGCACTGGCAATTCGACGACACATATCGTCTGATGCAGTTGGGGCTTTGTCATAAACTGCATCTTTGAGTGTTCCCGAAAGGAGTCAAATTGAGGGACCTCGCAGACCATTTGACAACGGAATTTCGTCTTATCCAACGTCCAGGAAAGTTCTCATTCAGCACTTACGTTGCAGCACGGGACGAGTGAACTTGGCAACCGTCGTGTTGCAGCCACATACACCGTCGAATATCCACTGGTACCGATTCTAGAAGGACTAGCAGAATGTTCGTGTGTATGAATGTCCATTTAAAAAGCCTGAGATGATGCAATTTCCTATGATGCCGCACCATATGTTTACGCTCCACGGCCATTGATGTTGAACGTGATGAAGCCAGCGTGGATTATCCGCTGCTCAGTAATGCATGTTATGCAAATTTACATCAGCGTGATTAATAAACGGTGCTGAATTGATAAAGAGCAGACGTTGGGATAACTTAGGGTCTTCTCTATGTTTGTTGAAGGGCAAGCCGACAACATTCTGTACAATGTTCGAAATAGCGGTCGTCGAGTGCCTGATTGAGTGATACATTATGGGGAAGGAAATTCTGTCGATGCAGGACGTGAATGGCACTCGTCTGGCTGATTCCACAATCCTCGGCAGTATGTCTCGTACCACTGTCCGGATTCATTAGCTTCGTGGCCAGGACAGCTTCTTTGCGTTCTCTGTCACTTGTAGTCTTCTTTCTTTTCCTGTTTTTGGCGTTTAAACAGCCTGTACGCACTACCATGTTAATATACACATCAAAAAAAGTTTTGAATCACCTTGGTTCCGAGAGTTCCGGAACCTGTACAGAAAATTGGAATAGACATCAACATAAACATCATTTCCGCCCTTTTTATTGCTCATGAAAACCACACATTGCATGTTGTACCACCACACAGCAAGACTTTCAGAGGTGGTGGTCCAGATTGCTGTACACACCGGAACCCCTGATACCCAGTACCACGTCCTCTTGCGTTGATGCATGCCTGTATTCGTCGTGGCATACTATTCACAAGTTCATCAAGGCTCTGTTGGTCCAGATTGTCCCACTCCTCAACAGCGATTCAGCGTAGATCCCCCAGAGTGGTTACGTCGTCCATAAACTGCCCTTTTCAATCTATCCCAGGCATGTTCGATAGGGTTCATGTCTGTAGAACATGCTGGCCACTCTAGTCGAGCGATGTCGTTATCCCGAAGCAAGTGCACGATGGGAACGCGGATTGTCGTCAATGAAGACGAATACCTCGCCAATATGCTGCCGATATGATTGCACTGTCGGTCGGAGGATGGCATTCACGTATAGTACAGCCGTTACAGCGCCTTCCATGATCACCAGCGGCGTACGTCCGCCCCACATAATGCCACTCCAAAACAGCACTTGCTGCACTCGCTGGTCAGTGTGCCGAAGGCGTTCAACCTGACCAGGTCGAACACGTCTCCAATGATTGTCTGGTTGAAGGCATATGCGACACTCATCGGTGAAGAGAACGTGATGCCAATCCTGCCGTTCAGCATGTTGTTGCGCCCATCTGTACCGCGCTGCATGGTGTCTTGGTTGCAAAGATGGACCTCGCCATGGACGTCGGGAGTGAAGTCGCGCATAATGCAGCCTATTGCGCACAGTTTGAGTCGTAGCACGACATCCTCTAGGGGCTGCACGAAAAGCGTTATTCAGCATGGTGTCGTTGCTGTCAGGGCTCTTCCGAGCCATAATCCATAGGTAGCGGTCATCTACTGCAGTAGTAGCCCTTGGGAGGCCTGAGCGAGGCATGTCATCGGCAGTTCCTCTCTGTGTCTCCTCGATGTCCGAAGAACATCGCTCTGGTTCACTCTGAGACGCTTGGACACATCTCTTGTTGAGAGTCCTTCCTGGCACAAAGTAACAATGCGGAAGCGATCGAACCGCGGTATTTACCGCCTAGGGCATTATTGAACTACAGACAACATGAGCTATGGACAGTCTTCCTGGTGGTATGGCTGGAACTGATCGGCAGTCGGAACCCCTCCGTATAATGGGCGCTGCTCATGCAAGACTGTTTACATCTTTGGACGGGTTTCAAAAATGGCTCTGAGCACTATGGGACTCAACTGCTGAGGTCATTAGTCCCCTAGAACTTAGAACTAGTTAAACCTAACTAACCTAAGGACATCACAAACATCCATGCCCGAGGCAGGATTCGAGCCTGCGACCGTAGCGATCTTGCGGTTCCAGACTGCAGCGCCTTTAACCGCACGGCCACTTCGGCCAGCTGGACGGGTTTAGTGACATCTCTGAACAGTCAAAGGGACTGTGTCTGTGATACATATCCACAGTCAACATCGATCTTCAGGAGTTCTGGGAACCGGGGTGATGCAAAACTTTTTTTGGTGCGTTTAATTCGTGCAATTGCCCGATGCGTCGGACGTTAGTTGTCTCTATGATAGCCCTATACCGCTGTACTGTTTTTGTGGCATTTATTTTACATTCATCATATAAAAGTAGTATATACAACTTCTCATTGATGTGCATGTCTTCACTCAACGAATGCTGAAGCAGAAATGAGCGGCCTACAGTGCAGGCAAGTAAACAAGTAAATCTGTTGGCATTCTGAGACAGTGTAGCACGAGAGCTCATACCGATTCTGGCCTCTGTGTTACCACATTCTACGACATTTCTCCAATATTTTTCTACAGGTTTCAACGCTAACAGTAACAAATGCTGTATCACAGTAATTGTCTTCTCAAGAGTTATCGAATACAGTAGTTGGTTCCATTTAAAAAATCTTGCTTGCTTCAATATCTCCGTTGGTATCAGAGCGCAAAACATTAACCAAATAAAAAAATACGTGCCCCTCGACGCTCTAACATCCGCCGAAAGCCACTTTTCGATATGTGTAACCATTCACGAAATAAAATTGGTGTTACGTCTTGCATGACACACCTTGTATATCGAGTATCTTACAGAGTCCGCCAGAAACATGTATACACTCTTTGTCAGGCTCTAACGAGATATCGATATTGTCGTCCGATGTGAGTTACGAGAGTGTGTAGTATGGTATTTGGCTCAACAGATGTAAGTACTTTCGTCTCGGTACTGAGAAAACAAGATGGCAGGAGCACGCTTAACATTCGAGCAACAAAAATGTATTGTGAAGTGGTTTTTCAAGATTGATAATGCCGTTGAAGTGCAATGTTAGTGGAGGTAGGAGTTTGACACGGAACCGCCAACACGCTGACAATGAAACACATCATTGACAGGTTTGAACTGCATGGAACGATTAGTGATATTCACAAAGGAAGATCAGGAAGACAGTGTGCAGCTAAAAGTCCTGCCTCATCGGCTCTCGTGTTAGAAACGTTTGTTCATTCTCCACAGAAGTCTGCTACGCAATATGCACGTGAAGTGGGGGTTAGCAGCACAACTGTATGAAGAATTCTGAAAGCTGCAAAATGGAAACTTTACATTCCACGATTACTGCACGCGATTAATGATGACGATCCTGGTCGCCGAATCCAGTTTTGTGAATGGTATCAGGAAACGGTAAACTGATGACGAACAATTTATGACGAAGGTAGTGTGGAGTAACGAGGCACAATTTAAACTTAATGGAACCGTAAATCGGCGTAACAGTGTGGACTGCGAATCGGAAATTCCGAGTGTTTATGTGGATAAAGCGGTCAATCTACTAGGAGTTCATGTATGGTGTGGACAATCATCTAGAGGCTTAGTAGGACTCTTTTCCATTGACACTACTGTCACTAGAAAAGTGTACCTGTAAATGTTCCGCACATCAATTTTGCCAGGTATTCGTGTGCTTTATGGAGCTGATGAAGAGATTTTCTACCAACAGGACGGAGCGCCACGACACTACCACCTAGCAGTACGAGCTCTCCAGGATGACAATCTTCCGGGGCATTGGATTGGACGAAGAGGGACCATTGACTTCCCTCCACGGTCGCCAAATCTAACTCCTATGTACGAGGGCAGTTCAATAAGTAATGCAACACATTTTTTTTCTCGGCCAATTTTGGTTGAAAAAACCGGAAATTTCTTGTGGAATATTTTCAAACATTCTCGCTTCATCTCGTATAGTTTCATTGACTTCCGACAGGTGGCAGCGCTGTACGGAGCTGTTAAAATGGCGTCTGTAACGGATGTGCCTTGCAAACAACGGGCAGTGATCGAGTTTCTTTTGGCGGAAAACCAGGGCATCTCAGATATTCATAGGCGCTTGCAGAATGTCTACGGTGATCTGGCAGTGGACAAAAGCACGGTGAGTCGTTGGGCAAAGCGTGTGTCATCATCGCCGCAAGGTCAAGCAAGACTGTCTGATCTCCCGCGTGCGGGCCGGCCGTGCATAGCTGTGACTCCTGCAATGGCGGAGCGTGCGAACACACTCGTTCGAGATGATCGACGGATCACCATCAAACAACTCAGTGCTCAACTTGACATCTCTGTTGGTAGTGCTGTCACAATTGTTCACCAGTTGGGATATTCAAAGGTTTGTTCCCGCTGGGTCCCTCGTTGTCTAACCGAACACCATAAAGAGCAAAGGAGAACCATCTGTGCGGAATTGCTTGCTCGTCATGTGGCTGAGGGTGACAATTTCTTGTCAAAGATTGTTACAGGCGATGAAACATGGGTTCATCACTTCGAACCTGAAACAAACCGGCAATCAATGGAGTGGCGCCACACCCACTCCCCTACCAAGAAAAAGTTTAAAGCCATACCCTCAGCCGGTAAAGTCACGGTTACAGTCTTCTGGGACGCTGAAGGGGTTATTCTGTTCTATGTCCTTCCCCATGGTCAAACGATCAACTCTGAAGTGTATTGTGCTACTCTTCAGAAATTGAAGAAACGACTTCAGCGTGTTCGTAGGCACAAAAATCTGAACGAACTTCTCCTTCTTCATGACAACGCAAGACCTCACACAAGTCTTCGCACCCGAGAGGAGCTCACAAAACTTCAGTGGACTGTTCTTCCTCATGCACCCTACAGCCCCGAACTCGCACCGTCGGATTTCCATATGTTTGGCCCAATGAAGGACGCAATCCGTGGGAGGCACTACGCGGATGATGAAGAAGTTATTGATGCAGTACGACGTTGGCTCCGACATCGACCAGTGGAATGGTACCGTGCAGGCATACAGGCCCTCATTTCAAGGTGGCGTAAGACCGTAGCATTGAATGGAGATTACGTTGAAAAACAGTGTTGTGTAGCTAAAAGATTGGGGAATAACCTGGTGTATTTCAATGCTGAATAAAACAGCCCCTGTTTCAGAAAAAAAATGTGTTGCATTACTTATTGAACTGCCCTCGTAGTTTTACTTGTGGGGGAACTGTGAAAGATAATGTCTATCGACGTAAGCCATGCACGCTGGAGGAACATCGCCAGGAGACAGCAGCTACATATGCAGCGATCTGCTCTGAAACACTGACTGACGTAGTTACAGCGACCGCTCGTCGTTCTGTTACGTGTATAGCCGCCAACGGCGAACATTTTGAACGTTTAAAGTAACCATGTGCAAACCTGAAGGGTGATTAATTATTAAATGTAAAAGAAACACATAAGTAATACTTGTCATTCCTTACAGTGTGCATACATTTTTATGGCGGACTCTGTATATATACAGCATGTTATGACTACACGTGCAGATGTTTCTATCGATGACTGAGGACAGTGTACTGAAGAACATTATATCAGTATTTACTTCATTTGAAGACTAATACACTACTGGCACTTAAAAATTGATACTCCAAGAAGAAATGCAGATGATAAACGGGTATTCATTGGACAAATACATTATTTCACGCAATTTGGGTGCATAGATCCTAAGAAATCAGTACCCAGAACAACCACCTCCACCTCTGGCCGTAATAACGGCCTTCATACGCCTGGGCATTGAGTCAAACAGAGCTTGGATGGCGTGTACAGGTACAGCTGCCCACGCAGCTTCAACACGATACCACAGTTCATCAAGAGTAGTGACTGACGTATTGTGACGAGCCAGTTGCTTGGCCACCATTGACCAGACGTTTTCAATTGGTGAGAGATCTGGAGTATGTGCTGGCCAGGGCAGCAGTCGAACAATTTCTGTATCCAGAAAGGCCCGTACAGGACCTGCCACATCTGGTCGTGCATTATCCTGCTGAAATGTAGGGTTTCGCAGGGATCGAATGAAGGGAAGAGCCACGGGTCGTAACACATCTGAAACGTAACGTCCACTGTTCAAAGTGCCGTCAATGCGAACAATAGGTGACCGAGACGTATAACCAATGGCACCCCATACCATCACGCCGGGTGATACGCCAGTATGGCGACGACGAATACACGCTTCCAACGTGCGTTCACCGGATGTCGCCAAACACGGATGCGACCATCATGATGCTGTAAACAGAACCTCGATTCATCCGAAAAAATGACGTTTTGCCATTCTCGCACCCAGGTACGTCGTTGAGAACACCATCGCAGGCGCTCCTGTCTGTGATGCAGCGTCAAGGGTAACCGCAGCCATGGTCTCCGAGCTGATAGTCCAAGCTGCTGCAAACGTCATCGAACTGTTCGTGCAGATGATTGTTGTCTTGCAAACGTCCCCATCTGTTGACTGAGGGATCGAGACGTGACTGCACGATCCGTTACAGCCATGCGGATAAGATGCCTGTCATCTCGACTGCTAGTGACTCGAGACCGTTGGGATCCAGCACGGCGTTCCGTATTACCCTCCTGAACCCACCGATTCCATATTCTGCTAACAGTCATTGGATCTCGACCAACACGAACAGCAATGTCGCGATACGATAAACCGCAATCGCGATAGGCTACAATCCGAACTTTATCAAAGTCGGAAATGTGGTGGTAAGCATTTCTCCTCCTTACACCAGGCATCACAACAACGTTTCACCAGGCAACGCCGGTCAACTGCTGTTTGTGTATGTGAAATCGGTTGGAAACTGTCCTCATGCCAGCACGCTGTAGGTGTCGCCACCGGCGCCAGCCTTGCGTGAATGCTCTGAAAAGCTAATCACTTGCATATCACAGCATCTTCTTCCTGTCGGTTAAATTTCGCGTCTGTAGCACGTCATCTTCGTGGTGTAGCAATTTTAATGGCCAACAGTGTAATTATAGCTAGCAAAAGATTCATGTTTTTAGGTTGATTAGTTGCTCCTTAGCACTAGTGGCATAACCCATCCATTGAAGTTTATTTTCCCATGGGCAGCAGGTCACGTATTGAAATGTGCATGCAAGAACACAAAGCGGGAAGTCGATACTGACAGGCGTCGTCCACTTCCCAGTGCAGTAACGACAATGCAGAAAATATCAGGTAGAAAATTATGGGATGTATTTGCTGAAAGACTGTTGGATGCAGACAAAAAACAACTGACACACTGAAGTGGGTACATCTTAAGGTACCAATGATCACAATATTTGTACCCATACCCCTAACACCCTATACTGTATATACAGAAAGAAATGTCCTTTGTGGCGATGCAGCTGGTAATCGGAATTAGGATATGCTGGCGTTTTTCGTAGATTTCCTTTCAATTTATGAAGCTTGTATGGAACCCTGTTTTTCTTCAGTTTTTCTCCCTGTCCATTCATTAACACAGGCAGTTTGCGTGGCCTTCCACTGTGACCGGGAGAGGGTAGCGTATTCTGGCCAACTCTGCGCTCCTCCCCCCACCTACTACCCCCGCCCACCCCGCCGCCGCCCCCTCAGTATGACAGTCGGCACCCTCTTTTCCATCCTGCAATGGGGGGTTAGGGAGCGCCCACACAGACGGACGCGGCCGCGGCTGCGGCGCTTTCAATTAAACGCGGCGATCATCTTGAGAGATAGCAATCTCCATTACGGCGCTCGCGGGACCGTGAAGTGGGAGATTAGGCTAATAGGCTGGCCTAGGCTATGGGAACACGGCCATATGCAGGTGTAGCCGGCTGCCGGATACCGCAGATGTTCGCCGCCGCGCTGGCAGCTCAGCCGCCGTATAATACGGTGGCACCCGCGAGTCGCTCCATCGGAGGCGCGCCGCGGACCTTGTCGCGTCTGCGAGAGCTCATCAAAGTTGCGAGAGACACGCTCACGCCACGCAGACGTAATGCCGTGCCGGATAAGCCCGCTGAATTCTGTCGGCCCTGCGCAGGTGTGCGACCGACTTCATTTGCGGAGGTATGGAATATTCATAGCGTCTTGTCGAGCTTAGTTTACACCGGAGCGAATGGTGGCGAACGAGCATCTGCAGACAGTTCGACAGTGTTCACAATCATTCTCTTGTACACTGCTCAAAAGAATTAGGGGAACATGAATTTGGGCGTCTGCCGTATCCCACTGTGCAATAATGACGACTATGTTCTCAATGGAGAGACGTCTACAGACGTTAAAGTAACCTCTGCCGTGACACAGGGGAGTGTTGTGGGACCATTGCTTTTCACAATATATGTAAATGACCTAGTAGATAGTGTCGGAAGTTCCATGCAGCTTTTCGCGGATGATGCTTTAGCATACTGAGAAGTTGCAGCATTAGAAAATTGCAGCGAAATGCAGGAAGATCTGCAGCGGATAGGCACTTGGTGCAGGGTTTGACAACTGACACTTAACACAGACAAATGTATGTATTGCGAATACATAGAAAGAAGGATCGTTTCTTGTATGATTATATGATAGGAGAACAAACACTGGTAGCAGTTACTTCTGTAAAATATCTGGGAGTATGCGTACGGAACGATTTGAAGTGGAATGATCATATAAAATTAATTGTTGGTAAGGCGGGTGGCAGGTTGAGATTCATTGGAAGAGTCCTTAGATAATGTAGTCCATCAACAAAGGAGGTGGCTTACAAAACCGACCTAGAGTATTGCTCATCAGTGTGGGATACGTACCAGGTCGGGTTGACGGAGGAGATAGAGAAGACCCAAAGAAGAGCGGCGCCTTTCGTCACAGGGTTATTTGGTAAGCGTGATAGCGTTACGGAGATGTTTAGCAAACTCAAGTGGCAGACTCTGCAAGAGAGGCGCTCAGCATCGCGGTTTAGCTTACTGTCCAGGTTTCGAGAGGGTGCGTTTCTGGATGAGGTATCGAATATATTGCTTCCCCCTACTTATACCTCCCGAAGAGATCACGAACGTAAAATTAGAGATTCGAGCGCGCACGGAGGCCTTCCATACGCGACTGGAACAGGAAAGGGTGGTAATGACAGTGGCACGTAAAGTGCCCTCCGCCACACACCGTTGGGTAGTTTGCGGAGTATAGTTGTAGATGTAGATGTAGATGCACCAAAACTATATCTTTCAAAAATTAAGTACACAACAGAACATCATTACATCGTCGTTCGTTAACTTGAACTAAAATGTTGGACACGTTGTAAGGCACCACTTATTTGCTAATAAGAGCGCAATTTACTTTATATCGAGTTTTTCTGTTTTACATGCATGAAGTGAATGTATCAGTGCTTCGGTGTGAACCAAGTAAAGAGTAACTCGTGACAAGAGATGCTTAGAGAAAGTATATTTATTCTGACGCGAATCAGGTAACTGTTATTAATAAATGTTTCTAGAACAGAGGTTACGTTTTGTCACTCAGACATTAGGAGACGTTTGTGGGTCATAAATACTACGTAGGTTGGAACTTAAATAGTGGCAACACTGCTGTGGAGACACTACGCAATGGAATCTACTGTTGTCGCTGACAACACACGTTGTTGACGTACCTATCTCACCTCCGAGCAAATGGACTAGCCCCTCCCACGCCACCGGCATGCGCACAGTCGAGGGAAGCACAGTCACTTGTGAGCGAGTGGCCTAACGTAACGGCGTCACTACGTTTTCGCAACAGAAACGACGGAGTTGGATCAAGATTAAATATGCCAGACGTCGTACAGCACGACAGTGTCATCAAGGTCTTCAAGAGGCGAGCGGGGAATCACCATTGCCGCACAGAACAGTGCCACCTTGGATAAAAGCCTTCAACGAAGGTCGGCAAACTGTGGCAGACATGCATCGGGCAGGTCGTCTCTGAAGAAGGAGTACATACCGTTGCCGCGTTAGTGGCCAGTGATCGACGCCACACGATTCGTGAGCTCGCCCATGAAACGGGATTAGCGCATACGATTGTGCTTCGCATCCTGAAGGAACACCAGGTCATGCCAAAAATTGCATCACGACGGGTTCCGCATGGCTTGACGGAAATGCAGAAATGGTTGCGTTACGATGCTGCTCAGACGCACTTGGAGCGCTATGATCGCGAAGGAGCGGATTTCTTACGCCGTATCGTAGCACTGGATGAGACATGGGCCACATCGTGCGAGCCAAAACTAAACGCCAATCCATCGAAAGGCATCACTATGGGTCGCCGAGAAAGTCGAAAGTGCGTCAGAGTCCCAGTATGGTGAAAGTTATGGTGATTCTCGTGTACGACTGTGATGGTGTTATCCTAACGCATTGCGTTCCTCCACGGCAGACCGTCAGTGCCTAGTATTACTGTTCGTTTTTGGAGCATCACCTACGACCAGCTTTGCGAAAGAAGCGGCGAAACTTTCTGCGCAACCCACCCATCATTTTCACGACAATGCGTGGGCGCATACAGCGCAAGCTGTGGCTGCTCTGTTCAGTCGATGGGACTGGGACGTACTATACTTCACCATCCTCCTCGGACCTAAGTCTCTGTGACTTTGATTTGATTCCGAAGATGAACCACTTCGTGGCATTCGTTTCAGAACTGTTCCAGAGGTTCGACAGGCAGTAGACTGCTCCATTCGCATCATCAACAGAACAGGCTCTGCTAACGGTATACTACGCCTTCCACATCGCTGGCAACGGGTTCTACACAACGCTGGTGACTACTTTGAAGGACGGCAACAGGTGCAAACATGTAACTCTTTTGTATCGGTTGTGAGTAAATAGTTGCCACTATTTAAGTTCCAAACCTCATATCTTTCAGTAATTTTACAATCTCAGAAAACGTTGATATTAACAAATAAATGAATAACTTTGGCGTAATCCAAGATGTACGATCTTCTACGAACTACACCGATTGTACGGTCAAGATTGTGCGCCATAGTCGGTATTCGTCAAGAGGATGCCTCTCGATGTAGTCATGCGGTAGACTATGCTCTCATACCGTTAGTTGATAGCTCATAATCAGCGTGAACAAGCTCATTTTAAGGTGGTTCTTAAATAGACGCACCATAGTGGCATCCCGTGTAAAAATTATTTGCACAAAAACTTCTTCCCAGTTTATTACGAAAACATAGGCAGTAACACTGCACTTTCAGAATCCGATGGCGCTGCTACGGCTCTGCAAGAAGACATAAGACTACAAGAGCATCTTTACATATCAGGAAGGAAGAATTCCTATACGGAGGCTCACTAAGTCAGTTCAAGGACGGACTGGCTTAATTATCAAAAATTCGGGTGCGAAAGCGTGGCCATTTATACTGTACGCCCCTTATACCACCAACTATGGAGTCATCAGCTAAACTGAGGCATTTCTGCAGGTTTAGTACGAATAGAGAGTTCTTGCACTGTGCCGGAAACAAAGTGTAAATAAACAGTCATCCTGTCATCCCTTTTCATTGCACTTTGAGAGCTTTATCAATATATGTGCGCTTCGTGAGCGCTTATCACTGCCTGACACCTACGTGGTATGCTCCGTGAAAGTCTACGCTAGGCACTCTGTGGTATCCGTTACCATTCTTCAATGGGAGTTCATGAGAGTTTTTGGTGAGTCTGGGGTGAAACAGGGCGACCACGAAAACGTCTGTCAAGCATGTCACACATACTCACGATGGGGCTTAGGTCGACACTCATCGCCGGTCATTCCATGGCTTCCACGTTCAGGCTTCGCAAGACATCCCTGGTGACGCCCGCCTGTAGGTCCTGGGCCCTCGCGTTAGAAGGAATTTAGGGCTTCCACCGTAAGCAGCAGGCGCCACTTGGTTCAACAGGATCTGTTCGATGTACTGTTTGGCGGTAAGGCGAGTATGGACAACGACAAGATCTGTATGGCTGTCAACACTAAAGACTCACCACATCACAGAACTCTTGAAATCTCTCTTTTCCCTAATAAGATAGAACATCAGTGTTATGCACGTTAAAAGAAAAATGCAAGGATATGCACTGGCAATGCCATGATCAGCTTTAAATTGCCAATCAAATGTTTTTATACCTCCGTACTCAGTTCTGCTCTTGTTTGCGAATGGACGCCATAGAGAACACAAATAATGATTGACAAAAGATTGCTATTTCACACTAAGTATGTGAAATAATAGTTATTGGGGTACGTACGAACCCTGACAGATCCCTTCATTTCTTGATGCAATAATTTACCGTGTGTATTGTAGAAATTTATTTTATGGACTTCTTATGTGCTACCAGTTTCGGCATTACATTGATGCCATCTTCAGGCTCCACATGTCATAGTCGTGAAAACGCTATACACGGAAGGAACCATATAACTGGATCCCTGAATCAAATTGTTATGTAACAGCTCTTGGTGGCCAGGTCAGTTATATGGTTCCTTCCGTGTATAGTGTTTTTACGACTATGACGTGTGGGGCCTGAATATGGCATGAATGTAATGCCGAGACAGGTAGCACATAAGAAGTTCATAAAATAAATTTCTGCCATACATACGGTTGTCAGTAAATTATTGCATCAAGAAATACACGCCCGCCGTTGTCGCACGGTCCATAATGGATCAACGAAGATTCCTTCATTCGTTGTTAGTTCCGGGAGAGATCACATTCGGTGTGGCAAGGCGTGCTGTACCTCTCTAGTAGCCCCTCGCCTGGTCTCGGGGAAACGAGACATTAAAAACTTGCTTGTGCCACTCGTACGTAGAGGTACTACTCAACGTAAAAACATACGAATTGTAATAACTATAAGTATTAGTCTGCAAATGAAGTAAATGCCAAACGCCTTGCCACAATGGTAACAACGATTCCCGTCTTATCACCGAAGTTAAGAGCTGTCTGACTGGACTAGCACTTTGATGGGCGACAATCCGGTCACCCAGGCGCTCTTGGGAAGTGGGGTGCAAACTGAGGCAACCTAAGGAGCTACAGTGTCGTAAAACAAAGTGTAAACTCCGTCATTTAAGTCACATAAGGCACAAAAAGAAACATTTCACTATCTGGTAGGCCGTCCGCGTGCCGTATTACTGCCTCACGTCTTCGAGGCATGCTCCTAACAATTCTGCGATCATTTTCTTGTGAAATTTTTGCCCACTCCTCACCAAGGATCTCTCGAAATTGTTCAAGATTCTGGGGTGTTATAGGCGGACGGACCCTGTCTTGTTCAAGGATAAACTGGGGACCCATTACAACTGCAGTAGGTGTAATGTCGCGCAGTACAATCTCATTAATGTACGTCTGAGCTTTAAGTCGGTCTCTGAGTATCTAAAGGTCCAATTAGCTACAACACCACACCACGACTGAGCCACAGCCAAATCTGCCCATTTTCTGGACTGCTGCTTCATTATACCGTCCATCACGACGACAATATACACGTAAACGCTCGTCGAATATTATTAGACGAAAGCAGGACTCGTCTGTAAACAATACATTCCGCCAGTGACGCAGCTGCCAGGGCCTATGCTCCTCAGAAAATCGATGTAGATGTTTCATGTGCCGAGCAGTTAATAGAGGGATGTGACGAGGTCTCCTTCACCTTAAACCGGCCTTATCTTTGCGTACTGTTTGGTCACTAACACTGCACCAGATACTGCTCTTACATCACTTTGTAGCTCCCGCGCAGTCGCAGTACGCCAGCAAAGAGGACAATTAATCACATGTCACTCGTCTCTGGCCGACTTTTTCTGTTATCTCAATTGCCCTGGCTTTCTTACGAATGTACCAGTATCAAGAAACTGTTTCCAAAAGAAGATGAAGCTACGTTAAACTCTGCGGGCACTACACGAATAGTCCAACCTTCATGCATTAATGTCACTTTCCGATCACGTTCTGCCTCTGTCAGATGCCTCACGTTGACTGATGAAACGTACACAAAGATCATAGAGACGCACTTGCTGCTTCCATTCACTAGAAGGTAGAGTGAGACTACCCGTCTATTTCACTCTTAGTGATAGCACGATACATTTGAATACCACCACTAAGCAATACTTTCAACTATTTTGGAGGACTGTTCTCAAAAGACTAAGAGCAACAGTATATACACTGGTGTCCAAAATTAAAGCAACAAACGAAAATCTTGTAACGTTGCGCTTATTTTGCCACAAAACAGCATAAACAGCTGATAGTAAAGTTGAAACAATGTAAAGTACACAGAACATAAACAACTGCGACATATACGGCGGTAGGCGAAAATTTTCTTCATTTTTTTTTTCCAACTTAACGGATTTTCACACACATTCCGACAACTGGATAATGTGGTCAGTATGAGGTGTGACCACGTCTAATACCAATACGGGCCTGACAACGGCGGAACATGCTGTTAATGTTGTCATCAGCCTCATGTTGCAATAATGCCCATTCTTCTGAAGAGCTGCCCACAAGTCTTGGAAAGTGGGTGGTGGATGGTGACGTGATGCAACTCGTCTTACTAGTGCATTCCAGACATGCTCTATGGGATTCAGATCGGGAGAGTGAGCAGGCCAGGCCATCGGTGCAACACCCTCCGTTTCCAAAAAACATCAACCACACGTGCTCTATCAGGTCGAGCATTATCGTCCATCAATACGAAGTTTGGTCTCATAGCACCTCTCAACAATCGTGCACGAGATCCCAACTTCTCCTTACGGTACGTGACAGCAGTTAAATCTTGCTGTATTGGAATAGCACCTCAGTATCGAACGAAACGGGTGGTCCTTCTGTAAGTAGGCTGTTTACGTTTTCTTATTGGCACCGTTACGTAGCGCTCAATATGAAAATCACTGGCTGTGCTGTGTGCAGTCTGTGGCTAGTTTGCATTGTTGTCTGCCATTGTAGTGTTGGGCAGCGGCAGCTGGATGTGAACAGCGCGTAGCGTTGCGCAGTTGGAGGTGAGCCGCCAGCAGTGGTGGATGTGGAGAGAGAGATGGCGGAGTTTTGAAATTTGTCATGAACTGCTATATTTATATATGATGATATCAAGGTAAATACATTGTTTGTTCTCTATTAATATCTTTCATTTGCTAACTATCCCTATCAGTAGTTAGTGCCTTCCATAGTTTGAATCTTTTATTTAGCTGGCAGTAGTGGCGCTCGCTGTATTGCAGTAGCTTGAGCAGCGAAGATTTTTGTGAGGTAAGTGATTTGTGAAAGGTATAGTTTAATGTTAGTCAGGGCCATTCTTTTGTAGGGAATTTTGAAAGTCAGATTGCGTTGCGCTAACAAAATATTGTGTGTCAGTTTAAGCACAGTCCTGTATAATTGTAAAAAGGGGACGTTTCATATGTCGACCCTTAGCCGAGGATACCTGACTGGAATCTTCTGATTTTTTTTCTTGTAGTTTGTGTAATTAGTGTAGATTTTGTTTATTGATAGCGCGTAATCATAGAGAGAATTTCCTTTGTAGTTGTAGTTTTTCATTGTTGTACAGTAAAACAGTTGTGGCATGCATGTAGATTTGCACCAAGTATTTCGCAGCTGCGCTTGCAATTAACTAGATATTATTTTCAGTGCTATGTTAATGTGTTCTCTTATTTTTGCTCTTCAAATTGTGTTTTTCTGTGTTGTCGTGTGAAATACTGTGACAATAATGGCGTGTGAAAAACGTAATACTAGGCTCCAAAGTAAACTGAGAAATGACAGTGAAGACGAAAGCAGTGTGTTAGCGCCGCAGAGTAATGAATTAACTAATGTTCAAAGTAGTAATTTGGTAATTGCGCATAGGGAAATGGAGTGGGCGGCAAACAATGGTGTAGACAGTGAAACAGGTAGTGAACAGGGAAGCGTTATCGATCGATTGGTCGGCAACAGCTCGCCTCAGGAATCGGGAATGACAGAACACAATATTGCAAATACTGCAGACTCAGGTTTTGGGTTCTCACCGTTTTCTCAAATGAGTCAAGACACATTTTCCGCTTGTCAAAATGTGAATGTTGCCGGTGCAACTTCACTGCCGAAAAGCACTGAGGAACATGTTTCAGACACCAGTGCATTGTTATTACAATTAATGCAACAAATGGGACAAAAGCTTGAAAAGTTAGACACAATGGAACAACACCAGAGACAAACACAGCAACAGTTAGACACAGTGGAACACAATCTCAAAAAGTTAGACACAGTGGAACAAAATCTTAAAAAGTTAGACACAGTGGAACAAAATCTTAAAAAGTTAGACACAATGGAACAACACCAGAGACAAACACAGCAACAGTTAGACGCAATGGAACAAAATCTTCAAAAGTTAGACACCACACTTGAACAAACACGCGAAGATTTAACTACTGAGTTACATAACATTGAATCGAAATGTCAAAAAGTCTGTAATGACGTAAAAACACAAATTTGTGAGCATTTTCAACCTATTTTTTCGCGGCATGAAAATGCATTACAGAATCACGAAGCAGCCATAAAAGAACTGCAAACCATTGTTCATGAAAATCATGAGACCTTGTGGGCTAAAATTGACTCAGTTGCATCTACCGATTCGGTTACGCAACTTGCAAGAACTCAGGAAAACTTAAAGGACACAGTAGATACCCTGAAAATTGGTTCAGAAAGACACATGGAGGAAATAAGTACACTATCGGAGAAAGTAGCCGAACTTTCGGATCAGGTCACTAACTTATCTACAAAGGTAGATGATGATCTGAATGACACAAGACCCGTAGCCTTCACTGACACAGAAGAGTATGAACAAATAAGAAAATTCAAACAAAATCAAAATCAAATCAATACACAGTACAAAAGAGAAATCCGGGAAGTACAAGATCATTTGGCACAAGTAGTACAAGAATTACGTATTTCAGAGGACACTCGCGCTCCAATACGGGAAGAGGGACATAGAAATACGGAACAGCCACAAAATAATAACACAGGGCATTTCGGAAGTTATGAAAGAAATTGGCAATGTGCACCGAATTTTGAGATGGAACGGCCGACTCGACCTAACAATGACCAATATGCGACTCGCCGACATGATGATTTTGACTATAAGCTGTTCATGACTACTCTGAATTTTCCAGTCTTATGAAATATTTTGAAGACATGTTGCACAAGAATCAGTACCTGTCAAACCCATACAGCCCCTCAGAACTTATCCGCATTTGCTTAATCAAATTGCCTGAACATTTACGACACATTATTTTGGCAGGACGTTGCAAAGACGACATTGAAGCTTTTCAGGGACTGTTACAAGAATTGGAAATTGACACTGACAATCGCGGAATGCGGAAACAGGAACACAACAATTACAGGTCACATCCGTCACAATTCCTCGATAATAACTGGACGCGACAAGGCTATTCTCACAACACAAATCGTGACCAAAACAGACACCACCCATATGACAACCGTTGGCAGAGTAGTAATAATTACAGGGAAAGATCACCTCTCCGCGGTAATGACTATCACAGAGACAATCAGAGAAACAGACAATATGGGAACCAAAACAATTATTATTACGGGAGACAGAATAACTTGAGACGCAACGGTCCAGCGCGCAGTTACGATTCAGGGAGAAATTCTCCACCACTTAACCGACAAGAAAGAAACTACAGGAACTACCGACATGACGACAGACGATGTGATCGTAACGACAGACCTGAATTGCATCAGAACTGGCGGGATTCAAACAGAGCAGGGCCCTCTCGTCACGGTGAATTTGTAGAAGTTAGGTCTCCAAACCCCAATAACGACGCGCGCCAACAAAGAGACAATAGGCAATGACTCACACCGCTGGCAGCCACAAAACATACTTATGAAACTGACGACGCAGCTGCCGTAGCTAGTAATTACGTAAAAATGGAAGACATTAGGGACATCTTACTCCAGGAACACGACATAAAACATAACAACATTGCATATCCTGTGATTCACATTACAGTAAATGATGTAAAATTTACGGCAGTACTTGACTCTGGCAGTCCCATTTCAGTAATTAGTGAAACAGCCTTTAGCAAATGCAACAAATCGAACGATTGTCCCACACTTCCGTTACGTAAGATTAAATTACAAGGTGCAATCTTTGGAAAAAGTGTAGATGTACGCCAACAAACCAACTTAGAATTCTTTTGTCAAAGCCACAGCTTCTCTATGAGCTTTCTTATTGTTCCATTATTGTCGACGGAAATTATACTGGGAGTAGACTTTTTGAATGAATACAAAGCAATCTTAAGCTTTCACGATGCTGAAATAAGTTTAGAAAAAGAAGGTAAGTCAATAGCTTTGAAATATGAAGATTGGCTCTCAAACCATGACGAGGAAATTAATCGGCTTTACCTCCTGTTAGACAACAGTTCGGAATTTTCAACGGAACTTGACACTAACAATCACTCTGCAAGTACTGACAGGGATGGTATCGACGACATATTTGATACTAATGACTTAATTCAAAATAAAATTCAAACAATTGAGAACCGTAATGACATTGATAGGCAGGACCTTTTTGAGATTTTACAGGCACATTCCACAGTTTTTACTCACAAAACAGGAACAATCAAGGGATTTCAATACCAATTTCAAATTTTGTGTTAGACCATACGTAATTCCGGCGCATTATAGGGACCGTGTTAGAACAGAAGTACAATCTATGCTTGATGAGGGCATTATTGAGCCTGCAGTAAGCTCATACAACAATCCATTACATGTTGTTGAGAAGAAAAATGGATCGATCAGGCTTGTCTTAGATTCGAGACAAATCAATACGATCATTATTCCTGAAACAGACAGGCCGCAAACGTTGGAAGAACTTCTTCAAAATTTTAATGGTGTAAAAGTGTTGTCTTCCATTGATCTCAGATCCAGCTTTTATCAGATCGAACTTCATCCAGAATGTAGAAAATACACAGCTTTCCTTTGTTTCGGCGTTTGTTATCAGTTTCGGAAACTTCCCTTTGGTTTGAACATTTCTTCAGCAGCATTCATTCGCGGGCTAAATTCCATATTACCTGAGTTCTTAAAACGTCACATCACCTTATATGTGGACGATATTCTAATAGCAGAAGCTTCATGGGAACTACATAATTGCATCCTAAACAGTTTGTTACGTATTTTTGCAGAATCTGGAATTACAGTTATCTTGGAAAAGTCTGAATTCGGTAGGACAAAGGTGAAGTTTTTGGGACATATTATTTCTTCTGAAGGCATTCAGCCGGATCCTGAAAAGTTAGAAGCAATCAGAGCCATTCCAGTTCCATCCACAAAAAGACAAGTCCGCAGTTTTCTAGGTCTCGTAAATTTTTACCGTCGTTTTCTGAATATGCAAATTCTTGTTACACCAAAACTTTGTTCTCTCACTGGAAAAAATACTATTTGGAACTGGGACGAACAAGCACAGTTGGAATTCGATTCTTTAAAAGAAGCGTTACTTCATGCGCCAATACTAGCTCATCCAGATCTATCACAAGATTTCTGCCTTAGCACGGATTCTTCTAAAGTCGGTCTTGGTGCCCATTTATTTCAAGAAGCCATAGAAAATGACATTACTGTGTAAGTAGGCTGTTTATGTTTTCTCTATGTAAGTAGGCTGTTTATGTTTTCTCTATGTAAGTAGGCTGTTTAGGATTTCTTATTGGTAACGCCACCTCTGTATGACAATCACTGGCTGTGCTGTGGGCAGTCTGTGTCTGCTTTGCATTGTTGTAATACTCGCCATTGTAGTGTTAGGCAGCTGGCTGTGAACAGCGCGTAGCGTTGCGCAGTTGGAGGTGAGCCGCCAGCAGTGGTGGATGTGGGGAGAGAGATGGCGGAGGTTTCTAATTTGTCATGAACTGATATATATATTATGACTTGTGATGATATTAAGGTAAATACATTGTTTGTTCTCTATTAATATCTTTCATTTGCTAACTATCCCTATCAGTAGTTAGTGCCTTCAGTAGTTTGAATCTTCTATTTAGCTGGCAGTAGTGGCGCTCGCTGTACTGCAGTAGCTTGAGCAGCGAAGATTTTTGTGAGGTAAGTGATTTGTGAAAGGTATAGTTTAATGTTTGTCAGGGCCATTCTTTAGTAGGGAATTTTGAAAGTCAGATTGCGTTGCGCTAAAAATATTGTGTGTCAGGTTAAGCACAGTCCTGTAGAATTGTTCAAAGGGGACGTTTCATATGTCGACCCTTAGCCTAGGATACCTCACTGGAATCTTCTGATTTTTCTTGTAGTTTGTGTATTTAGTGTAGCTTTTGTTTATTGCTAGCGCGTAATTGTAGAGAGAATCTCCTTTGTAGTTGTAGCCTTTCATTGTTGTACAGTAAAACAGTTGTGGCATGCATATAGATTTGCACCAAGTATTTCGCAGCTGTAATTAACTAGATATTATTTTCAGTGTTATGTTAATGTGTTCTCTTATTTTTGCTCTCCAAATTGTGTCTTTCTGTGTTGTCGTGTGAAATACTGTGACAATAATGGCGTGTGAAAAACGTAATACTAGGCTCCAAAGTAAACTGAGAAATGACAGTGAAAATGAAAGCAGTGTGTTAGCGCCACCGAGTAATGAATTAACTGATGTTCAAAGTAGTAATTTGATAATTGTGCATAGGGAAATGGAGCGGGCGGCAAACAATGGCGTGGACAGTGAAACAATTAGTGAAGAGGGAAGCATTATCGATCGATCGGTCGGCAACAGCTCGCCTCAGGAATCCGAAATGATAGGACACAATTTTGCAAACACTGTAGATTCACGTTTTGCGTCCTCACCGTTTTCTCAAATGAGTCAAGACACGTTTTCCGCTTGTCAAAATGTGAATGTTGCCGGTGCAAATTCACTGCCGAAAAGCACTGAGGAACATGTTTCAGACACCAGTGCATTGTTATTACAGTTAATGCAACAAATGAGACAAAGGCTACAAAAGTTAGACACAACGCTTGAACAAAATCAGAAACAAACACAGCAACAGTTACACACAATGGAACAAAATCAGAGACAAACACAGCAGAATCTTAAAAAGTTAGACACAATGGAACAACACCAGAGACAAACACAGCAACAGTTAGACACAATGGAACAAAATCTTCAAAAGTTAGACACCACACTTGAACAAACACGTGAAGATTTAACTACTGAGTTGCATAAAATCGAATCGAAATGTCAAAAAGTCTGTAACGACGTAAAAACACAAATTTGTGAGCATTTTCAACCTATTTTTTCGCGGCATGAAAATGCATTACAGAATCACGAAGCAGCCATAAAAGAACTGCAAATTATTGTTCATGAAAATCATGAGACCTTGCAAGCTAAAATTGACTCAGTTGCATCTACCGATTCGGTTACGCAACTTGCAAAAACTCAGGAAAACTTAAAGGACACAGTAGAAAGACACATGGAGGAAATTAGTTCATTATCAGAGAAAGTAGTTGAACTTTCGGATCAGCTAAATAATTTATCTACGAAGGTAGATGATAATCTGAATGACACAAAACCGGTAGTCTTTAATAACACAGAAGAGAGCGAACAAATTAGGAAACTGAAACAAAATCTGAATCAAATTGATACGCAACACCAAAGAGAAATCCGGGAAGTACAAGATCAGCTAACACAGGTAATACAAGAATTACGTATTTCAGAGGACACTCGCGCTCCAACACGGGAAGAGGGACTTAGAAACACGGAAAAGCTGCAAAATAATAACACAGGGCATTTCGGAAGTAATGAAAGAAATTGGGAATGTGCACCGAATTTTGAGATGGAACCGCCGAAGCGACGTAACAATGACCGACATGCGACTCGCCGACATGATGATTTTGACTATAAGCTGTTCATTACTACACGTAAATTCAAAACGTTTAAGAATTCTGCCAACGACATTCATCCACAAGCATGGCTCCATCAATTCTCTCATTGTTTTCCTCCCAACTGGTCGTTGGAACACAGATTAGAATTTATGTGTGGCTACTTAGAGAATGAACCAGCTGTAAGAATGCGATCGGTAATTCACGATTGCCACAGTGAAGGAGAGTTTTACCATGCCTTCCTCTCAGCATATTGGTCTCCAGCCACACAAGACCGAGTAAAACATGGCATCATAATGATGAAATGTTTCGAACAATCTGAATTTTCCAGTCTTATGAAATATTTTGAAGACATGTTGCATAAGAATCAGTATCTTTCAAACCCATACAGCCCCTCAGAACTCATCCGCATTTGCTTAATCAAACTGCCTGAACATTTACGACATATTATTTTGGCAGGACGTTGCAAAGACGACATTGAAGCATTTCAGGGACTCTTACAAGAATTAGAAATTGACACTGACAATCGCGGAACGCGAAACCAGGAACACAGCAATTACAGGTCACATCCGTCGCAATTCCGCGATGAAAGAAGTAATAACTTTACACGACAAGGCTATTCTCACAACACAAATCGTGACCAAAACAGACACCACCCGTATGACAACCGTTGGCAGAGTAGTAATAACTACAGGGAAAGATCACCTCTCCGTGGTAATGACTATCACAGAGACAATAAGATAAACAGACAATACGGGAACCAAAATAAATACTATCAAGGGAGACAGAATAACTTTAGACGCAACGGACCAGCGCGCAGTTACGATTCAGGGAGAAATTCTCCACCATGTGACCGACAAGAAAGAAACTATGGAATCTACCGACATGACGACAGACGATATGATCGTAACGACAGACCTGAATTGCATCAGAACTGGCGGGATTCAAACAGAGCAGGGCCCTCTCGTCACGGTGAATTTGTAGAAGTTAGGTCTCCAAATCCCAATAACGACGCGCGCCAACAAAGAGACAATAGGCAATGACTCATACCGCAGGCAGCCACAAAACGCACGTATGAAACTAACGACGCAGCTGCCGTAGCTAGTAATTACGTAAAAATGGAAGACATTAGGGACATTTTACTCCAAGAACACGACGTAAAACATAACAACATTGCATATCCTGTGATTCACATTACAGTAAATGACGTAAAATTTACGGCAGTACTTGACTCTGGCAGTCCCATTTCAGTAATCAGTGAAACAGCCTTTAGCAAATGCAACAAATCGAACGATTGCCCCACACTTCCGTTACGTAAGATTAAATTACAAGGTGCAATCTTTGGAAAAAGTGTAGATGTACGCCAACAAACCAATTTAGAATTCTTTTGTCAAAGCCACAGCTTCTCTATGAACTTTCTCATTGTTCCATTATTGTCGACGGAAATTATATTGGGAGTAGACTTTTTGAATGAATACAAAGCAATCTTAAACTTTCACGATGCTGAAATAAGTTTAGAGAAAGAAGGTAAGTCAATAGCTTTGAAATTTGAAGATTGGCTCTCAAACCATGACGAGGAAATTAATCGGCTTTACCTTCTGTTAGACAACAGTTCGGACTTTTCTACGGAACTAGACACTAACAATCACTCTGCAAGTACTGACAGGGATGATATCGACGGCGCATTTGACACTAATAAGTTAATTCAGAATAAAATTCAAACAATTGAGAATTGTAATGACAATGATAGGCAAGACCTTTTTGAGATTTTACAAGCACATTCCACAGTTTTTACTCACAAAACAGGAACAATCAAGGGATTTCAATACCAATTTCGTGTTCGTGAGCATACTAAATTTTGTGTTAGACCATACGTAATTCCGGCGCATTATAGGGACCGTGTTAGAACAGAAATACAATCTATGCTTAATGAGGGCATTATTGAGCCTGCAGTAAGCTCATACAACAATCCATTACATGTTGTTGAGAAGAAAAATGGATCGATCAGGCTTGTCTTAGATTCGAGACAAATCAATACGATCATTATTCCTGAAACAGACAGGCCGCAAACGTTAGAAGAACTTCTTCAAAATTTTAATGGTGTAAAAGTGTTGTCTTCCATTGATCTCAGATCCAGCTTTTATCAGATCGAACTTCATCCAGAATGTAGAAAATACACAGCTTTCCTTGGTTTCGGCGTTTGTTATCAGTTTCGGAAACTTCCCTTTGGTTTGAACATTTCTTCGGCAGCATTCATTCGCGGGCTAAATTCCATATTACCTGAGTTCTTAAAACGTCACATCACCTTATATGTAGACGATATTCTGATAGCAGAAGCCTCATGGGAACAACACAATCGCATCCTCAACAGCGTGTTACATATTTTTGCAGAATCTGGAATTACAGTTAACTTGGAAAAGTCTGAATTCGGTAGGTCAAAGGTGAGGTTTTTGGGACATATTACTTCTTCTGAAGGCATTCAGCCGGATCCTGAAAAGTTAGAAGCAATCAGAGCCATTCCAGTGCCATCCACAAAAAGACAAGTCCGCAGTTTTCTAGGTCTCGTAAATTTTTACCGTCGTTTTCTGAATATGCAAATTCTAGCTACACCAAAACTTTGTTCTCTCACTGGAAAAAATACTATTTGGAACTGGGACGAACAAGCACAGTTGGAATTCAATTCTTTGAAAGAAGCGTTACTTCACGCGCCAATCTTAGCTCATCCAGATCTGTCACAAGATTTCTGCCTTAGCACGGATTCTTCTAAAGTCGGTCTTGGTGCCCATTTATTTCAAGAAGCCATAGAAAATGACACTACCATTCAGAAAACCATTGCTTTTGCTAGCCGAGTGCTAACAAAATCTGAAAAAAATTATTCCGTTACTGAATTAGAAGCTTTAGCTATCGTTTGGGCATTTCACAAATTCCGTTTCTTTCTTTCTGGTAAGCACGTAAAAGTATACAGTGATCATCGTGCATTACAATTTCTTATGTCTTCAAAATTAAATCATGACAGGTTAAAACGTTGGGCATTGTTTCTGCAAGAATTCCGCTTCACAATAGTCTACATTCCCGGCAAGGAGAACATTGTTGCGGACGCACTGTCACGCGCACCGGCTGGGCTTGAGAAAAGTACCACAGAAGGCAACCTCCAGAAAAATTTCAGTATTCTTTACATTCAGAAAGTCGCCTTTGAAAACTTCATCACCACATCTTTAAAGGACATTGCTCATGAACAAGATAAAGATTCGATTTGGAAGGACATCAAGAGCAAATGGCATGAAAAGACACACACACAGATTCGGCATTATTACCTGGTTAGAAACAACATACTCTTCAAACGCTGCACTGTTGATGACAAGCTATGGGTACTTTGCATTCCAGACGATTTTGTTAATAAGCTCATTTGGTACATTCATTTCAGCTACGCACATTTTGGCCCACGAAAATGTTATCATATTCTTCGAACGACTTGTTATTTTAACAATATGGAAAAAAGAATTCGAAGAGTCTTGTCTATTTGTAAACTTTGTCAAAAGGCGAAGCCATCTACTGTCTCACAACGTGCTCCGTTGTTTCCTATTATTCCTGCTAAATTAAAAGAATTTGCTGCTGTTGATCTCTTGGGACCGCTTGTCAGAACATCCAATGGATTTTCGTACGTTCTAGTCGCTGTTGAACTTACTTCAAAATTTGTTTCTTTCACTCCGTTACGTAAAGCCACTGGACGGTCTGTATCCAACGCCTTTGTTAAAAATTTCTTACGTGAAGTTGGACACGTTAGTAAAGTCATTTCAGATAACGGACCGCAATTCAGATCTGCTGTTTGGTCACGCATGCTTCGCAACCATAAAATCAAACCTGTTTTTATTTCATTGTACTCACCACATTGCAACCCGTCTGAACGGATTATGAAAGAAATCAATAAGCTTTGCAGACTTTATTGTCACAGAAAGCATCAGCATTGGGACAGATATTTACACTTATTTCAAAACGTGCTGAATGAAATGCCTCACGACTCCACTGCTTTACCACCTACTCTTGTACTGAAGAATGAAGAACCACCGAACAGAATCAGAGAGCTTGTACCTTTCCCGAATACACGTAAACTTCGACACAAAGACATAATTGATTTGGCTCTTAAAAATATAAAATCTGCAGCAGACAAAAGGAGAAAACTACACGGTAAAGCAAATGCAAAGAAATTGTATATTGGTCAGAAAGTTCTCATTAAAGCTCATTCATTGTCACATAAGAAGAAACACTTGAGTCACAAATTCTTTCTAGTTTACAATGGACCTTACAGAATCCGACGTATACCACATGATAATTGCGTTGAAGTTGAAACTCTGCGTACTAGGAAGAGTAAAGGTTTACACCACATTTCTCATGTAAAACCATTTATTGACAGATAATCTGCCTTTTAACTTTGTCTTTGCCATAAAACTTTTCGCTTCACATTACTTAAATGCTTTGTCAGACTTAAGAAACTGTTAACATACAACAATGTTTGAAGTACAATATCCAGTCTAGAACCTAGGGAACATTTTAAACAGAAATTACGAATGCATTGTTATAGTGAACAGACGACACAGTATTGTATTTGTACATTCTTGCTTGTTTGTTGCACGATTACGTAACGACTATAAGGATCACATACTTAGAACATTTACCAGTACTGCTAATGAGATTTTAAGGCAACATTTTGGTTGAACTGAAAATGTATTCTGGATTTAAAGTACTTTCTGTGAGATACCAGATGACACAGTGTTAGTTTATGTGACAGTTACACGATTTTATCACGACGCTACTAATGAGTGACAATTTACAATGTTGCTTTTGCAGTGTTTCTGTTTTATATCCGCACAGTTTTTCTGAATTTCTTCTGGAAAGCAAAACATGTTTTAGTAGTAAGCTACAATGTGAGGCCCTTTTCTTAGCACAACAATACTTTACAGTATAGTATTTTCTTGATCACAGTAATGTGCATAATAATTATGATATCTATACACAAAGCATTTCACTTTCGTTTCTGATGGGGTAAGTACATTGACTTCTGCAGAACTTAGCTTTCGGTGGACGATAATTACGACACTTCCACAGAATTATCTTACAGCAAGACGCACATTTAGCGCTACAGGACACGCATTTGAGAGATTTTGTACTTAAAACATTTATTTTTAAAGATTTTTTAATTACAAAGAAAGTTTTCCGTGATATATTTCATTTCATTGCTGTAATCTGTAACACCTGAGGGTATAATTACATAAATCCTCAGGGGGGTACACGCCTACTTTGTGTACCATGTGTGTGGCAACCACAAGGAACCCTAGCTAATATGGTATTTGCTTATACAACTTTACACATCGGTACCATATTTCTCTAACACACAAATTACACAGCTATCTGATCATTTAACTGAGAGATAAACATTTTTTTATTACATCAGTGACAGATGTTTACGCAATACACAGTTGGGTAACTTTATACTTATGAAACTGTATTTTGTCTGTGCATTGTAAACTGTTCATATTTTTTCGGAACCATTGTGATACTATGAGAGCTTTGAATGATGTATTTGGTAAAGGGATTATGATTTTTAAAGTACGTTTGAGGCAGATGACACTTTTGACATGAGCAGAGAATTTTTTTAATTATTGGAGGAAGTTACGACGATTTTAAGATTTGACTGAAGTGTTATGAGGTTATTTTTACGACGACGATGTGTATTATGCTGCTGAGGTATGTTTATGATTAATAGGCTGAGGCTATACGAGTTATTTGAATATGCTTCATATTTATAATGACGAAATATTGACGAGTGTCGATGGATACGTATATGTGTAATAAGGTAAGGAGTAATGAATAGTGGGTAGGGACTCTTGACTTGTGAAACAGGATGTTGGAAACCAAAGTGACCACCTGCACGTAATGCGTCGCGGGCACCCAGCTGTGTCAGACGCCTGGAGAAAAAGCCATTATTGCGAGCCCTTTTCAGCGGCACAGGTAGAAAAAAAAAAGAAAGGGAAGGCCATTGTCCGCGCTACTGACATCTCCTTGTTGAAAGCATACTGTGGAGCTCGTAATTTATGATATTTACTGAAATGCCTAATGAAACGATGAGAAACATTTCACAGCTATTGCCTTGCTAGTTAAGAAAAATGCCATATGGCTTGCTTAATGTATTTATTTACACATTTTGTTTAATATCAAGTTTCTAGCTGCACTGCAGCATTGGTTAAAATAAAATTTAATATATGTACTAATATAAATATTTTATGCCTACAGATCCAGTAAATAATTTTATGATCTATCCAAAACAAATGAGGGAGCACAAAAAAAAAAAAAAAAAAAAAAAACATTTCCCTTCACAGGAATTGCATAAATAATTTTTTTACGATTTGGTAACTTATCTACTAGCGTAAGTTTTTGTGATGCATCACTCTAATGTTAAGATGTGACATAGGTATTAGACATGGCCATTTTAGTGTAATATTTTTTCTGCTTGCGCTATGTCATGTTTAGGTATAAGTTGCTGCTGTTTGCCAGGCATAGTGTTATTGAATTTGACTTTTGCTCATTTATGCTGCTAGCTTTGCCAATTTGCATTTTTTGCATTGCTGTTGGTGTTGATTTGTTATGTGATGCTGCATTGCCTCGTCCCTTAGTTTAGCATCTGAGCTCAGTAGATGTTAGCTTAAGAGGGGGTAGCCTCTAAGAGAATGAGTTGCGATGAATTGGAAGAAATGCATTGAGAAAACAGGTTTAGGTAGGATTTTCTTGGAAATAAATGATGAGGTAAGATAATGGAAAATAAAAATGAGGTAAGAAATGTGTGAACATATAAACACAGAAAGCATGCTTAGTTAGAATTTTTTTTGGTGGAAACAAAGGATGAAATAAGAGGAAAGATATATGAAGTTTTGGGTTGGACTGCAGTACCAAATGTTACACTGAAAACGAACCCTGTCCTTTCCTATTGGTGTTATCCCACTATGTGTGTGTGTGTACCCTTGTGTATTTGTTTTCTTCCTGTCTCTGTGTACTGTTTCATAGAATTTTTTTTCTTCTAATACTAAGCTATATTCACTATGAGGAGGAATACTGTTATCCTCAAATATAAGTTGCATTAATAATATGTTATTTTCTTTGTAAAGTTGTTTACAATTCTGTTCTGTTTCAATGTTCATGTGTGAAATTAATGTTTCGAAAACTATTCTCATTATTTTATGTATGTACTTATGTCACTATTCTTGTAACACTGATGTATATGTTTATTTCTATTCTTTTGTAAAGCCTGTACTACAAATGTTATCTGTATTATTATGTTTTAATGATGTATTTTGTACCTTTGTTATTGTATTTTTATGTTATCAAATTGTAATTGTTACCAGTTCTTCCAATTAAGTCCATTTCACTGCACACATTTCTGTTGGTCATAGTATATGGACAATATGTGAGAAGTAGGGACTGATAGTGTTTGCACGTGTGTTGGTAATTCAGCAAGGGACTGGATAACAGCATTGCTGGTTCTAAGGACATGTCAAACAAATTTTTTGTGAGTGGACAAGTGGTGGTTTATGGACTTGCTATATTCTCCGCAAGAATCTTCGATGGTGATTGTGCACCTGCACAGTCGCAACAGATGGCTGCTGGCCATTTCTACAAGGACTGCAGTGGGTCTGCACCTCTGGTGGCCCACCAATACCGTAATCTCTACCAGGACTACAGTGGGTCTGCTCTGTGATGACCTACCTAGCAATACTCTTCAAAATTTCGACTGACTCTGCTGTGGGTTTGCTCTGTTGTGGCCCATTACCTGTCTGCATGTCGAGAGTCAGCACTGTCTTTCCATTGGAAGGACAACACTACTTCTTCAAGACTGCATGGAAATCCACTACTTCTGTGTGCATTTTCTTTTACTGCTCAGACTTTGAGAAAAACACTGCTATTCTCCTGTTATGTACGATTAGGACTGTCTTTATGGACTGTGAGACAATTTTAGCTTTTGACCAACATTGTATCAATAAGAGTGTGCATTTTATATCTTTGTTACTGTAATTGTGAAAAATTTTTGTCAAATCTGTATTGGCCAGTGCCCAACACCATTTGTAAAAATTTTTGTGGGGAGCATGGGGGCTATGTAAGTAGGCTGTTTATGTTTCCTCTATGTAAGTAGGCTGTTTATGTTTTCTCTATGTAAGTAGGCTGTTTAGGATTTCTTATTGGTAACGCCACCTCTGTATGACAATCACTGGCTGTGCTGTGGGCAGTCTGTGTCTGCTTTGCATTGTTGTAATACTCGCCATTGTAGTGTTAGGCAGCTGGCTGTGAACAGCGCGTAGCGTTGCGCAGTTGGAGGTGAGCCGCCAGCAGTGGTGGATGTGGGGAGAGAGATGGCGGAGGTTTCTAATTTGTCATGAACTGATATATATATTATGACTTGTGATGATATTAAGGTAAATACATTGTTTGTTCTCTATTAATATCTTTCATTTGCTAACTATCCCTATCAGTAGTTAGTGCCTTCAGTAGTTTGAATCTTCTATTTAGCTGGCAGTAGTGGCGCTCGCTGTACTGCAGTAGCTTGAGCAGCGAAGATTTTTGTGAGGTAAGTGATTTGTGAAAGGTATAGTTTAATGTTTGTCAGGGCCATTCTTTAGTAGGGAATTTTGAAAGTCAGATTGCGTTGCGCTAAAAATATTGTGTGTCAGGTTAAGCACAGTCCTGTAGAATTGTTCAAAGGGGACGTTTCAACTGTTCAGAAAACCATTGCTTTTGCTAGCCGAGTGCTAACAAAATCTGAAAAAAATTATTCCGTTACTGAATTAGAAGCTTTAGCAATCGTTTGGGCATTTAACAAATTCCGTTTCTTTCTTTCTGGTAAGCACGTAAAAGTATACAGTGATCATCGTGCATTACAATTTCTTATGTCTTCAAAATTAAATCATGACAGGTTAAAACGTTGGGCATTGTTTCTGCAAGAATTCCGCTTCACAATAGTCTACATTCCCGGCAAGGAGAACATTGTTGCGGACGCACTGTCACGCGCACCGGCTGGGCTTGAGAAAAGTACCACAGAAGGCAACCTCGAGAAAAATTTCAGTATTCTTTACATTCAGAAAGTCGCCTTTGAAAACTTCATCACCACATCTTTAAAGGACATTGCTCATGAACAAGATAAAGATCCGATTTGGAAAGACATCAAGAGCAAATGGCATGAAAAGACACACACACAGATTCGGCATTATTACCTGGTTAGAAACAACATACTCTTCAAACGCTGCACTGTTGATGACAAGCTATGGGTACTTTGCATTCCTGACGATTTTGTTAATAAGCTCATTTGGTACATTCATTTCAGCTACGCACATTTTGGTCCACGAAAATGTTATCATATTCTTCGAACGACTTGTTATTTTAACAATATGGAAAAAAGAATTCGAAGAGTCTTGTCTATTTGTAAACTTTGTCAAAAGGCGAAACCATCTACTGTCTCACATCGTGCTCCGTTGTTTCCTATTATTCCTTCTAAATTAAAAGAATTTGCTGCTGTTGATCTCTTGGGACCGCTTGTCAGAACATCCAATGGATTTTCGTACGTTCTAGTCGCTGTTGAACTTACTTCAAAATTTGTTTCTTTCACTCCGTTACGTAAAGCCACTGGACGATCTGTATCCAACGCCTTTGTTAAAAATTTCTTACGTGAAGTTGGCCACGTTGCTAAAGTCATTTCAGATAACGGACCGCAATTTAGATCTGCTGTTTGGTCACGCACGCTTCGGAATCATAAAATCAAACCTGTTTTTATTTCATAGTACTCACCACATTGTAACCCGTCTGAACGGATTATGAAAGAAATCAATAAGCTTTGCAGACTTTATTGTCACAGAAAGCATCAGCATTGGGACAGATATTTACACTTATTTCAAAATGTGCTGAATGAAATGCGTCATGATTCCACTGCTTTACCACCTACTCTTGTACTAAAGAATGAAGAACCACCGAACAGAATCAGAGAGCTTGTACCTTTCCCAAATACACGTAAACTTCGACACAAAGACATAATTGATTTGGCTCTTAAAACTATAAAATCTGCAGCAGACAAAAGGAGAAAACTACACGGTAAAGCAAATGCAAAGAACTTGTATATTGGTCAGAAAGTTCTCATTAAAGCTCATTCATTGTCACATAAGAAGAAACACTTGAGTCACAAATTCTTTCTAGTTTACAATGGACCTTACAGAATCCGACGTATACCACATGATAATTGCGTTGAAGTTGAAACTCTGCGTACTAGGAAGAGTAAAGGTTTACACCACATTTCACATGTAAAACCATTTATTGAAAGATAATCTGCTTTTTAACTTAGTCTTTGCCATAAAATTTTTCACTTCACATTTCTAATATGCATTGTCAGACTTAGAATCTGTTAACATACAACAATGTTTGAAGTTAAATATCCAGTCTAGAACCTAGGGAACATTTTTAAACAGAAATTACGAATGCATTGTTATAGTGAACAGACGTCACAGTGTTATTGTGTGTGTACATTCTTGCTTGTTAGTTGCACGATTACATAACGACTATAAGGCTCACATACTTAGAACATATACCTGCACTGCTAATGAGATTTTAATGCAACATTTTGGGGTACTTGCAAATACATTATGGATTCAAGGTGCTTTCTGAGAGATACCAGGTGACACAGTGGTTAGTTTATTTGACAGCTACACGACTATATCACGACGCTACTAATGTGTGACACAATTTACAATGTTGCTTTTGCAGTGTTGCTGTTTTATATCTGCACAGTTTTTCTGAATTCTTCTGGAAAGTAAAACATGTTTTAGTAGTAACGTTTGTGGTACAGCAACAATGAGATTGTCTTTTCCGTAGCACAACAATACGTTACAGCACAGTACTTTCTTCATCACGGCAATAAGCGTAATAACTAAGAAATTTATACGCAAAGCATTTCACTTTTGTGTATTATGAGGTAAGTACATTGACTTCTGCAGAACTTAGCTTTCGGAGGACAATAACTACGACACTTCCACACAGATTATGTTGCAACAAGACGCACATTTAGCGCTACAGTACACGTATTTGAGTGATTAATTTTGTACTTAAAACATTTATTTTTAATGATTTTTTGAATTACAAAGAAAGTTTTCCGTGATACATTTCATTCCATTGCTGTAATCTGTAACACCTGAGGGTATAATTACATTAATCCTCAGGGGGGTATACGCCTACTTTGTGTACCATGTGTTTGGCAACCACAAGGAACCCTAGCTAATATGGTATTTGCTTATACAACTTTACACATCGGTACCATATTTCTCTAACACACAAATTACACAGCTATCTGATCATGTAACTGAGAGATAAACTTTTTTTATTACATCAGTGACAGATGTTTACGCAATTACACAGTTGGATAACTTCACACTTATGAAATTGTATTTTGTCTGTACTTTGTGAAATGCTCATATTTTTTCGGAACCATTGTGATACTATGAGAGCTTTGAATGATGTATTTGGTATGGATTCATGATTTTTAAAGTACGTTTGAGGCAGATGACACTTTTGACATGAGCAGAGAATTTTTTTAATTATTGGAGGAAGCTAAGACGATTTTGAGATTTGACTGAGGTGTTATGATGTTATTTTTACGACGACGATGTGTATTATGCTGCTGAGGTATGTTTACGATTAATGGGCTGAGGCTATATGAGTTATTTGATTATGCTTCATATTTATAATGACGAAATATTGACGAGTGTCAATGGATACGTATATGTGTAATAAGGTAAGGAGTAATGAATAGTGGGTAGGGACTCTTGACTTGTGAAAAAGGATGTTGGAAACCAAGAATCGTACTTTAAGAGTTATGAAATGTGTGTAAATGCGTGAATGTATCACAATGCCAGCGAAAATTTTTTGGACAACGTTATATTCATAGGATTTTCTTTCTACAGATTTGCAACGCTAATTCTTGACCTGTGAAATATTTTTATGTGAGACTGTCACTGTAGCGGAAACTGGTGTCGTAAATATTTCCGTAAGAAAGTTAAGTGACCACCTGCACGTAATGCGTCGTGGGCAGGCAGCTGTGTCAAACACCTGGAGAACAAGCCATTAGGGTGTGCCTTTCCGGAAGCACAGGTAGAAAAAAAAAAAGAAAAAAGGCAGGCCTTTATCCTCGCCATTGGCATTCCTTTAGAGAAAATATTGCAAATGCGACACCCTCATTACTTCCATTAACCTTGCTATTGACATTCCTTTGTAGAAAGCATCGCAAATATTACACGCTCATTACCTGAAAACATATGATTACTCGTACTTTGTACTAATTACTGCAATGCTTATGAATTGATGGGAAATATTCGTACATCTGCACACCTGATTATGACAAGTGTCTTTCTATGAGAGTTGAGAGCTACTGACTTACGAAATGCCACATGACTATTGAATGATATTTTTATGCTTTGCTTTTCGTAGTTGCTTATTTCACTTGATATCTGGTTTCCAGCTGTGTTGCAGCATTGCTTTTATAAAATAAAATGCATTTGCTAATGTGAACACTTTCTGTCAACAGATCTATTAAATAATTATTTTATGATCCACATTCTTTAAAAAAGGAGCACTTGGAAAGGAAAGAACAATAAGAAGGAACTAGTAACAGTAACACATAATTTTCTTTTCAAGTACATGGTAATATTTCTTTTTACAATCAGTTGTTGTGGTGCACCACTTTAATTACATAGATATTAAGATGTGAATATACATTTCCCTTATCTGCATTGTTGTTTTTACTGTAATATTTTTTCTGCTTGAGCTTTGTCATGTATAGATATAAGTTTTATATTTTTTATATTTTTTATATGTGCTGCTGCTGTTTGCCAGGCATAGTGCTACTGAATTTTAAATTGTGTTACTCTGTTAAGCTAGTTTTACTACTGACTTATTTTTCTTGCTACTGTACATTGGCTCATATTAGTTGTAATGTTGCATTGCTTGGTAATTTATATTTACTGTAGCTTGCTTTGCAATTTTCCATTTTTTTTGCATTGCTGTTTGTGTTAATTTGTTATGTGCTGCTGCATTGCCTCGTCCCTTAGTTTAGTATCTGAGCTCAGTAGATTTAAGTTAGCTTAAGAGGGGGTAGCCTCTAAGAGAATGAGTTGCGATGAATTGGAAGAAATGCATTGAGAAAACAGGTTTAGGTAGGATTTTCTTGGAAATAAATGTTGAGGTAAGAAATGTGTGAACATATAAATACAGAAAGCATGCTTAGATAGAATTTTTGTGGTGGAAACAAAGGATGAAATAAGAGGAAAGATATATGAAGTTTTGGGTTGGACTGCAGTACCACATGTTACACTGGAAACGAACCCTGTCCTTTCCTATTGGTGTTATCCCACTATGTGTTTGTGTACCCTTGTGTATTTGTTTTCTTCCTGTCTCTGTGTAATTTCATAGAATTTTTTTCTTCTTTTAATATTAAGCTACATTCACTATGATGAGGAATACTGTTATCCTCGAATATAATTGGCATTAATAATATGTTATTTACTTTGTAAAGATGTTAGATATTATTTACTCTGTTCTGTTTAATGCTCATGTGTGAAGTTGGTGTTTCGAAAGTTATTCTGATCTTTTATGTATGTACTCATGTCATAATTCCTGGAACACTGACGTATATGTTATTTCGATTCTTTTGTAAAGCCTGTACTACAAATGTTATCTGTATTATTATGTTCTTTAATGATGTATTTTGTACCTTTGTAATTGTATTTTCATGTTGTAAATCTATAATTGTACAGACACCAGTTCTTCAAATTAAGTTACATTTCACTGCACACGTTTCTGTTGGTCATAGTATATGGACAATATGTGAGAAGTAGGGACTGATAGTGTTTGCACGTGTGTTAATGATTCAGCAAGGGACTGGATAACAGCATTGCTGGTTCTAAGGACAATTTCAAAAACTTTGTGAGTGCACAAGTGGTGGTTTATGGACTTGCTATATTATCCGCAATTTTTTCAAATTGGCCACTGCCCAATCCAATTTGTAAAAATTTTTGTGGGGAGCATGGGGGCTATGTAAGTAGGCTGTTTACGTTTTCTTATTGCCACCGTTACGTAGCGCTCAATATGAAAATCACTGGCTGTGCTGTGTGCAGTCTGTGGCTAGTTTGCATTGTTGTCTGCCATTGTAGTGTTGGGCAGCGGCAGCTGGATGTGAACAGCGCGTAGCGTTGCGCAGTTGGAGGTGAGCCGCCAGCAGTGGTGGATGTGGAGAGAGAGATGGCGGAGTTTTGAAATTTGTCATGAACTGCTATATTTATATATGATGATATCAAGGTAAATACATTGTTTGTTCTCTATTAATATCTTTCATTTGCTAACTATCCCTATCAGTAGTTAGTGCCTTCCATAGTTTGAATCTTTTATTTAGCTGGCAGTAGTGGCGCTCGCTGTATTGCAGTAGCTTGAGCAGCGAAGATTTTTGTGAGGTAAGTGATTTGTGAAAGGTATAGTTTAATGTTAGTCAGGGCCATTCTTTTGTAGGGAATTTTGAAAGTCAGATTGCGTTGCGCTAACAAAATATTGTGTGTCAGTTTAAGCACAGTCCTGTATAATTGTAAAAAGGGGACGTTTCACTTCCAGAAACCAGAGGTGTACAAATTCTCCTTCCGGCCTACCTGCCCCTATCTCCACCGCAACCATTAAAGCAGTTCAGGCTGCCGCAGCGGAGGCACAAGGGTACATGTGAATCGAAGCAAAGTGGTTAAAGCAGGCTAGGGTTTCTGCTAGTCTGGCAAGCTCCACGAGAGTCGTTTAGCCTGCTGCACCTAACAAGAGACTGCGCTGACAGTCCAACGTGACTAGCCAGACAGATATTTGCGTAGTGAGTGTAACTACTGCTCATTCATTGAAACGGGGGGAGAAGCAAAATGAACAAACCAAAAGATTAAACTAAGGACTGAGGAATAATACCACTTACGAAACAGAACGCAAATCCAGCAGAGGAGAAGTTGTCGCGTTTTTATGAGGCAGCTTCAAAAAATCTGTATGTATCCAGAAAAACAAAATGTGTAAAAAGTTAATAAACACTCATACAGGAACCTCGAGAATGTTACGATATGTTCGTAAATTTGACCAGCATTTTCCTCACTCCATAAATACTTTGAAAGAGAAAACAGACTTAGTAGCTGACAAGTGTGTACAAATGTGTGCTAACTACTGGAGGCCATCTAAGGTTTTTAAATTTAGGGCTAACCTTGATTAAAATAGGATAAGAAAATCCGCGTTCTGGTGGTTTAAATGGCTCTGAGCACTATGGGACTTAACTTCTGAGGTCATCAGTCCCCTAGAACTTAGAACTACTTAAACTTAACTAACCTAAGGACATCACACACATCTATGCCCGAGGCAGGATTCGAACCTACCACCGTAGCGGTCGTGCGGTTCCAGACTGTAGCGCCTAGAACCGCTCAGCCAAACCGGCCGGCGTTCTGGTGGTATGCAACGTAATGCGAGAAAAGCATAGTACGAAAGAAAAGCTTCTTCTTTCAACCTTTTAGATTATTATAAAATGAAAAACAAACCTCGTGTTTGCTAAAATGCAATTGGGGAATTTAAAATGGACTATTTTAGTTACATAGAATAAATTCAGTGAGCCCCCAATACGCATCCCGGAAAAAATAATTAAAAGTGAATCAGCTGGGGTCATATTTGCCTGGAACTCAGTAACAGAAATTACACTTGTAAAATCTTACTTTAGTTGACGTAAGCATCTTCACGTTCTTAGGCGCAAATAATCTCACGTTTCAGTGATGGTTCTCATTACTAGAGAAAATATGTATTAGAAGTGGCCTGGTGATGATTCGAATTGAGAACAGCCAGTACTAGTCGAAAGAGGGTGGAATTGCAGAGAAAACCGTTCGTATCGAAAGAAATCAATAAGCTCGAAATATACCAAAAAGAAAGAAAAAGGACTAATAAAATCCGCCATTTTCTGATCTACAAAAGGTGTAGTCGTCATTGTGTCTCGTCTTGTGATACTCGGCTGTTTACATCAACTTCAGAACCCTACTCCCAACACTACAGTGATGATGAAGTCCCATACTCCGTGACAGAGCGTAGGGGAACGATGCGGGAGACTCGCACCGCCGGACTAGGCAAGGTCCTAGTGGGGGTGGTTTGCCATTGCCTTCCTCCAACCGTAATGAGGATGAATGATGATGACGACACAACAACACCCAGTCATCTCGAGGCAGGTGAAAATCCCTGACCCCGTCGGGAGTCGAACAAGGGAACCCGTGCTCGGCGAGCGAGAACGCTACCGCGAGACCACGGGCTGCGGACCTAGCACTACAGTGACAGCGTACAGAATAAACTGCCACGTAGTGCAGCACAGCGGGAAGATGGACAGGCAGGCAAGCAAGACATATTTAGTCTGCTTGGGTTGGGCACAGCTTGGATTGGATGGGAGTAGAGCTGCCTGCTCGTTCGGCTGATAACGTGCGGCAGGTCGCCTGTCAGGCTAACAGGCAAGCATGGGCAGGTTAAAACCGGAATGAGTTCAGCTCGCCTGTAACCCAGGCATAGGAGCTTTGATCAAACGGAACTACAGGGTGTTACAAAAAGGTACGGCCAAACTTTCAGGAAACATTCCTCACACACAAAGTAGGAAAATATGTTATATGGACATGTGTCCGCAAACGCTTACTTTCCATGGTAGAGCTCATTTTATTACTTCTCTTCAAATCACATTAATCATGGAATGGAAACACACAGCAACAGAACGTACCAGCGTGACTTCAAACACTTTGTTACAGGAAATGTTCAAAATGTCCTCCGTTAGCGAGGATACACGCATCCACCCTCCGTCGCACGGAATCCCTGATGCGCTGATGCAGCCCTGTAAAATGGCGTATTGTATCACAGCCGTCCACAATACGAGCACGAAGAGTCTCTACATTTGGTACCGGGGTTGCGTAGACAAGAGCTTTCAAATCCCCCCATGAATGAAAGTCAAGAGGGTTGAGGTCAGGAGAGCGTGGAGGCCACGGAATTGGTCCGCCTCTACCAATGCATTGGTCACCAAATCTGTTGTTGAGAAGCGTACGAACACTTGGACTGAAATGTGCAGGAGCTCCATCATGCATGAACCACATGTTGTGTCGTACTTGTAAAGGCACATGTTCTAGCAGCACAGGTAGAGTATCCCGTATGAAATCATGATAATGTGCTCCATTGTGTGTACATACTGACGAAACTAAAATGAGCTCTAGCATGGAAATTAAGCGTTTCCGGACACATGTCCAAAAAACATCTTTTCTTTATTTGTGTGTGAGGAATGTTTCCTGAAAGTTTGGCCGTACCTTTTTGTAACACCCTGTATATGGTTGCGGAGACCTTTTCAAGTCTCAAACATCTATGACGCACATATGGGGACTGAAACGACGAATGAAAATTAGTACCAAGGCTGGGATTCGAACGCAGATCACCTTTTTACTAGACAAATGCGCCAACCACTACGCCACCCTGGCACAGCAGCTTTGCGCACCTGCGTTGAATACCCTAGCACGCCTCCATTCTCAATCTCCCAAATTTTCATTCGTCGCTTCAGTCTGCATATATTCATAGATGTTTGAGACTTGAAAATGTCTCTGGAACTATACAGTTTTGTTTGACAAACATAACTACTAGGAGCTCTTTTCTGAAGGTGTCTGCCTGGAGTGTAGCCTTGTACGCAAGTGAAACATGGTCGATAAGTGGCTCAGACAAGAAGAGAATAGAAGATTTGATATGTGGTTCTACAGAAGAATGGTGAAGATTTGACAGATAGTTTGACTGAATCAAAATGAGGAGAAAAGAATTTATGACAAAACTTGACTGAAAGGAGGTGTCGGCTGATAGGACACATCTTGAAGTATCAAGAAGGCATAGTCGGTTTGATAATAGAGGAGCGGGGATGTAGAGAGATAACAATGCTTGAATACAGTAAGCAGGTTGGAACAGATGTAAGTTGTGGTAGTTATACAGGCTTGCACAAGATGTAATAGCACGGAGAACTGCATCAAGCCAGTCTTCGGACAGGAAGCAACAGCTATCTTTTATGGTCACCGATACCTGTGTCATCCCCCACTAGCAGCGTTCGGCCTAGAGTCTGCTGGGAAGCACGCCCGCAGCGCGGCACGGCGACACTCCGCCTACCCACAAGGTGTGTGGCGGAGGGTGCTCTGACCGAAGCTGCCCCACGTCCGTCGACGGCCGGGGGCGACAGCGACGCGCAATCCAATAACCGCCTCCCTGGAGAACCGGGCTAACACGCCATCATGCGCCTCTTACACTTTTTTATCCGCTATCGCGCCGTCCCGTATCGTTTCCCAGGACACCGAATTTCTGTCTGTCCACCACGCCGCAGAAGCGGCAAGATAAAAGCCGGGAGCGGGTCCCGCGTCAGCGATCGTTCCGGAGTCCTCGCCGCAAAAAAAGTAAAAGCAATATCGCCTCGATAATGTCGCTATGATTTAAGAAAATCGAGTGAGAAGATAAGGCGGAAATAGCGCACAGATGACGCACATGCCCACTGGTGGCAGATAACAGGATTTTCCATCGTATCGAATGAAGGAGGAGTTGTTTGTCAGTGATTATTTTCAAAATGTATTCCAAGACGTTTTTTGTAGTTACTGTTCTACTACTCGGCCAGAAGTCCTTTTTTATCTAGTTCTCTGTGGTAGCCCAACTTGCGTAAGCTTTTTTCGTATCTGTATAGCTTCTGCGTCCAAACATCTGTTTGAATCTGACTATCGTAATCAATCCTTGGTCTGTTTCTACAATTTTTACTTGCACACTTCTCTCCAGTTACGATATCGATTAACGCTCGGTAACCTAATGCGGCCCATCCATGTTCCCTGATTTTAGTCTAGTTCTTTTCGCCTCAGATCGATGCAGTACTGTTATAAACATAAACGACTAAGTGGATAACGTCGAGGACTCCAAGACCTTGTTCGCAGGTGATGTTGTACACAGAGAAGTCTCAACTCTAGGAAATTGGGACGAAATGCAGGAAGATCTTAATAGCATCGACGCTTACGTTAGTACAGTGACTAGCAAATGACCGTCAATACAGACGAATGTAAGGTATTGTACATAGATTGGTAAAAGGAACAATGTAATACGTCAGGGAGATAATTTTCTGTGTGCGAGTATAAGTAATTGTTTCGTGAAAAGTTGCAGTTAGAAGCTCTCGCATGTACATTATTACCGCTGCTGCACATTATTATCGCTCACACCCTTGACCTGAAAGCCGGTGATCATGACTGTTGAATCCTCGTTGTCTCTGTAAAGCTGTACCATGGGAAGCATGCACGGAGTTATTAACTGGGTTATTTGTTCATAAACAAGGAGCTACTTAAGTTTCCATATGCTGTGGTACAGCTCTTGTGTATAGTCCACTTTAGCCTCACTACCGGTGAAGTAGAAAGTTTGCTGTGAACACTATTCTCGTTGCTATGTGCAGCCTGTCTCTGAACTAGCGGTGGTGACTGCGACTCTGTCTCGGTGACTCGTGGATGCCAGACTCGAACTAACTGGGTCTAACAGGCTCGAACTAACTGTCCCTCCGGTCTGCAGTGGCTGTCAAAACACTGCCAATCGAGAAGGCGTCGGCGGCGCGTTTCCAGCAAGTTTGTCATTGGCCTTGATCGATCTTCTTGTAACTTCTATGCCACATGGTGTGCTGCAGCCAGCTTACATCAGCAGAATGTCCTCTTGGATGGCAGATAAATACACTACTGGCCATTAAAATTGCTACACCAAGAAGAAATGCAGATGATAAACGGGTATTCATTGGGCAAATATATTATACTAGAACTGACATGTAATTACATTTTCACGCAATTTGGGTGCATAGATCCTGAGAAATCAGTACCCAGAACAACCACCTCTGGCCGTAATAACGGCCTTGATACGCGTGGGCATTGAGTCAAACAGAGCTTGGATGGCGTGTACTGGTACAGCTGCCCATGCAGCTTCAACACGATACCACAGTTCATCAAGAGTAGTGACTGGCGTATTGTGACGAGCCAGTTGCTCGGCCACCATTGACCAGACGTTATCAATTGGTGAGAGATCTGGAGAATGTGCTGGCCAGGGCAGCAGTCGAACATTTTCTGTATCCAGAAAGGCCCGTACAGGACCAGCAACATGCGGTCGTGCATTATCGTACTGAAATGTAGGGTTTCGCAGGGAACGAATGGAGGGTAGAGCCACGGGTCGTAACACATCTGAAATGTACCGTCCACTGTTCAAAGTTCCGTCAATGCGAACAAGAAGTGACCGAGACGTGTAACTAATGGCACCCCATACCATCACGCTGGCTGATAGGCCAGTATGAAGATGACGAATACACGCTTCCATCGTGCGTTCACAGCGATGCGACCATCATGATGCTGTAAACAGAACCTGCATTCATCCGAAAAAATGACGTTTTGCCATTCGTGAACCCAGGTTCGTCGTTGAGTACACCATCGCAGGCGCTCCTGTCTGTGATGCAGCGTCAAGGGTAACCGCAGTCACGGTCTCCGGGCTGATAGTCTATGCTGCTGCAAACGTTGTCGAATTATTCGTGCAGATGGTTGTTGTCTTGCAAACGTCCCCATCTGTTGACTCAGGGATCGAGACGTGGCTGCACGATCCGTTACAGCCATGCGGATAAGATGCCTGTCATCTCGACTGCTAGTGACACGAGGCCGTTGGGATCCAGCACTGCGTTCCGTATTACCCTCCTGAACCCACCGATTCCATATTCTCCTAACAGTCATTGGATCTCGACCAACGCGAGCAACAATGTCGCGATACGATAAACCGCAATCGCGATAGGCTATAATCCGACCCTTGTCATAGTCGGAAACGTGATGGTATGCATTTCTCCTCCTCACACGAGGCATCACAGCAGCGTTTCACCAGGCAACGCCGGTCACCTGCTGTTTGTGTATGAGAAATCGGTTGGAAACTTTCCTCATGTCAGCACGTTGTAGGTGTCAGCACCGGCGCCAACGTTGTGTGAATGCTCCGAAAAGCTAATCATTTGCATATCTCAGCATCTTCTTCCTGTCGGTTAAATTTCGTGTGTGTAGCAGGTCATCTTCGTGGTGTAGCAATTTTAATGGCCAGTAGTGTATCTCCATTTCCGCGCTCTTTTCCATGTCCCTCCCCTACCCCCCCCCCCCTGTACCCCCCCCCCTACCCCCCACACACACACACACACTTCATATACCCTCCACTGCAAGTACTGCCATCGGTCGTCAGTAAGTGGTTATTCCACGTTGACATCGGATATAGGCGGTGGACACGTTAATGTGATTGGACTGTATAGTATCGTGGTACGCTAACGTATCAGAACAAAAGGTTAACTACCAGCGGTAATTTCAATCAATTTGATACTGTTCTCAGGTGAAATTAAGAAGAAATACTAATCTTTGAGGTAAGAAAGAATGATCGCTTAGTGGAAAGAGGTTTTAAATCTGTGACGGTGTGTGGCGGAGGGTACCTTGAGTATCTCTATAGGTTCTCCCTACTATTCCAGTCTCGTATCGTTCGTGGAAAGAAAGATTGTCGGTATGCCTCTGTGTGGACTCTAACCTCTCTGATTTTATCCTCATAGTCTCTTCGCGAGATATATGTAGGAGGGAGCAATATACTGCTTGACTCCTGTGTGAAGGTATGTTCTCGAAACTTCAACAACAGCCCGTACCGAGCTCCCAGGTACTGAGCGTCTCTCTTGCAGAGTCTTCCACTGCAGTTTGTCTGTCATCTCCGTAACGCTTTCGCGATTACTAACTGATCCTGTAACGAAGCGCGCTGCTCTCCGTTGGATCTTCCCTATCTCTTCTATCAACCCTATCTGGTACGGATCCCACACCGGTGAGCAGTATTCAAGCAGTGGGCGAACAAATGTACTGTAACCTACTTCCTTTGTTTGCGGGCTGCATTTCCTTAGGATTCTTCCAATGAATCTCAGTCTGGAATGTGCTTTACCGACGATTAATTTTATATGGCCATTCTATTTTAAATCACTCCTAATGCCTACTCCCAGATAATTTATGGAATTCACTGCTTCCAGTTGCTGACCTGCTATATTGTAGCTAAATGATAAAGGATCTTTCTTTCTGTGTATTCGCAGCACATTACACTTGTCTACATTAAGATTCAATTGCCATTCCCTGCACCATGCTTCAATTCGTTGCAGATCCTCCTGTATTTCAGTACAATTTTCCATTGTTACAACCCCACGATATACCACAGCATCATCCGCAAAAAGCCTCAGTGAACTTCCGATGTTTTCCGCAAGGTCATTTATATATATTGTGAATAGCAACGGTCCTACGACACTCTCCTGCGGCACACATGAAATCACTTTTACTTCGGAAGACTTCTCTCTATTGAGAATGACATGCTGCGTTCTGTTATCTAGGAACTCTTCAATCCAATCAATTGGTCTGATAGTCCATATGCTCTTACTTTGTTCATTAAACGACTGTGGGGAACTGTATCGAACGCCTTTCGGAAGTCAAGAAACACGGCATCTACCTGGGAGTCCGTGTCTATGGCCCTCTGAGTCTAGTGGACGAATAGCGCGAGCTGGGTTTCACACGACCGTCTTTTTCGAAATCCATGCTGATTCCTATAGAGTAGATTTCTAGTCTCCAGAAAAGTCATTATACAAAATTCTACAACTGATCGACGTTAGACATATAGGTCCAGTTCTGCACATCTGTTCGACGTCTCTTCTTGAGAAAGGGGATGACCTGTGCTCTTTTCGAATCTTTTGGAACTCTACACTCTTCTAGAGACCAACTGTACACCGCTGCAAGAAGGGGGGCTAGTTCCTTCGCATACTCTGTGTAAAATCGCGCCGGTATCCCATCAGGTTAATCGGCCTTTCCTATTTTGAGCGATTTTAATTGTTTTCGTATCCCCCTGTCATCTACTTCGATATCTACCATTCTGTCATCTGTGCGACAGTCTAGTGCAGTCTTCCTCTGTGACACAGCTTTGGAAAAAGGCATTTAATATTTCGTCCTTTAGTTTGTCATCCTCTGATTCAGTACCATTTTGGTCACAGAGTGTCTGGACATTTTGTTTTGATCCACCTACCGCTTTGACATAAGCCCAAAATTTCTTATGATTTTCTGCCAAGTCAGTACATAGAACTTTACTTTCGAATTCGTTGAACGCCTCTCGCATAGCCCTCCTCACACTACATTTCGCTTCGTGTAATTTTTGTTTGTCTGCAAGGCTTTGGCTATGCTTATGTTTGCTGTGAAGTTCCCTTCGCTTCCGCAGCAGTTTTCTAAATCCGTTGTTGTACCACGGTGGCTCTTTTCCATCTCTTACGATCTTGCTTGGCACATACTCATCCAATGCATATTGTACGATGGTTTTGAAATTTGTCCACTGATCCTCAACGCTATCTGTACTTGAGATAAAACTTTTGTGTTGAACCGTCAAGTACACTGAAATCTGCTTTTTGTCACTTTTGCTAAACAGAAAAATCTTCCTACCTTTTTTAATAATTCTATTAACGGCTGAACTCACCGATGCTGTAACCGCTTTATGATCGCTGATTCCCTGTTCTGCGTTAACTGTTTCATATAGTTCGGGTCTGTTTGTCACCAGAAGGTCTAATGTGTTACCACCACGAGTCGGTTCTCTGTTTAACTGCTCAAGGTAGTTTTCAGACAATTCACTTAAAAAATTTCACTGGATTATTTGTCCCTGCCATCCGTTATAAACGTTTGAGTCTCCCAGTCTATATCAGTCTACGTCTGGTAAGTTAAAATCTCCACCCAAAACTATAACATGGTCGGGAAATCTACTCGAAATATGTTCCAAATTTTCCTTCAGGTGTTCTGCCACAACAGCTGCTGAGCCAGGGGGCCTATAGAGACATCCAATTACCATGTTTGAGCCTGCTTTAACCGTGACCTTCACCCAAATTATTTCACATTTCGGATCTCCGTCAATTTCCTTCGATACTGTTGCACTTTTTATCGCTATAAACGCGCCTCCCCCTTCACTGTCCAGCCTGTCTCTGTGGTAGGCATTCTAATCTGAGTTTAGAATTTCATTACTGTTTACATCTGGTTTCAGCCAACTTTAAGTCCCTAGTACTATGTGGGCATTGCGACCGTTTATTAATGAGAGCAGTTCTGCGACCTTTCTATAGACGCTCCTGCAGTTTACTATTACCACATTAATATTGTCATTCCCTGTTGCGTTTTGCCTACTGCTACCTTGCCTAGGGAGTGAATTCTCTAACCTAAAAAACCCACATGTACACTCCACACGTACTCCGCTACCCTTGTAGCCGCTTCCTGCGTGTAGTGCACGTCTGACTTGTTCATGGGGATCCTACATTTCTCCACCCGATAGCGGAGGTCGAGGAATTTGTACCTCAGATCTCCGCAGAATCGTCTGAGCTTCTGGTGTAAGCCTTCGACTCGACTGCAAACCAGAGGACCGCGATCGGTTCTGGGAACGACACTACAAATAGTTAGCTCAGATTCCACCCCACGAGCGAGGCTTTCGGCCTTCATCAACTCCGCCAACCGCCTGTACGAACTGAGGATGACCTCTGAACCCAGACGGCAGGAGTCATTGGTGCCGACATGAGCAACAATTTGCAGTCGGGTGCACCCAGTGCTCTCTGTCGCCGCCGGCAGGGTCTCCTCCACATCTCGGATCAGACTCCCCCGGCAAGCAGAGTGAACACTGGCCTTCTTCCCCGACCTTTCCGCTATTTCCCTAAGGGGCCCCATCACCCGTCTAACATTGGAGCTCCCAATAACTAATAAACCCCTCCCCCCGTGTGCCTGCTCTGGCCTTGCTGAAGGAGCAGCCACATGTCCACTCACAGGCAGAGCGGGCGATGCCACACGGCCAGCCTCCACACTGACTCTCCGCCTCGTGCGACGCGAACGCCGCTGAACCCGCCACTCCCCTTGGGTTGCGCGGTTCCCGGGAAGATGTCTCGACTGCAGGGATCGTGGGTGAAGCATGTAACACCTGGGGTGTACCATGCGACGCACCAGACTCCCCACTGCCGCTACACCCCGAGGCAGCAGCCTGAAGACGGCTGACCGCGGCCATCAGCACGCTCAGCTGTTCACGAACAGTGGCCAGCTCCTCCTGCGTCCGTACACAGCAGTCACACATCCTATCCATCCTAAGAAATCAACAATTTACTGTAGAGAGTTAAGTAATCAACTTTCAACTAGACTGCTAATTCACTAAAGGCGGCTGATACCTGACTAAACTGTAGTTACTAGACACTTCTTGTTGGAAACAATGAAAATAATCACTAACTGTCTCTGGACCTTATTCAAAACAAAAACGAAAACTATGGAACACTATTACTAGTACTCGAAAATTAAAGCATCCTAAAAGCAAAAACAGACGGAAGAGAAGTGACAAGTAAGAAAAACACAGTTAATAAATTTACGTAGCTTGCTGCACATGAGATGGGAAGCAGACGGCAGTTACGACTAGCAGCTGTATATGAGGATATAGAGACACGTGTGATTGTGGCTAGTGTTTTTTGAGGGATGAAGATATTAATCGAAAATTATGATCGTAATGATTAAATTGGTTACCTGTTTGCTATGTTCTAATGAAATGACGATGTTGAATCTCATCTGCGGGTCTGCTGTTGTCCCAACCGTGACCAGCATCAGGCTCCGTCACGTATAGCTGGGCTTTCAGTATTCGAACTGATAATAAAAAGAGACAACAGGGGTAAGCCATAGATCAAGTAAAAACAGACGTATCTAAAAAAAAAAAAAGTTGCATATATTGCTCCAGAAGCACACATTAAATGAGAGGTAACCTGTTATAAATGAATAATTGTTACTGAAGTGAAAGTAAGCTAAGGAACTGACGAGAACTAGCCTTGCTGCAGGTCAAGGTACAAGAACAATTAAACAGAAAACAATTTACGTACATTACTATGGTCTAACCCCTGAATGCACAGAGAGACCTAAAATACTGATGGTCATGAGAATTGAGGAGACCGTCCCAGGCAGGGATGGTTTAGATTGTTATTCTGGAAATATTATGCGTTCCCGCAAGTACGGTTTCGAATTATTACACATTAGCATGTGAAAAATGATTATTGACCTTAATTTAGAAAGTCGCGGGGTTTGTGGCCCCTACCAATGCAAGAATCATGCATATGTGGCAACTCTAGCTGACGATGGTCACAAACCTGCTCTAAGGACTGACTTCAACTGGTGTGCCAACGGCGTCTATCGTCACTTTTGTGCCCGAAGACCCAATAACACCGTATGCCTCCACCGGAAAAGATAAAGGCCTACCAGTCGCCTGTGAAGGCAGTGCCTGCGGCCCACAGAAAAAGGCGTGTGTCCTTCCAACCCTCGTGAAGAAGAACTCAAATTCAAACTAACGGTTACTTTGGCCTTCCATGAATACACAATATTTTACAAATTCTGTATTAATAAAACGAGGTCTCAGAAAATTATAATTTCTTCACGAGTCTTGTGGTTAGGCAAGTCTACAGAGGTCCCTAATTACCAGGGAAAATTCATTTGATATGATTTAATCGGCATTTAACTGACATTTAAACCAGTAGGCCGATTCGCCCATGACCTATATGAATCAATTCATAATTTGAAGACAAAGCTGAATCTGTAATCAAAAAGTGTAATTAAATTTCATTTGGGCACGCTTCCCTTACCAGAGAGCTACAGCAGCTACTGTTGTGCTTGCAGATACTTTATGGCTAGCTAGCACAATACATCAGGGCTACATAATGTTCAATAAGGTATCTGAGTGACGGGGGAACTGCGTGAGGAGATGACTTTCTGCTGGTTATCGGGGCACAAGAATATTAATGGTAACGATGTGGCAGATGTAGCAGCCAAGGAGGCGCGTTGCAGTGATGAGATAGTCCAGTGTGTCGCCGCTCTACATGGTGTCGCCTGTCTGTTGAGGTACAGAGTCAGGTGTCAATTGGGAGAAGGGTGGCTGGAAGTGAAGACAGTAATCTGCGCCTCGTAGGGTCAACAGCCCGGCTATGGCGTACCTCCTTCCAGCCACATAGTTGAGATGAGGTTTTTCTCACTCATCTTCACACAGGACACAGCACAACAATACGTGGCTTCTTGGTAAAGAGAGAGGATCCTCCGATGTGTGGTGCTACTGGCTTACAGATCACGGTGCGCCATATTTTATTAAACTGCATTTTATATTCAGACAACTGGGCGTCGCCTATTTACAGACAGATTTGTCGTCTTATTTTAATCGACAATCAGACGAACGTGATACCACTTACGGTTTTGTAAATTGTCCAACTCCTTTCCAAAATTTTAGGGAGAAGTTTTTTTAAGTGTGATTAGCTCACCCACGTTTGTTCTAAGTGCTCAGCCAGTCACATTTCTCTGTGTAGTTGTTTTAGGTCTTCACTTGTATTACCAGTGTTTTAATTGGCAGTTTCAGAACATCCGACAAGTTTACGCTATCTCAAAGGATGCGAGATCGTTTGATTGTGTGAGTGGCCATGAGTGAGGCAGGGAGAGGATGAGTGTAATTGTGTAAGAGTTATATAACATTTTAGAAATTTTAGCCACATTCGTTCCTACTAATTTTCGTACACACACACACACGCACACACACACACACACACACACACACACACACACACACACATAGGAAGTGAGCGAGGACTGTTATTGTCTTTCCTCCCACATCTTTCAGATAACTTCTTCAAAATCAGACGCTGCTGCACAGTGTGTAGCGGACCTCGAGACATCGCAGCAGTGAAATTCATATCAGAAAAACCTTCAGGCAGAACCAGGAGTCAGGTTTCCTTCCCAATGCATTAGCGTATGGAGAACGGGAAGGATGACTAATTAGATCCCTCTGTGCGAACTGTAATTAGTCTGACCTTGTCCCCGTGGTCCATAGTGGACCGCTACGCAGAGGGCCGTAGTACGGGTGACTATTATTCAACAATATGTAAAAAAAAGTAAATTAGTTACAAACTATAGCGTGCACATGTTCGATATGCCTGCCATATTTGGCGATGATGTGGCGCAGACGAATAGCGAAATTCTGCATGACCCGCTCAAGTGTCAGAACATCGATGCTGTTGATGCCCTCCTGAATGGCTGTTTTCAGCTAATCAATGGTTTTGGGCTTATTCCTGTACACCTTACTTTAATATAGCTCTACAAAAAAGGAGCAGCATGTGTTCAGATTCGGAGAATATGGTGTCAAGGAGCCATCTAAAATCAGGAGCACTGGATTGTCGTCGGATGTTGGTGAAGTGCATCCAGCTATGTCCACCCATAAGGATGAGCTGCTGGGAGAGTACCTGCAGGAGTTCCGTCGAATAATTCAGCCTTGAGGTTCCTGCATGGAAAAATAATCATGGGCGGAATAAATTGTCCGGATGTCGACATGGGGCGTTACAAGAGTCAAGAGAGAACCACGTTTAGCAGAAGACAACCGGTCAACTTGACGTTTGCCCTTCAAAACAACAACTTCTCTGCATTTATGCTGAACTATCGTCAAGCACGTTCGATCAACGTTACAGATTTTCCTGAGATTGCCTCTTATTGTCTCCAGTTCCGCTTTGAGTATCTAAAAATGTTGATCACGTTCTCATTTGAGAATCCCTGGGTTCTAGCTTTACAGAGCACCCGCAGTGTCCTGAAAGAGATATTAGGATGGCTTTCCATGAACAGTTGCAATCTTTCTTACCCGTGGCACCTTGCTGGAACTTAAAAGGATGCTTAATATTGTTTCTAATGGTTAGCTAAAAAGCCATACGGTTTACATAGGTAGGTGGCAAATTCCCATGGGTCCAAACTGCTGAGAACTGCTGAAACTTGTAAGTGTTTTGGTTTCGCTCGGTGGTGGGGGGGGGGGGGGGGGGGGGAGAGGCGAGGAGGTTTATAACACTTCCACTGCTCTTTATTTATGTTCTAAAACTATTTTTGTTAACCAATTATGGTATAAGGCAACAGTGCAGTGTTACCCTCTGAAAGGGTGATGTACCTAACGGAGGTGGCTTATCGGAAGTGAAAGTCAGAATTACGTAAACATTTAAACTGTAACAAACAATATTTTACCTGTCCACACTGTTCAAAGAATAAAGAAAACGGTCGCCAACCTAATTAGTCAAGAGAATGATTAACATTCTTGTTCAAGATACTACATATGAATAACTTTAATAAACAGACACAGCCTATACTTAATCACACGAGAGTGCAATGAACTCTGTCACTAGCAGATGTTGACGTTGAAGAAAGTGCTAACAGTTATAGAAGAACAAAGCTATTTGCGTAAGTACAACAGATAATGACATACACTTTTGCCTCCAAGGCTTGGTCAAACTGAATGGTTTCAATAATATTACTATTAAAGTGAACTTCAGAATCATAAATTGGAGCCGGCCGGTGTGGCCAAGCGGTTAAAGGCGCTACAGTCTGGAACCGCGTGACCGCTACGGTCGCAGGTTCGAATCCTGCCTCGGGCATGGATGTGTGTGATGTCCTTAGGTTAGTTAGGGTTAAGTAGTTCTAAGTTCTAGGTGACTGATGACCTTAGAAGTTAAGTCCCATAGTGCTCAGAGCCATTTGAACCATTTTTTTTTCATAAATTGGACATAGGTGTAGTATCACTTTTCAAACACTTTCCCATCTGACATGAGATGCGAATAAAGTTCACTGCATAATTATAAATTCGGCATAGATTTAGTCTTTCTTTTACCAATTCCTTTTCTAACTGACATGGGGATAAAAAAAAAGAGTTTACGAGCAAGCTATTTCTCACTGTCCTCTGAATATAAGAAGTTACTGTTTTCATAGATAGTGGTCTTCCTGTTAGTTGTTATCTGTCATGAGCACAACGGACAAACTGTGGATCCTGTTACACTATTAACATGCACTTTCAATACACATGAGAAACAAGCACTTAGCAAGCATGAGTATATAACTTTCCACAATTGCAGTTCTCAACTTTTACTGCAGTGAGACACAAAATTGACATATTCGCAATATACTGACTCACCTTCTGCAATTTACAACAGGCAGCACTATGATCATTAACTAAGCAATACTTTATAAGCCTCAGTTTTAAGAACTTTTAATTTTTAAAAGTAACAGCAAATTGTTTTAATGCCTGTTTGAACTACTCTACTGCTTTATATTCAATTATTTATTTTTAGTCTTCGGAAAGCAGTTCTGATTCCAAGATTACTTTGAACAAACATCATTTACTTTAGTACACTCTTTTACCACATTAACTTTAACTTTTTACTATATTCAAGGTGCATTAATTAGTAAAACATTGGGCGTTAATATTTTTTTCAATAAAAACACTCGGTAATCACTTTAGCATGGGAAGGATGCTAAGTGGATATGTGACAGAGATAAATCAAGGTGAGTTTTTTTTTTTTTTGGTCATCAGTCTACTGACTGGGGTTTGATGCGGCCCGCCACGAATTCCTTTCCTGTGCTAACCTCTTAATCTCAGAGTAGCACTTGCAACCTACGTCCTCAATTATTTGCTTGACGTATTCCAATCTCTGTCTTCCTCTACAGTTTTTGCCCTCCACAGCTCCCTCTAGTACCATGGAAGTCATTCCCTCATGTCTTAGCAGATGTCCTATCATCTTGTCCCTTCTCCTTATCAGTGTTTTCCACATATTCCTTTCCTCTCCGATTCTGCGTAGAACCTCCTCATTCCTTACCTTATCAGTCCACCTAATTTTCAACATTCGTCTATAGCACCACATCTCAAATGCTTCGATTCTCTTCTGTTCCGGTTTTCCCACAGTCCATGTTTAACTACCATACAATGCTGTACTCCAGATGTACATCCTCAGAAATTTCTTCCTCAAATTAAGGCTTCTCTTGGCCAGAAATGCCTTTTTTGCCATAGCGAGTCTGCTTTTGATGTCCTCCTTGCTCCGTCCGTCATTGGTTATTTTACTGCCTAGGTAGCAGAATTCCTTAACTTCATTGACTTCGTGACCACCAATCCTGATGTTAAGTTTCTCGCTATTCTGATTTCTACTACTTCTCATTACCTTCGAAACCATACTGTGTACTCATTAGACTGTTCATTCCGTTCAGCAGATCATTTAATTCTTCTTCACTTTCACTCAGGATAGCAGTGTCATCAGCGAATCGTATCATTGATATCATTTCACCTTGTATTTTAATTCCACTCCTGAACCTTTCTTTTATTTCCATCATTGCTTCCTCGATGTACAGATTGAAGAGTAGGGGCGAAAGGCTACAGCCTTGTCTTACACCCTTCTTAATACGAGCACTTCGTCTTTTGGTTTACCTTATAATTGGAAACAAATAAATCAGCCACATGAGCTGATCCTTCACTGTACAATTTTTGGTTCCGTTACAGTGATTCCGCAACGTGGTGGCGAGTGCATGTTGGTGGGTGGATTTGCTGGCGGAAATGCTGGACTCTGTCATTTCTTGTCGGCGATGATAGATACCAATTCCAGAATAGTTCCAGCTATTTATCCATTCATCCGAGGCTTTGGCACATTGGGAAACGGCACGATTATCCTCTCTCGGCACCAGAACAAAACAAAACTTTTACATGAGCTGTTGGCGGGTAGGTAGCTCGTCCCAGACTGACTCTCCCGTCCACCTTTCCATCCATGCCAACCACATTTTGGGCGCGTTACAAAGTTCCGTTCCAGAGGGAAACGACACCATGTTTTATATGATACAATAATTAAAAGAATGAAGGTCAGTATGCGCGCGGGATTAGCCGAGCGGTCTCAGGCGCTGCAGTCATGGACTGCGTGGATGGTCCCGGCGGAGGTTCGAGTCCTCCCTCGGGCATGGGTGTGTGTGTTTATCCTTAGGATAGTTTAGGTTAAGTTGTGTGTAAGCTTAGGGACTGATGACTTTAGCAGTTAAGTCCCATAAGATTTCACGCACATTTCAACATTTGAAAGTCAGTAATTTACATAACAGCAAACAGTCACTTTAAATAAAATAGATCAGTTGTACACGTTGGCATTTCTACAAAAAATTATTCACACAGAAATTACAATTATACTCAGTAAGTTTTGTTCCCTCCGAGTGAGGCAAAGGATTTAAATAACAGAGATACTACATCATATAGAAACAAACGATGAAATCAAAGTTTTTACAAAGGATAAAACGAACACCCTTGTGGCATCAATACAATCAAACAATATCTACAATATCTTAATGACAGAAGGTAGAGCAGACGAAAAAGAAAAATTTGTGTCAGTATAGCTATTGGGCTCTGGCTTCATAGGAGAGATGCGTTCCGGCAGCTAAAATTTGAGACATTAAGCACTGGGTTTGCCTTCCCGCAGCGGCCACCGACAGCGTAGCTCAGACAGAACGCGACGGCTGCTAGAGGGAGCAGTAAATCTGACAAGAAGCCAGCTCGCGAGCTCCGCGGGAACGTATAAAAGGCAGAGAGGTTAGCGGCCCGGAACGCTCCGGGGACGGCATTTCGAGTTGCCGCTATAATCTGCGCCGGCGGCGGCCGTTATTAATCCTTTTCCTCGCGGGTATCTGCTGCGCCGCTGCGGTACGGCGGCGGGAAACGCACGCAGAGGGACGCGGCCGTGATGTATGCGGGGTGTGGGGGCGGCGCCGATTACAAATATAAAATGTAAAATCGTGGCGCGCGCGGGCCCCCGTGTATATTTCACCCGCCACGGCACACCCGCAGCGCAGATAAGTGGCGGCGCGGCCGCCGCGGCGACCGTATTGGGGGGCATACATCAGGCGACGCCGCCGCCGCCGCCGCCGCCGCCGCCGCCTCCGCGTCTTGCGCCGGCTGACCTGAGCCGCCTCCCCAGAGGGCGGCCTGCCGGCTTTGCCGCTCCCGCCGGGCTGTGATGTCAAAAATATTTGGTGCCGCGCTCCGGGGAAATAGGCCCGCGGTTATCGGGACAGCAGCGCAGCGCCGCCCTGCTCTGCGTAGGCCGCCGGCGCTCGTGTCGTCGTCTGGCGCCGGGGAGGCGTCCGTATATTAGTCCGGCGCCGCGCGTACACTACGGGAAAACCTTGCCAGATACAGTGGATGAGGGACCGCACCGAAGCTTACGTGACTTAGGGGTGGGAAAGCCGGCCGGTTAAAGTTCTGAATAACCGATACTCTTCGGTATTTGTTTTTACTAATAATCGGTTAAAACACCGAAATATCAATTAATAACAGCAGTGCTAAAATTTTTTGTTTTTAAATACACCAGTTTTTAAAAAAAAACTAGTAATTTTTATTCCTAAGATTTCGATTGCTTTGAGATATTGCGTTATTATTAAAGAAAATGGGAAAAGCGATCAGTGCTATGTTAATAATAATACTAGCAGGAACGAATAACTAACACATGCTGAGCCGTGGTAAAAAAAAAAATCAATAAAAAAATCTTGTGTGGATTGTTAAAACTTTTACTTTAAGGTAATCTGGTGTGTTGCAGATTTGCACGTGTGTAGTCTTTCAGAGGTGGTTGTGAGCGATCGTGACTACGGCTGTGTCAAAAGAGAGCGGCAAGGTTCACAGCCCGAAAGCTCATACACTCAAAAATTTGTTTCTTTCTGCCTCTGAATAAATTTGTAACTTGATATTTTAGAGGGTGCTTTCTGCTTATAATTTTAAATCTGTTACTTAAAAAAAAGCTTTTAGGAATAAAATTCCCATTTGTTAAAAGCAATTTCATTTTAATTTCATCAGTGACTCCCTGGCAACTACTTCCACGCCCACGTAGTGTAATTAAATGTGTTAATGTTCTTGACGAATCGCTAGTAAATAAAGTAAATTCTTAAGAAATAGTTTCGAAAGTAAATTCACGGTTCACATGCCATAAGAAATGATAGAGCATTGCTGGAACAATAATGTACCTGCTACCATGCGGTGTCCCCCCCCTGGTAGCTGAGTCGTCAGCGCGACGGAATGTTATAACTAATGGCCTGGGTTCGATTCCCGGCTGGGTCAGAGATTTTCTCCGCCCAGGGACTGGGTGTTCTGTTGTCCCTATCATCATCATTTCATCCCCATCGACGCGCAAGTCGCCGAAGTGGCGTCATGTTGAAAGACTTCCACCAGCCGAACGGTCTACCCGACGGGAGGCCCTAGCCACACGGCATTTCCATTACCATGCAGCATGGCCCCTATTGGATGGTACGCATGTACATGGAGTATGCATGACTTATCCCATCTGGTCTATATCGAAATTTCTGGCGGTTGTCGCCGGGTATTGACAGCAAATTCAAATGGTTCAAATGACTCTGAGCACTATGGGACTCAACTGCTGAGGTCATTAGTCCCCTAGAACTTAGAACTAGTTAAACCTAACTAACCTAAGGACATCACAAACATCCATGCCCGAGGCAGGATTCGAACCTGCGACCGTAGCGGTCTTGCGATTCCAGACTGCAGCGCCTTTAACCGCACGGCCACTTCGGCCGGCTATTGACATCACTCATAGTCTGGAAGTGTAGTAACAATGAAGCACAGTACTCCATGTCCTTTAAAAGATTAATACCAACCAACTTGCGACTTCATGTAGTTTACAATAAAAATGGAAATAATCTTATCTCCTGCTTGTGTCTACATAATATGCCTTTATGGGCTTGTAGTCCTTGAAAACGGACAAATTAACATAAAAATAGAGTTCTGCAACCTCAGTTTTTACCCTTTAGCACTGACTATTCGTTATGCCCAAATAGTTGTCAACATGATTTATCAGTAGAGTTTCAAAAAATTGGAATCATGATTAGAATTTCTGAAGTATTTCACCACTTATCATTTTTCCAGAAATCCATCACTTATCACTTTCCGAGATAAGCAGCAACCAAGGACGGACTAAGTTTCCTTTTATTTATCGGTTTAATTTAATATTTTGGTTCCATATATCTTGAAACTGAGACAGTCAAAACTTATCAGCATTTGTTCGATTTCTACATTTATTACAGACAATAATGGGAATAAAAGACTGAAAATGATTATTTCAAAAACTGGATATTTTGAGCGGTTTCAACAGTCAGGTTACCGGCTTGGAAAAACCGATATAATCGCCATCCTTAACGTGACTGAAGCACTAGTCCTGCATTCTGCGTAAGACTTCCCAACGAGCAATGTGTTATCAAGCCGTAGAGGGGCCCATAAATTATCTTTAAACTTACGACTTTAATAACTTTAAACCTATACTAGGTATTAACGAATGGTTTTCAACATACGATAACTAAAAAAACTTTTTGTCTTCCAGGTGATGCAATTTTGAGTCAAAATCTAGCCTGAAAACCTGATAAATTGTCGATTTTACCTAAGAAAACTGACTGTGTTACCTGGTTTATACAGACGAAGTCCGAAATCCAAGTGCAACAAAACTTCCGAATACGTTATGAAGGACAAGGATCCCCTGGCCAACTATTCGAGTTTGGCATACGTCATTTATGGAAACCGATTTCTGTTGAATCCTCGTTAGCTTCTTTTATGTCTTCTCGTTGTCTCTATAGAGAAGCAAGGAGAGAATGTTGACGCCGGCCGCGGTGACCGTGCGGTTCTCGGCACTTCAGTCCGGAACCGCGCGACTGCGGTCGCAGGTTCGAATCCTGCCTCGGGCATGGATGTGTGTGATGTCCTTATGTTAGTTAGGTTTAAGTAGTTCTAAGCTCTAGGGGACTCATGACCTCAGATGTTTAAGTCCCAAAGTGCTCAGAACCATTTGAACCATTTGAAGAATGTTGGTTGGTGGCCGGTATCCTCGTTCTATAACACAAACTGCACACAATTATTAACTGCGTTCTTTATTCATAAACAAAGAGCTATTAACTTGAGCTTCCATGTGCTGTGTGTGATACAAGCTCTCCCGTATAGTCCACTTTAGCCTCACCGCTGTTGAAGTACGAAGTCCGCTACGAATACTATTATGTTCGCTATGTGCTGCCTGATTATAAGCTGGAGGCTCCGTTTGATGATACGCTGGAACTCACACGGCGTACAGACTCGAACTAACTGGCATAACAGGCTCGAACTAACATACTAAACTAACTGGCCCTTCAGTCCGCGGCGGTGATCCTAAATACTGGCGGCCGAGAGGGGTTGGCGGCGCGTTTCCAGCGAGTCTGTCTTTGGTCTCGATCGATCTTCCTGTGACCTCAATGCCGCATGGTGTGCTAGCGCCAGCTTACACTAGCACAGTTTCCATAAAAATTTAGCTCTAAATGAAAATACTAAGTATTATTCTTTCAAAACTTTCTCCTCATTTAACGTGTGCTTTATATACTGTATTCAACCACTGAGCAATACTGACTATTGGTTGGCCCTGTGTTGCGCATGTGAGCAGCGTCGTGAAACAGAGCTTTAATGCAAGTGAAATACTGAATTTGAAATAATGAAAATAAATCTAATCAACTCCCAAAAGAAACTAACAGAGTACTTAGTGAGAACTGTTTAGCTATAACTCCAAACTTTAGTATGTTACGAATGTTGTGTGACATGAAGTGCGAAATTTGACTTGAAATATCCGCGAAATAAAATACTCTTCAACTCGGTAGAAAATAATTATTTGGTATTAACTACACTGTTCACTGTAAATTAATGTGCTAAATAAGCACAATATCTGAAAATTCTGACTGTGTACTGTTTGCTCACAAGAATGCAAAATGAGAAGTACACTGAAGCAAAAGTAACTTACTTCGTGCTCAGCAAGCTATTTTGTGTCTGTTGTAATGACGTTCTCGAAACCAAACTGAAATCAGCAAATGTAGCAGCTAAAGAAAATTAATCTAACCACCACAAAATTTGTTTTTTTGTGTGTGTGTGTGGCGTAAGGCGCAATTTATACACGACAAAATATTCAAAAGTTTACTAAGGATGATGTAGGAGGGTTCCACTTTAAAGAAAGTCGTTAATGAAAAATTGAACTCCACTTATTGTCAAAAAAGACTGTATACCATACGAAGACCCTAACAATTATGAAATGCAAAAATAACAGACATACCAACCAATTGCGTTATTTGTGACATAATGCAAACAAAGAGATAAAAATAACACTAATCACTAATGTTATTAGCTATCTGAGGGACAAATATTTCCATGAATTAAAAATTCTGACAAACAAACATTTCATTCTCGTGCATGCACTGGTTGCCTTAAAAATTCCTCAAAGAAAAATCTTCTCCATCAGTACAATTAATAACATATGTTTACAAACAAGTTTACACCTTCCTGATGAAGTACTCCAGATAATTTATCTCTGGTTCACAAATATCAAAATTCCTTTAAAAACTCAATTGCTCGTTACTGTGCCTCAGATAAGAATGCCCCAGTGCTGAACAACTGATAGGCGACCAAGCGCACCACAGATAAACATAAAGTCAAGGATCTTGCTCACTACTCGTGCAGCGTCCTCATTCATCTTTGTCCCAGTACAGTAAAGACGAAATACTTACAATGGAAGAAAACATATGACAACCTTACAAGTGTTCTCCATAAAAAAAAGGGGCGCGTAGCCTAGCCTATCTCTTTCAGTCACCAACATGGACAAGGTACGCCAAAATCGGTGCGTACGGCGGCCAGAGAGTTGGAAATGAGACGATCAACAGTGCACAACGTCTATCATAAGAGGTTACGGCTATATCCCTACAAGATGCAGCTGCTTCAGATATTAAAGCCTAAACAGTTTGCAGTGGATATGCTACGCAAGGCTGACAAGAACAATGACATTTTGGAAAAGATTTGTTTCTCCGATGAGGCAACGTTTAACATTCAAGTATATCGTTCGTCTATGGTGTTCACAGCATCGTCGTGTTACACGTGTACTGGAAAGAGACAGTCCCAAGGTCAATGTCTGGTGTGGCCTGATGCACAATTGCATCGTTGATCCCCTCATTTTCATCCAGTCTGCTACAATGGTTTACCTGGACATGTTACAATAGTCTGCTCTGCCACAACTGTAACACCTGCAACCTGATTCACATTCTAGCAGGATAGGGCACTACCACGCTAGTCCCTAAAGGTCCGTCAGTTCCTGGATGAAAAATTTCTGGGTAGGTGGATCGAACGAGATGGGCCAATCGATGGCCGGCGCAACAATCTCCTGACCTCACACCAGTAGACTTTCTCCTTTGGGGTTTTATAAAGTATCTGGTGTACCCAACCAAGGTCAAAGACACACACGACTTGAAGGCACGCATCCGCAACGCATCTGAACATGTCACCGCAGAGATCTTGAATTGTACGTGGAGAGAAATGGAATTCCGACTAGTCATTTTCTGTGCCACTAAGGGAGCACACACTCATGTGTATGAATGAGGAGACAAAACTTTATGAGTTATCTTATCATATGTTCACAACCATTTGTTAATAGTATAGTTTTAAAGACATTAGAGTCTGAAGTTGTAAAAAATAATTTATGCGCATCTTGTATCATGACTACAGTTCTGTCATGTGAAATTGTTTCTGCATTTCCTGTGTAGTTAATAGGCTATTTTCCTATGTAAAAAATATAGTTCCGATTGTTGTTACTCTGAATGATAATAACATTCAGATAGCGTTTTAGGTCAATTGTCTAACAAAATATCTGTTATTTTTATCATTCTTCAGAAATAACGCAGATTTTTGTGTTACGTAAATAAGAAACGAGAAAACTGCGTTGCATGGCGACTTGAATGGAAGTACTCTGACACAACAGTAAGTCGTAGAATAGTCTTAAAACTGAGGGAATCTGGATCATTCACTTGGACTATGCCGAAAACATTTTCCAGGACAAGTTGTGAAAGCCTGCACACTAAAAAGCAGTGGAAACTTTTTCATTCAGAAGATAATTCTGATTGTTAATTGATCTGGTTGTTGCCAGAACCACTACTGTTTCGAGGGTACTTATTTTCTCGGCTTTCCTATTTTCAGACAGTGTACTAACACCCGTGGAATCACAGAGCATCATCGTATTTGCTTCAGCAGCTTTACTCAGATTTTCTGCTCCTCCCGGTGATTATTTTGAACTGAGACCTTCTTTTGACAAGAACAGGATATAGAAATGGCTCTGAGCACTATGGGACTCAACTGCTGAGGTCATTAGTCCCCTAGAACTTAGAACTAGATAAACCTAACTAACCTAAGGACATCACAAACATCCATGCCCGAGGCAGGATTCGAACCTGCGACCGTAGCGGTCTTGCGGTTCCAGACTGCAGCGCCTTTAACCGCACGGCCACTTCGGCCGGCACAGGATATAGAAGGGTGACCTGTTGAGCGGGTCGGATTTGAATGCAGGATTCTGGTGTGGAAAGGCGGCTAATTACGTAACATGCCATTTATTTTGCCAACATGCTTATACAGCTTACACTGATCTTTCAAAATTTTCGCCAATAACATGAATCTTCTGTAAATCTTAAAAGATCTGAAAATAAGTATCATCTTATATCCCGAAGACCTTCATGTGTGTTAGTTTCTTGGGTATTCATTCGAATGATGTCGACATTTCATCAGAAATTGTGTAAACGTTATAGGAAACAGGAAATAAGTCAGACGAGTCCATGAATTGTGGTCGAACGATGATTTTTGTGCTAATTAAAGTACAGAACAAAAACAGAGTAGCTTCCAAGTCCAAAGAAAATATGTACAGTAATTGCACAAAGTAAGAAATATTCACCAAAATGAAACTCGCGTGAATATGAAATAAAAACTATTCGAAAGATTTAGAATTGCTCATGACAGTCAAAGCATCGTTACCTAGGGAGATCTACCAGACATATTTTGTGTGGTTTAAGTGCTTAAAATTCTCTTGCGTTCTCTTTGGACTTCGCTCTACGCAGTGCTACATCCTCGCGTTGCGGCTGCATCTGCTTATTCGCCGATTCACACGCTAGGCAGGAAGGGCTGCACAAACAGCTCTTACAAGCAGTCCTTCGTGCAGCAAACATGAGTAACATTATTTTAAAAAATACTTTCAGCACTCCTTAGCAGCTATAATTTTGACAGTGCATTTCTTTTGGTTGTATTGTTACTGTGTGAAAAATTTCAGGGTAGGTTTCGACATGTCACATTGGACCATTCCCTTGTAGGACAGGACGGACAGAGACATGCTCTTGACAAACATGAAAATAACGAAAATCAAATCCGTAATCTCCAGGTCTGTGGTCACAACCCTAGTCCTATTGAAATACTGATATTACTAATAATGGTGCCATTTAATGACGTTCTCAAAATTCTAAGAGTTTGTTGCCATTGCGCTTATTGAGCTAGTTACATGCTACATTTACTTATAAAATTTTTCGACTAGGGCTTTTCAAATCATATACTTCTCTGAACTGCGGTTTGTTGGAAATCATGTTAGACATATGCCAGACACTCATATAAACAAATTACTCTTGTTTTATTAAAAAGTGAGGCACTCGAATTGGATGGATGCCAACGTAACTTCGTACACGTACGCACCATTGTTGGATATGTAAATGATTCGAGTTGCAGTTCTCTATTATATGTAGTACAGCCAGCAGAGTACAAAGGACGTTCAAAAAGTTTTGCACAGTCGTCTCTAATTTTTTATTTTGCAGGAGGAGAATGAAATTTTTTGTGAACATACTTGGAACATTTAGCTATACATTGCTCCTACTCAATGTAGCCTCCATCAGCTGTGACGCACCTGGCCCAACGTTCTTTCAAATGGTTCAAATGGCTCTGAGCAACATGGGACGTAACATCTGAGGTCATCAGTCCCCTATAACTTAGAACTACTTAAACCTAACTAACCTAAGGACACCACACTCATCCATGCCCGAGGCAGGATTCGAACCTGCGACCGTAGCAGGACTGAAGCCCCTAGAACCCTCGGCCACCGTGGCCTCAACGTTCTTTCCATGATGTACATGCACTTTGGTAAAATTCTGGGGACTGACTTTTACACCATCGCTTGACACAGGAAATAAGGTCTGTCTCACTATCAAATGTTTTACCATGCATGTTGCCCTTCAGACGACCATAGAGGTAAAATTCAGACGGAGACAAGTCCGAACTGTAGGGAGGATGAGGAACAATTTTTCAACCCAATTTCCTGATTTTCTCCTGCGTCACAAGGGCTTTATGGGGTTTGGCATTGTGTAGTCTGATGAGCTGACCCTGAAGCTGTGGTCTGTGGGTCGTGATGGCACGTCGCAGTTTGTCCAGTGACAAACAGTGGCGGTCCCGGTTAACTGTGGAGCCAGGTTCCAAACAGTCAATGAAAATGACACCAAACTGATCCCAGAAGAAGGAGGCCATCACCTTTCGGCGTGCTGTTCGTGAAAGTCTTGGTTTCTTCTTCCGAGGGGAGCCTGGTTGACGCCACTCCATGGACTGGCTTTTGCTCTCAGGTTCGGACAAAAACAACTATGTTTCATCCTGGGTAATGAATCCGTCAAAACACTATTTCCACTCTTGAGTAAAGGTCTTCATGAGACCCTCGCACACATTCTTCCTCATCGTTTCGATTTCTTTTGTCAATAATCCGTAGGCTCTTACTTTGTTTATCAGGCGACAGTGCGGAACTGTATCGAACGCCTTCCGGAAGTCAAGAAAAATAGCATCTACCTGGGAGCCTGTATCCAATATTTTCTGGGTCTCATGAACAAAAAAAGCGAGTTGGGTCTCACACGATCGCTGTTTCCGGAATCCATGTTGATTCCTACATAGTAGATTCTGGGTTTCCAAAAACGACATGATACTCGAGCAAAAAACATGTTCTAAAATTCTACAACAGATCGACGTCAGAGATATAGGTCTATAGTTTTGCGCATCTGCTCGACGACCCTTCTTGAAGACTGGGACTACCTGTGCTCTTTTCCAATCATTTGGAACCTTCCGTTCCTCTAGAGACTTGCGGTACACGGCTGTTAGAAGGGGGGCAAGTTCTTTCGCGTACTCTGTGTTGAATCGAATTGGTATCCCGTCAGGTCCAGTGGACTTTCCTCTGTTAAGTGATTCCAGTTGCTTTTCTATTCCTTGGACACTTATTTCGATGTCAGCCATTTTTTCGTTTGTGCGAGGATTTAGAGAAGTAACTGCAGTGCGGTCTTCCTCTGTGAAACAGCTTTGGAAAAAGGTGTTTAGTATTTCAGCTTTACGCGTGTCATCCTCTGTTTCAAAGCCATCATCATCCCGGAGTGTCTGGATATGCTGTTTCGAGCCACTTACTGATTTAACGTAAGACCAGAACTTCCTAGGATTTTCTGTCAAGTCGGTACATAGAATTTTACTTTCGAATTCACTGAACGCTTCACGCATAGCCCTCCTTACGCTAACTTTGACATCGTTTACCTTCTGTTTGTCTGAGAGGTTTTGGCTGCGTTTAAACTTAGAGTGAAGCTCTCTTTGCTTTCGCAGTAGTTTCCTAACTTTGTTGTTGTACCACGGTGGGTTTTTCCCGTCCCTCACAGTTTTACTCAGCGCGTACCTGTCTAAAACGCATTTTACGATTGCCTTGAACTTTTTCCATAAACACTCAACATTGTCAGTGTCGGAACAGAAATTTTCGTTTTGATTTGTTAGATAGTCTGAAATCTGCCTTCTATTACTCTCGCTAAACAGATAAACCTTCCTCCCTTTTTTTATATTCCTACTAACTTCCATATTCAGGGATGCTGCAGCGGCCTTATGATCACTGATCCCCTGTTCTGTACATACAGAGTCGAAAAGTTCGGGTCTGTTTGTTATCAGTAGGTCCAAGATGTTAACTCCACGAGTCGGTTCTCTGTTTAATTGCTCGAGGTAATTTTCGGATAGTGCACTCAGTATAATGTCACTCGCTGCTCTGTCCCTACCACCCGTCCTAAACATCTGAGTGTCCCAGTCTGTATCTGGTAAATTGAAATCTCCACCTGAGAAAATTTATGTGAAATGTATTCCAAATTTTATCTCAGTTGTTCTGCCACTAATGCTGCTGAGTCGGGAGGTCGGTAAAAGGAGCCAATTATTAACCTAGCTCGGTTGTTGAGTGTAACCTCCACCCATAATATTTCACAGGAACTATCCACTTCTACTTCACTACAGGATAAGCTACTACTAACAGCGACGAACACTCCACCACCGGTTGCATGCAATCTATCCTTTCTAAACACCATCTGTACCTTTGTAAAAATTTCGGCAGAATTTATCTCTGGCTTCAGCCAGCTTTCTGTACCTATAACGATTTCAGCTTCGGTGCTTTCTATCAGCGCTTGAAGTTCCGGTACTTTACCAACGCAGCTTCGACAGTTTACAATTACAATACCGATTGCTGCTTGGTCCCCGCATGTCCTGACTTTGCCCCACACCCGTTGAGGCTGTTGCCCTTTCTGTACTTGCCCAAGGCCATCTAACCTAAAAAACCGCCCAGCCCACGCCACACAACCCCTGCTACCCGTGTAGCCGCTTGTTGCGTGTAGTGGACTCCTGACCTATCCAGCGGAACCCGAAACCCCACCACCCTATGGCGCAAGTCGAGGAATCTGCAGCCCACACGGTCGCAGAACCATCTCAGCCTCTGATTCTGACCCTCCGCTCGGCTCTGTACCAAAGGTCCGCAGTCAGTCCTGTCGACGATGCTGCAGATGGTGAGCTCTGCTTTCATCCCGCTAGCGAGATTGGCAGCTTTCACCAAATCAGATAGCCGCCGGAAGCCAGAGAGGATTTCCTCGGATCCATAGCGACACACATCATTGGTGCCGACATGAGCGACCACCTGCAGATGGGTGCACCCTGTACCCATTATGGCATCCGGAAGGACCCTTTCCACATCTGGAATAACTCCCCCCGGTATGCACACGAAGTACACATTGGTTTTCTTCCCCTCCCTTGCTGCCATATCCCTAAGGGGCCCCATTACGCGCCTGACGTTGGAGCTCCCAACCACCAGTAAGCCCACCCTCTGCGACCGCCCGGATCTTGCAGACTGAGGGGCAACCTCTGGAACAGGACAATCAGCCATGTCAGGCCGAAGATCAGTATCAGCCTGAGACAGAGCCTGAAACCGGTTCGTCAGACAAACTGGAGAGGCCTTCCGTTCAGCCCTCCGGAATGCCTTTCGCCCCCTTCCACACCTTGAGACGACCTCCCACTCTACCACAGGTGAGGGATCAGCCTCAATGCGGGCAGTATCCCGGGCAACCACAGTCGTAGTCCGATCGGGGGATGCGTGGGACGAGCTGGCCGTCCCCAACAAACCCCCATCCGGAACCCCACAGTGATGCCCATTGGCAACAGCCTCAAGCTGTGTGACCGAAGCCAACACTGCCTGAAGCTGGGAGCAGCGGCAAGGCGAGGAAACAAACACTGCCGCTACATACACTAACCCCCAGGGCAGGTAACTGGGGTATTAGCGGCCACCAGGCAAGAAAAATTACGGCTGGTTCAACTTAACAAATTATAACGAGTTGAACGCAGTAAATAAGTATAAGAAGTCGAGGAAAGCTAATCAGACCCGCCTTCCCCAAGCACTCCACTCGCTGCTCTTCGCCTCGGCGACACTTCGAGCAGCAACACGAACCCAAGTCACTGGAGAATCGCGAGATATGACAATGGTGGAGGTTTCTCTACTTGGATTGAAATGCACTCACCTTAAAGCTTGCTGGATCCGGTTTACGACGAGGTCGTGCACCCTCGTGACCACAGCCCTTCCATCTGGCAGTCCATGCGTGCCGCCAGCGGTCCCGGGGTGTTCTGGCACTGCGTGGACCTGGCTGCTCCTGAGTCCCCAACCGAACTGGCCACTCACACGACACGGAAAAACAACGACGTCGCTCCAAAGATAGGGCAAAGGTTACTACATATCGATAACCGTCGCTGCCGCCACTAGTGGACAGGCAACGCTTGCGAAACGAGTGGTGCCAGTCAAGACGAGAAGAAGACAAACAACCGCAACCATGGCAACTAAAGGATGCGGTCTGGCCTCCAACAGAGGGCGGAATCCTACAAATAGCACCAACGCGAGCCGCAGCACGGCTCATCCACCAAATGAAAAAGTACTTTTTTTATACCAGTTTACAGTTTTCTGTACACATTCTACTGAACTTGTCGCTCCTGTCGACGCCCTCATATTTTCATTGCAGCATACGATGCAAGCTGGGTTTCCTTTCGCTTCATTTCTATTTCTGTCAGTTTTGTCAGTCGCTATAATTTCGCTTTTATGAAGAGATGGCAGCATCTTCATTTCCGGCTGTCAGTTAAGATCAAGAAGTTTATCTGTTGACATAAACTCCATCTCATTTGTTTTAAGTTGCCCCGACAAAGCAAACACGCCTTTGCGATTTTTTTACAGTTCCACAACCATTAGCCACATTTTCGTGCACAGCAAAATGTAATATCGGGTACCATTTGGGAACATACGGTGTACGACCTTCACCAAGGTAATGTTGTAGCAAATTAAGAACATTGCTTCAACGTATTCCACTACTTACACTACAATTAATTTCTTTTTTATGTCCATTGCTGCGCCAGAAAAAATAATGTCAAGAACACATCCGGCTTCACTATTATATACACAAAAAACTTAACTCGAAATCTATGGCGTTTGGATGGAACGTACTGTTTGAATAAGACAGCACCTTTGCAAAGAACTAAACTTCCGTTAGTGCAAAATTCTTAAAAATAACAGGAATCATCTGGAAATGCTTCTCTTAGGAGATTCACTATTCGCTTTATTTTACAGACTTTGTCGTCTCTATGGTCCTCATTTTTATCACTACAGTGTAACATTCTTAGTAAAAGAAGGTACTTATGTATTGGCATGATTTGTGCAAACACTGGAGAAAACAGTAACGGATTGTTGGTCCAACAAGTAATTATTTCATTCTTTCTCACTTGAACCATCAGAAAATTTACGGCGTTGTGTTTTTACAACGTCGCTGTCTTGAATTTTCACTGGCATAGTTGCGTACATGCTCGTAATATAAACTACAGTTCTCACCTATGTAACACAATTTCTCCGTTAAAAAAAATTTAAAAAAAACATTTGAACCATTTTTTTAAATGAGTCACCTAAATTGACTATGACTTAGGAAGTCGGGATTAGCGTGGAAGGACAAGGACCCTATAATGTCACTCAAACACAACTAGTAGGTCAATAAATTAACAATTTATTCAAGACCACATTTATAAAACAGCTAGCACACAATGAACGTGTGGCCGTCTTAAAAACAATCCAAAACGACCAATAGCTTCCTTCTCAAGCAAGCAGCAAATTACAATAACTTAATGAACAATAAATCTGAAGTAATTTAAAGATGGCTCAGATAATTTTTTTTTCTTTTGAGCAATAACACAACCAGCACAAAACGTTACACTTAATATAATTCATTGGCAGGCAAATTCAATTTTTTTTAATTACATGAGAGATGTTATGTGTTAATAAAATGGGCTAACCTGTGCAAAAGCTGACGCAACTTAAAATGCCTGAAGCAGCAGACCAGCCGCCCAAAACAACACCTCAACGCCGGCGCCCAACAGGGAGTCACTTCCCATTAGACGTCACGTCACAGCTTCTGTGCACCGAAGCGGAACGTGGCGCCACACCCACGCACCCCAACTCGCAGAAACTGGAACACAGACCGCAGAAGACACGGCAAACACCAGCCAAACATCAATCAATATACGTTAAAAAAATTGATAAACATATACACAAACCAATTACTGTTGAGTGAGTGATTCAATAAGTGCACGTATATAAGGAAGTACATATAAATGACTAGCTTTACAAGTTGCATGGGGGCTTAATTAAATAAGATTGAAAATACTTTTTAAATTTTTCGTAGCTGTCTGTCCGATTACACTGTGTCTCGTAATCGGTTGGCCCTGACTAGTACTATTACGCAATCTGACTGCATAGAACAACAACAAAGAATGAAATGAAAATTTTCGTTAACACAATTAATTAATTAAGTCCCCAGCAACTATAAAACCTACAAAACCAAAGCACAAACGTAATTGTTCTGTGTGTGGGAGTGTGACTCAACGTACACATCTGGCACAGTTCTTCATCAACAAGACAAGAAATTTCAAATACCATTTATACTGACGTGATAAAAGAAAATTACAAATACTATAATTGCGTAAGGAAAGCAGAATTAAACTCTAATACAAGAACACACGCCAGATGCTTTGTTGACTGAACCTGTAATGACGCATTATTTAGGACACTGAAATAAAAAGAAACGGAGTTAGTTACCTCATTTATATTGATGAAAATCACTCTAATCCTTACAATATATCTCTACACCGATTCTCTACTACCACATCTCAACAAGGCTCTTCAGTATCACATCTCAGCAAGCGCTGCCTACTAGCACATCTCAACAAACACTCTCTGATACGAGTTCTTAACAAGTACTGACTACTACGAGCTCTCGACAAGCACTGTGGAGGCGGCTCAACAATACTCTTTGGCGCAATCTCTGGCGCAGTGGCTCAGTGTAGCCATCTTTCAAAGTACAAGTTTTACTAATAAATAACTGCTTGCAAAAAAAAAAATTTTTACAGCAATATACCAAAGACGTCACTTGATGGCAATAACCCTAAATCATACGCACGCCTTCGTGCTAATCTGCCTTTTAATAGTCATCCAACCAGTGGATTTTAAAGCAAATAGTAACTGCTGGTTTGCATACAGTCGCACAGACTCTGCCGGCTGCTCTTACTTCGACAACACGTATATTCGAACCAGCCGACCAACAAATACACTCGCTGCAACGCAAATTGTTCGACGAAACGAAGGCACCAAAACCACTTACACGTAGGATGGAGAGCGTTGTTCGAGATGGTCTCGAGGCACCAAAGCAATGCGACGAGCAGCGCCCGGAGTTGACATCAGGCAGGTGCACCACAAATTCGCGACCGTCTTGCAAGGTAGACCGGCCGCGCCGCCGCTGGCCGAGCCCCGTGTTTGCTTCGTCGTCCCCTCAAGCACGACCTGGCGCCTCGTAACGCGGCAGACGGCCAACTCCCCTACCGCGAATACCCGTCGACAGATCGCAACAGATGCAAAGAACGTAGTACAGCCGGGTAATCGATAGTCGTGCCAAAGAGCTGGTGTGCCAGAAAAGGCGCACCACGTCTCATTGACGATTTTGCTACCGGAATCACTGTTCTAAAAATCATACACTTTCGGGTCCAAATCAGAGTCTTTCCATCTACTCTGTGTCTCTTAGCAGATTTGTCAGGTATATGCTCAGGCTCTTGTTCGGAATCGGAGAAAGAAGCAATGGGAACATCAGAATAGAGATCAGCATTTAGTGGTTCAGTGTTTGTTGCTTCACTAATATTTTGTGACCGATTCGTCTACAGGCTTACCAGCATCCTTATCTGTCAAACCATAATCTGTTGCATTGGGCATGATGAGGACCTCGTCGTCGCTTTGATTTACAAGACTTCAGCAGCTCATCACCTGTAAGCGAAGGGTATTCGATAACACGGAAAGTGCCGCTCCCGAACTACGAGTATGAATGAAGTCTGAAAAGAATTCATCATTCAGTAAGTCGTTCGCGTAATTCCCAGTATTCCAACAATTAGAGCGCATTCTTGCGCAGCAGTTGCCTCCGACTCTCTGGACGGATACTACGCCTTAGTCGTATCTGTACGATCGTCTCAAGTAACCACTATGAATACTTTTCATAGCCTCGAGCATTGAAACGGTAAGCGTATACACAACTGGCCATTAAAATTGCTACACCACGAAGATGACGTGCTACAGACGCGAAATTTAACCGACAGGAAGAAGATGCTGTGATACGCAAATGATTAGCTTTTCAGAGCATTCACACTAGGTTGGCGCCGGCGGCCACACCTACAACGTGCTGACATGAGCAAACTTTCTAACCGATTTCTCATACACAAACAGCAGTTGACCGGCGTTGACTGGTGAAACGTTGTTGTGATGCCTCGTGTAAGGAGGAGAAATGCGTACCATCACGTTTCCAACTTTGATAAAGGTCGGATTGTAGCCTATCGCGATTGCGGTTTATCGTATCGCGACAATGCTGCTCGCGTTGGTCGAGATCCAATGATTGTCGGCAGAATATTGAATCGGTGGGTTCAGGAGGGTAATACGGAACGCCGTGCTGGATCCCAACGGCCTCGTATCACTAGCAGTCGAGATGACAGGCATCTTATCCGCATGGCTGTAACGGATCGTGCAGCCACGTCTCGATCCCTAAGTCAACAGATGCAGACGCTTGCAAGACAACAAACATCTGCACGAACAGTTCGACGACGTTTGCAGCAGCATGCACTATCAGTTCGGAGACCATGGCTTCATTTACCCTTGACGCTGCATCACAGACAGGAGCACCTGCGATGGTGTACTCAAAGACGAACCTGGGTGCACGAATGGCAAAACCTCATTTTTTCGGATGAATACAGGTTCTGTTTACAGCATCACGATGGTCGCATCCATGTTTGGCGTCATCGCGGTGAACGCACATTGGTTGCGTGTATTCGTCATCGCCATACTGGCGTATCAGCCGGCGTGATGGTATGGGGTGCCATTGGTTACACGTCTCGGTCACTTCTTGTTCACATTGGCGGAACTTTGAACAGTGGACGTTACATTTCATATGTGTTACGACCCGTGGCTCTACCCTTCATTCGATCCCTGTCAAACCCTACATTTCAGCTGGATAATGCACGACCGCATGTTGCAGGTCCTGTACAGGCCTTTCTGGATACAGAAAATGTTCGACTGCTGCCCTGGCCAGCACATTCTCCATCTCTCTCACCAATTGTAAACGTCTGGTCAATGGTGGCCGAGCAACTGTCTCGTCACAATACGCCAGTCACTACTCTTGATGAACTGTGGTTTCGTGTTGAAGCTGCATGGGCAGCTGTAACTGCACAGCTCTGACTCAATGCCCAGGCGTATCAAGGCCGTTATTACGGCCAGAGGTGGCTGTTCTGGGTATGATTTCTCAGGATCTATGCACCCAAATTGCTTGAAAATGTAATGACATGTCAGTTCTAGTATTACATATTTGTCCAATGAAGACCCCGTTTATCATCTGCATTGGTGCAGCAATTTTAATGGCCAGTAGTGTATATACACATGCAGCAGCGTAAGGTTTAATCTGAGATTGTGGCGCTAAGTTTGGTGATCAGGAACTATACGCCACCACCTCTGCCCCTTTGCCGGTCGAATACTGACACTGAAAATTTCATCCAAAACCAGTATTCGAACGGACTTATCTCTGAATCGCGGACCACCGCACAGACCTGCGTTGCCGACATCGACCACGGAGGCCTGCACTAGTTCCGCCCCCTACTGTCGACTGTTCTAGCGAGAAATACAAGAGCACTCCCCCGCACTCGCCATAGCGCTGGATCAGTCCGTCCGCCTAACCCTTGTGTACACCTGCTGGAGACACGCGCCCCACGCCTAAGCCTTCTAGTCTAGGCGGTGCTGCCCCGGCGCGCCCTGGCGGCTCGTGGCCCTCGTAAGACGCCGCCCCCGCTGCCCGCCCCTCGCCGGCCTCCGCCGCCACCCCCGGCCTCCGCTTCCGCCCCCACAGCGCCCTCGCAGTAAGAAGCTTTGCCGCGGCCGGCGCCGGACGCGCTAAGCCGATTGTCCCGGGGCAGCGCGCACACCGCGACCATTGTCATACACCGTTGTCTTTTTAAGTGTGAAATTAATATATGATCGGGCTTAATATAAGCGCATTTTCGCCGGCCGCTTCCCACCCGACCCGACCGGCGCAGGAGAACCTTTTTTTAGCTATTTTCCGCAGTTTTTTTGTCACCGAAACGCCAGCCAGCAGCACAGAGCATAAAAACTTGCGCGTATTGTGAGGGCGGCCAGCCCACGGTGCCCTCCTCGCGCCGTCTAAAGCGCTGGCTGCTCTTTTTTGTTTGTTCCTTTTGTTTTTTAAACGAGTCACGAGCCGGCGTGGTTCTTTTTTTTTTTTTTTTTTTGCTTTTGTTGCCGCGTGTCGGGGTATTATGTCGCGCTATATAGGATTGCGGCGCGGCGCCGGTCTGTAATATTGCGCTCCTAAGCGCCGCTGGCGGTCTGTACGGCGCACTGGAGCGCGAGATGAAATGGCCAACAGGGTAAAATAAAAAGAGAGAGAAGCAGGAGGGGAGGGGGCAGGAAAAAGTAAACATGGGCGCAGCTCTAGGGCTGAGGCCACCCACCGTGGAAAATATGGCTTACCAGGCGTGCGGCGTGGTCGGCGACACCTGCGAGACCGCATAACATCCCCCCCCCCTCCCACCAAGCCCTCTCCCTAATCTCAGCCCCCCAGGAAGGAGAACCTGTCAGTCCACCGCCGTTCTTCCGGACGCATTAAATACGAGGTGCGCTGAATCTGCCAGAGACGGGAATGTTGGGCACTGACCGCAAGATAATTACGAAAGAATCGTCAAAATTTACATCACACCTATGTTTCACAAAGCACACCAAGTCTACTAGTTCCCAACCTGGGCCAATTACCCCGCAGGAGATGAGGTAGGGGGAGTAAAATGAAATTCTCCGATTGTGGTGAAATCATGGCTGTAATACGCTGTAACAAGCCACAAAGGAATTACCTGCAGCCAATGTAATAAATATTATATCGGCCAAACAGGCAGAAATTCCAGAACCCGATTTAGACTGCTACAGGCTTGATAAATGTAACAAATCAGCAGTAGCAACTCACATTAAGGGGGGTAGGATGTCAAACGGGATCGGAATTGAAAAACAACTGCTATCACTTAGTAGCGGAAAAGCATCCGGACCAGACGAGATACCCTTAAGATTCTACAGTGATTATGCTAAAGAACTTGCCCCCTTTCTATCAGCAATTTATCGTAGATCGCTGGAAGACCGTAAAGTACCTAGCGACTGGAAGAAAGCGCAGGTCGTTCCCATTTTCAAGAAGGGTCATAAATCAGATGCGAATAATTATAGGCCTATTTCGCTTACGTCAATCTGTTGTAAAATAATGGAACATGTTTTGTGTTCTCGTATTATGACGTTCTTAGATAATACAAATCTCCTTCATCATAACCAACATGGATTCCGCAAACAGAGATCATGTGAAACTCAGCTCGCCCTATTTGCCCAAGAAATTCACAGTGCCGTAGACACTGGCGAGCAGATTGATGCCGTATTCCTGGACTTCAGGAAGGCATTTGATACGGTTCCGCACTTACGTTTAGTGAAAAAAATACGAGCTTACGGAATATCGGACCAGGTTTGTGATTGGATTCAGGATTTCCTAGAAGAAAGAACACAACATGTCATTCTTAACGGTTCAAAATCTGCAGATGTAGAGGTAATTTCGGGAGTACCGCAGGGAAGCGTGATAGGACCTTTATTGTTTACAATATACATAAATGACTTAGTTGACAACATCGGTAGCTCCGTGAGGCTATTTGCAGATGACACGGTTGTCTACAAGAAAGTAGCAACATCAGAAGACTCGTACGTACTCCAGGAGGACCTGCAGAGGATTAATGCATGGTGCGACAGCTGGCAGCTTTCCCTAAACGTAGATAAATGTAATATAATGCGCATACATAGGGGCAGAAATCCATTCCAGTACGATTATGCCATAGGTGGTAAATCATTGGAAGCGGTAACGACCGTAAAATACTTAGGAGTTACTATCCGGAGCGATCTGAAGTGGAATGATCACATAAAACAAATAGTGGGAAAAGCAGGCGCCAGGTTGAGATTCATAGGAAGAATTCTAAGAAAATGTGACTCATCGACGAAAGAAGTAGCTTACAAAACGCTTGTTCGTCCGATTCTTGAGTATTGCTCATCAGTATGGGACCCTTACCAGGTTGGATTAATAGAAGAGATAGACATGATCCAGCGAAAAGCAGCGCGATTCGTCATGGGGACATTTAGTCAGCGCGAGAGCGTTACGGAGATGCTGAACAAGCTCCAGTGGCGGACACTTCAAGAAAGGCGTTACGCAATACGGAGAGGTTTATTATCGAAATTACGAGAGAGCACATTCCGGGAAGAGATGGGCAACATATTACTACCGCCCACATATATCTCGCGTAATGATCACAACGAAAAGATCCGAGAAATTAGAGCAAATACGGAGACTTACAAGCAGTCGTTCTTCCCACGCACAATTCGTGAATGGAACAGGGAAGGGGGGATCAGATAGTGGTACAATAAGTACCCTCCGCCACACACCGTAAGGTGGCTCGCGGAGTATAGATGTAGATGTAGATTTGGAGCAGGAGAGGTACCAGAGGACATTTTAATTTGCACTGTCTATACTTTTACGAATAAATTCATAAAACTTTGTCAGAATGGCAAGAAAGGATTCAGGATTTACACTCATAGCAGTGGAAGTTCAAAAATATAAGATAATATTTTTTTTTACATTTAAAAGTTGACATTTTTTCACTTGCTAATGGCTGCATTTGTTGCTACAGGTACACTTTTCTTCATGAGGAAGGGAGATTCTTGATGAATTTTGCACAGAATACAAACCATACTTACAGGTGTATGAAACTCTAGAATTTTCCAAGTCTATTGAAAACTATGGTAATAATTGCGATAATTAACTATAAAATTTGAGTTTTTTCTAAACACGAAGATTAAAATGTAAATTTCTAGAGTTTCATACACCTGTAAGTATGGTTTGTATGCTGTGCAAACTTCATCGAAGAATCTCTCTTACTTATGAAGAAACGTGTACCTGTAGCAACAAACGCAGCCAATAGTAAGTGAAAAAAATGATGTATGTTCACATGTAAAAAAAAATATTATTTTATGTTTTTGAACTTTCAATGCTACGAGTGTGAATTCTGAATCCTTCGTCGTCATGCTGACAAAGTTTTATGAATTTATTCATAAAAGTATAGACGGTGGGAATTAAAATGTCCTGTGGTGTCTCTCCTGCTCCAAGACGGCCCGCTTGACGTCCTACCCCCCCCCCCTCCCCCCTTAAAGACACAGGCCACCCTTTGAAAATCGAAGAAAACCTCGAAATTTTACACAAAATACGAAAAAGTAAAAGAATGGATATCATGGAAGAAATGGAAATTTTCATACATAACACAAAGCATGGAGATAACATTCTTAAAGAAATAACCGTATCCAAAAACTCAAAGTTCTTCAACAGTCTTAAGCCAGTTCTAACTCAATAGATTCAAGAAATGACAATGTAAATAATTGACTAGAAGCAAGAATATCGATACAAAACCTCGATAATCGATACACTCACATGCTACAGCCTGCCATCTTGTATTGTGTGTGTAACATCGAAGCAATTTGTGCAGTGGCAGTCAGTGACAAAATATAATGTGCACAAAATATAATGTGCAATAGTGTAATGTCAATCAACAGCTCCGCCATTACACCAGTGATGGAAGTGAAGCAGCAAGATGATGTAACTATAAGTGATCAACTGTCATATGAAAGCCTTTCACACTATTTTCGTAACACATAACTGATGCAAATCTATCTGCATCCGATACAGGCTGTAATATACATAGTCAACAACAATGAAGAAAACCAGCAGAAGACATCACTGACTTCGATTTCTAGATATACACTGCCCCCCTCCTTCCCCCCAAATGTCACACCAGCAACTACTGTAAAAAACAAAGTGTTCTAGATTAATCTAGTTTGTTTATTTTTAAGTAACATTTCTCGATGTATGTATGTATGTACAAACGCTTGAAGATGAACAAAACATGTTCGAAACGCGTTGTATTATGTTAGATTAAGCATAAAATAAAAAAGTGACTGGTAGCAGAAACTTGAAAAAAATAATTTTCCCACACAGTCACAGTTCACAAACACAGCCATTATGGCTGAAAATAAAGATGTAATGTATATGTACATACAAACAAATGTAATACAACATCAGAAATTTCTAGTCAAGAGAAAGAGCTTCACAAATTGAGTAAGTCAATAACCCGTTGGTTCATCTCTGGTGATTATGCTTGCAGTTATTCAGCTGAACACTGATTGATAGAGTTATTGGATGTCCTACTGAGCGATATCGTGCCAAACTCTGTGCCACTGGCGCGTTATGTTGTCAAAATCCCGAGCTGATTGGAGGGATTTGATCTTCATACTCCGAACGTTCTCAATTGGGGAGAGATCCGGCGACTTTGCTGGCCATGGCAGGGTTTGGCAACAACAAAGGGAAGCAGTGGAAACTCTCGCCGCTTGCGTGCGGACATTATCTTGCTGAAAGGTAAGCCCAGGACGCCTTCCTCTGAACAGCCGCTGAGCTACAGATGGTGCCACAGATAATAACTAAAGCGGTCCTACTATGAAATGAAATGGAACTCGAGACCACCATTCTTGACTGTCGGGCCGTATGGCGGGCGATAGACTGGTATCGCTGTCTGGGGCGTCTCCAGACACTTCTTCACTGGTCACCGGTGACTCATCACTGAGGACAATTCTACTCCAGTCAATGAGATTCTAGATCGAATATGCCAGACACCACTGTAAACGGACCTGTAGGTGTACAGAAGTTAATGGTAATCGTCCCAAGGGACGCAGTGTGCTCGGTTTCCTTTCCGTTAATCGCCAAATGGCCCTTGTAGTCACTAAAGCATCAGTTCCACGTCGGGTCGATGACTGTGATAACTCCGGGGCTCTGAGCTCTCCTCTGACGATTGCTCGATACTCATGTTCTCTTATTTCTCTAGGTCGACCACTTCATTCTTGACCCTGTGTTGGGGCGTAATTCGCCCATTTCTACCAACATCGTCGAATAGTGCTTCTCTGATGATTGCTCGGTACTCATGTTTTGTCGTTTCTCCAGGTCGACCACTTCCTTCTTGACACTGTATTGGGTCATGATTCACCCATTCCTGCCAACATCGCCGAATAGTAACATCGCCCATATTCAGATATCGAGCGATTCGCTGATTACTGCAACCAGCTTCTTTGACTCGAACAACTCCCTCAAACACTGATGTCTGCACATTTTGTTCACGCACCTGTCTGCGAAGCAGAGCTACTGTCTGAGTTCACGGAACGAGATTTGCAAAGACTTTGCGACCTGTTACCTGTGTCCCCTGTTTAGTATCTTTGCCTTTTGCACGATGAAATTGCACTCCAGTGTCAAATATTCGTCCATCGGCCATCCAAGCTTACAATTTTGCATTTACCGTAGGTAGGTGTATGAATATCAATTTGTGACAAATTTGCATAGCTCTTTCGTTGCGCGGCGTATTTATCAGATCATCACCTTCTGGTTTTGAAAACCTAATAGCAGCCATGTTTGCAGATTAAATTATGTGAATTCAGGTCCAGCTCCTACACACACACACACACACACACACACACACACACACACACATACATACGAGAGTGAGTCAAATGAAACCCATAAATTTGTAATAACAAATCGAAATTTCGCTCCGGTATCCTGCAAGTTGGTAAGCGTTCTACAAACAGCGTGCGGAATGGCCTGTAGGTGGCAGCATAGTGCAGATGCACACATACCGTCGCAGTATCAGTATAAAGATGGCCGCCCCACTTGCGACTTGCACCAGGGAAGAACAGCGTTCTGTTATTCAATTTTTGCGTAGTGAAGGTGTGAAACTATTGAAATTCATGGACGAATGGAGGTTCAGTACGGTGATGCATGTTTTTCACAGCAGCAAGTCTACGAATGGGGTAGGAAGTTCGCAAATGGTGTGACTTCAGTGGAAGATGCTCCTCGTCCAGGTCAGGCACAACGAGTTGTGACTCCACAGAACATTGCAGCAGTTGAAGCCATAGTGAAGGAAAATCGCCGAGTGACACTGAATGATACTGCAGCATGTTTACAGATTAGTCGTGGGTTCAGCATACCATATTGTGCATGACGTGCTCCAGTTTCACAAAGTGTCTGCAAGATGGGTGCCACGGCAACTGACTCCTGAAATGAGAGAACGACGTGTTGATGCATGTGAAGAACTTCTTCGGTGCTTTGAACGAGAAGGTGGTGGCTTCCTTGCAAGAATTGTTACTGGGGACGAAACCTGGGTTCACTTCCACCAACCGGAAACGAAGAGAGCGAGCAAGGAATGGCGCCATTCTTCATCAGCAAAACCAAAGAAGTTTTGAACAGATCAGATGGGAAGGTTATGCTGGCTCTCTTTTGGGACGAAAAAGGCGTCATTTTGGAGCATTACATGCCTGGAGGGACCACTGTCACCGGTGCACCATACACACATCTCCTGCAATCAAATCAAAGCGACGTGGATTACTGTCAGCAGGTGTCCTTTTGCGACATGACAATGCAAGGTCCCACACTGCCCGTACAACAGTTGCAACAATCACAGACCTGCGTTTTGAGTGTCTTCCTCATCCACCATACTCACCAGACCTTGCCCCAAGTGATTTCCATATGTTTGCACCACTCAAAGACGCAATGGGAGGAAAGAAGTTCCGTTCTGATGAAGAGGTACGCCACGCGGTGCATGAGTGGCTGCGCAGACTACCAAAAGAATTTTTTCTAACGGAATTTATGCACTTTGTAAGCGCGGGAGGACTTGCATTGAGCGTGGGGGAGATTATGTTGAAAAGTCATACAGCTTTGTACCACTTCTGCACAATAAATAATATTTTAAAAAATATTTAAGGTTTTCATTTGACTCACCCTCGTAACATACATACAAGAGGGTGCGCGTATGCACGCATGTGTGTGCGCACTCACACCAGAGAGAGAGAGCAATAGACAGAGTGAAAGGCATCAAGCCATTCCCAGCCTGTTATTTATCACTTTTTTATATAAATCATATGTGAAACCAACTGAAGTATTGTATAGACCAATCAACTCACTGTTTTTTTAGCCAAATGATGAGGATTATGATAGTGATTGTACAGGTCAAGCCATCTTTATTAACCTCTTTTCTATCTGGTAATAGAGAATCAGTGCATGAATTTTTCGGTTACAAGCCGATGCCGAGAACGGCCAGTGCTAACAGAAAACAAGGAGCTGCTCCCAAGGGGACCCTAGACGGTAACTTAATAGACCACACAGAGGGTGGAGGCGTTCCTGGCCGCTCCGAAAACAGGTACTGCAATATGGAAACGTATTGCCCTCCTGCCACTGCGTTGTCAAAAAAAAAAACGGTCTTCTGCTGAGAAATTTGGAAACTGAGGCACTGCTCGTGGACACGGCGAATGCGCTAAAAAGAAATCCGGTGGCAACTGACCTGCCGCATAACGGACGTTCTACAATTTGTCACTTCTGCCTGTGCATTTCCCGCACAGAGCATTCCACATTGGCTGGCGAGTTTGCAGAAATCAAAGAGAGTGAGAGAAAGCTAGGCCATAGTGGAAACTGTTGTCAACAGCAAACTCAAATCTACGGCAGGTAGTTGTGTCACCTGAAGCATCGGTCGGCGAATCACCGTCTGACGGGTTGCCTGCTGCCGATCCGCAGGCGCTTCCCGTGTGGCAGATCGCTGCAAACATGGCATGACCTTTGCGTGTGTAATTGGTTCACACGCCGCCTGAGAGTGCTATGTTCCTCTCTAGTCACTACCTGCATTGTCCCACGAAATGAAACGAAGTGGAGGATCCTGTGAAGCCTGATGTAGTGATGTACACAGATCCTGGCCTGCTGGTTAGGTAGGTCCTCTGGCCCGTACGAAGTATCAGAGCAGCTCATGCCTTGAACTGAAACAGTGGTGGTGGAGCCATGGACGAACCATTAGTGGCAGCTGAAGTCCTGGACTCTGGCGTTGATTATCTCGGCCGCGGAACTGGGTGTCATTATGCCAGGCAGTGTGACAATACTGAGACAAGACACAAGAAGTTGCAACACAATAACAACAGAATCGAGTGCAGTTGACATGAACGCTATCGATTCTATTGATCGACTGCTTTTAAACTAGGTGGTCGGGGTATTTACACTGAACTGAGGAGAGGCTCTGCTACGGGGCGTTTATTACAAGTGGTCATCAGTCTCTAGCCTGCTTAATTTGCTTAATGGATTTGTTTCAGTACCGTAACAGCTCCATTAGGACCCTGTTAGGCGTTGTTGCGTCGTACCTAGCGCATCTGACAATGTTACGAGGACAACGGACGCAGTTCGGTGCGTGATTATCTTTTACTCTCTCGTTCCCGTAATCTTAATGCGTAACAAAGCTGTGACTTCGGTGTTCGGAAAAAGACAGCTAAGAAATGGAGGTCACTGACTGTCTTCCAAAAACATTTTCGAGAGGAGACAGTGGATTTGTAGTTGTGGGCACGAGGCACTGACATAAGTGCACTTCCCTGTAATTAATTCTGAGAGTGGTACAAGAATGAGAAAGTAGGGTTGGTAGGGTCGAAGGACGATTTTTGTCCATACTGTAGTGGGAGAATTTAACAATGTAAAAAATTACGCTATCAGGTAGCGCCAAGAGAAGTTTCTGTTCATTTGTGGGCGATGTTTTTTCGAAGGAGACTCTGAGCAAAACAAGCACAGAAGTCCTATGCTCACTCTTGTGCCACTCACATGGGAGATTTCAGTCCAGTAGTACCATTCTCCTGAAAGAACTCATTCAAGTAGCATCCTTTCTCTCTAGAGGTAGAACTCAACGCCGTTAGCAGACGGCTCTTGGACGCCAGACTTTGAAGTAGAGAGGTGGAGTTTGCTTGCAGAGCAGACTGGGGCAAGACATCCATGCGCGACACGCAATCTAAACGTCCACATGCACATAATGGTGAGAATACCTAGCGGCATCGTCTGGCTAGGACAGAACGGAGTTAGATGTTTGCATGTGTTTCAGTAAGTTCCCGCTGGCTTTTCAGGACTATATGGGCAGGTAAACAGCCTGATACCTCGTGTTCTCTTTCCGGTACACCTATGCAGTCACTGGTTTCATTTCGCAGTTATGTTGTATTATATGAACTGGGGAACTCGGGGCGGGAAGTGTTACTTAATGTTCAACAGCTTCTGTAAAATAAATGAGTCAAACAAACCACTTTTTAAAGATACCAAAAATATCTTGTAGTATAACCTAACTTACCTTACTTGAAAATCACTTAAAACTGTATGTTATCTATTTTTTTACATTTTTCAAAAAAATGCTTGCATGTTTCCCTTCTACTCCACCCGCCGGGGGAAATGGGATAACGCAGTTTTTTGTGAAATTATTGCATGAACGTTGAAAATGTAATGAATATCATCTTAAAACTACGACATAAAGTTGGCTAATGAAAAATTTAGGCTAAGAGAAATCGAAACTTTAACAAAATCGTTAACAATAAGAAAATAATCCAATGACATTTTGAAAAATTTACGATTGTTTTTAACGCTTAACGCCAAGTTACTGTTACACTTACTTTATTGAATCTCATCACTTGCGCACTATATGTATTTTATCGCTTGCAGATAGACAACTTAGGCTCTATATTAATAAATCCTAGCCGGCCGGAGTGGCCGAGCGGTTCTAGGCGCTACAGTCTGGAACCACGCGACCGCTACGGCGCAGGTTCGAATCCTGCCTCGGGCATGGATGTGTGTGATGTCCTTAGGTTAGTTAGGTTTAAGTAGATCTAAGTTCTAGGGGACTGACGACCTCAGAAGTTAAGTCCCATAGTGCTCAGAGCCATTTAATAAATCCTATAACCTGTTCAGCTAGACAATTTTCTCTCTGAAATCTGTATGGTAATCCATTTCTTACCGGTAACGTGACATCAATGAACAAGAAAGTATCCTCTTGATTGATTTCAAGTATGCTACCAGCTCGTTTTCTTTTTTTTTTTTTTTTTTTCTTTTATGTTCTGCAGTGAAAACATTTTTAAATTTCCCATCTGATTTGCCAACTTTGTAATTCGGATTATTCTTAGCTTTACGAATTGAACTTTCCAACTTTCATTCAGGTACGTTAGACTCCTTAGTTGTTTTTAAAACTCATGTTTCAGAAGATAAAAGGGCTGAAACTGCCGTTTCCACTGATTTAGTATCCAATTGCTGTCTTCTTAGTCTTTCTAATGTAAGTTAACACTGCTTGGAAAAACAAGAGAGAAAGAAGGAAATATATAGTTTGAAATCTACTTACATTAAAAAATGACGTGACATCATGGAACATTATCTCTTTTTGTCCCGTCCCAATCCGCCTCAGGAGCGGATTCCAAGTTAACTCTTAGGGGGAGTACTAACTGACGGATTAAAACATATTATGTAACTAACGTATAGCAAATAACATGCACTTTAATATTACGTGGTGTATAAGGGAGCACAATTAATAACCAACGGATTATCTTGCATTTAAATTCACAGAAAGTTATAAAGAGAGAATTGGAAGCGTATGAGCAACCTTTCACTTACAAATCGCGCTCCAAACCAAGTCAAAATTGGTATCGCACCTTCCCTTCCAGTTAGAGACATACACTGTCCAGTCACTTTATGTGACCACAGGTCAAAAACCTGAATAGCCACCTTTTACAGTGGGAACTGCTGAGAGACGTGCAGGAAGAGAGACAATCAGGTTCTGGAAGGTACCGGCAGTGTCGAGGAGCCATGCCGATTCCACCTGCGCTAGGTTTTTCGGTCGAGAGACGCTACGATGCGAACAGCTTTATCGAGGTGGCCCCACAGATTCTTAACGGCTTAAATTTGGAGAGTTCGCTGGCGAGGGGAGTGCGGTAAATTCATGTTGGTGCTCTTCGAACCACGAAAGTACCTACGACCGATGTAATACGTTGCATTATCCTGCTGGCAGATGCCATCTTACCGAGGAAAAACCAACTGCAGGCAGGGGTGAAAGTGGTCCCCACTGATAGACGCATACTTGCGTTGATCCATTTTACCTTCCAGAATAACGAGATCACCCAGGGAATACCCCCCGGCCTCGACCGTTTCGACGATTGCTGCAGAGTGTTCCTTTTCAGGTGTTTCCTGCCATACACGCCTCCGATGGGGCATACAACGTGATTCTTCCGGAAAATCCACCTGACGGCACTCAGTGGACGTCCAGTTGAGGTACTCGCATTTGTATCCCATCAATCAGCATGGGCGTATGTACCAGGTGCCTGCTGCAGAAGCCAATACGCAACAACGTTCGCTCAACAGACCTCGAGGAGACATTGCTTTATCTGGGCGGTCAGGTGCTCAACACTTGCACGTCTGTTCGCCCGTACACAGCTCTGCAGCCGTCATTCATCCCTGACATCTGTAGCCCGTGGTGCGCAACAGTTGCCTCGTCGCTGGTTTTGGATAGCGCCACTTTGCCATGCGCGGTATACTTTAACCACGGCAGCATGCGAACAAACATAGCTGTTTCGGAAATGCTTCCACCTGTAACCCGAAAGCCAATGATCATGCTCTTTTGGACGTCAGATAAATCGGTCGTTTCCGCATTTCTCCTGTCCCAACACGCATTATATATCCTCCAGTACTAATGCTGCCATCTGTGAGTGGTTATTGCACATTAATATCGAATACAGGCATTGGTCACCTCAATGTGACTGGACCGTTCATTTACATGTCACTACAGTAGGGTGCAGCATTTACCAGTCTAGAACACAGGACAGTCCCATTGTGCCCCACTATCCCGTTCTGCCCGAGTTCCAACATGTCACGAAGTTCATTTGCATGAACCCTATTTCCCTGTTAAACTTGAAACAACCCCTCAGCAAAATTAATGAATTACAGTGCTGATAAACCCCTTACGTTATTTGATTTTCAAACAGCTGAGCAAAACTGAACGTACTCAGACATTACTCTCTTTACTTATTCTGATCAACACCAAATTTTTAGCGCAACGCAATCTGAGTTTCAAAAATCCCTACAAAAGAAAGACCCTAACTAACAATAACCCATACCTTTCATGAATCACTTACGTCAAAAATGTTCATTACTCAAACTACTGCAATGCAGCGAGCGCCACTACTGCCACCTATATAAAAGATTCTAACTACTGAAGGCACTAACTACTGACAGGCGTAGTTAGCAAATGAATGATTTTGATAGAGAACAAACAATGTATTTACCCTAATAATGTTCAAAAGTCATAATATAAATATATATCAGTTCATGATATCCAGTATTACACATTTACTCTTTGTGGCGGACACACCTCCAGATCGTCCGCTCTTAAAATTCTGCCATCTCGCTCCCCACATCCACCACTGCTGGCGGCTAACCTCCAACTGTGCAACGCTATGCGCTGTTCGCATCCAACTGCCCAACACTACAATAGCGAATATTCCAACAATGTTAACCAGCCACAGGCTGCACACAGCACAGCCAGTGATTTTCATACAGAGAGCTACGTGACGTTAGCAACATAAAAACCTAAACAACCTACTTACAAACTATTCTTGACAACTGAACCGCTAATTATAACTTACTTACGTGTCACATTTTTTGATCCTTTCGTTATGTGCTCCATTAAAAATCTTGTAATGTCTTTCATAAACTTGGCCACACTGAGAATTGTAATAAATATTTGGATTTACCTGGACCAAACTTTCAATTTTTAATTAGTAAATTCCTCCAGTAAGTTAGTAAACGGTACATTGTGGACATATCAGTACCTGGAATTCAATTCTTGGACCACCCCTACCATTAAGTTCACTAGTCAGATGCCTTACCTAACTTTTATTAAGCATTTGAGTTTCGGGGAGTGATCTGTGATACTGTCCAAGGACCGCGGCGCCCCACTGAAGTCGGCAAGCATATCGATACCACAGATATTATCAATGTTTCACTGCAATCCGCAGAGACGAATGGGAGAGGCTGGAGAAGACGTGCCAACTCTCTCAGCGCAGCAGCGCCATCACCATAAAGAGCCGAGAACGGAAGCGCTCTGCGCAGTTCGTGACCTCAGCATCACCATCAGCGAATGGGATTATTATGTTATTCAAGTATGAGATGGAAATGTACTTTTTGTAAATGTTTAATATTGTGCTTCAAGAGAAGAATTTTGACTGCATACACAAAACGATGCTTTAGTAATCAGTGACAGTTGTAAATGTTCAAGCACACTTGTTGCGAAGCATTTTATGGAGTTAAGTAAATATTTTTATCATTCACGTAATTACGGGCCATTAAAATTGCTGCACCATGAAGATGACGTGCAACAGACGCGAAATTTAACCGAAAGGAAGAAGATGCTGTGAGATGCAAATGATAAGCTTTTCAGAGCATTCACACAAGGTTGGCGCCGGTGGCCACACCTACAACGTGCTGACATGAGGAAAGTTTCCAACCGATTTCTCAAAAAAAATGGCTCTGAGCACTATGGGACTTAACTTCTGAGGTCATCAGTCGCCTAGAACTTAGTACTAAGTAAACACACATCCGTGCCCGAGGCAGGATTCGAACCTGCCACCGTAGCGGTCGCTCGGTTCCAGACTGTAGCGCCCAGAACCGCACGGCCACTCCGGATGGCCATACACAGTTACAAAACAATGATTTTCGAAAAAGGTGTTAAAATCAGCTGTCTAGGTGCCTCATCCAGGGTGACTGTGGCCAGACGCCAATGTGTTAACTTGCCTCTCCCTTGATCGGCGAAGGTAGGTTGACTCCGTGCCACTACGGAATGTTTACGCTCGTTACCGTCCTTAGCTACGTACCAGTACTGTGTGACGTAGCAATCAGTAGCCATTGTGAATAGAGAGTTGTTTGGAGTGCGTGGTGATTGTTAATAGTATTTACAAAAACGGGCGAAGAGGCTGTACTTTGTCTGTCGAGCGACTCGGTATCAACTTTCGTGTCACTATTGCAACACATTATTCCATTTCATGTTCGTTTCTTTTATAACCTACAAGCTGGTTGTTCTGGTAGAGGGAGGTGGGGCTTGTTCAACAGCCAATGCTCTGCGAGCCTTCGCAAGTTTTTGCTGGCAGTATCTGGCCAAGATAACGTGTGCAATTAGTACATGAACCTGTGATTTATAAAGCACAAAAAAGTGTAACTTGTACAATTCAGTTGCCTACACTAGTCGAAAACGTTGCAGTCGTACGAGGATTAGAATCCAACTCCTACAAAATTCGACTCTAGGGACTTAATCCATGAGTCATCTCTTCCGATGTTTTCAGGAATCAACCAGAAACATTGTTACTCTTCTGCCGGTCACAAAAGAGGCGAAAGCAGGACTAGATTTAAGTTCAATAAAAATTTAAGAGGAAATCGGGCGGTTGTGGCAATGACTGGTTGTGTTTTCTTCTTGGTAACGTTTGTTATTCAAAAAATGAAGCTTGTCATGCCACAAATCAGAGCAAGCCTCCGCTTTTACAAATTTGTTACGAGATCGTAGAGCAATCGGGACATTTCTCAGAGCCACCCCTGCTGTCGATCGCCGCATCAGCGCTTGCAGACGGCAATTGGGAACGACAGGCGACGAAGATGGAACAGCGTGCGTCCGATCTGTGACTAGAGGGACGTTTTCGGTCGCGGGCTATATTTCACGGCAGCGGAGCCTTGTTTATTGTCGCTGCCGCGAGATGTCGCGGGAGTCGGCAGGCGGCGGATAACGCGCTCGGCTTTTGTTTTAACGATCTGCCGACGCGTCCCGTCGACACTTTTCGGACAGCAAACAAAAGCCGACCGCGGAGCCATACATAACGCTTGACGCTATCTGGCCAGAGGCGCAGATTAGCGCCGCAGGGCCGAAATAAATATCGGCGCGAGAGCCGCACCGGCCTTGTAAACAGCGGCTGAGCGTTGTGCTACCGCAGCGGGCCGGCAGCGAGATACACCCAGCGCCTCTTGCTGTGAAAGCTGTAATACAGATTACGCAGTCTAACGAATCAGCACTCCACAGAGTGCGTAGTGGCTGTTGGAAACCCCATATTGTTGCTCATACACTCTTAACCAGTTTGCTGTCTCCAAACAAACACGCTGCAAGAAGGTGACACGTCAAATTGGATATCCGAAACCTGTAAGGTCCAATGATATGCTTCGGGGTGTTCAGACAAGCTGTTGATTCCATTTTTATGTACAATTTTTCGACGACGTAGCCAGTCATCTCCTTTAAGAGCTGCGATTGTTTTTATGGTTCCTAGGCTCCAACCTTTTCTTAGCGTCCCGTATATCAGTACGTTAAAACGGAATCCTTATTTGATCGCTTTGTTCTCCGTCTGTCTGTCTCTCTGACTGTTAAGCATCCTTTTTCTCAGGAAAGGATGGACGTACCAGGCTAAAATTAATGTAACGTTCTAAGATCTACTGTAACTTGGCCGTGTAAGAAATTCAAGCTTCCAAGTCAATGCAATCAAAAGGTACAGCCATTAATGTCACAAATTTTGATACTCGCAATCTTACTCATTAAACCTATTGGACACGTCCCATAACCTAGAATTACTAAACTTGTCAAGAAGGAAGGTTTCACGCACAAGTAAAGGAAAAAATCCGAAAATTGTTGATCTCTAGGCCTAATTACATCACAAGAAGTATTGTTGTCAATTTTTATCCGACTGTCAGTTTATCCGTTAAGAGCTCTTTTTTCCAGGAAGGTGTAGACGTATCAAGCTGAAATTAATGTCCTGTTCCAAACTTCGATATTAAAATTAAAGAATACAGCCATTTAAGTCACATGTTCTGGTACGTTCAAACTCGCTCCTCAAAGCCTATAGGATACATTCCGTTGACTTAGAATCATGAACTTTGGCAAGAAGCAATGTTTCACAGTACAAGTAAAATAAAAAAAAATCGAAAAACTGTTAAACTGTAATTATATTACATAAAAATATCTTTTTGCCATTAACCCTGTCAGGTGGTTATGTAAATTTGGTTTTTCGGATGTTAAACAATCTTTGGGATTGTTGTGGCACAATCTTTGCCTCTGGGCAGTCTGATACATGCTTATCTGACGTCTGGTAGATGACAGACGTATTCTGTAGTGCTGTGTTGACTTGTAATTGTGTGTGTTAGATGGAGAAAGATTTATTGTAAAGGACAACAAGGATTAGTATGAAATGTATATTGGAAAGAGTAAGGAATATAAATTTTGAATAACATTATTATTTTTTGAAGAGTAGAAATTTGAGGTAAGACTGCAGCACTGTGCACCTAATTTGTAGAAATGATTATTTGAAGCTAGTTAACTTGGTTCACTTGCTCATAGCTGAGAGAAAGACTACCCCACACCCATGAGTCGTTTACTTTGTTAAGCATAATATGTGTAAGTGTGTATTTAACTGGGGACCTAAAAACGACGGAGTGGCTTCGTCCCGCTGTAGCCCTCAGTGGTTCACAAATCACAACCCCACAACAGGCCACAGCAGATCACCCATCCTACCACCGCCGCACACCGAACCCAGAGTTATTGTACAGTTCGGCCCCCAGTGTACCCCACCCCCTTCTCCAAGGAACGTCTCATACCAGACGAGTGTAACCCCAAATGTTTGCATGGTAAAGTAATTATGGTGTACGCGTACATGGAGACAGTGTTTGTGCAGCAATCGCCGACATAGTGTAACTGAGGCGGAATACGGGAAACCAGCCCGCATTCGCCGATGCAGATGGAAAACCACATTTAAAACCGCGGGCCAACCATAGTATTGTTCCGACGTACGTTATGTGTGAAGATATCTCCAAGCTTTTCTCTGTCTTTTTGAATAAATATACTTCACTCTAAAGTCGTTGTCTTGGAATATCGTTACATAGGAATAGTTAGTCTCCCCTCCCTACTGTTTATCATTATGCGTTACCACATGTGGTATGATGTTGTTGTATCTGGGTCCTGCTCCAGCGACTGCCTAGTCTGGGTTTTACTATTGATTTGGCAGTGTTAGTCGCAGAGTGTGGCCGGATGCCTTCCTGTCGCCAACATGTGGTATGTAACAGTTATAAATTTTATCTAGAAATAGAAATATTGCTTAGCCACTGCCTGCTTCCTGTTGTGCTTTCGAGAAATCTGCAACAATCTTGTCATGAAGCGAGGTACGTGGAAATTTTGATTAGGGCCAGATAAGAGTTATACTTCAGTTCCACATTTAACATAAAGACATGTTGCATTCAGATCAGTTACAGTTGATTTCAGATTAGGTTCTGTTTAATCAATGCATAGCATAGGAAATTAAGCTGGATAACAGTTTGTGGGGACATGGAGTGGGTGGTAAAATTGGGCTAAATATCATACAGAAACAAATATAGTGGGAGGTTACAGAAATTACATAGAATTCATTACCTGTCAAAAGTGTAATAGAAAAATATTAGTGGATGCAAACATAAAATTAAGTTTTGTAAGGTGGCAACATGAATGAATGTTAACTTTGCACCTTACATGAGATTTTATATGGCGTAACAGGTAGAAGTATGTCACCTGACATACTTCAACGATAGTGAGCAGATTTGCCTATCAAAATGTACAGTATGCAATGCAAAGGGATGACACTCGATTTGACGGTATTAAAACACCGAACCCAAATCCTGCATGTCAATGAGCAAAAGGTGAAAACTGTTATATCCTAGCCAGTAATGCCACCCGAGCCCGCTGCCAAAAGGTTGGCAGCATCAAAGTCCGGACGCCGTCCGCATAAGCAGCGCCAGCGAGACAGGAAATCGCCGCAAGTCTGCGCGCGCCACCGCTGGCTTCTGGTTTCTTAAGCGCTGGAGTCGCGAGCGCTAGGACAGTTCTGTATTCGCCGCTCAGTTGTATACTCGCCACCGAATTGTGTACTTGCTAGTCAGTTGTGTGTTCATCGCAGCAGAGTTGTTGTTTGTCGTCAGCCGACGCTGACCTAGCCGCTCCGACTCTAACTAGACAGATTTCTGTAGACACGGAGTTCACTACTGTGTTTCTGTATCTTCGTTAATAAAGATAAGTACCGACTTTTATTTAATCAGAGTGTTTGGGTTTTCATCTTTCTGTACACTGCTCCAGCGGACCGGTCGGCCCGCTATTAAAAGTGTGGCGGTGACTTCGTAAGCCGTTTCTACAGCGAATTGTTTCTCGCTACGAACGCCGCCACAAAACTGGCGACGAGGGCTTCCGAACTCGTGTGCAGGGCTGGTTCAACTTGTTTCTGGTTATACTAATTATGGCGATAAAATTTTGGGGGCTGGTTTAATTTGTGTTCACTATGTCTGCCGAATTACAACAGTTGATCTTGTTACAGAGTCAGCAAATACAAAGTCTGGTGGAAGCAATCGCCAAACAAGCGGCTAATCCTCCAACACAACAGGAACAAGCACAGGCAGCACCACCTTTCCGTGCTTTTGATGCATCAAGAGAAGAATGGCGAGAATATTTCGCGCAGTTGCAGGCGCACATGACAGTCTACAAAATCACAGGTACTGAGCGGCAGCTTTATTTAATTTCCACTGCAGGCGTGGAAGTCTATCGACTACTTTGTAAGTTGTTCCCGGAATCCCAGCCAGAAGCTTTAGACTATGACGTTGTTGTTAACAAGCTTGCTGAGTATTTCGAGTCGCGAGTTCATGTGGCAGCAGCCAGATTCAAGTTCTTCAGATTAAAGAAACTGCCACATCAATCTAATAAACAGTGGTAACAGATTTACGGGGCCTCACCCGTCAGTGCCGATTTAATTGTGTGTGTGTGGAGCTTCCTACAGTGATGTCGTGCTACGAGACGCTATTACTCAAAACATTGCAGATTCTCGTATTCGTGCTGCTATCTTAAAGTTGCCTGACCCGTCATTAGAGACTGTGATGAACATCATTGAAGCCCAAGATACTTTTGACTATGCTGAGTTTGAGTTAGATCAGCCATGTATTTCTCAAATTGCCTGTGCTAAGCAAGTTATGTCACGTCCGCGGCCCCACCGGCAGAGTCAGACTGTAAACACTAGCCGGCCGCGTCATGTTAAACACATTCGTCAGCCGCGTGTGCAAAATGATAGAGTTAAGTCTTGCCCTAAGTGTGTTCTTGCTCATCCTCGTGAACTTTGCCCGTTAAGAAACGTGGTTTGTCACTTTTGTCAAAGGAAAGGACACATCCAGACTGTTTGTTTGCGTAAACGCAAGAACAATTCTAGTGCTGCCCAGCCCATGGATATTCATGTTCTTCAAAGCCAGCCCGCCCAGAAAGTCGCGTTTAAAGACTCTTCCACGGTTCGTGTGGGTAATAAACTTGTTCGCAATAAGCCACCCACCCAGCCCTCTGCTATGCGACCCAAGCGTAATTCAAACGCTGTAAAACGTGATGTACAGACTGCAAGTGAAGCGGGAGTTGTTGTTCCACCCGCCCAACCCACGAGTTGTCGTAAGCAGCGAACACGCGCTAAACGCGCTGATTTTGTCTTCCGCCTCCACTGCACCGATCCAGAGACAGTGTAATAAACTATTTGTGAAGCTACGCATCCAGGATAAGACCTTCAATTTTCAATTAGACACTGGTGCGTCTGTGACTCTCATAAATAGTGCTACGTATGCGGCTATCGGCCGCCCTAAACTTTCAGCGGCAAAACATTCTTTGGCTACTTATAGTGGAGAACAAATTGCTGTGTCAGGTGTATGTAGCGTGCCAGCCACATTCCGTGGCAGTACAAAAACAGTTTCATTCACAGTGCTCCGCGCTACAGACAGTGTAAACATTTTCGGATTAGACTGTTTTGACTTGTTTGGCCTGTCTAACCAAGACAATGTGTTGCAAATTAATTCTGTTGTTGTTCCTCAAGACAGCATAACCGATTTGTGTAAACGATACAGTGACATATTTAAAGACAAACTAGGTTGTGCTGCGAACTTTGCCGCTCATATTACGTTAAAAGATAATGCTCAGCCTCGATTTTGTCGTGCTCGTCCAGTGCCTCACGCCCTCCAGGCACCTGTAGAAGATGAACTTCGTCGTTGGCAAAACAACGGTGTTATTCAACCCGTTTCAGCGAGCCAGTGGGCTTCTCCCTTAGTTATTATAAAGAAACCGTCTGGCAAGTTACGTTTGTGTGCTGATTTTAAGTCGACAGTTAATCCTCAGACTGTCATTGATTCTTTTCCTTTGCCTAGACCGGACGAGCTGATGGATAAGTTAGGGGAAGCTCGTTTCTTTTCCAAAATTGATCTCCGTGAAGCATATTTGCAATTGCCCCTCGACGAGCAATCACAACAGTATTTTCTCATAAACACGTCGTTGGGGTTGTTCCGTTTTCTGCGTTTGCCTTTTGGTTGTGCGTCAGCTCCAGCTGTTTTTCAGCGTTTTTTGTCACAACTTCTGGCTAATGTGCCATCGTGTTGCAACTATTTAGACGATATTGTTGTGTCCGGTCGGACGCCTGCTGAACATTTCCGTAATTTGGAGTGTTTGTTTAAAGTGTTGTCTCAGGCAGGCCTACGTTGCAACATCGATAAATGTTCATTTTTCCTTACGGAGATGGAGTATCTGGGACATGTTATTAATGCTCAAGGCATTCATCCCTCCCAGTCACATTCAGCAGCTATTCGTGATTTGCTCGCCCCTCGTAATCTGCATGAATTGCAAGCAGTTCTTGGCAAATTGACGTATTATATTAGGTTTATACCTAATGCATCACAGATTGCTGCACCGTTGCATCGTCTCCGCCGTAAGAATGTTCCGTTTGTGTAGTCAGCTGATTGCCAATCAGCCTTTCAGCAGCTTAAAGAGGCTTTATTGAATGATCGTTGTCTGGTCCATTACGACCCTAACAAGCCTCTGGTGTTAGCTTGTGATGCCTCTTCTTTCGGCCTCGGTGCTGTGTTGTCTCACCGAGTCGGTAACACCGAACGTCCTATTGCGTTCGCATCTAAATTGCTAAACGAAGCTCAGTGTAATTATAGCCAATTGGACAAGGAAGCGTTGGCTATTGTGTTCGGTGTCACAAAATTCCATCACTACCTCTATGGTAGACCATTCTATTTAGTAACAGATCTCAAGCCCCTGACGTCACAGTTTCATCCGTCTAAACCAGTTCCTCAGCGGACAGCTCAGAGACTACAACGTTGGGCTCTTTTGTTATCACAATACCAGTATGAGATACTGTATCGCCCTACAGCTCAGCATGCAAACGCTGACGCGCTTTCTAGATTGCCGATTGCTGCGGATGATGTCTTCGATTCCTCTGACGACTCTTGCCATCAGATTGACGCCGATGAGCATCAATCCCTCCGGGATTTTCCGATTGATTATCGTCAGGTGGCACGTGAGACAGCTACGGATCCTCATCTGAGTTTACTATTACGTTTTGTTCAACGTGGTTGGCCGTCCAAGGCAAAGGACATATCGGATCCTGTGGTTCGTCGCTATTATCCGCAACGTCATCTGTTGTCTGTTTCGCACGGAGTTTTGCTGTTACGCACCGAGAATGACCAGCTTCGTGTAGTGGTTCCCCAAGTGCTCCAATCCAAGGTCCTCAACTTGTTGCATCAAGGTCATTGGGGAGTGGTCCCCACCAAGCAGCTTGCCCGCCGTCATTGTACATGGATCGGCATTGATAAGCAGATTACGCAGATGTCTACAGATTGTTCGACGTGTGCCGAACACCAAGCTGCTCCGCCTCAACGCTATTTTGAGTGGGCACGCCCTGCCGGTCCCTGGCAGCGAGTACATATTGATTTCGCTGGTCCATATTGGCATTCTCGTTGGCTCATCGTGATAGATGCATTTAGTAATTTTCCGTTTGTTGTGCCCATGCAGTCTACAACGTCTGCACAAACTATACAGGCGTTGACTTCAATTTTTTGTATTGAGGGTCTTCCAGAAGTTTTAGTGTCTGACAATGGTCCACAATTTACCTCTGCTGAATTTGAAAGTTTTTGTTCTGCCAATGGCATTCGCCATGTTCTTACTCCGCCGTTCCACCCTCAATCGAATGGTGCAGCGGAACGTTTTGTACGCACATTCAAGGATCATATGGACCGCCTTCGTGCTACGCACTCTCGTCAGCAGGCCCTCATCACGTTCCTGTCGTCGTACCGGACCACGCCACGCGACGGCCCTTCGCCTGCGGAGCTTCTCCACGGCCGTCGTCATCGCACCCTACTACGGTTGTTGCACCCCCCGGATCGACCCGCCGCTTCTGAGCATCGCACGCGTTTTCAGCGCAACGACGCCGTTTTTTTTTCCAGAGTTTATACGGTCGCCGTCGTTGGGAACGTGGTACCGTGATAAGTGTCCAGGGTCGCGGTTTTTATACTGTTCAAGATGCTACTGGGGTGCACATGAGGCATCGGAACCAGTTGCGCCGCGCTGGCCGCCCGGATTCTGCCGCTCGTTCTTTGTCCACAGATTTGGTCCGCGGCGGGTTCCAGCCGCACCTTCCGACTTCGCTGCCGCCCCCAGGGCAGCAGCAGCAGCCGTCGCCGCTACCACGCCGACAGCACGTCCCGTTGATGCCTCCCGCGCAGCTTCATCCGGGAGCGCCCCAGGTGGTCGCTCCGGCGCCTGCGGTCCCTCTTCAGTCGCCACCGCCTTCAGAGCTGATGGACGTCGACCCCTCAGCCTGGCTGTGCAGCCTGTCCTGCAGCCGCTTTCCTTGGGCACCCCCAAGGAGTCTGACACCGCAGCGCCTTGTCCAGCGCCTACTCAGCAGCCGTCGACGCAGCGTCCGGAGACGCTGCCTCTCTTCGTGGGTCCCGACGCCCCGTCGCGTCCAGTACCAGAAGCTGCGCCCGTGGTCACAGGCGTGCACCCTGACCTCGGTTTTCAGTCGGTGTTTCCCGAGGCCCCGCGCAGCCAATGCTGGGGTGCGGACCGGGGACTGCCACCGACAACAGTCTCCGCCCCGGTCTCTTCTGCTACGCCTGCGGCCAGACCCCTCCCCCGCCGTCGACGCTCGCCACGTCATTATTCAACGACGGTGCGGCGATTTGGGGGGGGGAGGAATGTTATATCCTAGCCGGTAATGCCACCCGAGCCCGCTGCCAAAAGGTTGGCAGCATCAAAGTCCAGACGCCGTCCGCATAAGCAGCGCCAGCGAGACAGGAAATCGCCGCAAGTCTGCGCGCGCCACCGCTGGCTTCTGGGTTCTTAAGCGCTGGAGTCGCGAGCGCTAGGACAGTTCTGTATTCGCCGCTCAGTTGTATACTCGCCACCGAATTGTGTACTTGCTAGTCAGTTGTGTGTTCATCGCAGCAGAGTTGTTGTTTGTCGTCAGCCGACGCTGACCTAGCCGCTCCGACTCTAACTAGACAGATTTCTGTAGACACGGAGTTCACTACTGTGTTTCTGTACCTTCGTTAATAAAGATAAGTACCGACTTTTATTTAATCAGAGTGTTTGGGTTTTCATCTTTCTGTTCACTGTTCCAGCGGACCGGTCGGCCCGCTATTAAAAGTGTGGCGGTGACTTCGTAAGCCGTTTCTACAGCGAATTGTTTGTCGCTACGAACGCCGCCACAAAAAAAAACAGCTGCTGGAAGAAACATTTTAGTTTGGGGGCAGACGCGAGTTGTCATGGCCCACATACAATGGAACGATTCTAACAGGGGTTGGTGACCCGCAATGAGTGAGACAACGAATGCACTGGCCGACACAGCGAGGGGAGCAGGTAGCGGCCCAGCGCTGCTTGCGACGGGGAAATTCTTTAGAAAACTGCGTTGGGGAATTTCCAGATGGATACAAACAGACCAGAGACACAGTTGACCACGTGAAAGGCCTATGGTACGCTCTTGATGTACGCGTGTAACTTTTAGGCATCAGGAGCGGCCACAAAATGTCCGATTGTCTGGAAAAAAACTCAGAAGGAGAAAAAGGGACGATGTTTCGACACAGTTTAAAGGTAGGCCTTTGCGATTGGCAGGGGTAGTTTCCACAAGATGAAAGGAACTCTCCGATTGGTCTGAAAAAGCTGTGACATGAAGCACAAAAAGATACAGGTGGGGGACAGTTTGCTACGAAAGACACAATACTGAAAACGTTGGGGACTCTCCTCTGAAATAGCGTCAAGTGTAGAAGAGGACGCATCATGCTCTGTATGACGCCAAAAGAGGAATTTTTGTGTGAACACTGCGTTCACTTTGGCTGACATTAAGCTAGATATTAGCTGTAGCGTTGTTGAGCTCCAACAACGGAGAAACGAAACAGCCACGTAGTTAATTGTTCTTGCTAGAACTGAGAGGACATTGAAGTATACACACTGCTCCATCTATGTACGTGTATACCGCCATATTTTGCAGTATAGAGATGAGTACATGTTTTCTCGGCAAACAAGAAACGTATGACAGTTTCAGCTGAGTAAGAATTTTGATTAGCTTTTTATAGGATTTTCAGAGGGCGAGAGCAACCATGCAGCCGACAGCACATTGCAGTTAAAGGTAAATTCCGCTTGCAGAGGCATAAAATTGTTACATCACCAGCTTGCGTCCACGAACCTTGAGTAACTTTTGCCCATCTTGTCACAAAAACTAACCATCCTCCGTAGACTTGATTGTCATCCTAAATAGTACCGAACTTATAACCTGAATCGGATGATTTGTCGTAATATCGGCCAACTTCACTGTCTAAAAGTAATCTTGTAGAGAACCTTCTGTTTAAATTTGACATTGTTGTATTCAGTGTTACAGGACGTAATGCATTATATTGACAATTGTCCTGAAATTGTCATGTCACTATATATGTAAATTCGTGTGCTTCTTTGGGAATAGTAGAGAAATTAAACCAATTTTACAGCTAAACGCCGATGTGCCCTGTCATAGAATAAGGATCCACTCCTAACCTCAGTCAATTATTCTAGTGATGCTTCCGCACTCACAGGGTGTTTTTGCTGATTCCTGACAAACGTGAAAAGAAGTGGAGTGTCTGAGTTTTCGTCATATTTTAGTAAGAAGAAAGCATTTTATTAAATCATGTCTCCCTTCACATATAAACTGCAGACCCCTGCTCGCTCCTTTTTGTGTGTCCATGCTGGTCTCGTGAGCTACTGTCGAGATTCTGATACCATCTTGGAATTCCAGGGACTGATTTCTTGTCGGTGTCAATACCGATATGTAGTATCACCTTGTTTTCTCTTACTCTTTCTCCTGTAGTGCAAACAGATTATGCATAACTGCGCAAGCGATCTGTATGTATCAAAGACGTATAGCGACTGCGAGAGACAGATTATCTCTGACTCGTGATAGAAAAGCTCTGTGGACAGAAAGTGGAACATTACGTGTACAACGCACTTCCTAACCTCTGATTTACAATTGTGGAGAGTAGGGTCGCAGCGGAACTGTAAATAGCGGCCTTGTTTTAAGCTACCATTTAGAATACAGAATAAAATATGATTAATTATGATAACATTTTATCTCATACAAGAGGATGTTGCATCCTGAAATGTAGCTATGAAGATCAGTTATGGAAAAATATAGTTTCATAAATGGAAAATGTACGTTTAATTCTTTGATTATTTTAACATCTCCCTCGTCTGTGGCTCGGAACATTATTCGGTGTGTCGTAATTCCTAGGCAATTTTGTAACCTGAGAAATCAGTTAAGCCTTCACCAACGTCGTTTATGCTCGATTTTGAGAGATCACTTTTTGAACTTTTAACGAAATCAATACACAACTTGGACATTGATTCCCATGCTGCATATTGTGTATGTCATCGCACCCAAGGCTGCTTCCCCACGGCGTATGATTGTGCCTCTGCCTATTTTAAGAAATTTCAAAATCGACGATTGCCGGAATTCTGCAGAGCCACAGAAAGTTTATTCCAGGTGTTGACTTCGACATCGAGAGGCAGACAGAGTATGACTATGAACTGTAACTGTCTAATCACTTTGTTTTGTAGACTTCAGAATTCGATTAGGAATTAAATGTATGGGAATGTTTGTGTTAAATGTTGGGGAAACGACTTCTCTCGTCCAAAAGTTTCCATTGAAGTAACTAAATATTATTCAGTCATAATAATTTAACTTCAGTTTAATGGGAAGAGAAAGACAACACGCAAAAGTCGTAGAGATTCTCGATTCCCAGGATGGATGAATTATCGACAACGTAATTGAGTTTGTACGAGTATTATTTGCACTTGACCAGTTTGTTGAATAAAGTAACCTAAAACCAATTTGTGGGTGGTTGCTATACACCATCAACAATTTATTTTTTCCATCTTTTAGTTTCAAATCGAGAGATGCTGTAGTAGGACAGGCAAAAAGTGTATATAATGTTATTCGTTCTACTCATTACTGAGCGTCGTGACCTCATTTCTTCGTTCATTTCCTAAGCACACAATCTTCGACTAGATGTCTCCATTCGGAGCTATCTTCAGCTTCTCTCAATATAGTGTGAAGAGGTACGCTGGTAATTTTCTTTGCTTCGTCCAACCATCTACTTGCCCCTCTTTTTCAAGCCTTAGATTTTACGTTGCAAAATGCAAAACTTCGTATTTCCCCGAGGAGATATGACTTACCAATAACAAATCATTTATAATGGTACAAGTGTAATATATAGCAATAAATTTACCAGAAAATACATAAAGGAATGTGTTCAGGTTTAATATATAAAAATAAAGAACTGTTATCAGTCACTATCAAAAACAGATAATCTAATATGTCAACATCTATTGGTTTTGTAGTCTGAAGACATGTAATAACAAAAAGCTTGGGTAACAACTTACAAGAATGCAGAGTAGTGATGTATCTTAATAATATAAGGTCAAAATATCTTGTCAGTTTGACCATCTTCATATGTTTCACTTTTTTGGTCTTTCTGTTAAGATATTTTGGCTGTATATTATCATGGTAGATCACTACTCTGCATTCTTGTAAGTTGTTATCCAAGCTTGTTGCTATCATGTATGTTTTCAAATCATAAAACAAATATTTGTTGACTGATAACAGTACCCTCTTTTTATGTATTAAACTTAAATACTTTCTTTTATATATTTTCTCATAATTTTTTTGCTATCATACACTTGTACCATAATAGACTTTCTTTGTTGGCAAGACATATTACTCCTTTTAGTCCATCCTGTAAAATATGAAGCTCTGCATTAAGATATTTAATAGGATTGCACCTCATGGTGGTTGTATGTCTTGTCAGTGTTGAGTATGTTCATGTTTCTGCTCTGATGAAGTTCTCCATTGTTATTGTGTATTACTACTCTAATGGGTATTTTACTTAATATGATTTGTGACTGATAATGATTGACAACTGTATTTATTTGCTTCATTTACAGTTATTTCCCTAAATCTACTTCTTTATTTTTTCATTTATTTGTTACACTCTTCATCTCCATTTGTTACAGTAAGCCAGATTACCCTGATTCTCTCTTGTTTTTGAATGACTATAAAAATCTTACTAGTAGTTAGTTTGATATGTCCATGTTGACCTTTATGTTTGACACATTTTGGGGTTATGTACTGGTCCTTTTGGGAAATGTATTTCCCTACTTTTTCTATTGAGTACATGATTGGATATTCTATGTTAGACTACTGTAAGTTTCACAACACATGATAAATACTTATATTTACACCATTTCTGTGTTCTATTGTTAATATTCTCTTTAGTAATTAATTGATTTTTGTACACTGTATATCTCTTATCGTTAAACTTCTTTAATTTTTGTTGTATCATGTCTATGATCATAGAGCTTATTAGTAATATACTTGGAACCTAAGTTTAGTTATTTACCCAGATTTTCCTTGTTTCTTAATTCTTGTCCACTGGGACATGTGATGCACACAATTATACTATCTGTTGTACACAAAAATTGTATACAATAATACTATTGCTTTCACTACATTTTAATTTGTCATGATTTACCTTTCTGTCATTTAGTTTTTTATTAGAGATAGAACATATTCTAAAATGTATTTAACATGATTTTATATTTAAAATTTGTGATATTATGATAACTGGGATTAATCTGATATTATTCTGCTACGATACAAATGGTACTTATGACTACTGTAGTGCTTGTTATTATGGTTGTTTTACCTTAAAATCACCCATATGTGCTACTATTCATACAGACTAAACATTTTTGTAGTTTTATCTTTGAGGTTACAAGTACTTTGGTTACTCAAGCTATGTTCTGACTACATATATCAGTTACTTGTTTTTGTGTATGACGATAATCGCTGATGTGAGAAAATCGTTTTCTAGCTTGCTGTTGTTCATGATGTTGATAGTTAGTGTGAGTTTATGTTCCTACATAAGTTACATGGGATTTCTACTGACCAATTTTTCGTAAGTTGCAGCCCGTTCTTTTTAACTCAGTAGGGACAGTCATTGTGCTAGCTGGACTTCTTATAGCACTTTGGAACTCTCGACTGATTTCCTCACTTGGTTTAATGCGATTTTTTACAACCACGCTCCGAAATCGACGACGGCCTCTGTCACTACACGAAGTCTACCTGGCCTTGGTTTAGTTGTGGTTCTTCCTTCACCTTACCACATCACAGTGACATCACCAATAGCCGACTTGGGCAGCTTTATAAGGGTTGAAATCTCCCTGATGGATTTGTTACTCAGGTGTTATCCAGTGACTAGCGTACTACATTCAAAGTCTCTTCAGACCTCCTAACAGCCCCATTCTGCTTTTTCTGCTTCCCTACTGACAATAATAATAATAATGTCGTGTGACGAGGGCCTCCCGTCGGGTAGACCGTTCGCCTGGTGCAAGTCTTTCGATTTGACGCCACTTCGGCGACTTGCGCATCGATGGGGATGAAATGATGGTGATTAGGACAACACAACACCCAGTCCCTGAGCGGAGAAAATCTCCGACCCAGCCGGGAATCGGACCCGGGCCCTTAGGATTGACATTCTGTCGCGCTGACCACTCAGCTACTGGGGGTGGACCCTACTGACAATACAATACTCCCCGCCTCTTTTTACGAGGAGCGTTCAACAAATAATTCAACACATTTTCTCTCGGCCATTTTCGGTCGCAGAAATGCGGAATTTGTTATGAGACATCGTGGAATGCTCCGCTTCAGCCCCTATAGTTTCATGAAGTTCCGATAGGTGGCGGCGCTATACAGAGCCTTAAAAATGGTGTCTGTAACGGAGATGTTTTCCAAGCAAAGAGCTGTCATTAAGTTTATTTTGGCGGAAAACCAAAGCATCGCAGATATTCATAGGAGCTTGCAGAATGCCTACGGAGACCTGGCAGTCAACAAAAGCTCGATGAGTCGTTGGGCGAGGCAACCGCCCGACCTTCTGCATGCCGGCCAGTCGGACACAGCAATGTTGGAACCTGCGGACACTTATTCGAAGTAATGGACGGATCACTATCAAACGCTCCTCCTTCTTCAAGACAATACAAGGCCTTACAAAGTCTGTGCACCCGACAGGAGCTCACATAACTTCATTGGACTCTTCTTCCTCATCCACCCTTCCATCTCTTTGCTCGAATCCACGGAAAAGAGTATCTGGCTGGTGGGGAGGTTCAAATGGCTCTGAGCACTATGGGACTTAACATCTCAGGTCATCAGTCCCCTAGAACTTAGAACTACTTAAACCTAACTAACCTAAGGACATCACACACATCCATGTTCGAGACAGGATTGGAACCTGCGGCCGTAGCGGTCACGCGGATCCAGACTGAAGCGCCTAGAACCACTCGGCCACCAGCGGCCGGCTGGTGGGGAGGTTATTGGTGCAGCAAGAACCTGGCTCCGACTTCAGTACAGTGGTACCTTGCGGGCGTACAGACCCTCCTAGTAAGGTGGCGTAAGGTCGACACATTGAACGGAGATTATGTTGAAAAATGGGGTTTGGCGCCAAAAGAGTGGGGAATAATATGGTGTATTGGAATCCTGAATAAAACCAACCTGCTTTCAGAACAAATTGTGATGCTTTACTTACTGAACGCCCCAAGTACATTTGTGGGTGCGCCTCTCGTGACATCTACTGGCCAGGGATGTTCGGGTACTTTTTATCAAGTAGTTCCATTCACCCGCCACTGTAGTGAGTGCAGAAAGGCTGTTACTCCTATGTCGGGTATTGTGAGACGAGGGCTCACACGCCTATACCGACAGCCTTCGCAGTAGTCTAGCAGTGAGTCGAGTAACAGAGGGAAGATGAGAGAAGAATCGGCAGGAGGCTAGGCTCGCCGTGAGGGTCACGGTGACCCAGATAGAGCGGCGTCCCCGGAGAGGCGGAGGAAACGCGATTTGGCGCGCTGATCGGGCCTCCCTCCCCAGACTGGCCGCCACTCGGCGAGACGGCTGATTGCGTTTGCCGGGGGAGCGGCGCCCGTCTTGCGCCTTTGAGGAACCCGCCTCGCTCCCGTGCGAACAAATTGGCCTCCGCTGAATAATGCGGCCTCGGTCGCACCTCGCAACCTCGCCGGCTGCGCCGTTTCCCCGCGAACTGCCGACCGCTCTGGTCTGCTCTGTGTGTGTGTGTGTGTGTGTGTGTGTGAGCCGCTCTCCCCTCCCGGCCTTCTGTCGGCGCAGTCCCGCGTTCTTCTGGAGGCGCTCTCGTGTGGTTACCTCTGAGTCGTATGGAAATCCGCTGCCGGTGATTGTAATGCAGTTTACGCAGCGGGAATCAGACGACGAGGGAAGCAGCGCTCTTTCGCGGAGATAAGTGGTAGTCTTAAAAGATTGACTCCAGCCAATTCCGCTGTAGGTTCGACGATGTAGCCTGTAAGCGTACCGTGTCAGGCGGAGAGCCAAGTTCTCTGGGAGGCTGGCATTCCTTGATTCCGTTGCACACGGAGTAAGATTCGATGAATATTTTCTATCTTCGTTGTCCATTATAGACCATGGGACAACGGCTGGCATGTATTTATTAATGCAATAATTTACCAACGCCGTATGTATTGTATACGGGTGTTAGTAAATTATTGCGTCAGGGAATGTTTTCTAGGTGGCGCACTTGATTCTTGGCTACCAGGTAGTGGATAGCTCTTATGCTGAATCTCTAACGTGGTGTATAGTAGCGAAATGTCCGATTAAAGTATAGATGTCTGCTGGAATAACTGGGGGTTTTCTCGACGTGTATGAACCGTCAATTAGAGCGATTCACAAACAACAACTTAAGCAAACATGCTATTCCTAAAACGTTATCGTGGAAGTAGGGGCTAGGAGGTGCTGGTGAAAAAACACACATTGATAAGTTTATCTTTTATTTTAAAAGGCTTTCTCAGTAATAATTTTTTAAGTCTGGCATTTCTTTTAAAAAAAATAATTTCAAAACAATTTCAAATAGCTTGACAATTTTCATTATGCGAGGATATTACCAGGTATAACATTAACAACTTGCCAATAATGAGACTTCAACTTGACAACAGTTAAAAGAACTCCTTTAAAAATAGCTCTATGTAAAGTATATTGCAAGGTTTTAGGTTAACAGTGAGAAGATTTTAAACTTGTTATATCAATAAGGAAACAACTCCAAAAAAAAAATACTTTAAGTAGCTAGCTTGTACTAAACAAAAATAGTTGTATCTCGTCAGTTACATAACTTATATTTGTTGCAAGATAAATATGAATAAGCCAGCACACAAACCTTCACATTAAAGGCAGTTCTCAAAAAAAAAAAAAAAAAAAAAAAAAAAAAAAAAAAAAAAAAAAAGTTCCTTAGCTCGCTGAGGGAGTGACACGTGTAAAGGATCCCAAATCACAATAGGCGGAATAGTTACTGGTGGTCTACAGGGTCATAGCAGATCAGCCCCAAAACTTCCATTACAAGCCGCCACCTCCCCGACTTACTCAAAACCAGAAGATGTAGCAAGGGCGGTGCCTGCACAGACTCCGAACCACAGAGAGCCGCGACACCGACACTAAATCACCCAGTCGAGGTGTGAATGAAAACGGCCCGACCAAGAAGCAATTACCACATTCCCGCGGACAGGCAAACGAAAACTGTGGTGGGACGACCCCATCAAAACCACTGGTGAAGAAACTCGTACACTTCACTAGAACTGCCAGTGGTTTCAAAGGCCGATAAGAAGACATACGGTCTCACGCGCTGATCCCCTGCACCACGGCTTCTAAGCTTCATAAGCCACGTACATGCGGGTAAGGCAGACTTAGCCCCTGACAGCCACGAGGTCGGGCAAAGCAAGTGGCGAGCAGTTGACGACCCCCAACAACAGGGCCCCGCTCGCGCCACCACCTCTCTCGGTCACAGCCCAGTACGTACTCCTCGATCGTCACGCGACCGTACACTTGGTCCTCCTCCCGCCAGAGGGCGGTAGCGGTCCAAACAGCACGCCAGACCGAAAGCGCCTCCGCAAACACTAGACGCGAAGAGAAACCACTCTGCCTGGCGCGCTTTTCGAAGAGTCGGACACAACTACGGCTCAGTGTAAAGGTACCTTCACAATGAAAATCACCTCCAACAAACAAAAAGACACAATTGTTGTAAGTTTCGCGAACTCAACTAATGAGAGTTTGGCAAACTTACAACTATTGTCAACTGTTGCAAAATGTCGACAACAGTTTCAAGCTCTTCTAAAAACACATTCGCTTTTATTATTATTATTATTATTATTATTATTGTTATTACGGAAAAGAAAATGGTTTCTGACTGTGCCGACGCACCACGAAAATCAACCCAAAAAAAGTACAGGTGGTCGATAAAGATTTATGTACAAGGAGAAAACTAGGGAACTTATAATTTTTTATTGAAGGAGCTCTATACTGAAGACAGGCAAGGTTTCAAGAATCTTTTCAGAAAGACTTGTGGACTACTCTAAGACCTCTTGAGTCCAATAGTACCACATATTCAACAGCAAGATACAGATTTTCGAGCTACAGTATCACCAGCACAACTTATTGTAAGCCTTCGATATCTGGCAACTACGTTTAACGTAGTATCATGGAATATCATTGGCCAAGATTAGTGAAACTGCCTAGAGTGTGCTGGGTTATCGTGAATGCACTCAAGGATTCTGTAAAACTAAGTACTCGGGAGTCGTCATTGCATTAGCACAAAAAAGAAACGAAGCAGAGGACACGGCAATGTGCATGCACCAGTCGCCCACCTCTGCCGTGTTTTTGCTAGTTGATGATAAACTACAAACTAGTTTTTCAAATTCGAAGTTTCAAACAACTGTTGACAACAGATGAAAAAATGTCACACTTCGAATTGTTAACAGTTGTCAGCAGAATTCATTGAAGTTGGTTTTCGGTATGAAGATACCCTAAGAGCTCTCTTCCCTATATCGATGACTTAAACCAATAATGATATTTCTTCTCCACTGTGAATACATCAGCGTGTAAGGAGACTGTATCCTCTCATGAAAGGTGATTTATGGATATTTATTTTCTGTGCTGTATTTACTTACTCTTTCACGTCACGGTAAGTCGGCGCCATTCTCCTAGCCAGTGGAAAAATATCTCTGTGGTGCGCTATTGTAGATGCGTTATCGTAGCGTTTAAGCATAGATTGTAAAATACCTTTGAAGAGGGCATTCGTACACGCAGAACGAGAATTCTGTCCATAACATTTCCTACAACTTAAGCCACATGATTTTGGGAGGGCGCATATTAAGCCGTATAGTGCTTGGCGTATTTTAAGTGTTGTTACATTGCTGGTACAGACAGATCACCATCAGAAGTAACGTGAAACTTTGTATACGCATTTTACAGACATCTTAACAATTTGATACCAGTAACTGAAGTCGGCTTAAAGAGCTATGAAACTGTGCTTATTCGCCACAGTACCGTAGCTCAGATTCCACCTGATTTACGATTTTTCGGTAACGGGATAAGAGGTGACAGCCAATAATATTTTTTTTACGTTTTGTATTGCACTGATTCATATTGTCGAATCTGTTCTAATTAGCCTAATTACGTTACAATGATACTGTATAGAAAACAGTCTCACACAGAAAAACTTAGATACACACAAGGGTTCGAGAACCTACATAAATTGGAGGAGATTAATCAGATTGTCTTGTATAAATTTTATCTGCATATTAACGTAACTCAGTATGCATACATTGACGGGTAGTTTACTCAACACACTTGCAGATTTATATAGCACCTGCCACGTAAGCACATGGCCATGCGCTACAGTCTGGAACCGCGCGACCGCTACGGAATTGTAGACCAGCTGCGTCGTCCCAGCATCACGTGACTAGCTCAGTTTGATAATGTAAACATGTGCTATACATAGATACATATACTCAATGCGTTTCAGTTGCGAATAGCGGGCAGTCGATGTGCGAAGATCATCGTTACCGTTCACTGGCAGAGTGTGGACATGCTTTATAACCGTAGCATTCGTGAATAGTGCTGATCAACAGTTTTTCTAAGGCTCATATTGAGACAGAAAGGTCTAAAACACGGGAGTGAAACTAATATAGGGACTTCTACTTTATTTTTGTTTACTTCAGTTTTCCGTGCTTTCTCGCATTTAATGGAGAACATGTTAGCAGGTTTTAACAGTAATGGTGTTCAGCTTTATTGCGTCTTGTCATGTTGTCATGGAACGAGCATGCACTTCTGCTTTGAACAGTGTTGCTTCTTGCACCTGAGTGCCATGCACTTCACGGCGGCTTCCAGACTATGAATATACACTTCTGGAAATGGAAAAAAGAACACATTGACACCGGTGTGTCAGACCCACCATACTTGCTCCGGACACTGCGAGAGGGCTGTACAAGCAATGATCACACGCACGGCACAGCGGACACACCAGGAACCGCGGTGTTGGCCGTCGAATGGCGCTAGCTGCGCAGCATTTGTGCACTGCCGCCGTCAGTGTCAGCCAGTTTGCCGTGGCATACGGAGCTCCATCGCAGTCTTTAACACTGGTTGCATGCCGCGACAGCGTGGACGTGAACCGTATGTGCAGTTGACGGACTTTGAGCGAGGGCGTATAGTGGGCATGCGGGAGGCCGGGTGGACGTACCGCCGAATTGCTCAACACGTGGGGCGTGAGGTCTCCACAGTACATCGATGTTGTCGCCAGTGGTCGGCGGAAGGTGCACGTGCCCGTCGACCTGGGACCGGACCGCAGCGACGCACGGATGCACGCCAAAACCGTAGGATCCTACGCAGTGCCGTAGGGGACCGCACCGCCACTTCCCAGCAAATTAGGGACACTGTTGCTCCTGGGGTATCGGCGAGGACCATTCGCAACAGTCTCCATGAAGCTGGGCTACGGTCCCGCACACCGTTAGGCCGTCTTCCGCTCACGCCCCAACATCGTGCAGCCCGCCTCCAGTGGTGTCGCGACAGGCGTGAATGGAGGGACGAATGGAGACGTGTCGTCTTCAGCGATGAGAGTCGCTTCTGCCTTGGTGCCAATGATGGTCGTATGCGTGTTTGGCGCCGTGCAGGTGAGCGCCACAATCAGGACTGCATACGACCGAGGTACACAGGGCCAACACCCGGCATCATGGTGTGGGGAGCGATCTCCTACACTGGCCGTACACCACTGGTGATCGTCGAGGGGACACTGAATAGTGCACGGTACATCCAAACCGTCATCGAACCCATCGTTCTACCATTCCTAGACCGGCAAGGGAACTTGCTGTTCCAACAGGACAATGCACGTCCGCATGTATCCCGTGCCACCCAACGTGCTCTAGAAGGTGTAAGTCAACTACCCTGGCCAGCAAGATCTCCGGATCTGTCCCCCATTGAGCATGTTTGGGACTGGATGAAGCGTCGTCTCACGCGGTCTGCACGTCCAGCACGAACGCTGGTCCAACTGAGGCGCCAGGTGGAAATGGCATGGCAAGCCGTTCCACAGGACTACATCCAGCATCTCTACGATCGTCTCCATGGGAGAATAGCAGCCTGCATTGCTGCGAAAGGTGGATATACACTGTACTAGTGCCGACATTGTGCATGCTCTGTTGCCTGTGTCTATGTGCCTGTGGTTCTGTCAGTGTGATCATGTGATGTATCTGACCCCAGGAATGTGTCAATAAAGTTTCCCCTTCCTGGGACAATGAATTCACGGTGTTCTTATTTCCATTTCCAGGAGTGTAGCTGTAGATGATTATGTTTTGTAGTCTTGGCCATTCTCCCTTGCAAGCGCTAAAATTGTGACAGTAGTTACGCGAATGTTTTCACACGTTGCTAACAGCAAATTTTGGTGGCCTCCATTAAATGCAAGAGTACGAAAAACGGGTGGGATAAAAAATAACGTAGAATACGAGGAACAAGCTTACAATGCATTTAAGTCGAGCTATTCACACACGGATTCGTTAAGTAGTAACAAATAGACGTGAGTCCACAGAATACCATGCGACGAAACGAGCTTCTATGTAACAAAAACAAGTATGGAATCAAAAATGGTTCAAATGGCTCTGAGTACTATGGGACTCAACTGCTGTGGTCATCAGTCCCCTAGAACTTAGAACTACTTAAACCTAACTAACCTAAGGACATCACACACATCCATGCCCGAGGCAGGATTCGAACCTGCGACCGTAGCAGCAGCGCGGCTCCGGACTGGAGCGCCTAGAACCGCACGGCCACCGCGGCCGGCAGTATGGAATCATTTACCCCACACAATATTACGGATGAGACCAAATATTATGCAGAATATGATCAAAATATTTACAGTGCAATCCAGAAAGTACAATAAGGACAAGTAGGTCATAATCAGGAATATAATTTCCTCTTGATAACAGCCATATGGTCGAAATCGTAATGCTGGATTTTACAAATAACTACTTTATTACCAGACCCACGCATAAACTATAAATGAAAAATACTATCATCTACTACTCGTATTTCGCAAAGCAAGGATACAGATTATCGCGCCATATTTTCCCGAATTCGTAGTTCACTGCAAGGCCATTGGAGTTTCACTGTCGGCCTCTGTTCCCCTATCATGACACGGGCATTGTAGTTCTGATGTTTTGGTGTTCTGTGGTGTACCAGATTGACGACGAGGGTAGGATGGAAGGAAATGTGACTCTCTACAGTGAATGAATATAATGTTTGTGTGAATGTTAGGAGAATAATCATGGTCCACAGTAAATTGTTTCGTGTGATGAGTTAGCGTAATCTACCTGGAACAACAAAAACATTAATAGTTTAAGCTCACTGCGAATCAATGTAATTAGAGAATCATAGAAAGACTGACTCCTCCAGGCTGGAGAATAGTCTCTTTCCCCCAAATACTGGAAGCCCCCTCTGAGTTACACAGCAGCAAAAAACACCGCCCACTGACGCTGCCACGAAATTATACGAGGACTGATCAACAAAGACTGAAACTGAATTTTTCTTGTACCTTCCGTGATGGTTTCCTATATATTCCATGAGCATCTGAGAAGAACTGGTTTTTATGTATAATGTACATAGGCGGAAGCACTCTCATGGCGGTAGTGTGGTAGTTATGTTCTATTTCTTGACACTCTTTGCATTTCGGATACCAAACAATGGAGGTGACGTGAGAGACGCAATATAATTCTGTGTTCTCTTAAACCAATCAGCCACTGAAACTTACAAGCTGCAGCAATCTTGTGGTGCAGATACTCTGCCTTGTTCAAGAAGGCCTACTTGTCTTTGGTAACCAGGGTGGACGTGGTGTTTCGGCTTCTGCTGTGACCAAAATCAATATTAACACAGCTGCTGTCATTGTCCGTTAGTACTAGCGGATAACATTACATAACCTCAGTGAGGTGTTGAGAATTTCATGTGGTACTATCTTTATGATTATGCATGATCACCTCCACATGACCCGTGTTTGCGCCAGTTGGGTGCCATGTCTGTTGACTCCCGAACAATATTGTGCGAATGGAGAAAAGCCGTGAGGTGTTGCGTCTCTCCACTGATACAGCGGATGCGTTTCTGGAATCATCACTGGTGATCAATTGTGGCTGCATCGTTGTGATCCTGAAGGAAAACGAAGCAGCACAGTGTGGAAATCGCCTGCTACTCCAACAGCAAAAAAGGCGAAAGTTGTTCGATCTGCAGGGAAAGTCACGATAATCACATTTTTTACTAGCATATAGTTCCCCTCACACTACCATTACAGCAGCGTATTACACGTCAGTATCGACTAAACTGAGGGAGTACACTGCAAGGAAACGACCAGAACTTTCTCGGACCGTGTGGCGACTTCATCATGACAATGCGCAGCGTCATGTTGCAAATCATGAAGTTTCTGACTCAATGCAACATTACCCTTGTACTGAATCCACCTCATAATCCCGATATTGCATCCTGCTTTGTTTTTTTTTTTTTATTACCAGCACTAAAGGCAAAGCTTCGGGGCATTTGATTTGAGAACTCTAAAGCAGTGTTAAAAAAAAGTGACCTGACAATGAATGGCCGGCACCATGAGTTCCAGGACTGACAGAGTTGCTACAAAAAGTGCGTTCAAGGAGGATGGGAAGACTTTCAAAAAGGTCGTGTAAACATTGAAATGGAGTAATAAACGTCTGTGGAAAAAAAATAGTCGCAGTCTTTGTTGATCGTCTCGAGTTTCTTAGACGCACAGAGATACAGAAGGTAGGGCACACAATCGGTCTTAACATGTAGGGAACATAACGGCTGTCATCCAAATTACCGGCTATGCAAATCACAGGTAATCGTGTTGTATACTCATTGACATCCTATACTATTACGTCAGGTGCCGGCTTCCCAAGACGATAGTGCGTGCAGTGTGCCAGCTTTCGTTCTCTCGGAGCCTGCACACATGGATAACGTGTTGTTGTGCTCGGAACTAGCAGTGAGGCGGTGCATCGGTCAGCACTCTCGTTTCGCACTCGGAGGGACGAGAGTTCAACAGGCCGTCCTACCCTTCAGATGTCCGCTCTGGTAGCTGAGTGGTCAGCGCGGTGTAATGTCATACGTAACGGCCCGGGTTTGATTCCCGGCTGGGTCGGAGATTTTCTCCGCTCAGGGACTGGGTAATGTGTTGTCCTTATCATCAACATTTCATCCCCATCGACACGCAATTCGCCGAAGTGGCGTCAACTCGAAAGACTTGCACGAGGCGAACGGTCTACCCGACGGGAGGCCCTAGCCACACGGCATTTCCATTTTTCCCATCCAGAGTTAAGTTTTTCTCGATTTCCTTAAATCGCTTACGGTAAATTCCGGGCTGGTTCCTTTGAAAGGACACACCGAGTTTCTTTGATATCTTTCCGTAATCCGTGCATGTCCTCCGTCTCTGATAACCCCGTGGCCGACGAAGCGTTGAACTCTAATCTTTCTTTGTTCCTTGTGCCGAACAGCGGCTCGTCTTAAAAGGGGACGTGTTGGCACTCCCGTGTCCAGTATAGTGTTTGGGTGCACCACTGTATCTGCGCCTCTGATGCCGCATCAGGGGAAACCGCAACGGAGGTCGTCTTGCTGACAGTCAGTGATCCTCGAGACGTGGTCACACTGTCCGTATGGACACTTCTTTTGCCGCAGGGAAGCCAACATTCTGACAAGTTTACGTGCCATGGCTGTACGATCATGCACGGCCGAGTGACCAATATGTCTATACTCTCGTGTGCTAGTCGCGTGGGACCGTTCAGATCCTGCACGGTTTTCCAGATGAGAGTCGAGGGATCCCGACCAACACGAACAATGAACTACAGTCACAATAGGCCTCCACCGTGCTGCTGCAGCATTGCGACACGTACTGCTACAATTTTTTTCCTTCATACACGAGGTGTCACACGATGTGTATACAAACGAACAACACGCCAGTGTGATATCGCTGCACAATCTTCTCTTGTACAGGGAGAAATAGAATGATTTTTAAAAAATTAGTAGGTTGTAGAGAAAAAAATCTTACACATTTTAATATAAGGGCAGCGCGGGATTAGCCGAGCAGTGTAAGGCGCTGCAGTCATGGACTGTGCGGCTGGTCCTGGCGGAGGTTCGAGTCCTCCCTCGGGCATGGGTGTGTGTGTGTTTACCCTTAGGATAATTTAGGTTAAGTAGTGTGTAAGCTTAGGGACTGATGACCTTAGCACTTAAGTCCCATAATATTTCACACACATAAGGAAACTATAGCCGGAAATGTGGAAGAAAGTTTCTGTAGCCCCCACTTAGCTGTTGAAAATCCACGAACTTCCTGCACGAGAAGTTACCAGGTGAGATTCCCGGTGAACATTCGGCTGGAATTGTTCGCATCTTGCCGGACGGTTTGAATGGTGTATGGTATTTGAACTTTTTGTATAACGCGTCGCCTGAACTGCAGGACGTTCCCTTGCGGCTGCGCATTAGTTTGTGGTTTCAGAACGATGGTGCTTCACCACACTTTGTGGGGCCAGTGCATACCTCACAGTCAACTTCAGGCATAGAGTAATTGCAGAGCGATGCCCAGTCCCTTGGTCTGGCTGCTCCCTTGACTCACCAGTTTTCACTTTTTCCTCTGGGGTTATGTAAAATCCTTTGTGTATTCAACATCAGTAGGAACAGTACCTGGGCTTATTGAGCGCGTCTTTACAGCATTTGATACCGTCAGAGGGGAGCGCGGAATCTTAACGGGATCAAACAAAACAAGGTTCAAAGATGCACATTATGTAACGGAATTGATGGTCATCACATTGAACATTTGCTCTACAGCAATGAAGCCACAGATTCGATTAATAGTTTCTGATTGTATTTTGCTTTTTTGAAACTGCAAAATTCTGCTGTGTGCTGGACCGAGACTTTGGTAGAGCACTTGCCCGCGAAAGGCAGCCAGTTTTAATCTGCCAGGAAGTTTCATATCAGCGCACACTCCGCTGGAGAATGAATATCTCATTCTGAAAATTCTGCTGTTTCCATTTAGTCAACGAAATGCATAGAATGTGCATAGTGCTTTAAACTTTATTTCACATTTCAGGCTGTAGGTCCTAATACCAAACCGTTCATAGCTTCGTCCTCTAAAATCTCCCAAATTTTTAAAACGTCGTTCTGTTACATCTTGTATGCAGAATGTAGACGACGTTAGTCTTACCTACTTTGTGCAGTTGAGCTGAAATGCAAACCATATGACTACGGAAGTACTTCATGCCAATTTGACTCTTTTGTTGCATGCCGCCTTTATAGTATTGCAAATTTAATGGAAGTACTTGTAGCCTTAAACTCCACCACGAGAGGGGTGGAGGCGTCTCTTCACCGAATACTTCGAGGTAAAGCACACACCGGTTAGCTTAAGTACGCGCAGAGAGCTCTTCCTCCGTAAAGTGCAATCTTTCTTCTTACGTATACTAACAGCTTAGTGCAACGCCAGAAGTTGTCATTATTTTTCGAACAACGAATACGCCTACTGCTCCCGCAAAGGCGACTTAGAATGGCAATCGAGGCAGCGATCGACGCGTTCTGCGCGCTCGTCGAATCCTGCTGTCTTTGCGGAATTCTGGCAGCGGGTCTGCGCCGCCCTTGGCGGATGCACAGTGGATTTCCGGGGCTGCATAACAAAAGGCGGGCTCGTCAGCCAGCCTTCCTGCCTCGTGACATCGGAGCGGTCAGCTTCCGGTCGCGTCCGCCATCAAAGGAACCTCTCTGGTCCGAGAGCTTCTCTGTATAGATTCTGCCACCACCTCTGAAATCACAGCGGCGCGTCTGCAGGCACGCACTCAAGAGTGGAAGAGGTTGGGAGATCGTAGGGATCAAAACTCGAGTTCCTCGAAGACGTTATACAAGGCGGGTTCAATAAGTAACGCGTTTCATGAATTTACGGAGGTGGCAGCGTTATATGTAGCCTTCAAAATGACGTCTGTAACGAAGGTGCCTTCCAAGCAGAGACCTGTCATTGAGTTACTTTTGGCGGAAAACCAGAGCATTGCAGATATTCATAGGCGCTTAGCCGTTACATTTCTGACGTGTTAAGGTCGGTGGCTACTCCTTATCTTGGACGACTCCATAGTATTGTCTTTCAACAAGATAACGTAAAACCGCATGTTGCCCGTTCCGTACTGACTTATCTGGACACAGAGCGTATGCGACAGTTGTCCTGGCCAGCATTTTCTCCAGATCTCTTACCCACTGAAAGTGTCTGATGACGAGTAACCGAAACAATGGGACGCCACCACTCGCCAGCCACTGCGACGTTTTTGGAGAACGAGAATCTCCTGTGTAAAAATCAAATCGATTCCGCAAACAGAGACCTTGCGAAACTCAGCTCACTCTGTTCCGCCACGCGATCCATGGTGCTGTAGACAACGGCGATCAGATTGATGCCGTGTTCTTGGGTGTCAGGACGGCATTTGACGCCGTTCCACATTGCCATTTAGTGAGAAAAAATATGATCTTACTGAGTATCGGACCACGTTTGCGACTGGATTCAAGACTTTCTTGCAGACAGAACTCAACACGTCACTCTTAACAAAACAAAATCGACAGATGTGAAATAAATTTCCAGAGTACTTCAAGGAACTGTGTTAGGGCCTTTACCGTTTACAGTGAACATAAATGATCCAGATGAAAGAGTCTGAACCTCTTTAAAACCGTTCGCAGATAATGCAGTTGTCTATAAGAAAATAGCAACGCCACGAGACAGTGTCGATCTGCAGAGAGTTGATGAATAGTGCAGGCTCTGGCAGTTGACCGTGAAGGTAAATAAATGTAACATATTGCGCATACATAGGAAAAGACGTCCACTACTACACGACTACATTATTGATGACAGATTACTACAGGCAATATTTGCCGTAAAATATCTAGGAGTAACTATCCAGAGTGACCTTAAGTGGAATGACAGCATAAAACAAACAGTAGGAAAATCAGACGCCAGACGGAGATTCATACGAAGAATATCTTGGAATTGTAAATCATTCGCGAAGCAAGTGACTTACAAATATTTGTTCGACCGATTATTAAGAACTGCTCATCGCTCTGGGGCCATTTCCAGGTTGGATTAATAGCAGAGACAGAGAAATTCCAACGAAGAGTGGTGCGATTCGACGTGGGGGTTACAGCGATGGGGCGTTATGCATAACTGGGATGTTTACTGTTCAGATTTAGGGAGAGCACTTTCTGGGAAGAGTCGGACAACATGTTACTTCTTTCACGAAACGACCACGACGGGAAAATTCAAGAAATTAGAGTTCATAAAAAGGCTTGCCAACAATCATTCTTTCCACGCTCCATTCACGAGGGAACAGGGAAGGGTAATCAGTTACTGGCGCCGTAAGTACCCTCCGCCACACGCCGTTAGGTGGCTTGTGCTGTATGATGTAGTTGAAACATCATAGAATGACGTGCCCGTATCTGTCGTCCAAGCTCGGTTCGACTCGATCCTCAGATGGAACAGAACTACTGTTCTGCTAGGGATGTCAGCTCTGTACAGTAAATTTCGCATTAAATCACTTGCAAATTTAATCATGTATTCTTCCTGCTGTGAGGTCACGAACGTCATGGAAAACCTCCTAACATCGCGTCCATGATGCTACTCCAAGAGGGTGTAAAAATAAATTTGCGCAACGGAAAATTATAAACGCTAAAATAGAGATTTGGCCCTGTCTGACTACCCCCTGAACCAGATCTTAGGATCTCTTACTGGACTTTAACGTATAAATTACAACCTAAACATAAATGAATGATTAAGGCAACTAATACTACTAAAATAATACGTTGTTCCTGCTTATATATTTAAGGCAACGGCCTTGCCGCAGTGGATACACCGTTTCCCGTGAGATCACCGAAGTTAAGCGTTGTCGGGCGTGGCCGGCACTTGGATGAGTGGCTATCCAGGCCGCCATGCGCTGTTGCCATTTTTCGGGGGGCACTCAGCCTCGTGATGCCAATTGAGGAGCTACTCGACCGAATAGCAGCGGCTTCGGTCAAGAATACCATCACGACGACCGGGAGAGCGGTGTGCTGACCCCACGCCCCTTCTATACGCATCCTCCTCTGAGAATGACACGGCGGTCGGATGGTCCCGATGGGCCACTTGTAGCCTGTAGACGGAGTGGTGCTTATATATTTATTGTACATTAAAAAAACTTTTATATTACAAAGTTTACATTTCCCAAGTAAAATTTCTAATCAATTGCCCAACTCAGCCTCTTATTATGACTGTGCATCTAAAATCAATAACGCGAAGTGACTGACATCATCTATGTACCAGACACTAGAAGACACTACTTTCAAAGATGATCTACAGTGCTGTGGAACCTCAGTGGAAATAAGCTAACGGGATCAGAGCTGTTTAGCTTTTGTAGCTCTAATAAGCCGAAGCAATTTGCGATATCACCATATGTACTGCGTCTGGTGCTTCGAAGTGATGGTTCTCGTACTCATCTGCGACGATGGAAGAAATCCAGCCACAAATAAACTCCTTCAAACACTAGAACAGCAGAAGGCGGTCCTCTGACTAATATACTCTAATACTGTCTTCTCCTCTCTGTATTCTACAGACAAGAAATGCCAACTCCCAGCCACAAAGACGGAGTTCAGATAACGTCTCAACGTAAGTATAGGCAGAGGAAGTGCTCTCAGTTACTGAACTCTGCGTACTCAACCACGACTTCCAGCTCGGAGATGAAGTCCAGAATCGTATAGGTTCGCAACAGTACAGTGCCTAACTGTTCTAACTATAAACTCTCCTGAGAGCAAAGACAGCAAGTCCGTCTGTACCAACAAAGCTGATATCGAGCGACCGTCACAAACGGGCGCTCACAATGGAAGACCTCATCTTACTGCTGGCTTCCCAGCAAGGCTCGGCTCCCCACCCTCATAATTCCGAAAACAAATCATATTCCCGAAACCACAGAATATTCTCCCTCTCTGCAGATTCTTCCGAACGCCGACCAACCATATTTTAGTCTTCTGTCGTCCAGCGCGGAAAGTTTGCGAGGAAAAACCTATACTCGTACAATGGTACGCTTCTGAGCAAAAATCCTTGGAAATGACCCAGCCTGCGTGGTTTCCGAGGTGCTGCTTCTTCGTTCCTCTCACCTGCGTCCAAAATTTGCAGAGTATGCAAGTATTATCCGGTTATTCTTCCGGAGCTACTACAATAACAGCCGGTACCGGCTGGTCGCCCCTGTATTGTGTCTTCCCGCTCAGGTGTCCAGATGGCCTTGGCACTTCCTGTGTGGAGCTGAACCACCATACCTGTGTGGGCCTTCCACCCATGTCTTGAGTTCCGCCTGCTGTTCCATTTCCACTGTCATTCCAACCTCTGCTAGTATAGGCAATCACTCATTACGCCGTTCTGATAATAAAGGCACTCCGTCACCTTTCTTGCAATAACCGTTAACAATTATTTACAAGGCATACGTGACAATGTCAGTTTCCTTTATATATTCATACATACGATGTGCAACGTATCAAATGATATCTAATTGTGGTTGTAGTTCGCCTCAAAGTATGTGGATGACGTCTTGTAAGGTGCGAAATTATAGCCACCTTACAATCGTCGGAACTCCTTTTGCCCGGCTTAGTGCAGCAACACGACATAGACTGAACCCAACAAATCGTCGGGAGCCCCATGCGGAAATACAGACCAAGCTCCCTGTATAGCCGCCCATAAATGTGAAATGTTTGTCGATGAAGGATTTGGTGCACGAAATGACATCTCTATTATGTCCCATAGATGCTCGATTCATGTCGGGCGTTCCGGGAGGCCAAATCATTCTCTTGAATGTTATTCAAACCATCTGCGAACAACTGTGGCCCTGAGACGTGGAGCTTCGTCATCCATACAAACTGCATCATTGTTTGGGAACATGTTCATGAATGGCTGCAGATGGTCTCCAAGTGGCCGAACATAACCATTTCCACTCAGTGATCAGTTCAGTTGGACCGAGGACACAGACCATTTCATATGAACACGGACTCATCATTATGGAGCCCACACCAGCTTGTAAAGTGTCCTGTTGTCAATTTGGGTCCATGGCTTCGCAGGGTCTACGCCACAAATATATATATTGGTAATCTGCTGTCATAGCTTATTAACGCCAAATTTCGCCGCACTATCCTAACGAATACGTTCGTCGTACGTCCCACATTTTATTTCACGCAGTATTGCTTGTCTGTTAGCACTAACAACTCTCCACAAACGCCGCTGAATCTCGGTCGTTAAGTGAAAGTCGTGGGCCACTGTGTTGCCCGTGTTGGGCGTAATGCCTCAAATTAGGTATTCTCGGAACACTCTCGATCCCGAAAAATTGAATTCTCTAGCGGTTCTCAAGATGACATGTCCCATGCTTCTAGCTCCATCTACCATTTCGCATTCAGAGACTCTTAATTCCCATCGTGCGGCCACAATAATCTCTGAAACGTTTCCTCATGAGTCATCTGAGAACAAATGACAGCTCCGCCAGTGCGCCGCCGTGTTATACTTTGTGTACGTGGTGCTACCGCTATCTGTTTATATGTGTATCGATCAGTGTATATGCACAAAAACGAAATTTCCTTATTTGCTATTCCTGGTTTTTCGATTCTATTAACATGTGTGATTTACATTGAAGCGCCATGATATAGATATGTAAACAGGCAGATTACGACGCTGCCTATATAAGACGACAAGTGTCTGGCGAGTTGTTAGATCGCTTACTGTTGCCTACATGGCAGGTTATCAAGATTTAAGAGAGTTTGAGTGTGGTGTTATAGTCGGCGCAAGAGCGATGGGACATAGCTTCTCCGAGGTAGCGACGAATCGGGGATTTTCCCGTAGGACAATTTCACGAGTGTACCGTGAATATCAGGAATCCGGTAAAACATTAAATCTCCGACATCAGTGCGGTCGGAAAAGATCCTGCAAGAACGGGACCAACGACGACTAACGAGGCTCGTTCAGCGTGACGGAAGTGCAACCTTCCTGCAAATTCCTGCAGATTTCAGTGCTGGGCCATCAACATGTGTCATTGTGCGAACCATTCAACGAAACATAATCGATATGGGCTTTCGGAGCCGAAAGCCCACTCGTGTACCCTTGATGACTGCACGACACAAAGCTTTACGCCTCGCCTGGCCCCGTCAACACCGACATTGGATTGTTGATGATTGGAAACATGTTGCCTGGTCGAACGAGTCTCGTTTCTAATTGTATCGAGCGGATGGACGTGTAAGGCTATGGAGACAATCTCATGAATCCATGGACGTTGTATGTCAGCAGGACAGGTTCAAGCTGGTAGAGCTCTGTGATAGTGTGGGGCGTATGCAGTAGGAGTGATATGGAATCCTTGATACGGCTAGATATGACTCTGGCAGATGACACATACGTAAGCATGGTGTCTTATCACCTGCATTCATTCATGTCCATTGTGCATTCTGACGGACTCGAGTGATTCCAGCAGGACAGTGCGACACCCCATCCGTCCAGAATTGCTACAGAGTGGCTTTAGGAACAATCCTCTGAGTTTAGACACTTCCGCTTGCCACCAAACCCAGACATGAACATTATTGAGCATATGTGGGATGCCTTGCAACGTGCTTTTCAGAAGAAATTCCACCCCTCGTACCCTTACGGATTTATTAACAGCCCTGCAGGATTCATGGTGTCAGTTCCCTCCACTACTACTTTAGACTTTAGTTGACTCCATGCCACATCGTGTTACGGCACTTCTGCGTGCTCGCGGGAACCTACACGATATTAGGCAGGTGTAACAGTTTTTTTGGCTCTTCACTGTATATATGTAGACTGAAGTGCTGAATGAAAATCTGTACCGAATCCGGGATTCGAGACTAGGCACTTGCGCTAACCATTATGCCTGCCTGGCACAGTGGCTTTGCATAACTGTGCAGACTACCATAGTACGCCTCCCCGTTCAACCCAAATTCCAGTTCACGGCTCAGCCCACTCGGTATTCCCCCTAAACTCGAACAGGAAAGTGAACTGGAATTTTGATTAAGGAGGGAGGCGTGGTAGGGCATGCCGTGCAATTGTGCAAAGCCGTTGCACCAGGGTGGCGTAGTGGTTAGCACACGTGCCTAGTAAGCACATCTGCCGGCCTTGGTACAAACTTTCATTCGTCGCTTCATTCTGCATATATGCATCACAGATGTTTGACGGCTGAAAAGATCCCTGGAACCATATAGTTTATTTCGATTACTTGTAGGTATCCGTAAGTCACCGGCCCAACAATAAAATACATGGTGAGGATAAAGTCTTTTCCTGATAACGAAAAATTATTTCTCTGCTCTTACAGCATCTGCTTTCTTTTCTCTCTCACTCTTATTATGCTGTTGTTGTTGTTGTGGTCTTCAGTCCGAAGATTGGTTTGATGCAGCTCTCCATGCTACTCTATCCTGTACAAGCCTCTTCATCTCCCAGTACCTACTGCAGCCTACATCCTTCTGAATCTGCTTAGTGTATTCATCTCTTGGTCTCCCTCTACGACTTTTACCCCCCCTCCCCCCCATACTTCCCTCCAATATTAAATAGGTGATCCCTTACTGTCCCAGACTATGATCTACTAACCGATCCCTTTTTGTTGGTCAAGTTGTGGCACAAATTTCTTGTCACCCCAATTCTATTCTGTGCCTCCTCATTAGTTACGAGATCTACCCATCTAATCTTAAACATTATTCTGTAGCGCCGGATTTTAAAACCTTCTAATCTCTTCTTATCTAAACTGTTTATAGTCGATGTTTTATTTTCTTACGTGACTACACTCCAGACAAATACTTTCAGAAAAGACTTCCTAACACTTAAATTTATATTCGATGTTAATAAATTTGCCTTCTTCACAGACGTTTTTCTTGCCATTGCTAGTTTACATTTCATACCCTCCATATGTCGGCCATCATCAGTTATTTTGCTGCCCAAATAGCAAAACTTATCCACTACCTTAAGAGTCTCTTTTCCTAATCTGATTCCCTCAGCATCACCTAATTTAATTCGACTACATTCAGTTATCCTTGTTTTGATTTTGTTGATATTCATTATACATGCTCCTTTCAAGAGAATATCCATTCCGTTCAAATGCTCTTCCAACTCCTTTGCTGTCTCTCACAGAATTACAATGTCATCGGCAAACCTCAAAGTTTTTATTTCTTTTCCCTGAACTTTAATTCCCACTCCTTCTCTTACACCATAGCAAGTTGGCTTCAGAGAAGGATAAAGCTGTGCATCACAGATATTATTAAACTTGACACAGTACAAAGAGGATGGTTTCAAGAAGGGGATCGTCTCTGGCGATGTATTCATTGAGCTCTCTGCGGCTTAAGACACAGTGAATCATCAGCCTCTTCTAACTAATAGCTATGACATCACCAAAGACTACAACCTCGTGTGCAACATCATAAAACTTCTCTAGAACCGGAGATTCTTTGTGCAATTTCAGGGACAAAGAAGCAGATGGAGAACATTGAAGAAGTCACTTCAAGGCAGCATGCTTGCACCATTGTTATTCAACATCTACTCTAACGATCAGCCATTCGCTGAAGGAACCCAGAGATTTATCTATGCTCGTGCCTGTGCAATCACTGCTTAGGCCAATTGTTTTGAAAAGTTGGAATAAACCTTGTCTAAAGCTCTGGAAGAATTTACCACCTACTATAATAAAAACCACCTGAAGGTGAATCCTGCGAAAACTCAGACCTGTGTGCTCCACCTCAGGAACAAACAAGCAGATTGTCTGGGAAGGGATTGATCTTGAACACTGCCAGACTCAGAGGTATCTGGGAGTGACACTAGACTGTACGTATAAGTAACAGTGCCTAATTATGAAACCGAAAGTGTCTGTCTGAAACAATATAATGAGAAAACTGATAGGTGCCACTAGGGGAGCTCGGTAATGCACCATAAGAACTAACGCTGCATATGCGTGTTCGGCGTGGTACAAGTACAGCCATGCCAGAAACATAGACCTGTCGCTTTATGACGAGTTGTTTAAGACCTACACTTGTAGATAAACTCCACTGTCTTGCTGTCTTAGCTCTTCCTGAAATTAGACGCGAGATGGCTGCTAGGTGCGAGAAAAGCAAGGCCATGACAAGGGAAGTCATTTACATGGCCATCAGCCAGCATATCTTCGCTTTTCGCCATTACTGAAACTCTTACAGGAAGACCACAGCAAGCCAGGATCTCAAGGTGGTGGAGGAAATGTCAGCATTTGGAGAAATTGATGGTTCTGAAAGAAGAGCTCCCTCCTGGTCATTCGGAAAAATGGGAAACATGGAAGGCTCTCAGCTGACTACGCTCTTGTACCACGAGATGTAAGACCGACCTGTAGAAGTGGGGCCTTCCTGTGATTTTTTCCGTGTGTGCGACTGTGCAGCGTAACAGCCATCAGCCGGCCGAAGTGGCCGTGCAGTTAAAGGCGCTGCAGTCTGGAACCGCAAGACCGCTACGGTCGCAGGTTCGAATCCTGCCTCGGGCATGGATGTCTGTGATGTCCTTAGGTTAGTTAGGTTTAACTAGTTCTAAGTTCTAGGGGACTAATGACCTCAGCAGTTGAGTCCCATAGTGCTCAGAGCCATTTGAACAGCCATCTATTACACTGTTCTTCAGCTCCAAGCACATGCAACATGACAGACATGACGAGGGCGAACCGACTGGACTCGACGTGACCAATTCCTGGTCGACGGATGTAGAAACTGATGTCAACGACCAAGTTCCTTTTGTTGATTATATACTTTGTACTTCGGACACGATGATAAATATATCAGGAAGAGACTTTATGTTCACCCCGTAACATGAACAAATTTCAGTTAAGAACATTGTAGGAAGTAGTACATATTACAAGGTATGTTTTGTGGCTAACAAATACAGTTACTTAATATTTTTGTGTTTTATTTTGTACGAAATAGTGTCTCGTTTGATGACTCCTTCCCCTCCCTCAAAAGTAATACGTCACATTACCCCCCTCTCATAGCTCAGTTATTGGGTTCGCTCCTGGGTGATCCGCACAACTGATTGATTTCACTAGACTTTTAAGAATATCATCAAGTTGAGAGAAGAAATATTGTAGAATCATTTTGGTAGGAACTTGTAGATGATTCTCATTGCAATTAGATTTACTTGTGACGTAGTGAGGTAGTGCAGTTGGGAGACACCAGTGCCACAACCGACAGGACGGCTGTTCAAATAACCGTCCGGAGATTTGGGTTCTCCGTTCTCCCCATGTGTCGTTGTTGTTTTCCCATCCTTCCCCCAATCAGAGGTTGTGCTCCTTCCTTAACGACCTTGTCGTCGGCGGGTTGTTAAATTTTCACTCTTTTTCTGTCGATTTACGTTCGTATTGATGCCTTATTTCTGAACCCAATACGTGTACATTACTCAGTTACCTGATTTACCGGTCGGAGTAAAGGGGGATGCTACAGCCTTACCACAAACGAACCAAGTTCAAAGGATCTCAGGTGTCACAAACACCCGCCTCTACAGTATGAACGTGAATTCCATCATATTCTCATGTGGACAGACGATATTTGCTCAGTGTTTTGATAGAAGGAACCCATGGTCTTCGGCGGCTCGTTCCAAAGTAAGACAGAAAACCTTGAACTACTGAGATAGGACGTTCGTATTCGCAGGGCATGTACATTAGTATGTTCTGCAAAAATGATTAGTACTTCAGTCACATCGGTTCAGCATGTGTCCTGTTGCCTGGCAGGCACCGCCATGTGCCCTTTTAACTTGTTCCACGAGTGATTGCATCGAAGCGTATAAGGCGCGAATGGCATCCTGCGATATAGCCATCCACGATGCAGTCACATAGTTCCAAAGTTCATCTGGGGTTGTTGGCATTGTGTCACAGCGCTAAACACGTCGTTTCACCATATCCCACCCATTTTCAGTTGGCGACAAGTCGGCTAACCTGGCGGGCCAGGACATACGGCTGACTTCCTGTGACACCAAGAAGGCACGTGTTCGTCCATCAAAATGTGTTCGTACATCGTCGTGCTGAGAAGTGGCGTCTGGGGCACTGTGCAGAAAGGGTATGGCCACAGGTGTCAAGACGTCATTCACATAGGCCACACTGGTTACAGTGCCCTGGGCACGCACCAACTGTGATTTGTGGCACCCCACACTGTAAGACCTTGAGTTGGCGCTGTATGTCTGGTGCGAATGCACTCACTGTGGTGACGTTCTCCCTGTCTGCTTACGAACCAAAATGCTGCTATCATTATGAAAGAACAGATACTAATGATGACCACGTAGCTTATCTAGAAAGAAATGATAATTAATCGAAACCCACAGCTGCCAACAGATGTTGTTGATATCCCTCAATGGGGACAGCTGGAAATGTGTGCCCCGACCGGGACTCGAACCCAGGATCTCTTGCTTACATGACAGACGCTCTATCCCTCTGAGCCAACGAGGGCACAAAGGATAGCGCGATTGCAGGGACTTATCCCTTGCACGCTTCCTGTGAGACCCAAATTTCCAACTGTCCACAACCTACATTCGTAGTGGCCTCGGTGGCTCAGATGGATAGAGCGTCTGCCATGTAATCAGGAGATCCCGGGTTCGAGTCACGGTCGGGGCACACGTTTCCGGCTGTCCCCATTGAGGTATATCAACAACACCTGTTAGCAGCTGATGGTTTCGATTAATTATCACTCCTACTATCATTTTCAAGCAAACAGACTCTGGATTCGTCTGATCCCTGTCCCCATTGACGTCGTTCCATACGCCATTGCTGTCTAGCAAGTTTCTCCACATTCGCCAAAGGTAACGGAGAAGTGGACGATGCGCACGTAACCCGTTCCGTAATAAACGGCGATGGACTGTCACCCCTGATAGTGTACAATGTATTACACTGTTCCTCTGTTGCGCCCGAGCCGAGGACGACACATCTCTGTCCTGCAATGTGATGCGGACGAGGTGTCGGTCTTCTCGGGTCGGTCTTCTCTGGGTGGTATGATCTGACCCATCTCGTCGTGTTCTACTGTCTTCCGTCAACCATTCTGCACACACAACCGTTGCACTGGCAAAACATATCGTCCCACATGAGCAGAAGTTTCCCGGGAGAATGCATCACATTCTCTCATGCCAATAATGAGTCCACTTTCATCGATTTGACGGTCGGTTCGTGTGTGCATCTGCGAGGTGTCCTGCATGTTTGCTCACGTCACACTGATCCATTACTTTCGGATTATACTGGCGAGAGACACAGATATATTTTATCGGCAGGTGGTGTTGCGCCGTGATATCTAAGTTGACCTTGAACCCGCAGGCCGACATGGTTCAAATGCTAATCATTTCTGCAGAACATAGTAATGTACATTTCCTATTAATTCTTTACCGACGAATGGAAAAACTGGTAGAAGCCGACCTCGGGGAAGATCAGTTTGGATTCCGTAGAAATGTTGGAACACGTAAGGCAATACTGACCCTACGATTAATCTTAGAAAATAGATTAAGGAAAGGCAAACGTACGTTTCCAGCATTTGTGGACTTAGAGAAAGCTTTTGACAATTGTGACTAGAATACGCTCTTTCAAATTCTGAAGGTGGCAGGGGTAAAATACAGGGAGTGAACGACTATTTACAATTTGTACAGAAACCAAATGGCAGTTATAAGAGTCGAGGGACATGAAAGGGAAGCAGTGGTTGGGAAGGGTGTGAGATAAGGTTGTAGCCTATCCCCGATGTTATTCAATCTGTAGATTGAGTAAACAGTAAAGGAAACAAAAGAAAAATTCGGAGTAGGAATTAAAATCCATGGAGAAGAAATAAAAACTTTGAGGTTTGCCGATGACATTGTAATTCTGTCAGAGACAGCAAAGGACCTTGAAGAGCAGCTGAACGGAATGAACAGTGTCTTGAAATGAGGATATAAGACGAACATCAACAAAAGCAAAATGAGGATAATGGCATGTAGTCGAATTAAATCGGGTGACGCTGCAGGAATTAGATTAGGAAATGAGATGCTTAAAGTACTAAATGGGTTTTACTATTTGGGGAGCAAAATAACTGATGATGGTCGAAGTAGAGAGGATATAAAATGTAGACTGGCAATAGCAAGAAAAGCGTTTCTGAAGAAGAGAAATATGTTAACATCGCGTATAGAGTTAAGTGTCAGGAAGTCGTTTCTGAAGGTATTTGTATGGAGTGTAGCCTTGTATGGAAATGAAACATGGACGATAAATAGTTTAGACAAGAAGAGAATCGAGGCTTGTGAAATGTGATTCTACAGAAGAATGCTGAAGAGTACATGGGTAGAGCACATAACTAATGAGGAGGTATTGAACAGAGTTGGGGAGAAGAGAAATTTGACTAGAAGATATTTTGAGGCATCAAGGGATCACCAATTTAGTATTGGAGGGCAGCGTGGAGGGTAATAATCGTAGAGGGAGACCAAAAGATGAATACACTAAGCAGATTCAGAAGGATGTAGGTTGCTGTAGGTACTGGGAGATGAAGAAGCTTGAACTGGATAGAGTAGCATAGAGAGCTGCATCTAGCCAGTCTCTGGACTGAAAACCACAACAAGAACAACATGAAAGTCCTGTCTCTAGTCGTTCAAAGTGTTTCATTTTTTTCTGAACATGAGAGTAGTTACTCGCTCCCCGCCGGAGGCGGCTGCTGGCACTCGTGAGACCTGTAGTGTCAAGTGCGCGTAGCGGCCTGCCTTTCTCGCGAGCCGCGGCGGCGCCACTCATGACGTCACGAGTGTCGTCGGGAGTATCTCTCGGCTAATAAGGGCCTGATTGCGTTTCGTTTGATTTCCCATCCACATTTACATCTGTATCTGTATTCTACCTAACACATCTGAATAACACTGCAAATGTTGACAGTATGAGCTGTTTGCTGTGTGTTGTGGTATCGGACGCCAGATGTGGCGTATTGAAACCAAATGTAGTGGATGGGTCACAGGAGGTGCCGAATTAAAACTCGGCCGAGCTTTTGAAATGATTTATCCGTTTCCACTGCAGTGCTTCGTTGGCCTCGGTCCGCATCACAGGCCCCGCACTGCTGAAGCCACTGCCCCAGCGACCTGTGCAACGCAACGCTGTGTCGACTCTGCGCTGCTCCGCCGGGAGCAGTACGCCGACTCCGCTGCTGCTTCTTCCTCTGCTGGCGTAGCTGGGAATGCGTCGGCAATGACCGCTCCTGTTCCGGCGTCCGAATTTGAGGCCTGCGCCTCGGGAAGTCTCCGGCGTGTGTCGGGAGCCGAGACGACTGCCCGCGGTTTCGAGCCAAAGAGTGACCCGCCCTGGCTGGCTGCTGACCCCGCCGTGGACTGGAACGCTGGCGCCCCATCTGCTGCCGTGTGTCGCCGGTAGTGTGACACGCCCCGCCATCCAGGAGAGCTGCCACATTTTAATGAATCTCGTTAGAAAACAACACCTATTTATACTCGGCTGCGCGCCTCTGTTTCGCTAACGCATTGCTCCGAGTCACGTACGCCCCACACCCCGGTTGCGCCAGTGAGCCCCTTCTTCATATGACTTGCGACGTGCAAACCGCTGCGCTTACGCTTTTCAGCGGTTCGATGGTCCCTGTGGCCTCCATTCCACTTCGCAACCGCTGGTCAACGTAAGTTACTGCAATCCAGCCCACACCTGGCTGTAACTTGTGTGCTCCGAAATATTGCACCAAATCTAACTTCCCTATCTTAAACTGTGGTGCCGCTACATATGTTTGGAAACCAACTTGTTGCATCCACTCACGGTCCTTTCTGTTGAGAAGAGTTGTATCCACTTACCTCTTCGCTCTCCAGATTGCGCTCTGTACTGGTGGCTTCTGTCTCGGGTTTGTTTCCAGCAGAGTTCTTGTGCTTTAATAGTATTACACAGCACTATGGGTAGATATGTGTACACCGACGAAGAGTAGAGAGATGGCCACACATTACTCTGTTCTTTGTTCAATGAGAATTGATGTTGTGATATTGGAGTACGCGATCTATTTTGAAAAACACCTTTTTTTAATCACAGATGTTTTGATCATATTTGGTGTTCTCATATTTGCCAGATAGGGTAGGTGGGCGTAAAGTTCCGCAATTTTCAGTCTTTCTAATATTGTGGTCAGTGAGGGATAGATTTTCCCACGATTCCAAATTGAAGTCATGCGCTGGGTTGCTACATATAACCAATCGAAATACGGCTTTGTCTGAATATTAATTACAAAGAAATTTACAATTTAAGTAAAACGAAAATTGTCAGGTTGTATCCAACAAAATGTGGTAAAGCCCCATAGTCCCATTTGACATAAACCTAATAAACAGTGTACTTTGTTAGGTCCCCTGATTCTACTTTGAAGTCCCAGGCTCTTCTTCTTTTTCAGTAGCATTGTCCTTGGCAGTAGCAGTCGGTGCGAAGTAAGTGAGGGAGTCAGTTCTTTATCACGCTGCTGAGCGGTCTGGAAATCGAAACACAGTGGTGCGAATGCAGAGGATGTTGCTTTTGGGAATATGATTTGATAAAGATTTATTTGAGATTTGTGATGATTTTCGGGTAACATCTGAGCATTGCTTGCTCGACCAAAGCTTATGATGAGTTTGTGAAAGACAAATATAATAGGATTATTCATTATTGGTTCAGGTTACTTGGTTTGATTGTTCAGACGTGATTAAATTAAGTTACCTGCTCACATAGCTTGAACTCAAAGTTGTAGTTGCAGCACTCCTTCACCGTTCTGTTAACTAATTTTATGGCAGATTAATACTTTTTAATAAGAAGTAATTTCTGTACATGTGATTCTAATGGTTAACTAATGAGTATCGCAATATAATTTATGAAAAAAAATTTGGTAATGGTTGGTTTACAGTAGCTATTGTTAGGGGACATAGTGGTGTAAGTAATGTTTCTGGTGTTGAAAGTTTGCTGAACGTGATGTTATGAAGTATCGTACCTATCACGGTGGAGAAGTAGCCAATAAGGATTTTGGAAGGTCTTATTATTTCTGTCCATCTGCTTTTACTTTGTATACTCGTAATAAACGTAAAATAAACTGTGATGAGAGTGTTCGTGTCTGGCTTATGGTAAAGGTATATTTGAATATGTAAAAATGACTGGTAATTTTACTGTATATTATCACTTAGTTAATGGTTCGCCGCCGGTAGCTGAGTGGTTTTTGGTCAGTGGGTTAGCTGCCCTCTATAATAAAAAAAACTGAGTTAATGGATCAACGACGAACTGAAACGGGTGTCTTGTGACGTCCGCCCCGAGCAGATGCAACGAACGAAAACGAAAAATGTTTCAAATGGCTCTGAGCACTATGGGACGTAACATCTGAGGTCAATAGTCCCCTAGTACTTAGAACTACTTAAACCTAACTAACCTAAGGACATCACACACATCGATGCCCGCGGCAGGATTCGAACCTGCGACCGTAGTGGTCGCGCGGTTCCAGACTGAAACGCCTAGAACCGTTCGGCCACTTCGGCCGGCAACACGAAAAAAATGAGGTTATAAAAAAAATTAAATAAGTGATCACCGCGACAGAATGTAAATCCTAAGGGCCCGGGATCGATTCCCGGCTGGGTCGGAGATTTTCTCCGCTCATGGACTGTGTGTTGCGTTGTCCTACTCATCATCATTTCATCCCCATCGACGCGCAAGTCGCCGAAGTGGTGTCAAATCGAAAGACTTGCACCCGGCCAATGGTCTACCCGACGGGAGGCCCTAATCACACGACATTTACATTTTACTTAGTTAATGCAATATCTTCCATCGTCTCCTCAATGCCTACCATAGCTGCACGTCCTTGCGTTGCACTTATGCAAGGGTTTCTTTCCTTTAGCTGTTTGCTGCTCCGCTGCACATTTTTTTTCCGAGCAGTGCCGAGTTTCCGTTGCCACAGGGAAGCCACGAAAATTTGTTACGGCCAGTTTAACATCAGTTTCGACATAATAAGATCAGTTACACTTCAATTTTTTATTTCAGAACTAGCACCGGGTCCAATTTCGGCAGCCGGTTGCGGTGGCCTAGCGGTTCTAGGCGCTTCAGTCCGGAACCGCGCGACTGCTACGGTCGCAGGTCCGAATCCTGCCTCGGGCATGGATGTGTGTGATGTCCTTAGATTAGTTAGGTTTAAGTAGTTCTAAGTTCTAGGGGACTTATGACCTCAGATATTAAGTCCCATATAACTCAGAGCCATTTTTTCAGTTTCGGCAAAGTTCACTCAGGATCTCATTTCATATTCAGTCATGTTCTTACAGTGCCATATCAAATTCTAATCTTATGAAGAATTTTTATTCTGCTAGTCTTGTGTGTTGGAATCTTACGTACAATTTTTATTCCGTTAGTTCTGTTAGTTGGAAGCGCAAGTCACATACTGTGACGTCAAACATTGTTCACTGCACTGCACTGTACAGAACTTCAGAGGGTAACTTATTTAGCATACAGTTATACGTTTCTAATTATTTTTGGTAAAAGGCGATTGCAATACAGTTATACAATTTCAGCTGGATTTGGCGACACTTTTTGTCAGATGACGTTCATGTAATCGCACACTGGCAACAAAAGAGAATAATGAGGCGGTTCAAAAACTTTGAAGAGACAGGCAGTGTCAAAGACCATCCTCGAAGTGGCCGTCCGTCTGTGTCTCAAGTACGTTTTGACAGAGTGCAAGCTGCATTTCAACGCATCCCCAGCAGTCAATTCGTTGTGCATAATGCGAATTGCAAGAAGGGAGATCGACTGTTCATGAAGCGTTACGTAAACAATTACGTCTTTTTGCGTATAAACTGCAAATGGTCCAAGCACGGCAGCCAAACAATCGCCCTGTGTTCCACGGTGGCCTCCATAGGCGCAGACAATAACTACCTGGTAAAGTACGTTCCTGATTTCTGGGCATGCTAATCGCTCTGGAAAGCCAGACAACTCACGTAAATGTATCAGTGGTAGCATGAAGCTTAATGTTTGGTCTAGACTGATCACGACAGGGTGACATGCACAGTTTTCTTAGTAGAAAAACAGCGACGGGAAATTCAAAAATGGTTCAAATGGCTCTGAGCACTATGGGACTTAACAACTATGGTCATCAGTCCCCTAGAACTTAGAACTACTCAAACCTAACTAACCTAAGGACATCACACAACACCCAGTCATCACGAGGCAGAGAAAATCCCTGACCCCGCCGGGAATCGAACCCGGGAACCCGGCCGTGGGAAGCGAGAACGCTACCGCACGACCACGAGCTGCGACGGGAAACGTTTACCCGGACATGCTCGAACAGTTCCTGCTACCTGAGACCGGAGAATTGCATTTGTCCATCGTCTTCCTGCGTGGTGGTGGACCCACACACTGAAATTTGAATGTGCGGGTTGTACACATTTCCTGAGAGGTCGATCGGCGCTCTGCCCGATGTCACGCAGTTAGACTCCTCTTTTTTTCCCACGTGTGCATAACACCAGTTGACGATATTGCTACTCTTCGTCTATGAATCACTGAAGCAAACCGAACTGTTGATGCTGCAATGCAGAACCGCACATGAGCAGAATTCTAGAGTTGCAAAACTACCGCAGGCCACAGTAGATATGGTTGTTTTTTCGGTGACATTGCTCAGTGAACGTCGTAATCGCGTTACCCGAACGGTAGGTGTGTTGCATACCACGTTGCCTCATGTCGATTCCTCTGTCTGCACGTGTTATCAGTGTCTTAACAGCTTTCTGTAGAAACGGAAGCGGTGAACCATCTAAAACGTGAAGAAGGATATAGAAAGGCCCATGTAAGCCATGGAACGTTTTTGTTCTACATGGTTTTCCTCCTGTTCTTTTAAAATATACAGCATTTACAGCAAAATTAAAACAGTCAATTTTTAAGTAAGGTTTTATTCGAAAACTGTTGATTTGTGATGTGAAACAGAGGGGTGTTGTAGTAAAAATTTTAAAAAATATCGATGTATCACATAGCGCAAGAAAAGGCAATTTCCTAAGAAAGGGTAAAACTTCTTAAAAAATCTCAGAATGTTTTTGTTACTCGTAAAAACTTACGCGCTTATCAGTAATAGTAGGAGACTCTGGCCTTTGATCATGCGAAGAACGTGCTGTCGAATACAAAATAACAAAAATTATTGTAGCTATTTTATATTTGTTGATGTAAAGATGACTTGCGTCAAAAGTAAGTGCGTTGGTTGTATCAAGAACGCCTCTGTATCTCGGACCTGCGTTGACAACCTACTACTTATCAGTTACGGTATTGTCACATCACTGGACGTCACGATGTCTATTCCCCTTGCCTCTTTGTTAGAACCCTTCTTTGAGAACTTCTGACGCTGTGTGCGTTAACACTACATGGAATACAGATATGAGTTGCTAATAACATTAAGCCAAGAAAAGCATATGGACCGAATGTACATAAGTCTCTGCACACTGTTATACACTGCTAGAGGGGAAATTGATTCTTAGTCATCCTATACGGCAGTCGTACCATTCTTCCAGGAAACGCTACTTCCCCCACCACGAGCACTGTTGGTTTTTTTATTATTGTTTGTGACTAAACAAAATAATTTCGCTGGGCTCTTATTTATATAGTTGAGTTTGTTAAATGAGTATTTATTTGCAATTGTTAAGAGATTATTCATATAAAATGTTTTCCTATAAACAATAAGTGAGAAGTGTTTAATATGTAAGTGTGATGTTGTCAGTGACCTATGTAGTGACGATGGAAAAGGGATTGTATTGGTGAATATGGCACCCTGTTGCTGTTTATCGTTTCGTTGAGAGCGTGTTGTAAAGCTTTGTAGCCGTGTTGCAAACACTTAGCGGTGAGTTAATCAGAACGTTACTGCCTTTGTCTCAGCATTAGTTGTGTTATCTGTAGACTGCATAAGTCTCTTCCGTTCTGGGATTGATGGCACTTGTAGAGTGGTCTGCACTGAGAGGAGCCAGTTACGCACATCTACAATACACTTTGCATGGTGGGTGTGAATAAAGCACTCCGTCTTCAGGCCACGAGTGGCCTACCGGGACCATCCGACCGCCGTGTCATCCTCAGAGGAGGATGTGGATAGCAGGGGCATGGGGTCAGCATGATGGTATTCTTGATCGAAGCCGCAACTATTCGGTCGAGCAGCTCCTCAATTGGCTGCGTGCACCCCGAAAAATGACAACAGCGCATGGGGGCTGGATGGTCACCCATCTAAGTGCCGGCCACGCCCAACAGCGCTTAACTTCGGTGATCTCACGGGAACCGGTGTGTCCACTGCGGCAAGGCCGTTGCCCGGGTGTGAATACGTCTGATAGAATGGGACTAATCATGTTGAAGTCTAGAATAGTAATCTGCTGTAATGCATTGTTTGACGTATGCTCAAAAATCGAATGTTCCATAACACCAAGGGGACTTCTGCTGTTGCCTCTGAGGTTCTTCAGATCTTTGGAGAGCTGGGGCCGGGGTGACGCAATTGATGCCCCTCGTGGTGTGGAAAGTGTTCCAGCCTGTGATGGTCGAGACAACGAAACCGACATTGTCGAATACATATTGACGGTATGTTGCACTTGGGGTAGGCTCTTCACGTTGGCAATTTGACAGATGTACATGCTGTGCTTTTCTACATAAAATCTAACTTAACAATTGCAAATAGGTACTTATTTAATATACTGTAAACAACTCAGTTATGGAGGGTGAAACCAAATTCCCTTTAGAGGCATTGCGGACAGGTTCCTTATACAAAAAAGAAGAAAGAAATTTCTGTTAACCATGGGTTCTAAGGTGCGTACTTTAAGAGCTAAGAGCACGTGTTCATCTTCGATAATGTGAGACGCATCTCTTCTGCTTCACACTCTTGGTTTTCCGTATTTTGGGGAGAGGTTGTGGTGTCACCGCCAGACACCACACTTGCTAGGTGGTAGCCTTTAAATCGGCCGCGGTCCGTTAGTATACGTCGGACCTGCGTGTCGCCACTATCAGTGATTGCAGACCGAGCGCCGTCACACGGCAGGTCTAGGGAGACTTCCTAGCACTCGCCCCAGTTGTACAGCCGACTTTGCTAGCGATGCTTCACTGACAAAATACGCTCTCATTTGCCGAGACGATAGTTAGCATAGCCTTCAGCTACGTCATTTGCTACGACCTAGCAAGGCGCCATTATCAGTTGCTATTGATCTTGTGATGCATGTACCGTCAGATCGACGTTCACCATTTATGGCTTAAAGTTAAGTATTCTACCAGCTACGTCCGTTTTTTCTAAATTCTAATTTCCTTGACCTGTTCCAGACCTCACGCCAGCCTGCGTGAGCTAAAACGCGTGCCTTTCGGCTTCCTCTTGTATCCCGGTGTTGGCTCTCCTGCCAACCCACAACAGAGGTAGTATAGACCAAAACAAGAAAAAATATTCAGTAAACATGGGCTCTAAAATGCATACGCTAAAAGCTATGAGCACTTGCTCATTTTCGCTAGTGCGTAAAACATCGCTTCCATACTGAACAATGCTCATAGCTCTTAATATATGAATTGAATTTTGGAGTCCATGTCTGTTCTTGGTTTTCTCCATACTACCTCCTTCTAAAATATTAAAACCAAAGAGGTTGCAGTAGAAGAGATGTGTTTCACTTTATCACAGACGAACAAGTGCTGATAGCTCTTAAGGTTTGTATTTTAGACCCCATATTTATTCCACATTTTTTCTTGTTTTGTTGTAAGGAACCTATCTTCAAAGTTTGCAGAGGAAATTTAGTTACAATCCGTATAAATACGATCTTATTGAATTTATTTTGTCTACTCACGTAAGAGATCTGGGCAGGAAATGGCGGGGACTGAAACTGAAAATCGGGCAGTGCTCGTACTGGAGGAAATCGTCTTTGCCGGAGGAACGCTTCAACCGTAGCACAGCATAACCAAGAATCAGTTTTACCTATAACAAAATAGAACAGTTTGCAGAGAAAAATTTGGAAATTTGTGGTAAGGTCTCATGGGACCAAACTGCTGAGGTCACAGGTCCCTAAGCTGACGCACAACTTAATCTAATTGAAACTAACTTACGCTAAGGACAACACACATATCCATGCCCGAGGGAGGACTCGAACCTCCGACGGGGGGAGCCGCGCGGACCGTGACAAGGCACCCAAGACCACGCGGCTACCCCGCGCGGTTGTGATCAGAGATTTACGTAGGTTTTGTCCATATGCATTTCTTGCCTTAGTGTTGTTAGTACCTCATACGTGTGTTCCATGCAGTGTTAACACATTTTGTGGAACATATGCACTCCCGCGCTGTGTCGCTAGCGATTCACAAGGCGTGCTGCAAAGGGTCAGCATAACTCTGTGAAACACCCTGTAGTTGGTTGTTGTGACGTAACGTGGTAGGGATCATGTGGAATTGCCTGATCGCTCTTAAGTTTGCAGATTTATGAGGGCGGGAAGCGTTGACCAGAATCCAGCGACATACGAGGGTTGAAAAAATGCGGAATGTGTTGCGGGACATCATGGAATATTAATGCTTCATCTCTCATTGTTTCATGAAGTTCCAATACGTGGCGGCGCTGTAAGCTGCCTTCAAAATCGCGTCTGTAACGGAAGTACGTTCCAAGCTAAGAGCTGTTATTGTGTTTCTTTTGGCGGGAAACCAGAGCATTGCAGATATTCATAGGAGCTTGCATAATGTGAACAAAAGCACGGTGAGTCACTGGACGAGGCATCTGTCATCATCGCAACAAGATTGGAAAAAGCTGCCCGATTTCCTGCCTGCCGACCTGGCCACACATACCCTCAAGAAACTGAAGAAACGACAGCAGCATGTTCGTCGCCACAAAATGCATACATTCTTTTCCTTCTCCATGACAATGCAAGGCCAGACACAAGTCTGCGCACCCAAGAGGAGCTCACAAAACTTCACTGGACTGTTCTTCCTTCAGCCCATATCCCGGACCTTCCGATTTCCATCGTTTGGCCGAATCCGCGGAAAGCAGTACGTGGATGGTGCGGAAGTTATTGATGTAGCAAGACCCTGGCTCCGACGTCTACGAGTAGAGTGGTACCATGCGGGTACACAGGCCATCCTTACAAGATGGCATTAGGCCGCCGCATTGAACGGAGATTATCTTGAACAGGGTTTCGTAGCCAGAAGAGTGGGGAATAACACGGTGTATTGAAATCCTGAATAAAACCAACCTGCTTTCAGAAAATGACTGGGTTGCAAGTATTTATTGAATGTCTCTACTACTTTTCCTCACGGTTCTTCTCTGCACTACTCCCTCCCCCTCCCCCTCCCTGAGACATCGCTAAGAACACAATTTATATGTTAATACGACTCTAATGCACTTGTAAGTGGTAGACAAATTTAATATAAATTCTTTACCAACTTTATTTAATAAACTTTAGTTTTACAGTGTTGTATATCATTAAAACACTATTATTAGTAATCTGTGGTTTTTCCATCCTCTGCAACGTGGAAACTATTACTCCTCGAGAAAAAAGTTAATAGGACCTTTTTTGTAGGAAATTTAATGTAGTTTAAGTTTGTACTGGGAAACATTTTCGTTAGAAGCCACAGTTTCCTAGTTATTCACTAAGAGCATAAAAAATGTGACCTTTAAACTACCCATGCCTCCCTCTACCCCCTCAATCACACCCTACCAGTCAGTATGTTGTTCATGGCACTCCGTCCTACAACTGTACAAAAATTTGCGACTACACGGATTTTCTTCCCCTAATTTTCGTTGACTGGAGTACTGAGCAGCGAAACAGTGGGACGTGTTGAACCGAGGGAGCCGGCGGAGCGTTTGCTAACCGGGCGTGGGGCAGATAGGGTCTCTAGCCTGGAGTTGCGGAAGGCCACAGGACCGGCCGTCGCCCCCGACCCGCAGGAAGGGGGGGGGGGGGGCGGGGGGTGTACGCGACGTACATCGATATGAGGCAAGCCGAGGCGAGAGCGAACGAGAGAGACGGTTATTATTTCTGCGCCGTCGATGGCTGTCAGCGAACAGCGGCGCGCACTCTGCCAGATTAGCGGCACATCTGTAACACACACACACACACCCCGCACTCCTATAGGCGGCGCGTACTTTCGTTATTACGCGCCAGCGAGGGGAGCCGCTAGGGGGCAACAGACTTGCGCAGAAAATGCTCTAAGCTACGTTAACTGCGCCTCGGATAAAGCGAAGGCCGCAATACCAGTTTGTGTGTCCTCCGGAACAGTTTCACAAGTACACTTGCGACCGTACAAGCAAGGGTGCCAGATATACCGGGTGTTACAAAAAGGTACGGCCAAACTTTCAGGAAACATTCCTCACACACAAATAAAGAAAAGATGTTATGTGGACATGTTAGAGCTAATTTTAGTTTCGTCAGTATGTACTGTACTTCCTCGATTCACCACCAGTTGGCCCAATCGAAGGAAGGTAATGTTGACTTCGGTGCTTGTGTTGACATGCGACTCATTGCTCTACAGTACTAGCATCAAGCACATCAGTACGTAGCATCAACAGGTTAGTGTTCGTCACGAACGTGGTTTTGCAGTCAGTGCAATGTTTACAAATGCGGAGGTGGCAGATGCCCATTTGATGTATGGATTAGCACGGGGCAATAGCCGTGGCGCGGTACGTTTGTATCGAGACAGATTTCCAGAACGAAGGTGTCCCGACAGGAAGACGTTCGAAGGATTGATCGGAGTCTTAGGGAGCACGGAACGTTCCAGCCTATGACTCGCGACTGGGGAAGACCTAGAACGACGAGGACACCTGCAATGGACGAGGCAATTCTTCGTGCAGTTGACGATAACCCTAATGTCACCGTCAGAGAGGTTGCTGCTGTATAAGGTAACGTTGACCACGTCACTGTATGGAGAGTGCTACGGCAGAACCAGTTGTTTCCGTACCGTGTGCAGCGTGTGCAGGCACTATCAGCAGCTGATTGGCCTCCACGGGTACACTTCTGCGAATGGTTCATCCAACAATGTGTCAATCCTCATTTCAGTGCAAATGTTCTCTTTACGGATGAGGCTTCATTCCAACGTGATCAAATTGTAAATTTTCACAATCAACTTGTGTGGGCTGACGAGAACCCGCACCCAATTGTGCAATCACGTCATCAACACAGATTTTGTGTGAACGTTTGGGCAGGCATTGTTGGTGATGTCTCGATTGGGCCCCATGTTCTTCCACCTACGCTCAATGGAGCACGTTATCATGATTCCATACGGGATACTCTACCTGTGCTGCTAGAACATGTGCCTTTTCAAGTACGACACAACATGTGGTTCATGCACGATGGAGCTCCTGTCCATTTCAGTCGAAGTGTTCGTACGCTTCTCAACAACAGATTCGGTGACCGATGGATTGGTAGAGGCGGACCAATTCTATGGCCTCCACGCTCTCCTGGCCTCAACCCTCTTGACTTTCATTTAAGGGGGCATTTGAAAGCTCTTGTCTACGCAACCCCGGTACCAAATGTAGAGACTCTTCGTGATCGTATTGTGGATGGCTGTGATACAATACGCCATTCTCCAGGGCTGCATCAGCGCATCAGGGTTCCATGCGACGGAGGGTGGATGCATGTATCCTCGCTAACGGAGGACGTTTTGAACATTTCCTGTAACAAAGTGTTTGAAGTCACGCTGGTACGTTCTGTTGCTGTGTGTTTCCATTCCATGATTAATGTGATTTGAAGATAAGTAATAAAATGAGCTCTAACATGGAAAGTAAGCGTTTCCGGACACATGTCCACATAACATATTTTCTTTCTTTGTGTGTGAGGAATGTTTCCTGAAAGTTTAGCCGTACCTTGTTGTAACACCCTGTATACAGGCTGTCCACAAAGTCCCGCTATCATAAAAAAAAACACTTGAACACTTGAGTACTATTAGAGAGAGAGAGAGAGAGAGAGAGAGAGAGAGAGAGAGCATCGTAGTTTGTAGTAAAACGTTTAGCAGCTCTCGTCGTTTTCTTTCTATTATGGCAGAATTTCACTGTCTGCCCAACTGATCGATGGAACAACATCACGGCGATATTAAAACTCTGTTAAGTTGCAACTACGGTTCCGTAGTTTTTGTGCTCTACAAAAACGACGTAGTAAATGGTAGAAATATCGGCAGTATTGGTAGGGAAAGAAACACAAATAAATGTGTGAGAGAGAAAGTGCGAGCCGACGACTTCTCTTTGGTTTTTGTTCGTTTTGTGCATAATTAGAACGACACATCGTTCAGTGCTACTGTGTTGTATGTTTTATATCCTTGAAAAATATGTATTGCATTTTATGAGTAATAAAAATTAGTTGATTGCGTAACTTCTCATTTATTGTTTATAGGAACGCATTTTATACGAAAAATCTCTTAACAATTGCAAATAAATACTCATTTAACGAACTCAACCATATAAATAAGAGCCCAGCGAAATTATTTTGTCTAGTCACAAACAATAATAAAAAAACCGACAGTGCTCGTGGTCGGGGAAGTAGCGTTTCCTGGAAAAATGCTACAACTGCCGCATAGGATGACTAAGAATCAATTTCCCCTCTAGCAGTGTATAACAGTGTGCAGAGACTTATGTACATTCGGTCCATATGCTTTTCTTGGCTCAATGTTATTAGCAACTCATATCTGTATTCCATGTAGTGTTAACGCACACAACGTCAGAAGTTCTTAAAGAAGGGTTCTAGCAAAGGGCAAGGGGGATAGGCATCGTGAACGTCCAGTGATATGACAATACTGTAACTGATAAGCAGTAGGTAGTCAATGCAGGTCCAAGGTACAGAGACGTTCTTGATGATTTAAGGACTCCATTGTCAGGTTCCCCATTTAGGTGACTTACATGCAAGGTCACCAATCCACCCCCACACACCTTAGGCAACTGTGCAAATTATGTTAACGGTCGTAAAGTAACTCGATACCAGTCATGTGATATAAAATTGTCAGGAAACCCCTCTCATCTCCGTATCTCTCTCAGCCAATGTCAATACAATCAAATGACAAAAAACACAATGGACCAATAAGATTCGAACTCCTGCTCCTCCTCTTTATCACACTTACTGTATAAATAGCTCAGCCGTGTAGCCCTCTTCAGTTGAGGTCCATGCATCATGCAGAGAGGTTTAAGTTCGCTATAAACAATACTACATGATTACTTGGAACAGTCAGTCATTTAGCACATCACTGATTAGGCAAGTGATTTGTTTGCACTAAATGCCTTCTGTCCACAGCATGTCATGTGACATCAAAAGGTCAGTGAAAGCATCTGCAGTTTGAAGCTTTCTTTGAAATCTTGCCATTCACATCATAGCACTTTAATTTGCCAAGTAGAATTTCGTGTAACACACAAAGTTCTGTGCCTAGAAACTGAACCAGCTGTCAATAGCTTCAAACTGCTTCCTGCCAAGCCGTTGTTTCAAGTTCAATAAAATTAATAGTTGCTGAGTAGCAGGTTGAAACTGTACAGTTAGCAGTCAAAGAGTTCACAGCAAAAATGTTTAGTGTTCCTATCCTCTGAACGGGCAGTGGTTATGGATTCTTGTTTTTGATAAACATGTCACTTGCACTTTTACAATAACTTAGCTTTTTCATGGCTGTTGCATAAATAGTGGTGTGTCTAACACAAGCAGATTGATCTGCCAGAGCGACAATCATCAGTTGATGATCAGATCACAGTTTCTGGCCCACCTGAGGCATGATTTTATTGATCTGGACACTGGGCCTGCATCTCCTCTCTGCATCATGCACATATGTATGGCCACTTTTAAAATCTCGACATTGTTGTCTAACAGTTCCTTCTACATTGATATCTGCGAAGAGCATGGTAGAGTACTTAGAATATTACCACATGTTATATCTTCTTCTCGTTCTCCCAAGTATGGAGCGTGTAATGTAGAAAGGTGGAATTACTTCATTTGCTACAATTCCACTCCTTTCGGTAGCTGATTTTTTTTCTTTTATGTATTAAACTGGTAGTAGACCTAATGTGTTTACTTAAAATGTTGAAATTCCTGTCCATTAAAATTAATAGTTCATTAGATTATGTGAGTGTTGTAAATTCCTGTATTATAGCTAGTTCAATGTTAGTTATAATCTGTCTTGATTGCAAGACAGTTTATTCACATGACCAGTTTCGGGTCCTCTAGAACCATCTTCAGATCTGCAGTTTTGGTTACAGGAGTAACCCATCCACACACAGCAACCTTCACATGCTGCTGTAACAGAATCTGCAGATCTGAAGATGGTTCTATAGGAACCAAAACCGATCATGTGAATAAAAATTTTTGCAATCAAGACGGATTGTAACTAACATTGTTAACCAGTGAGTGTGGTATCCCATCAGATACTATGTCTGTTTTTGCCATAGCTAGTTCTGCACAAAACATTTTCCTTTAAGAGAAACCTGCAATTGAAGTTGTTCCAGTATCAACTGATCATAATAATGCTGTCAGCTAATAACTCTTTATTCACAAGAAGACCTATGTCAATGGATAGCCCTAACTTCCAACAGTACTTAATATTTTCCGAAAAGTAATTAATCAAAAAGTTATTACTAATTAAAACTCCAACCCACCTCATCTCCACACATAGTCCATAAGTCACAATATGATGTATGGTGGGTGGTACCATGTATCATTATAAGTCATTCCCTTTCCTGTACTATTCGCCAATGGAGCACAGAAGAAATGACCAATGATATCCCTCCATAAAAGCCCCAATTTCTCTTAACTTGTTTTCCTGGTCCTCACGCATAATGTACATTGACGGCAGTAGAATGATTCTGCAGTTGGCTGCAAATACCTCTTCTCTAAACTTTCTCAACAGTGTATCATGAAAAGAATGTCATCATCCCTCCAGAGATTCCCATTTGAGTTCACAAAGCATATCTGTAACACTCACATGTTGACCAAATCTTAATCCAACCTGGTGGGGGTTTCAAACACTTGAGCAGTATTCAAGAATAGATTGCACACGTGTTCTATATGCAGTACACTTTGTAGGTGAGCTACATTTTCCTAAAACTCTCACAATAAACCAAAGTTGACCAATCATCTTCCCTACTACCGTTCTTATGTGCACACTCAGTTTCATATCATTTTGCAACATTACACCTAGATATTTAATCAACATGACCATACCAAGCAGCACACACTAATACAGTAATGTAGCCCAACATTACAGCATTATGGGCAAAGTTTACATGACAACACATCTGGAAAAGTGTCCGTTGAATAATTGGATTATAGATGAAGGAAACCCACCATGGTTTAGTAAGAAAATTTAAAAAATGCCGCAGAAGCATTGTTGCATTCTCAATTCAAAAAAGAAGATGACAGGCAAAAGTTAATAGGAATTTGTACATCCGTAAAAAGATTGATGCACAAAGTGCACAACAACGTCCACCATTGTACCTTAACAAAAGATTTTGCCAAGAAACTACGAAAATTATGATCATATATAAAATTGCTATGCGTATCGAAGGCTTCAATTGAGTCACTCACTGAATAGTGTTAAATTTCACGTTTCAGAAATCATTCATGCAGGACAATCATACAAACATACCATTGTTTGGCCATTGCACAGACTCCCATAAAGACAACATGATAACAGGCATCCCTGGCATAGAGAAGCAACTGAAAGAGTTTAAAAAACTAAATCTGTAGGTCTTGGTGCAATCCCAATTTGATTTTACAGGGAGTACTCTGTGGCACCGGCCTGTTACTTAGCTTGCATTTATCGTGAATCTCTCACCCACCCAACTGACTGGAAAAAAAGTGCAGGTAACTTCTGTATATAAGAAGAATAAAAGAACAGACCCACAAAGTTACATACCAATATCATTAACATTTGTTTGCTGTAGAATTCTTGAACATATTCTCAGTGTGAATCTAATAAACTTCCTTGTGATGGAATAGCTTCTGTCTCCAGACCTTTATGGATTAAGAAAGTACCACTCATACAAAACTCAGCTTGCCTTTTCTCACACAATATATGGTGAACTATGGATGAAGGACAATAGGTTGATTCCATATTCCTACATTTCCAGAAATCATTTGACACAGTGCCCCACTGCAGACTGTTAATGAAATTACGAGCCTACAGAATGGGTTTTAGGTCCCCACCAGGCTGGATTGAAGGAAGACATTGAAGCAGTTCAGAGATGGGCTGCTACATTTGTTACTGGTAGGGTCAATCAATGTCCAAGTATTACGTAGATGCTTCGTGAACTCAAATGAGAATCTCTGGAGGGAAGACAATGTTCTTTTCATAAAGCACTACTGGGGAAAGTTAGAGAATCTGCATTTAAAGTTGACTGCAGAACAATTCTACTACTACCAACATACAGTTTCCATGAGACCATAAAGATAAGACAGGAGAAATTAGCATACAGAGGCATACAGTTGTTTTACACTCACTCTATTTGGGAGTGGAACAGGAAAGGAAATGACAAATAGTTGTACAAAATACCAACCACCATATTCGTATGGTGGCTTGCAGAGTATGTATGTAGACGTAGATGCACTCATCTGCATTAACTCATTTTAATTTATTTTTCTCTACATTTAGAGCAAGTAGACAGTCATCACACCAAATAGAAATTCTAAGTCATTCTTCATCCTTCTACAATCACTCAATGACGATACTTTCCCATATACTACAGCTTCATCAGCAATCACAGACTACTGCTCATACTATCTATCAGATCGTATGTGTATACAGAGAACCTGAAATTGCATTTATTTTTATAACTGTTGAGCTTGTTCAAGTTCCAAGTCTGATGTTATACTTTTATTGCCCCAGTTTTCTCAAGCCACATAGTACACCTGATTACCCAAATAAGCCATCAAGCATGACACTGAATAAATTACAGAAACTATGAACATAAGAAACATACGCGAAACCTGGTAATCCACCACAGAGGTTTATCAACTAAATAGTTTGTTTGACTTTATCCGTTTTGCAGTTATCTAAGGTACAATTAATCAGAATTATTACGTGAGCCAACAGGATGACAACATACTAAATCTGACCCTTATATTATCATAAAGTAAAATATAATTACTAAACTCACTAATTATCATTATGCCTGTCTTTATATCCCACCACAAGGCAGTAGGTCATCAGTCTGCAGCTAGCTATCACCCTGCTAATATCTCAATACCAAGCAGTAATCATGTCAGTGAGATCTATATGATAAAAATGTGTGATCAGAAATCCTTATGACAACATTTATCTGCAAAAATGAACAGCATCTAGATATAACTCAAGGCATATTTCAGTGTAATGGTTCAGTAATATGAAAAGCCCTAAATTAAAAAAGGAGTTTGATACAACTTTCATCCAACTTCAATATGGGAATCAGTACTGGGCACATTCCCATTGCTTAAACCTTATTGTGGGTGGTAGCCACCTGGTTTAGTAGTTTTCACATGAAGTAAAGCGGACTGATCAGAGCATAGTTAATAACTGTATTCTGATTTTGAACAGTTAATAATATAACGAGGACTATTTGTGAACAGGTAATCACTGAAGTGTGCTTTAATACGGATAAAAGTGAAAAGATACCCAACTTAAATCACTAAGGTTGTGTCTATTATTGAAGTGAGAGACCACCAATTAAAGCTATTTTAGAGTAGGAGGTTACATTTCTTTGTGAGCCACTGTGGATTTCCAGTAATATTTCCAGGTTACAAACCTTACAAGCTTAATGACTGCTTAAATGCCTCTGTGCTTGCTTTAATTAATCTACTCTTGTCCACTTATTCAGTTTTTTCCACATTTATGTGACACGCTCCCTTGAGTCAAATAGTCCTGAAACCATTTGCACTGTGCTTTTTTCTATGTGTTTATTATCATTTGGTAGTCTTGTTTGGTATGGGTCCCACACATACATGAACAATATTATGAGATAGAAAGCACTTTAAGTTATTTGTAGGCTGCCTCCTTTGTAGATTGATTGCATTTTCCTGGTATACGACTAATGAAATGAAGTACGCCAGCTACCTTCCCTACTACTGAGCCTATATGATCACCCCATTTGATATTCCTACAAATTGTTATATCCAGGTATTTACAAGAGTTGACTGATTTAAAATATAACTCATTGACATTGTAATCAAACAATGAAAAATTCAGGATGGAATGTAACAATATTATTCCTTTTTGCAATATTGATGTTACAATTGTATTTTTCCAGATTTTGTACATTGGAAATTTTTACATTTCTGAACATTTAAAACAAGTTTCCAGTCTTCGCATAATTTTGAAACCTTATCACAATATAACTGTGTACTTGTGAAGATTTTTCGGATTGTACTTGGTTAAAGATATATGTTTCATCTGCAAAAAGTCTGAGGTTGCTATTAATATTGTCACCTGTGTCATTAATATACAACATGAACTAAAATGGCCACAACACACTTACCAGTGGCACACATGAAGTTATTTCTATGTATGTAAACCACTCTCCATCCAAGGTAACATAGTGCAAGCCTACTACTCAGATGCCTTCAATCTGGTCATATTTTTTATTTGATATCTCATACAATCATATTTTTGTTAATAGCTGTTGATGTGGTACTGACTCAAACGTTTTTTGGAAGTCAAGAAATACTGCTTTTTTCTGACTGCCTTGCTCAAAGGTTTTCACTCATTATATTGGGCATCTAAATTATAAACAACTCATGATGAATGTGAGCACATGTAGATTTGTTTATTCTCAAAACCTGTTGTCCAACACGGACCTCCCACTTTTGGCAGTAACACTTTTAGAACCCAATGTTGTTTGCTTTAGTAGTAGACCAAGTAATACATGAAATCAATCCAAGTAATACAAATGCGGATTTATGCACAACTCTCTGAATAATAACAGAAGTAAGTCTCTCGTGACTCCACATGTAACAAGACACAGAACAGCTGATGTACATGGTGCAAACTAGAAGAACATAGAGTTCACCAGTCAGTCTGCTCCACACATATTCAGGCGCAGGCTGCCGGTAGATGGAAAGCTGTAGACCGAGCACGCTTCCTACAGTGGCTTTTATGGCTGGCCCACACTGATGCAATTGGCGGTTGATTTGAGTACACACGTGTAATGACACTAAACCCGGCCCACTCACACTTACATACAGTAGGACACAGCAGCTTTCACCCACAGTTAAACTACTACTTAGTCAAAATAATGACTTCTATGGCTTTATAAACAATCAATAGATCATGCTATAGTCACACAATTGATTTATATAAATAAATGGTCCTTACTTTTTGAGTATGTCTTATATAACGAGATTGCACAGGCCCTCAGAGATCATCAGATTTCCACTGTTGTGCCTAAACAGCCACCCACTCCAGTGTCACATAGGCAAACTAGAGAGACATAGATTTTTGTAAAACAAAATTATCACCCTACCAAACTGTTTATCAAAGTCAAGACTTCCATTTTTTGTAACACACAATGTCCCACCACCACATGTAACAGTGGCCATTAAAGTATGACCCAAGACTAAAATAATTTAGATCAAGTGGTACTGATTCTGTTATTGCTAACTGGATTTTGCCATCTGAGGTGTTCACCACTATGCTTAAGGGCATGTGTAGCTTACCGGTGATATGGAAACAGTTAGAGGTCTCCATGTCATTCCATCAGGGGCATCTGACCGTTCATACGGCTCCTCTTGTTTGGTACTTCACATGACAGGGAGAGAAAAATCAACAGCTAACTAGTTAAGCATACAGACCTATACTTGAGTATTGCTCATCAGTGTGGGATCCGTACCAGGTCGGGTTGACGGAGGAGATAGAGAAGATCCAAAGAAGAGCGGCGCGTTTCGTCACTGGGTTATTTGGTAACCGTGATAGCGTTACGGAGATGTTTAATAAACTCAAGTGGCAGACTCTGCAAGAGAGGCGCTCTGCATCGCGGTGTAGCTTGCTCGCCAGGTTTCGAGAGGGTGCGTTTCTGGATGAGGTATTGAATATATTGCTTCCCCCTACTTATACTTCCCGAGGAGATCACGAATGTAAAATTAGAGAGATTAGAGCGCGCACGGAGGCTTTCAGACAGTCGTTCTTCCCGCGAACCATACGCGACTGGAACAGGAAAGGGAGGTAATGACAGTGGCACGTAAAGTGCCCTCCGCCACACACCGTTGGGTGGATTGCGGAGTATCAATGTAGATGTAGATGTAGATACAGCATGGGTTCAACAAGTTGGCTGATTTGAGAGAGGGGACCAAACATTGGATGAGGGAATGATGGAGAGGAAATCAGCTGTACCATTTCAAAGGAACCATCCCAGCATTTGCATGAAGCGATTTAGCTAAATCTCAGAAAACCGTTGTCCTCCCAAATGTGAGTTCAGTGTGCTAAACACTGTGCCACCTTGTTCGGGCAACAAGTTGAAAATGTATGCTAATGGCTGTACTTATAATTACTAATTGTCATCATTTACTAAGGAGAAATTTTTCCATGTTTGAAACAAATAATGATATAGAAGTATTGCATTATTTAGATTCAGAAAACCCAAAATGCAATAAGCATCCTTGTGAAACTTCCTGGCAGATTAAAACTGTGTGCCAGACCGAGACTCAAACTCGGGACCTTGTAAGGCAAAGGTCCCGAGTTTGAGTCTCCGTCCGGCACACAGTTTTAATCTACTAGGAAGTTTCATATCAGCGCACACTCCGCTGCAGAGTGAAAATCTCATTCTGGAAACATCCCCGAGGCTTTGGCTAAGTCATGTCTCCGCAATATCTTTTCTTTCAGGAGTGCTAGTTCTGCATGGTTCGCAGGAGAGCTTCTGTAAAGTTTGGAAGGTAGGAGACGTACTGGCAGAAGTAAAGCTGTGAGGACAGGGTGTGAGTCGTGCTTGGGTAGTTCAGTTGGTAGAGCACTTGCCCACGTAAGGCATAGGTCCCGAGTTCGAGTCTCGGTCCAGCACACACTTTTAATCTGCCAGGAAGTTTCATATCAGCACACACTCCGCTGCAGAGTGAAAATCTCATTCTGCATCCTTGTGAATTTCAGATTTGTGGACAGCCTACTACATAAGGAACTAATTCACCTACTCTCTTACATCACTCGAAACACAATCATAAGTTTTAGTAAATTTAATTATGGTTTAATTACAATTTTAGTAAATTTAATTACAGTTATTTATCTAATTCGTCTCCATCTTCAGCACTATAGTTCCCAATGTGCCTTGGCCTCCTCATTAATCTTCCTCCAAACAACTCTGTTCTCCGCTTTTCTCTTCCATCCTTGGTTGCCCATCTTTGTCAGGTTAGCCAACACATTGTCCAGCCATCTAGCTCTTGATCCGCCCTCCCTTCTGGTGGATACAATCTGCCTTTCATTATTTGTTTGGGCATCCTGCCATCTATCATCCTCTCATATGTTCGAACCAGTGTATTCTTTTAGATCCATCAAATTTTACTGTGCATTTCCCTCATATGGGCTCTTGTATTTGATGATTGTACCTTACTGCCCAACCATCTGCCTCCCTCATTGGACCATAAAGTTTTTTCAGGATTTCAAATGCCCTTAGGTTGTTCACATGTGCTACGGTCATCAGGTACATTTCTGATTCCTATATAATAACTGGTCACACAAGGGAATAGTATCCCCTTAACTTGGTTGATCTCAAAGTTAGAGAATTCTTGAATACCTGTAAGTTTGCATAATAGGATCTATTTCCTGCTTGTATTCTCTCTCTAATACAGTGTCTCAAATTATTATTACTGGTTAAGAGGACGCCTAAATAATGGAGGCAGCTGACAGATTTTAAACATTTATTAGAGGTCTCCAGGTCATTTGGTGTTCTTCTTGCCTTACAATTTGACATTACCATTATAATGGGTCACCCTCCTCTAAAATTACCTTTTTTTATAGAACTAGCCGATACCACGTATACTATCAATTCTTGTGTAGGTGAACATTTTATCAGCAGTCTAAGTGAATGAACTTCATATGATTTTGTATTCAATGTGGTATGTTTCAGGCTAAAATATGTAAAAAGAAATTGATTTGTTAGTACTCTGCATGTGCAGTTAAAATTACCCTTCTTTTACAAGTATTTGAAATTAAAAAATTTCTGGTATACTTAAAATTCATATTATTAATTGCACAATAACATTAATTATTAAATTTATTTCTGGATATATTTATAAAAGAATGATATAGTTTGGTAAAGAGTCTTCTCCTGTCGGGAAAGTTTGCAAACTCTTTTGCTTTGTAAACTGTTTGGAAATTGTGAGTTCGGCAGAATGTGAGTAGAAGTAGTAGTGGGCATGCCTCTAATGGAATCACACATGTTTTTGATTGTGTCACCAATAATGGAATTTGTGGTGTGATAGAGGTGAAAATTGTTAAGTCAATGTGATTTAGAAGAATGGGATGAAATAAAAAGAAATTCATTGTAACAGGAAAATCTTCATCAGTTATTTAATCTTCAGGAACCCATAACATTAAATCAAAATTTCAGCTGCAAGAATGTACCCCTAGACAAGACTTGGAGCCAATATAAACAATAATAACAACAACAACCAGATAATGAAGATAAGTAATAAGTTTTTCTTTTGTATATCTTACACCTCTCAAAGTTTTCAAAATTTGTGCATAGACAGAAAATTTTAATAGTGATGTGTGGGAGGGTTAGATTACACCATGTATCTGGTCTTATTTTCATTTGCCTTAAGTCCAATTACTGCTCCTTCTCATTCCTTATCTGCTACATGTCTTTAAAGTGTTCACGTCACTTGCCATAATCACGATATCATCTACAAATGCACATATCTGATTGGATTTCATCATTATTGTTCCTCTCTTGTCTGTTTTTTGTATCAGACTGTGCAGTGGTAAGTTCAACATGACTGCAGAGAGACCATCATCCTGTTTCACACCATCTGTAAAGTTGAAGCTCTTGGTCATTTTGTTGTTCGCTTTTACTTTTGCAATTGTGTCCTTATTGTTAACTAACATTCTCAGCTTGTCACAGATGAACAATTCTTTTTGTGCATCATATAATGCTGGCCTGTTGACAATATCAGAAGCTTGTTAAAAATTAACAAACATGAAGTGGAGATCTATGTCATATTCATAAAATTTCCCTATTTTTTATCTAATAACAAATAACTGGTCAGAAATGCCTCTATTTTGCTGAAAACCACATCGTGAGAATATTTTCAGCACACTTCTTTATTGCACCATTCAGCACCCTAGAAAATATCTTAGGGCTGTATTCAACAAATTTGTGTGTCTATAATTTTCACAAGCTAACTTTTTTCGTTTCTTATATATAGGACATATTATTCCAGTCATCAGACAAGCTTTTATTTTCCCATATGCTGTTTATTAATGCATGTATTTCATGTTATTTCATGTATGAGAGGACAACCACCAAATTTTATAAGTTCTGATGCTATCCCGCCTACGCCAGGTGCATGGTTATTTCATAGTTTATGTATCACTGACTCCAACTCCTCCATTTTTGGTCTTTTTGCTTCTTCCCTCTCATCTGCTCTTACATCTATATTCTCCTACCATTCTTGTGGTCTGAGTTGGTATTGCACGAATGTTCAAAGTATTCCACCCATCTCTGTAATATTTTTAGTTTGCCTTTTGATTGTCTTACCATTTCTATTTTTACACGCATTTTGCATGGGTTGACAATTTATTCTCATATTTCATATTGCATGACAAAATGTTTTGTCTCTTTCTGTTCCTATAGGTCTTCTACCTCTTGAAATTTTGCTTTCAGCCATTCCTTCTTCTTTTCATTATATATCCCATGAGCATAAAATCTTAATTCTTTCTACATATCCACATTTCTTCTTGTTTCCCCGTTGTAGCATTCTCAGTCTTGCAGCATTTTTATGTTCTATTGATAGTCCATATTCATCATCAAACCATTCATTTCTTTCTTTTCTTCTTATCCAGATAGTTTCTCCTGCTGCCTCTTTCACCATTTTCTTGATTCTGTTTCATCTTTCTTGATTTCCCATTGTTTCCTTACTGGTTGTCAGGGGATCTTTAATTTTTATTTTGTATGCTTTTACAATTTCAAGATCACTCAGTTTCACTATATTCCAATTTTCTTTTACTTCATTCCAGTTTTATACACTGAAGTGCCAAAGAAACTGGTGTAAGCACGCGTATTCAAATACAGAGATATGTAAACAGTGCTGAGGTTGGCAACGTCTATATGAGACAACAAATGTCTGGTGCAGTTGTTAGGTCAGTTGCTGCTACTACAATGGCAGATTATCAAGTTTTAAGTGAGTGTGAACATGGTGTTATAGTCGACGCACGAGCGATAGGACACAGCATCTCTGAGGTAGCGATGACATGGTGATTTTCCCGTACGACCATTTCACAAGTGTAGCATGAATATCAGGAAATCAGTAAAACATCAAATCTCTGACATCACTGTGGCCGGAAAAAGATCCTGCAAGAATGGGACCAATTATGACTGAAGAGAATCATTCAATGTCACAGAAGTGCAATCCTTCCGCTCATTACTGCAGATTTCAATGCTCGATCATCAACAAGTGTCAGCATGGGAACCATTCAATGTAACAACAACAATATGACTTTGAAGCCGAAGGTCCACTTGTGTACCCTTGATGAAAGCATGACACAAACCTTTATGACTCACCTGGGTCCGTCAACACCAACATTGGACTGTTCATGACTGGAAACGTGTTACCTGGTTGGATGAGTCTCGTTCCAAATTTTATCAAGTGAATGGATATGTATGGGTAGACAACCTCATGAATCAATGGACCCTGCATGTCAGCAGGGGATTGCTCAAGTTGGTGGAGGCTCTGTAATGATGTGCGGCAAGCACAGTTGGAGTGATGTGGGACCCCTGATACGTCTAGGTACTGCTCTGACAGGTGACACATACATAAGCATCTTGTCTGATCACATGTATCCATTCCTGTCCATTGTGAATTCTGAGGGACTTGGCACTTCCAGCAGGACAATGCAACAGCCCTCACATTCAGAGTTGCTATAGAGTGGCTCCAGCAACACTCTTCTGAGTTTAACACTTCTGCTGGCCACCAAACTCCCCAGAAATGAACATTATTGAGCATATCTGGGACACCTTGCAATGTGCTATTTAGAAGAGAACTCCAACCCTCATACTCTTACAGATTTATGGACACCCCTGTAGGATTCATTGTGTCAATTCCCTCCTGCACTATTTCAAACATTAGTCGAGTCCATGCCATGCCATGTTGTGGCACTTCTGCATGCTTGCGGGGCCCTACTCGATATTAAGCAGGTGTACCAGTTTCTTTGGCTCTTCAGTGTATATTGCCACTAACTTCTCTCTTTACTACAGATTTTATAGCATAGTGGTTTGAATCACAATTTGGACCCCTGCAGACCTGTACACCTATGACTGATGTGGCATATCATGCTTTTACTAACATAAGCTCTTTCTGGTTAACTATTCCACTTCCACATTACTTCCATGTTCCAACATTTATTCTTTTGTATGGAAAGCATGTGCTCTGATGAGTAAATTATGACACAACATATCTCTATTCACATTATTTTCTTCATGTAATGCATATCTCCATGATAATCTTCTGTATTTGTTTTGCCCAATCTGTGTATTAAAGTCTTGCACAATTAACAAGTTTTTTACTTCACTGTACGTACTATCAAGGGCTTAGAACTATGCTTTTATTCCTCCTCCTGCTTTCTCAGTTGGTGAGTGTGCTGTCGTTATTGTTATATTCCTGAATTTCCATTTTATTCTCGGTCTGCTGAGTCTTTCATTTATCAGGTTCAAATTCCAAAATACTTTCCATAATCTCCATGTCCTCCAGTGGAGCGTGGAGCCCATAACTGTAAAAATGTCATGTTACAGAAACACAAGAGCCTCGGATAATGGATGGGACATACAGAACACACAACTTCGGCAAAGACAAAGGACAAAAGATATGGCAATAGTAACTTGGAATGCATGAACAATATTGAAACCAGGAAAAATGAAAGCAATAGCTAAAGAGATTATGAAGTACAACATTGTTACATTACAAGAACTGGGATGTCAAGGGTAAGTGCCTCAGTATTTTCTGCTGTACTGTGGGCCAGAAAGAACAACAGGGCAATCTGGAACAGGATTTATACTAACATTTCATTAGCATCATGTTTAATTTTGCTGAACAATGTTCCAAGACCAGCAGTTTACATGGAAAACATCCTTTGACTGCACTCTATAAAGGACGGTCAGCAAACTTTTATCATCTTTTGAGCTTGGTCCTTAATATACACTAACATTCACCACTGTAAAAAAAGTATTACTCTTTTATGGCTGAGATGATCAGGAGAGAACATTCCGAAATAATTTAAAACTAAAACTCAAACAGATGTGTGGGAGGGGGTGGGGGGTAACGAGTAGGGTTGCTTTTTTTTTTTTGTTCTGTTTTTTAATTTTTCATTGACATATAATTACCCCCATTACAATCTCCGGTCCTTGGATTATGACTTTGATTGATCAGCCACATACAACTGCTCTGTTCTTCAGATATCATTCTAACATGCATGCGCACACACACTGTAACACACTGAGAGCCACAGCATAGTCAATGCCCGATGCCATGGCCTGGCCTGGCAGTGAATCTTCTACTGCTTTGTGTGTGTGTGTGTGTGTGTGTGTGTGTGTGTGTGGTGCGGTGTGGTGTGGTGGGGGGGGGGGGGGGGGCAGTCAATATGTTAAGAAGCTATTATTTCAATTCCTTGCAGCTTTATTAACTTCTGTCACCACTGAAGCACAGACCACAACTGAACAAGGAAGTGAATGTCACTGGTCAAAAAGACAACCGTTCTATGCAACATACTCGAAATGGGAAGCACACAGTAATGCTGACGTGGTTTGTTAGCAGAGATTACTTTTTGGATAGCTTATCCAAGAAATTTGAACACCATACTGCAATGTTTTTATTGTGAATGGGTATTTTTTTTATTTTAATTACTTTATATTGCACATTATAACTCAATGTGGACATGTTAAAACTTTACACACAACATGAAAAGTAGTGAGGTGAGCCTCATCGAACCCAAGAGAAAATTGGCTGAGACAATGGGAGGCAATTTCAAAATTTTAAGCTTCTAAATTTTTTCAGTATTTATATCAAGACTTCAACAGAATGAACATCCTTAATCATTATACAAACATGAACCATGTAAGGAATCAACTTATTAAAGAAAAAGTGTGTACAAACATGGAATTAGTATACCGTATGGCAATTCCTTACCAGTTTCTGGTGAATTTTGGGATGAGATAGGTTGCAAGTATTTGAGTGACCGGAAGATAACACCACAGGCTGACAGCACCACTGTGCTGACAGGTGGAACAAGTCCCCAGCAGCCGTAGCTACACCAGGCTGTGTTGTCCAAGACTCCAGCTAATATTAAGAGCATTTAATGCTCATGTCATGCGAAGCTATGGTTACCAGTTTTGGTGGGAATTATAGCTGGTATTTTCAAATGACTAGGTGAAGGACACTTCCATCATCTTGATAACACTCTAGGTTATTAAAAACTTGGATGAGATTTTTTATCCGCCCATAACAGTGAAGAAATGGTTTATAGTTACACTACTGTAACAGTTTTCTTAATACAAATAACATGTCTTTAATACAATTAACAAGGCTTTTTTCTCAATTACAAAAGATAAATTCCACATTTTCACTCCTTTCCAAACTTTCTTCCAAAAACAAATTAGCCGATGAGCATTAGCCATTAGCATATAAGCTGAGTTTGACTTGCGAAGCACACAGCAGAATAGAGGTCACAAAATAAATGATGTATGATACATTCACAGAACTGTGACCAGCAAAGTGTGTGAATGCTGAATCATTATGCTGCTTTTGACTGCCTCTTCTGATTGCATAAATCTGTCAGGTTAAGAGTAATGGTAGTACTTGGACACATGCAAGTAAGAGGAACTTCTTGCATATAATTGTGAACACTTTCCTATACTTGTACTACCTTTAATTGTGCTTAACTTACTCTGATGAAACGAGTCACATTTTGGCACTGGTGTATAGTGTGTCATACTTGGTGCTTGAGCAGATCTGGAGGGATAGAACTGCAGTTGTGAAGTGATTCCAATATGATGAGTGCATGTTGTGCATTAACTCAAAGCAGTATGTCCAACAGGTGTGGTGGGAAGGTGTATTGCAAACAGCAACTGTAGATTCCACACATTTTGGTAAATCTACAACTACGGATCAGTAGAGCAGTGGCTTGGGGCAGCTATTGCAACAGAGTCACCCTTCACAACAAGTGATTTTCAGACTGTCACCAACTGTAACCCAGACCCTTGACAGAAGGTAGTTTATTCTGCACTGGTTTCAAGACTAGGCAATAACATCCTATTGGAATTTAACAGCATCCGCTAGCCATAGAATAATATGCAGAGCCACATTATCATTAAGTTCACAGTTACAATGGTACAAGTGTTATGGTAGTTGTCTAGCATAATACCATTAAGAGAGGAAGACCGACTGCCATATTAGTGGTGCTATATCATGTATAAGATTGTTATGAAACATTTAACGCCAACTAAAGTCATAAGAGTCATGGTAGGTGTTGTTCAGTAGAATCACAACAATTAATAGCTACCAGGGAACACTGAAATACTATGGTTTGTTTCAAATTAATATATATTAACTTGGATAAGAAAATACTGTAAAAGAGAGCTTATTTATAAAGTGACATGTAATAAATTATACTGTTAAAATGCTGTCCGTGGGAACATGGATACAAGAAGGAACAAATATAATAAACGGTAGAAACATAGCAGCCTTAGATCTAGAATGCTGTTGGGCAATGTATTCTGCACAGAAAGTGATTGGGAATACGTCGCAACATCAACATTATGTCTATCTCTTGCTGTCCCGCACTCTCATCACATGAACTGATTGCTCTCTTGTAATATCTTAATAGCATTTGAGTCTTCTCCACTCAAAGGGTCAGTTCTGCTTCCAAGGCACCCTTGAAAAATTTATTCAGTAAAGCAAGAAAGATTGAGGTATAACATCATGTTGATAACAACGTCATTAAAGGGACAGTGTAAGCTTGGGTTGTACAAGAGTGATGAAGGTAACTGAAGAAGCCCTTTACAGAGAACTCGTCGTCATATGCACATGCAGAAACTTCGGGAAACCACTTAACCCTCAAAAACTGGAGATTCACATGGAAAATTAAGTTCTGCTCCACCAAAATGTTTGTCCAATGCACCATCTTGCCATACAGCAAAGGTGTTCCACTTATAGCACTAGACATGTTTTGTTAGTGTCACCCACAGTTAACACTAAGATGACAAGAACAATGACACCAAATGCACACTAACATAGATGTAAACACTAAGTGTTTGCCTACACTCAAAAAATACACAGGAGACAGAATTGCAGTTGGCTGTCGCATTATGTCATGCACTTTCATGTGTTACTGTGCCTCTCCCAAGCACACATTACTCTGAGGAGTGTGAATGACCTAACCTGAAACAAACTGAACAGTGTAGTTTCGAGGAGTATAAGTAGCAACAGAAGAAACTTACTTAGTTCTCTCTTCTAAGTATTTGTGAAATAATACTATCTTTGTCAAAAGCAACGACAATGTAATACTTTGATCAGAATATGTATTTTATGGATTTATAGCATGCTGGATTAATTGCAGGTTGGCAACTTGTGTTAACTGCCTCAATATACAAACAGCCAAAGTTGTAAGATGCTCTTTTTATTTAATTCACGAGTAGTTTTGGTTACCTTTTCAAATCAACTGGACAGACGAAATAGTATTTTTATCGCTGTTGTGACCAACTCCACAATATTGCTGAAGTATGTGGGACCTGTACCAAACAGGAGCAACAGGGGATATTTAACATATACAGAGAATGGCAGCATGAATCACCAGAGTTTTCTTTGATCCATGGGAGACTATCATAGAAATCTGAAGAAACTGAATTGGCAGATGGTTGAAGATAAACATAAACTATGCTGATAAAGCCTACTTACATGCTTCCAGAACTGGTTTGAAATGATAACTAGGAATATACTGTAGTATCATTGCCACAGATACTACTACAATGTCATGCCAACACAAGGTTGGCAGCCCATTGTCTGCCAAGCACAGCGCACTCTAACAGGCTGTGCACCTCGATGGAACTGCAGTGTGCCTCGTTCACTTCTTAGCTAGATTTCAACATAGGCAGACACTTTCATAATCAGCCCTCAGCCAGTTCTGTAGTGTTTGCATTGATTCTCTGAGGAGGGCCCATCAGGCTAAGTCCCTGAGAATATGTTGTATTAGTTCATGGTATTCCATGTTACGAGATTGTCAGTTCATAGCCGCAGCTGCAGTCCTATAAAAACTACTGAAGGTAAGCATTTTCATTGTACTATGTGTTTCTTGAATAACAATTCTTCTCTCTAACAGTGTGCCGTACCGCATATCATTGCAACCTGGACTCCTTCAGCTCCCATCAACTCGCCGTCCTACTTATTTTCATTTAGTAACGAGCTGAATACACCCACGCATTTTGTGCCTCTAAACAGTGAGACACAATATATACCACAACACCTTATGTTTTGCTCACATATGGATCTTGAGGGCACAATTAGATTAATTACAGCCGACACAGAGGCTTTTAAACAATCATTTATCCCGTGATCCATAGATGAATGGAATGGGAAGAAACCCTAACAACTGGTTCACTGGGATATACCCTCTGCCATGCACTTCACAGTGGCTTGCAGAGTATAGATGTAAATATAGACACAAATTCTGCTGGAGATACACACTGACATGAAGTATCTTCCATTTAGTTATGCTATAAATCACCCACACTTGCCAACAGCTACATCATCTGTGCAAAATAATGTCTAAAGAAATAATTTAGTTGCCTAGTATTCTAGCCTATCGCCACAGAATTGTATTTCTCTATCTTTAAGGGTAAAAAACAGGTGACGTCTCTAGTAACAGACAAGTTGCCAGTAGTTATATTTTTAATCTTGCAATATTCAAAATAGTCATGAAACTCAAATATCTTCAAATAATTTTGTAAAAGGATGGCAGTGGAATGAGTATATGACCATAACAGTCAGTAAACAAATTGGATGTGCCTCTGATTTCCCATGTTTCACAATTATTTGTGCAATTTCTGTTTGCCATTTTGTTCCGCTGTCTTGCTAACTTTTTTCAGCTTCCTCAAAATTTATCATCAAGCCACTATTTGATTGCCATATTCATATAAATATATAGGTATCATACATTTTCTCTCCACATGTCCAATCAACAATGAGACACTGTACATAGGTCTTTAAAAATCATTTCTGACAAATATTTAAGCAACAAAGACATGTTATTTATAAAACATTTATTGGCAAATACTTCACTTTCTCAGGAATGGAATCGATGGCAATGAAAGTATGTTCACATTTCCATAAAAAACACAATTATTATATTATTGGAAATGCAGTAACATATAAATATACTAAAACAATTATTTCCCAATAACAGTTTTAAATGCTGAACACAACAGTCAAGGTTTTCTTTCAGGAAACTAACAATGACACAGATAGGAATTTCAAAAGACTTTAAGAAATATATTGGTAAGGTATGCAGCAGTATACAAAGATATACATATATATATATTTATATATTAGCCCAAAGTTGCTTTTAATTTTACATATTTATACAATTCATTACATATCTTTGCTAATAGAGAGCAAACAATAATTTATTGTACTAAAATCTATATATTATGTTCAAATTGTTACAGTATATCCTGCAGTTTATTGTACTCAGTCCAGTCTCAGAAATGTGGTATGGGAGCCATCTGTGACAGGCTGCCCCCCACTGAGTCCATTCTCCTATGAATGCGGCTCATCGTGGTAGCCAGCTGCTGACAACACAGCAGGCTATGTTCAGACAGTCTCATGCAAACGATTCCTTCCCTGAGCTGTCGTTGGGCTTTTTCAGTGAAGCCACCTCCAATGATCTGATGAGAGAGTGAAGAACATCACATTGTAAATATTTATTTGCATTTTGTATACAGTGTTAAAATACCTGACATATACTAACACTGATTTCATCAATAATGAATTGAACTTTACGTTTCCAAAGCAAAAACATTATTCATTATTACATAACTGACTGTTCGATAAAGCTGACAGATGATTAACAAATATTTATCCATTACAAAATGTCCAGTCTTTATCACAATCAACAACAAACAACTTCACACTTCTTATCAGAAGTTGCAGTCTGTTTTATACAGCAGTGTATGCTTACAGAATGTTCTTTTCCATTAAATGCGAGGCTTAATTCTATCCTGCACATTATTTCCTCCTACTACTGCCCACAAATAACAAGCAAACAAGGAAACTTTTTTGGAAAAGGGGGTTAATAGAAAACATTTCAATTTGAAAAATTAAGAATTATTTGGAACTTTTCACAACAACATATAACTTATGATGTATTTCTTTCACTTTCAATACATTTTGTGATATACACCTTTTGGTACAACTTAAAAATGGAAAAATAAAACAACTGAAAATTCAGGATAGAATGTAACAATATTATGAAACGGATAGTTGCTACTAACCATATGTGGGGAGAGGGGGGGGGGGGGGGTCCATTTTTGACAGAGGCTTTGTTGGCCAAAAGCTCGCTTTTTGACAGTCTTTTTGTCGTGCCTACCTGTGACTCAGCATCTCTGCTACATGTTGAGTAGCAACTGCATTTTTTAAAATATTGTTAAGAACAGAAAAGTGTCTGGTGTCAGGCTACAGCAGAACTGTTCTGCTGAAAAAAAATAAATGAGATGTACACTTGGAAGGACTGTTTTAATGTGGTTTCTTAAATGTGAAGACATAGTTTTGATTCAGCATTGACTGAAGTCAAATACACTTGCCACAATGCTGCTGTATCAGCAAACAAATGACAACACATACAGGGTGTTTCAAAAAGGACTTAACAACTTTGAAAATTCATATAAATTAATTCATAGTACCTACAGAGGTGATTGTAGTGTCAATTTGTAGGGAAATACATCAAGTTTTGTCTCGCATAGTTCACTAGTGCGGAATCACACAGTACGGAGCACTAGCAGCAGTTGCATTAAAGATGGCTGGCTTCACTGGACCCGAGCGTCCTAGCTGTGTGCGTGTGCGCATGTGCTGGAGTCAGTGGCAACAGTTCAGACTAATTTCCACACTAAAGATCCTAATAGTAGGCCTACAATTTATGAATGGCATAAATATTTTGCAGAAACAGGGTGCTCAGTAAGAGATGGGAAATCACCAGGTCATCCAAGCATATCTGATGACATCGTTGAAGGAATGAGACAATGTTTTGTCAACAGCCCTACGAAATCAACCCACCATGCATCTCACGAACTGCAAATCCCACATATGACTGTTTGGCACGTGTTGAAAAACTGTTTGCTTTTGAAACAGTACTGATTTATGATCATACAAGCAATACAAGACAATGATAAAATTGCTTGCAAGAACTTCTGTGCAGGTATGTTAAATTGATTACATGACGATGAACATTTCCTGGACAAAATCATATTTTCTGATGAGTTGACTTTTCACTTACATCGCAAGGTTAACACACGTTAAGTGTAGGATTTGGGGCAATGAAAATCCACATCAAATGTTGCAACTTGTTCGTGATAGCCCTTAACTGAACATTTTTTGTGCATTCAAAAAGAACAAAGTGTACGGCCCCTTTTTTTCCATGAAGAACCAACAACAGAATAGTGTACCTGGCTGGATATGTTACAATAGTTTTTGATACCATGGATCAATGAGGACGACCATGAACGAAATGTTTACTTCATTTAAGATGATGCACCTCTCCACTAACTGGCTGACATCCAGAGTTTTCTCAGCGACCACTTTCCATGTCAATGGATTGGCTGGGATGCACCAATTGTATGGTCCCCATGTTCCCCAGACCTGTCAATACTCAATTTTTTAAATGGGGATTCATCAAGGAAACCGTGTTTGTACCTCCTATGCCAGCTTCTCTACCTGAACTTAGAGCAAGAATTTACACCGCCACTGAGCAAGATGCACCTGCAGTGCTACAGTGAGTCTGGGAAGAAATGACTTCCAATGGGATGTGTGCAGGATAACCAATGGAAGCAACATACAATATCTTTAGTTTATTAGTTTAAGGTAAAAAAGCTTTGTGTGTTTCCATACTAAACAACACTAAACCCAGCTCTGTATATTCTTTCAATAAATTTATATGAATTTTTAAAGTTGTAAAGTCCTTTTTGAATCACCCTGTATTTTAATAAAGTTTAATACTATCTGACATTAATTAGTTAAATCAAATTAGTGACAATCATTGTAAGGTGACTTACTGGTGTGTCAGTGCTGTTACATATTTCATGAGCAGGATGATTACTGCCATGGCAATGAAATAATACTTTCAACATGCTTGACATTTCTCATCTTTGTCTGTTCCAAGTTTTTGACATGCACTATGATAGTCTCACGTGAAGTGAAATGACTGTATGGCACTACTGATCTGGACACCTCATCTGGAGTTGTTCAACTGCCTAGAGCATGTCTTTCTGTTCGACACCACTTTAGTGACTTGCATGTTGTTGAAGATGAGATGAAATAATTAGAACAACCCAAACACTCAAACCCTGAGCCAGAAATTGAACCCGGGAACCCAAGATCTAGAGGCAACAGCACTAATCTCAAGACCACAAGTTATGCACATGGTCTGCAGTATTTATTTACAATATTTACACTACATACATTTTTGTAAATGCCATTTCCATAAGACATATAAAGACATATTCAGCAGCTGTGATGTGTTTGTAGGCTCCCAGAATAAATGCCTCAACTAGATTATTCACTGTGGACTAATTGTGCTTTGGGATATGTCAACAGACAGAAAGTCTATTACATTTTTTATAAGAGACCTTTGCCAGATATGATAATTTGTTGATTTTATATGTAACTATGATTGGTAGTGAGGGTGTGCCAACAGACATGATATAGAAAGAGTCCACCAGTAGTGCTGCTATTGAGCTGATAAAGTCAGTCACAGCCAAGCAATAAACAAGCATAAATCCTGAGACTTGTACAGCAAACAAACATCACATATTTACTGCTGTAGCAGTCAACCACAGAAAGGGCACAGCGTACTTTGAGAACTGTGGAAATCCTCTGCAATCAAAGGGTTATAAAAAGAATGGATACTGAGCTGAATGGAGAATGTGTATACCAACACTGTTGGTGTGATTTACATGTGACCAAAACATTAAGTCTCCATGAACCCAGAAGATCCTATCCAGGGAACACATCACCACAAAGTTTCAGTGTTATCACTACTGTTAGTGAATGGCGTGACAACAGGCTAGCACTTGAGCTCTTCCTCAATCTACACAGCCTCTCATTAAGATTATGACTAGAACACATAATGAAGTCAGTTATTCTCCAGCCAGTGTGTCATTGCAACTAGCAATTACTAGCAATTATCAGTTGTTGGTCTCTTCTATTTTAATATAACTTCCAAATTTTCTGCCTCATTCATACTATACAGTTTATACATAAATTTAATATGTAACTCCTGCCAGTGTTACAGTTTAGATAGTTTCCACTTTGAGTGTGGCTCACAAATAGAACTGCAGTTAACTTGACACAACATTTTCAACAAGAAAATAAAGGGCTACAGAAGCAATCAAAATATCAGTAATTCTCACATAAATTCTAAAACAGACAGTATTCCACATACTATTGAACTAACAAATGTTTTCTTTCTTTTACCTTGAAGTTATATCCAATTCTAGTGATGCTCGAGTTGTACGAGGGCTGGAGTTGACGTGGACTTTATGGTTTGTGAGGTACACACTCATGGAATCTTCTGAAACATCACTGTCTTGAGCACTGCAAGAATAATGGTAACATAGATTTAGAAAAGTACAGTTTTACCTGGCAAAGGAAATACTATGAAATGAAAACAAGAATCATGTGCAAGCATATGTTGCAGCCAAAGTTGTAATCATTGATAAAACTTTTCAGATATGTGACTAACTGAATTGCTATCCAGTACTTATCTTCTGGAGGTGAAATTGTAAATACACCAGAAAGAAAAGTGTAGCAGTACAAAAATTAAATTATTTCAAAATTTTTAGGTCATGTTATTGAATCTCTATATTGAGCAAGCAGTAAAGGAAACCGAAGAAACATTTGGATAAGAATTAAAGCTCAGCAAAAAGAAATAAAACCTTGAGGTTTGCCAATGACATTGTAATTCTGTCAGAGACAGCAAAGGGCTTGGAAGAGCAGTTGAATGAAATGGACATTGTCTTGATAGGAGGATATAAGGTGAAAATTAAAAAAGCAAAATAAGCATAATGAAAATAAGCATAATGGAATGTAGTCAAATTAAATCAGGTGATGCTATGGAAATTAGATTAGGAAACAAGACGCTTAAAGTGGTAGATGAGTTTTGCTATTCAGGCAGCAAAATAAGTGATGACGGGCAAAGTAGAGCGGATATAAAATGTAGACTGGCAATGGCAAGAAAAGCATTATGAAGGAAGAGAACTTTGTTAGTATAGAATATACATTTAAGTGTTAAGAAGGCTTTTTTGAAAGTATTTGTCTGGAGTGTAACCATGCATGGAAGCAAAAAATGGCCTACAAACAGTTTAGACAAAAAGAGTGTAGTGTTGGCAGAAGAGCCAACACTGTTTTTCTAGAGGAGGCCGAAATGCAGGCATTTAATTACACGCTGACTGGCGTGAGGTCTGGAACAGGACAATATCTTGAGAATTGCAAATAAAGTACGTAGTTGATATAATACTTAACTTTAATCCACAATTGTAGAACATCGCTCTTGATGATACATGCTTCACATAATAAATATCAATTGAATACGGCGCCTTGCTAGGTTGTAGCAAATGACGTAGCTGAAGGCTATGCTAACTATCCCTCGGCAAATGAGAGCGTATTTGTCAGTGAACCATTGCTATGAATGTCTGCTGTACAACTGGGGCGAGTGCCAGTACGTCTCTCTAGACCTGCCGTGTGGTGGCGCTCGGTCTGCTATCACTGACAGTGGCGACATGCGGGTCCGACGTATACTAATGGACCGCGGCCGATTTAAAGGCTACCACCTAGCAAGTGTGGTGTCTGGCTGTGACACCACAAAGAGAATAGAAGTTTTCAAAATGTGGTGCTACAGAAAAATGCTGAAGATTAGAGGGGTGGGGGTGGTCACATAACTAATGAGGAGGTACTGCAGAGAATTGGGGAGACAAGAAATTTTGTGGCACACTGTGACCAAATGAAGGGATCAGTTCATAGGACATATGGTGGGACATCGAGGGATCAACAATTTAATATCAGAGGGAAGTGTATGTATGTTTGGGAGGGGGGGGGGGGGGGGGGGGGTAAAAAAATCATAGAGGGAGACCAAGAGATGAATACAATAAGCAGATTCAGAAGGATGTAGGTTGCAGCAGATATTCGGGGATGAAGAGGCTCAACACAGGATAGAGTACAGTGGAGAGCAGCATCAAACCAACCTTCAGACTGAAGATCACATTTGCTGTACTTAAAATTCCACATCATCAAATTTTATAGTTTACTCAGGTGAATTATACTTTTTCAAACAATCACCACACTGTTCTATACATATAAATGTTTTGGCCACTACTGCAAGTGAATCAAAAGTTGCTCTACGTAACATGAGAAGACAGCCACCTATACACAAGAAAAATTTTTAGTGTAGCTGAAAATATAGATTTTACAGAGGGATACTATCAGTTATGCAATAGCCAAAATGGCAATAAATTGATGAGAGAGATCAAACAATAAAAATGTGTACTTCACTGCCTGATAAAAGTTTCATCATTTGACACAAGAAGACAATAGGTGGAAAGAAACATAAGATTGTTTAGGTTAGTTAATGAGTATGAGTAGGAGAAACAAACCCATAATGTTCAGATACAGTATTAGTAGTGACCTGCTTGACACAGTCATATGTTTAAATATCTGGGTATAATGTTGTGAAATGATATGAAATGGAACAAGCATGTCAATAATATGGTAGAGAAGTCCAATGGTCAACTTCGGTTCATTGGGAGAATTTTAGGAAAGTGTAGTTCATCTGTAACATATAGGATGCTAGTGTGACCTATTCTTGAGTAATGCTCAAGTGTTTGGGACGTGCACCAGGTCAGATTGAAAGAATATATGGAAGCCATTCAGAGACGAGTTGCTAGATTTGTTACCGGTAGCTTTGATCAGCATTCAAGTGTTACGGATATGCTTCAGGAGCTCAAGTGGGAATCCTTGGAGGAATTCATTTTGAAGAACACTACTGAGAAAGTTTACAGAACTGGCATTTGAAGCTGACAGCAGATCGATCATGCTACCACCAATGTAATTTCGCATAGGAACTACAAAGAAAAGATACGAAAAATTAGGGCTCATACAAACAGTCATTTTTCCCTCTCTCTATCCATGAGTGGAACAGGAAAGTAAATAACTAGTTGTGGTACAGGGTACTGCTACTCACTTAATGTCTTTAACTAACTATCCATGTCTCTCTACGACACTGGTTTTACAATTGTTACCAGGATGTATTCACATTCTGCCATCTCCAACCCTTCCTCCCAAGACTCTCCTAACAATGCACGTGTGCGCACACACGATTTCTTATTATAGTGTTTGAATGTATGAAATTGTGAATCTTCAGCTACTTCCCTGCCCCCCTCCCCATTTTCTTTTCTCCAATTCAACTGTTTAAGTACCTATAAAACATCACTAAACATGCATGTTGCAAATCTTCAAGAAACAGAAATACCCTCACCTGTCAGAATTTTCATCATCATTGCTGTCCTCTCCATCTTCAAGTTCTCCACGAATTGCTGACTGGAGATCCTCTATTCGAGTAAGTGCTAGTCGGAGATCCTGACGTGCAGCAGCTGCTTCTGCTTCAGAAGCCTCCAGCCGCTTTTCAAGGTCACGCTTACGTACGGCCCATTCGGATTCACGAGCTGCCGCCGCCGTTTGTTCCTCACGTAGTTCACGAACAGTACGCTGCAGCTTACGGGACGCATCTACTGCCGCCTGCTCCTTTGCACGTGCTGCCGCTGCCTCATCCTGAAGTCTTTCAACTGCTTCCTTCAGTCGTGCTATTTGGACCTGAAAACAACAATAAAATCTTACATCTTTTTACTATTTTCCTTTTAGGTCCTTTCTACTAAAAAAGAAGTTTGCAATTTGAAGCTTGAGACTCATTACTGACAATTTTGCCAGCAGAAGCAAAGTCACACTCGTAGATAATAAACAAAAGGAATCCTTTCTTTGCAAACTAATTTATAAAACTAAAGTTTCTGTGCATGCTTGTATTTACTGTAGCTCTTTTTAAGGTTCATTTGTGTTACTTTGATTACAGAATGCAAATGAGAGCCAATTAACAGTGAGCCACAATTCAGGAAGTCTCCACGATAGATTAATAAACACTATTTCATCTGACCATGATAATCAAGCTACATAAACTCTAAGCTCAGTGATCAGTGCTCACTATCACAACAAATTTTTTACTGGTTGTCTGTAACCAAAGACAAAGGAAAGATTATAAATTGCTAAAAAAAGTTTTGTATTATCCTTATAATTTGCATAGTTTGTGACTCATTTAAAATGGATAATCTCTTTCACAATACTCTTCTGCCCATAGGAAGCTGTAACAGTCACACCCTTAAACATCCAGTTCTACTGTCAACATTTGGTCTACTTGTTTGTCTTTCAAGGTGATGATACAGAAACATTACCATGACCACCTGAACAGCACCTTCCAGGTGGCAGAAATCAAATGAGCTTGCAGTAGCTGCTAACAATAACCAAAGTGAGAAGCACATCAAGTATATGGTGATATGTTTCCATTACTCCTTCCACTATCTGTATTCTGTCCAGGGCTGTACTGTTTCATACTGACATTGTTATCAGGTATGATATTTCTTTAGTGTTACTGCCCAAACCAACAGAAATGTTTATTTTGCTTTCACATTGTCACAAAAATATTTCAGTTTTAAAGTGAATGCCTATTACAAAAGTAAGCACCATAATACAAATACATGGTGTAAATACTATAGTTTTACTATGCAAAACAAAAAAGGACTTCTGTTATTAATTTTCAGGACAGTGAGGGTGACTTACACATGAAAAACGAGAATAAGCATTAAATTTTAAACTTCCAGAACTAAAAAAGTCTCTTCCAGCCACGTTTACTGGAGTGACTTCTTAGCTCAATATTTGACGTCTCTTTCCTTTGTTCATGTTCATCAGTACGACCATGGTTGACTGTGTCACAGTAGTCAATATGTAAATTCTGATTTTCGACCTTAAAAAACATTATTTTGTGTTTTTGACTATCATATTTTGCGTTCAAACAGCAGGAGGCACTGCAGTAAAAAGCATACCTCTAAGCGAGCACGTGTAGTTTGTTCCAACTCAAGTTTTGACTCCAGCTCCTTGGTGCGCATTTCAAGACGACGTTGTGTTAGGCTTGACGATGGATCACCCAGGGTCTCCATGCTCTCAAGACGAGTTGTCAGTTCTGCAAGCTGTTCACGAAGTGAAGCTCTTTCAGATTCCAGTTCTGAGACACGACCTGCCTGCTCCTGGAGTGCTAGCTGCTCTGCAGATAATTGCTGAACTGTCGAACGGTACTTCTTGAGGACCTGTGGATCAAAATATTTTCTTAATTAAATGTCTGAGGTTTCATTAAATGACCAGAACTTTTTTTAACATTTGCTATCATTTATGCAGTAAATACGGAAACATATTTCCATTTTTCAACAAATTTAGGAGTGACACATGTATCTGTTATGCAGTATGACATATATAAAGTAAGTGTACCTTTTGCTTTAATGTCACCTTACGAGTCAGATGTTTCCATCACTTTTTATATCTCTTACACACAATCATGTGTCCATTGTACATCTGTCACAGCAATTTCTTCCTCATCATTACTATCAATCTATTATTATTATTTCTTTCCCTTCTCAGATGTTACGTCTGGTTAAAAATGGAAAGTGACGCGGACCTTGATCAAGCGTGACTTCCTTTTAACTGTATGGTATATGTTACATTGGATTTAGGAACTTTCGGGTAATTGAAACATGTATCAATAATTACAGATTTCTGTAGTTGTATACATACATTTGGATGTAGCTGTATTGCGTTGATGTACTGGTGGATATTGTGTGGTATGACTCCTATAGTTGATAGTATAATTGGTATAATGTCAACTTTATCTTGATGCCACATGTCCTTGACTTCCTCAGCCAGTTGGATGTATTTTTCAATTTTTTCTCCTGTTTTCTTCTATATATTTGTTGTGTTTGGTATGGACATTTCGATTAGTTGTGTTAATTTCTTCTTTTTATTGGTGAGTATGATGTCAGGTTTGTTATGTGGTGGTGTTTTATCTGTTATAATGGTTCTGTTCCAGTATAATTTGAATTCATCATTCTTCGGTACATTTTGTGATGCATACTTGTATGTGGGAACGTGTTGTTTTATTAGTTTATGTTGAATGGCAAGTTGTTGATGTATTATTTTTGCTACATTGTCATGTCTTCTGACGTATTCTGTATTTGCTAGTATTGTACATCCGCTTGTGATGTGATCTACTGTTTCTATTTGTTGTTTGCAAAGTCTGCATTTATCTGTTGAGGTATTGGGATCTTTAATAATATGTTTGCTGTAATATCTGGTGTTTATTGTTTGATCCTGTATTGCAATCATGAATCCTTCCGTCTCACTGTATATATTGCCTTTTCTTAGCCATGTGTTGGATGCGTCTTGATCGATGTGTGGCTGTGTTAGATGATATTGGTGCTTGCCATGTAGTGTTTTCTTTTTCCAATTTACTTTCTTCGTATCTGTTGATGTTATGTGATCTAAAGGGTTGTAGAAGTGGTTATGAAATTGCAATGGTGTAGCCAATATATTTATATGAGTGATTGCTTTGTGTATTTTGCTAGTTTCTGCTCGTTCTATAAAGAATTTTCTTAAATTTTCTACCTGTCCATAATGTAGGTTTTTTATGTCGATAAATCCCCTTCCTCCTTCCTTTCTGCTTAATGTGAATCTTTCTGTTGCTGAATGTATGTGATGTATTCTATATTTTTGGCATTGTGATCGTGTAAGTGTATTGAGTGCTTCTAGGTCTGTGTTACTCCATTTCACTATTCCAAATTTATTATTATTTATTATTATTATTATTATTATTGTTGTTGTTTTTGTTGGTGGTTTTGTTATTATTAATCAAAAGCTTTTGTTCCAGTATCTTGTAAATCACTGTCTACAGATGTGCTGCTAAAAACTGACATCACTGGACCAGTGAGTCTACAGTAGTTCCTCATTTATACAGGACCTGCGACACTGATAACCACAAGCAATGCTTTTTTAATCAATTATTAAAATTTCATGCCAGGTTTACAACTCTTTAATACATCCACCCAGTTCTAAATCCATCTCCATGTGTACACAACACACACACACACACACACACACACACACACACACACACACACACACACACACACTCTTGTACACCTACATTGTGTTGATGATCATGTGGGGAAATGGTCTGGGAAAGGGTGACAGAAAACAGGAAAGTGAGACTGTAGGAAAGAGGGGAATGATGCTGGAGGTTACAGATTGAGGCCAGAAGGATTATGGGAACAAACAATGTGTGACAAGTGTAACTCCTGTCTACATAGTGCAGTAAAGCTGGTGCTGGAGGGAAGGACCCAGATGGCATGTGTTGTGAAGTAACCATTGAAATCAAGCATTATAAGGTCAGCAGTGGCTCCACCTTTGGGTTGCAAACTCTGCTCATGGCCACGGTCTGGTGGTGGTCATTCATTTGCATGGACAGTTGGTTGGTAGTTGCACCCATATAAAGCGCTTTTCAGAAATTGCAGCTGAAGTGGTATGTGACATGGCTGCTTTCACAGGTGGCCCTGTCTCTCATGGGATAATAGAAAAAGCCTGTGACAGGACTGGAATTGGTTGAATCAGGTAGGGAGTGGGAGTGGCATAGGGATTTACCAGGTAATTGTATTTTTTTATTTTTATTATTATTATTTTTTTATTTTTCATATCTAGTTCCGTAGGACCAAATTGAGGAGCAAATCTGCAAGGTCACGGAATGTTCCAGTACATGAAATTACAACATAAAAGTAATGACAGATAAAATAAAATGTTTATGAACCCAAAAGAAGACAAGCCATATGTTTATGTAAACAAAATTAGCAATATAACGCAGGAATCAGCTTAAATTTTCAAGGAACTCCTCGACACAATAGGAGTGACCCATGAGAAAACTCTTCCGTTTCGATTTGAAAGTGCGTGGATTACTGCTAAGATTTTTGAATTCTTGTGGTAGCTTACTGAAGATGGATGCAGCAGTATTTACAGGCCTTTCTGCACAAGAGCCAAGGAAATGTGATTCAAATGCAGATTGGCTTTCTGCCTAGTATTAACTGAGTGAAAGTTACTAATTCTTGGGAATACACTGATATTGTTAACAAGAAATTACAATGAAGAATATATATATCAAGCGGTGAAGGTCAGAACACCCAAACTAATGAACAGGGGTCAACAAGAGGTTCACAAACTTACATCACTTATTGCCGAACCGCTCACTTCTGAGCCAAAAATATCCTTTGAGAATGGGAATAGTTACCCCAAAATATAATAACAAATGATATAAGTGAATGAAAATAAGAAAAGCAGACTACTTTTCATGCCGAACTATCACTTACTTCAGATACTGTTTGAATAGTAAATATGGCAGCATTAAGTCTTTGAACAAGATCCTGAACATGGGCTTTCTAGCTGAACACCTAAAAATTTGAATTGTTCAGTTTCACTAATCATACGTCCAGCCTTTAAAATTAAAATGTCATGTTTTGTTGAATTGTGTGTTAGAAACTGTAAAAACTGAGTCTTACTCTGTGATTTAGGGTTAGTTTCTTTGTAGAAGCCATGAATTTATGTCTTGAACTGCACTATCTGAAACAACGTTGCACACAACAGCCTTTACTACCAAGCTAGTGTCATCAGCATACAGAAATATTTTATAGTTATCTATCAGCTGACTTTGGTGCAAAAAAAGGTGCAGCTCTTAACAACAACTACTACAGAAAGTAGTGATCCCACCACCATCCACTACACTGTCAGCTATAAGCTTTGCCAGCCTCCCCTTCCCACACCTACTGAGGTACAAGCCATATCTAGTGAAACTCAGGGTAGGTTGGGTGGGCAGTGGAATACCACTTTAGGAGAGGTGGAAACAATTTTGGGTAGGATGTCCCTCATTTCTGGGCACAATGATAGATAGTCAAAGTTTCAGTGAAGGACATGCTTCAGGCGCTCCAGTCTGGGATGATAATGGGTGATGATGGGGAGAGGGTGGTGCTTCTGCTTTGCAGCTGGTTCTTTTCCTTGAGGGTGGTGGGAGGAATAGTGGTGTCTAGGATGGCACAGGAATCTGTCTGTGGACTAGGTTTGTGAGACAGTGCCTGCTTCCACCACAATTATGACAGAGGAGAAAATAACTAGTCCACAAATTGGAAGATTTTTGACTAGAACTATGAATAGCTTCAATTTTAATGATCACATGCCTATTCTACAACAGCAGTCATGGATCGCAGCTGTGGCTTGTCAACCTGCAGCAGCAGCATCAGTGACACACCCAGTTTCAGTGATGCCGCATAACCTACAGCTTCCCATCGATATCCAAGTGTGGCAAGATTCTGGTGAGCTATCCAAGCTGATTAGTTTCTGAAAGGGCTCTTCATAATAGTAGTAGTAGTAGTAGTAGTAGTAGTAGTAGTAGTAGTTGTGGTGTTTGGGTTGTGGGGTAAACTGCATGTGGTTTTGCAAACAGAGTTTGTGAGTATACTATAGTTGTGTAGCTAGCATTCTTACAGTATTCAGCTGAGACTAATTAAACATGATATTGTAGAAATTGTTAATCCGTGGTGATGAGAAAAGTGGATGTGGATATCCTGGCTTGGTTTATAACACCCAGACAAATATACATAACATTAGGAAATACTAAAACAAAATAAAAAGTTAAATAAAAGCACCAGACACCATACTAGAACATCAAATCAATGTGTCCTGTAGGGAAAAGAAAGAAATACAAAATAGCATATTGCAGTTACAGGCGATATTTTCCATCTTACCAGAGGAGCAAAATTCAAAATTATTGAAACAGCATGATTTATTCTGAAATGAAGTGAATTAACAATTCAGAGATGTTAACAAGGACTTAAAAGAATTTAGCACAATACTGATCACATCTCAGGCATACAAGTAAGGTATAGATGTTGGAACAAAGCGAAGATTTGGATGCGGACAACATTTCAGGCTCTACACTTGCTAGTACAGTGGAGTGTGCAGTTGATTTAGTTGATAATAGGGCATAAGGAAGGACTGAATCATCTGCAGATAAACCCCATTCTAATGCAGAAACAGACAGAACAGAAACTGAACTACATAAAATTTGGGATGAATTAAGTAAGATTAAGGAAGGAATCTCTGAGGAGGTACATGATATAACAATACTATAGGCCTATAGGCATATCTCTCTCTCTCTCTCTCTCTCTCTCTCTCTCTCTCTCTCTCTCTCTCTCTCTCTCTCTCTCTCTCATTTTTATTGTAGGTAAGAAATATGGTGTATCACATGCCCACTGATTTCCAACAGTGTTGTGAGCATGGCTAAAACATCCTGAGTTATGGAAACACTGACTGGATGAAATATGGGCAATTAGACTAAATGACCAGTGGACTATAGGTCCCAGCAATGAGTAGTTCATGAGCAAAAATCAAGAAATATTGTAAAGTACTTAATGATCCATATGGATAATAAATACTTATTATCCGAGGTTACATGTCCATAGCAAAAGAAAGATCACCTGGCAGGAATGTTATGAGACTTAATCAAAGTCATGTTAAGACAAATACATGCCTATGACTACTGGTTTAGAATTCATTGTGTGGCATTCACCATGGGATAAACTGGAAAAAGTACATTCCTCACAAATGAAACAACTGGCGCAATGATTATGCATCAAAAACATATGAGCTATTGATATTTTCAGTTAAGAAGATTAAAACTTAGTTTTTAACTTTGAATGTTTGTTGTCTGTTGCCATTTTGCAGAAGTTATGACATCATTCACCTATGAGTGGAATCTGTAGTGTGATGTATCAGTTCGGTGCAGTGACATGTTGCACAAGCATTTTTCGAGCGATGAATTACGATTGCCACTATAAAAAGTTTATTTTTATAATGAATTAGATACACTAATGTTTGGATATAAATTTTGTTGATGTGCACATATCATGAAATGAATGGACATTGTGTGTCTGCAAGGCTGGACGATGATAAACATTGTGCCATGCTCACAGTACCTGCTGATCTGGAAGTTTATTTCGTGTCATCGGCATCTGCCTTCGAGGTGTGGTCTGAGCAATAGAGCAAGAGCAGATGTGATAATGCCTACACATCGTGGGGACAAGAGCAAACTTCACTCAATTGGAGTATGTTAAATAAGGCAGTTCATTTGTGGACTTTGTCCTTACCAATTTAATTGTGATGTTTGGAATATTAAAACAACTTTACAATCACTGTACGCAAGAGTACAATATACAATATGCTGATTATCAGAAGCATTGTATTTATTTTGTGAATTGGATGTTTGATCTGTACTCTTAACTTCCAACAGTAGCTACAGCACTCTGAGAGAAAATGTTCTATAACGAGAGATTGGTGAGTGTGCTTAAATAGTAAGATGAGCAAGATTGAATTATAGGAAGTCTTACTTCCTGATCAGATTTTACTTTGCCACTTGATATTACATTAAGAAACCAGTGGAACATATCATAAGACCCAGGTGCGACACCTACCCAGATCACCCGCCCAGTACTTCCTACTCCAATCCTGCCATAGACTAATCGTATCTCATCAGCAACAGGGCCACCTGTGAAAGCAGTCATGTCACCTATCAGCTCAGATGTAGTTTCTGCTCCGTATTCTATCTGTGCATACCACTAATCAACTGTCCACTCGAATGAACGGCCACGGCCCAACCGTGTCCAAGAGTAGAGTTGACTATCCAGTGGCGGGACACACTGCTGAGCACAAAACACTTTAACTCAATGGCTGCTTCACAACATGTTCCACTCGGGACTCCTCCCAACCCCCTCCTCTCCCCTTCCCAACCAGTTTTTCAGAACTATGTAGATGGGAGTTATATTTGCAAAACATCCTTCATTTCTGTAATCCTCCTGACCTCAATTTCCATTATATCCCTACACCTACACTTTCATCCCAACAGTGCCCCCTTCCAATCAACTGCCTCACATCAGCATTATGGGCTGCTTGAACCCGTGTTTCGCACACATATCCGATGCACCTGTTGCCTCTCCTTCCCATATTCCTAGCATGTACATCTGGTACCTCCCTCTGAACCACCAGCCACACTTCGCCAGTTCATATTATTATAACTAATCTCAAAAATGTATCAAATAAGCTATTTGCGGCTATATAGCAGTACTGAACTGTGTACATGTTTTGAATACCTTATGAAAGTAACAACAGAATGTAACATATTTCACAAATTAACACAAAAATGAGGATATTTACCCTAGATGAGGGTGCTGGTTATGTGATCAGTGTCAGAAGTAAGTTGCTGCCATTATTAATAGCAAGTCTAGCATTTCTCACTTGCTTTCAGTATCTCTTAAAAAAATAATTTACTCATTAAAGTATTGCTATTTTGCCTGCATTGTGATTTGTAACTGGTTACATTGTTTATATCCCTCATGCAGCCATTCTCATAATGTAAAATGCATATATTTAATGCCACAGTACCCCCCCCCCCCTTTTTTTTACCTCTCCTTACTGAAAACACAAGACTATTCAGGTTTTACACTACTGTAAGACAACATCAAAAAATATTTTCACTGTCAATTTATTACAAGCTGCGATGCAAAAACAAGCTAATACTTGTGGCCCACTGGTACATGAGTCACCTAAATCATACTTTCTTGTTTCTGAGACAATAGCTGTAGCTTTTCCTTACCTCTGCCAGCTCTTCTTCATTCTCTTCCAACTGCGTCCTCAGCTCCGAACGTTCCCTTGCAACGGCTGCAGCTCTATCCTCTGCCTCAGAGCGAGACCTCTGTGCTTCCTCGAGCATAGCCTGAACCTCGCTCAGCTCCAGCTCAGCTGTCTGACGCGCCTTCACTGCTGCCGCTCGGGCCACCTCCAGATCTTCCAACTAGTTGCAAAATACAAAGAGAAAGAGGAAATTTACAATATTGAATGGATACTATGGAAGGTAGCTCTCCCGTGAAAATACCAGATCTGTCAGCTTAGCAATTTTGTTCACAATTTCTTGAAAATTATAATAGCAACATTCTGCAAGCATTAACTGAATTAAATGTGCTGATACTTCTTCATGCCCATTGTCATCAACATTATTTATATAGATATTGGTCTAGGACAGGGTCTCATGAATATAAGTGAAAGGGATTAGATATTATACAGAGTGTTTGACTATTATATGAACAAATGGAACAGGCAAGTACAGTACAATGAAACAGTAAAATAATTCTAATGAAAACAGGTCCGGAAACCAATGGTTTCCTCAATACAATGTGTTATGACTGAATGAACACCTCACAACAGAGTTCACATAATACAAAGTGCAGACATGCACTTGAGGACAAATACATTACAAGTATTCCATATGGCCACGACTAATGTGAAAGCAGGCTTCAACAGTTCTCCTCATCAATGTCTGTACACATTCAGAAATAACAGGCATGTCCCCAATGCATTGGTAACTATCAGCAACATGTTCCAGGAGTTCATTAATACTATTTAAATGGCTGGAATACAACAACAAAAATCCAACACGTTCAAGTTGGGAGACCTGATGGCGGGCTAGACATTCCTATACATCCACATGAAAGTGTGCCAGTGCACTATCATGCATGTACCATATAGGGATTCTGTCACCATAAAGATCACTATCGAAACAGTTGTTTTGCTTGTGTCACAGAAAATGAAGGTACACACCACCAGTAAGTTGGACAGGTAGAAAATGTGGCAGACCTCGTTTTATTAGGATTATTTGCTTGATTATCCTCTGCTTGTCACTATCATTTGTATCCTTACAATAGTCAAACAGCCTGCAGATGGAAGATACCTGATGCTGACGACTATCATCAAAGCACAAGACAGGGAGCATTCAGCTTACAAATGTTGACAGTTATCAGCAGAATCCAATAACTTATACCTGAAGATTATCAAAAAACAAATTTCTTTACCAATGACCTTGAAGAGCTGTATGTATGAGAAGTGTTCAAAAATTGTACAAAACAAGACTGTGGGTATAACTGATGTCTATATTCAAATGTAATCACCAGAGGCTTGAGCACAACTGCCCTACTGTTTCACAAGCCAATGGATTCCCTGTTCTCAGAATTCCTGTGATTATGACAGGAGCCAGTTTTCCATAGTGTCCCTTAGCTCATCATCTGAGTTGAACCACATCCCTTTGAGATGATTTTTTAGTGAACCAAATATGTGTAAGTAGCAGGATGACATGTCTGTGCTTGAGAAATTCAATGATTATCGGATCTCAGACGTTGAAAAAGATTGAGAGCATCAGCTCCATGCTGTGGTAACAGCTTTGAATTTTTTAGCGGGAGGTGACAATGCATGCTCCCACTGCATACAGTCCCGCTTTGTATCTGGCTCAAAGTAACGGCACTGATCGTCACCAGCAATGATCTGCTCTAGGAAAGCAGAGTCTTTACGATTCCAGAACAGGTGGTGGTGTGCTAGCCTCACATGCAGCTCCTTTTGCAGTTCTCTGAGCTTCTTCAAAAACCACAGCGTGGTCACTTTCTGGTAACTCTAACTGTTGTACGCAGTTGTCCACAATGTACCAACCCTGGCCCCCAGCTCACTGTTAACATTTGTATTCTGAAACATCAATCACTTCTCACTAGGTCATTCACCCTGTCAATGAGTTCAGCCATGATTACTTCAATTGCCTGGACTGGCCTTAGGTCATCACTCAAACACTTCCGGCCTTCATGAAAACGGAGACAACTTTCTCATTGGCTTGTCAGACACACAGTCTCCCCCACATGCAGCCACTTTCCAGTGATGTATACTAGCTGGTTAAATCTCTTCTGCAGTCAGAGGTCTGGTAATGCCTCACTGCTCCACAATTCTAAAATTTTGCACTTTGAATTCAATGATGCCCTTACATGCACACTGTATCAAATGGACAGAACACACAACTGCCTGCTTCTCTCCTGCAGCATGTACCCTCACATGTGAACAACCACACCAGACACTACTTCACATCCCTAAATGTCTCACTATGTTCTCCCAAAGTGGCATAAGCAAAATTCCAACTGTTTTGGTTGTTACAGCGCTTTGTACTTTTTCATTTGAACAATCCTTATAGATGGGAACAAATAAAAAAATTAATAATTTTTTCTTCTTGGGATCTATTTTAGAAAAAGGGGGAAAGCTGAATTAGGAATAGCTGAAAGATCATTGGGATGCTCTATTCAGTTTCATAGAGCAGGAACGTAATGAACAGAACTAAGAAACATATTAATAAGCTGAAAGTGTTAGAGACAGTGGTTTGGAGAAGATCTGTAAGAAATTCAAGAAAAGAAAAAGTAAGGAACAATGTTAACGAGAATGGAAGTGAAACAAGAATTATGCAATATTTTGGATAGAAGGAAACTGCAGTGGTATGAAGATCTAAGAAGCATGGCAAAAGTAGAATATTGAATCTAAACTGAGATGTGAAACTGAAGGATGAAAGGAAAGAAGACAACCCATTACTACCTGGGCCCAAAATGTCAAGTCGATAATAATATTTGGTGCAAAAGAAGACGTAGAAGACTGAAATACATGGAAAAACAATCTTGAGGAGACAGGGCAGAATATTTGTTTGCTAATATGTTAAAATTTCTGAGCTAATGTTATAAATGATGTAGGAAAGTTCTTGTAGAATGTAAGTACTTCGGGATTAGAGGATACCATGCACCGAAAAGCAGAAGCGTTAAGTTGTCAGTAGGCACACACAAAAGAAAGAAAATTTTTCTAGCTTTCAGAGTTATCATTTTTAGATGATAGAGTGTAACACACACACACACCAGGTGGCAGGTATATGGGCTGGAAAAACTGTAGCACCATTGGGAAGCAGTGCATGCTGAAGGTAACATGGGGACATGAATTGGGAGGGGTATCATGTGGGTGCCAATGAACGAGCCACACATTTGTTTGTAAATCTTCACTTCAAATGAGAAGAAATTGTAGGTCAAGATATAGTTAATAAGATGAGCAAGGAGTGAAGTGATGCCTTAAGAGTCTGAAGGGTGTTGGAAGAGGTAGAGTTCGATAGCAGCAGGACCATGGGCATGAGGGATACAATCCTATCACCTTCTCCCAAATCATGTCCCAGCATCACCTTCAGCATATGCTGTTTTGAACACTGTAATCATGCTACCCCATAGAAGTGCCATCCCTCTCTCCTGCATACCTAGCTGGATAAATCGGCCATCTCCTTCCACACCAACAGCCACCCACCCCAGTCCCTCCCCTTTTTCCTGCCTCCCTTTTCCTCCAACCACCCCACTCAATACTACTGCCATCACGATCTGTCCACCTGCTGCAAAATAGCATTAGCCCTGTTAGTCTAGCCGACACTATGTATGGGGTTGTGTGTGTGTGTGTGTGTGTGTGTGTGTGTGTGTGTGTGTGTGTGTGTGTGTGTGTGCGTGTGTGTGTGTGGGCGCGCGCGCAAACATGTTTTCTTGTGCTGTAACCAAATACTGTAATAATTGAATCATTTCAATGGTATTTTTCCACAACTACATAGTACCTTACCTCACAATGAAGTACTACGAAAGTGGGCAACTCTAACTATGCTTCTCTTTAACTCATTGTTTGGAATCATTGATATCCTTTTTTTTATTATTCTTCGAACAGCTGGATTTTATTTGACCAACTGTCACATACCTACCACTGTCTGTCAGCCAGACTCTATACAAATGAGTACGATACAAAAATAAATAACAACAAATAAAACGATCATCACACACACACACACACACACACACACACACACACACACACAGTCTCTTAACATTTAAAAAGCAAGAATAAGCTATCTAATATTGTTGTTAGGGTTTAGGGGTAAAATCTGAAAATTGTGAAACTAGGAGACAGAATGGCTGGCCAGTGTTTTCCTTCAAGAGGCAGAATTCTAATACTGCTGACTGGCACATTTAAAAACTATTTTCAGCTTGTGGAGCTGTTAGCTCCTTCCACAGGAAGGAGAGAATGACGGTTTGGGAAAAGAGCCCCTGTCACTGAAGCCCCAGGTTGAGAGAGATCCACCCGTATTGACAATCTGGGCTGCAGGTGAACCTCCATCCTTCCAAAACTTATCACACTTTCCTCCCTGCGGAAAAAGTTAGCAATTCCAAAACCTAAGAATAGTTTTTTTTTTTTCACTTTCATGTGTGTCTATCAGCGATACTGAATTTTGTCTCCAAAGACTAAGTATTGGCCAGCAATTTTGCCCCCTTATAATTTTACAGTTTCCTTGTAATGTTATTACCATTTTCAAATAGCTGTTAATGAGGACCAAAAGTTTCCATATATAAATCAAAGTATAATCACCTGGTTTCGAAGCTGTCTAACAAGAGCTTTGCCTGGAGAGTCTGCCCTCGCCCTCTCAAGCGCCGCCTGTGCATCCCGCAAGAGGGCCTTAGTCCTGCGAAGGTCACGCCGCAGTCGCTGCAGCTGCTCCTCTTCCTGACTGCGACCAGCGCGAGCCATTTCTTCGGCAGCTGCTAACCGCCTCTCCAGTTCATGTCGTTCCCTCAGGAGAGCGGTACGTTCCTCGTGTTCTGATTCTAACTGGGCTTCCAGTGCTGTTTGAGCCAAAGGAAGTGGAAAGTTATGTTTTGTGAACTCTGTTTTTATTCATATTCAAATTAAGCCACAGCAATTTTTATTAAAAGTACGGCACAGGAACAACAGACTGCTAAATGTTATATTTTGTTTACAGTCTGATTAAAATTACTTGATAGTTGACGTCACATGCTGTTAATGTTTAACACAGAGCAGTGTTGGAGGTGGCCACTGCACAGTATGTCACAAATGTAAGAAGCTCTATCAACAGCTGATTTTAAGTGACCAATGACAGAGGACGCATTTTGTAGCCCTGAATTTAAACTCGCATCCTAAGCTAACCACAACCTTGTGATGTGCAGTGTACCCAAGAAAACAGCGATCAACAATCTGAAGTACAACTACAATCACAACTGCTTTGTTCACAGCAATTAAAGCTAATCTCTAAGAGCAAATGCAAGACAGAAAAAATTAGTTTCTGCACTAAAAGCAAACTGTAATTTTTCGTTATCATTGGTAACCTGAAACTATCCTCACACTGGCTACATGAGCTGTCATATTACCAACCGATGAGCAATCCACAGAGGACCTTGGTTCGGTTAAGGCTCTTCCACTTTTCTCTGTCCATAGCCAGTCTTTTCATTTCTGAATATTTGCCTCCTTTGATATTGTCCAGCATTTGATATCTTCTTTTTCCTCTTCCCCTTTTCCCTCCACCATTCCTTCTATTCCTTCCTTCAATAAACAGTCTCTCCTCAAACAGTGTCCAATCCAGTTCTGTTTTCTCTTTCTGATGACTTTCAGCATGTTTCTTTCTTCTCCAACTCTTCTTAATACTTCTTCATTCCTTACTCCATCTTCCCACTTCACTTTTTCCATTCTTCTCCATATCCACATCTCTAGTGCCTCCAATATTATTTCATCTTCCTTCCTCAATGTCCAGGTCTCCGCACCATATAGTGCAACGCTCCAAGTGTAGCAATTGGCAAGTCTTTTCCTCAGGTCTTTGTTTAGTGGTCCACAAAGTAATTTCTGTTTCCTCATGAATCCTACTGTTGCCATTGCAATTCTTTTCCTAATTTCTGTTAAGCAATACATATCATCCATTATTACACTTCCCAAGTAACTGAAATTATTCACCTGCTCTATTTCCTCTCCCCCTATTTTCATACGGCATTTCCTCCCCTTTCCTCCAATTACCATGCTTTTTGTTTTCTTCTTGTTAATCTTCATTCCATATTCTTCTAATTTTGTGTTTACATCATCTAACATTTTTTTCCATTTCTTTGCACTCTCTGCCATCACAACAATGTCGTCTGCAAATCTTATACAATCCACTCTCTGACCCCCTATACAAACTCCTCTCCTTCCATCAAAACTTTCACTAATAATTTCCTCCAGATATATATTTAACAGTGTTGGTGATAAACAAGAACCTTGTCTTACACCTCTTCCCGGTTCAATTTCTTCACTCATCACACCTTGCTCTCTGCTCTCTTGCTCTCTGGTTCAAATATAAATTTCTAATTAGCCATCTATCCCTCCAGTCAACTCCATGTTTCCTTAAGATTTTCGTCAGTTTGTCCCATCTGACACAGTCAAAAGCCTCCTCAAGATCAATGAAGACAACATGCACCTTCCTTTTTTCTCTCCCTGTACCTCTCCCCTATCACTCTCAGTAGCCCAATGGCAACACTAGCAGATGCCACACAAAAAAAAATGACAGGAAGAGCAAATATAGAAGCAATACGATGATGAAAATGATGTACCAAACCATTAGAAATTAAAAAAAGTTACATTTAAACCAGTTAATTGAATAAAAATAATATTCAGGCTCATGTAATTAGATTTAGAGATTAACAAAAAAATTTGCTCTATTTTATGAGATGAGATTCGAACTGACAACCTTCTGCATGTCACGTTTCTACACTAACAATTGTGTAATGCCATAACACTGTGATAAGGTAGCTTTATTTATGACTATGGTGACCCAGCTACAAAAACTCATCCCTTCACAGTGTCAGGCGAAACTTATTTACTGTAAGCCAATCTCTGTGATTATTTTAACTGTTTATTTGGCAGGGAATTGCATCTTGTGGAGAAGTATGCAGTATTGTTTGTTTAGTACTGTGTATGAAAAGTGTAAAAATGTATTTCATTAGCAGAGAAAGAAAGAGAGGGGGGGCGGGGGGAGGGGGGGGGGGGGTTATCATGTGTGATGAAAAATATGAAATAAAAGTGCCAGACCCATGATTTGGGATCCAAACACACCAAAGAAGAATGCCAGACGAAGAATTTGATGTGAACTGAACAACTGCTGTGGCAGTTTAGCAATAGCAAACTGTTTGGGCATGATGTTGAGCATTATGATTGGAATGAACCGACTCCAAAGCATGTACTGTCAACTACCAAGTAAATTTAACAGCCATAAACTACGAAGTAATTTTAACAGCCCTAACATTTCTTGATCGTCATTTTGCTCATTGAGGTAAACCCTTTCATAAAACTTACATCACATATAAAAAAAGCTGTATTAGCTCACTTTTTTAATTCCTTTTATTTTTTAATCATCTGCTGCTTCATAACAGGTGATATGTAGGTGTGACCTGTAGCAGAGTGTCCCGCATAGATGTGCTGCATGGGCTTAAAGAAAATGAGTTTAATTGATGGCTGTTAGACTGGCTTTTAATGTATACTCTGATTTGTGCCACATTCCCAATGACTCTCCATGATAGGATATAGGAACACAATATGGGAGCGAATGAATGAATGAATGCAGATTTAGAAGTTAGTTAATGCTAAAATTTAACTGGTGGTATTCTGCAGATTTGTACAGTGTGACTATTGTTTTGGTCAGAAGTGTAATGCTAGTAATTGCTTTCTGCCTCCCACCTGACGTACAGCTACACATCCCAACAGTAACAGTTCTGTTGTGTTGCGTTTTCAAAGACATAGCAGCATGCTCTGATGACGATTGTTTTGCGACACCTTTATTTGCTTTGCTGCAGAACACTATCTGTCACACTTCAAACTATTTCACAGATGTACACACCCAAGAAAGTAAATTTGCTTGAAACATGGCTTGGTATGTTATATCTTGCTGTAATTCTGCTGTGAGCCTAATAATAAAAATGTAACAAATTTTTACATACCAGGAAATGGTCAAAATGAGAACTCTCATCACAAACAATACATTTAATGAGAACAAAGCCATTTGATGATCATGTTACTTGCAAAGAAAAGCAAAGAATGTTAAGTGTGATTATAGAGACATGTAGTCACTGCAAAGACGCCATTAATTAAAAACATTTGAGCCCTTCACATTTCATGTTTTCACATAATATATTATTTATCATCCACTGATATATAATCTACGAAAGTCCTTTATAAAATAAAAATTATAAATTTTAGATTATATCATTTTTCTAAGGAAGTCATTTTAGAAAAACAATATTTTATTTCTATGTAGACTGATTTACATTCATCTTTATACAGCCTCAGCAGAGGTAATATGCCAAGATTTTGACTGGGTCTGTCATTAAATATTTCTTTCACAACTTAACATGATGCTCCTCAGGAAAATGTCATGTTGTCTACACTGGGACCACTACTTATCTTTCATTGACTCACTGTCAGTGAAATAACAATTTTAATACTGTTGCTCACCATTCATTTTTTCCCTTATGTTCCAGGCTCTTCGACAGATGCCACTCACTATGTGGCAGGTTTGAAATGTTGAACACAAAACAAACCTGTCACACAAAATTAGTTTTGTTGATCTCACATCTGGTTCACTGGACAAAACTTAGTAACCCGAAGACATCACGCCATGCACCTCTAGCTTTTACAATGGACTCAGTGTGGTGAGTGAGAAAGTACACACAGATTTTCAGGTATGCTACATCTGGATGAAGCCCCTTGATTAGATTCCAAACAAGTACCAAACTGTGAGAATGCTGACTGCTGTGTATCACTCACTGTTCCAAATAGTCCCAGGAATTTTCTATGGGCATAAGATTAGCTCATTTAGTGGACCTGTTGAAGTGCAATAGGGTACCTGTGTATTGGTCAAATCAGGAGCATATGCATACAGTCCTGTGAACATGGCTACTGTTATTTTGGAAGATGGGAGCATCCACAGCATATTCATCATGAACTGATAATGTTGAAATAAACACCCTATGTTTACATTCACAGTGGCCTGAATGAGTGGCCTAAGTCACGGTATGAGAAGCACCACCAAAAATTATCAGAACCATCTATGATCTGAACTACACCCTCTGCACATTGTGGGTTGAACACACTGTAAGATTGTCAGTGCACATGTTAGACCACAATACACAACTCCAGCCAGCTCCTGTCCAGTTTCTGTGTTGTTTTGCTAACTCTGCTTTGTGTGTCACTATAAAAAGCAGCCTTCTGTCCATTGCATGCAGTTCCCTTCACAATGTTCACTTGGAATGTGGTCAAGACAGGCTTGTATACACTCACAGCAGCAATTCGTGTCGACTTTGAAACCAGACACTTGTCTCAGGTCACTATTGGTCAAGATATTCTTACGAATCCTGTTCTTACACCACATTACAATGCTGTGAGAGGTACATTGCTCCTTGTAAACATGTTGGACAGTCTGCACTGATGAATCAACAAATTTCATAAGGCCATTCATAGTGTGGTCATGGGAATGTCTGAACTCCATTGCTACCAAGTAAGTCAGTGATGGGGGATCACATTAACACCTCATACCAACTCTACATAACCTACAGTACTCCAAAGTAACATGTGAGCTTTTTTGGGGAGGTGACTGACATGTTGTCCAGTGAGCTTAAAGCAAAACAGCTAACAATAGGATGAGCATCTGCTCCTCACACATGAAATCAATAGTGGAAGGTATTCATAAAGCAACAAGACACACAATATCAACTAAACTCAAATCATCCACAATTATTCTTGTGAACATGGTGTCTACAAACATTGACCAGAAAGACACAATAGTACCCAAAGATTCATAATGGATTAAGGAAATCATACCAGTTAGCGTTTGATGCCTTTTTGATGATTCAGAGAGGTAGGTATGAGATGATCTGAACTTTTGTTTCGATCTGCTCTTTGTGAACTTTACCTGCTTATCAATTTTATACCAAACACAAGGTACTACAAATGGAGGGAGTATCACCTGAATGTGAGTTCTATTAACATGCTGTGGATTTGCTAAGTAGTCCTATTGGGGTTAAGGAACCACCTTCGTTGAATCCAAAAAGTCTTCCCTCACGTACTGAGTTAGATAGATACGTATTACAGTGAAGCTACATCAGCAGTTTTCAAAGTATTTTACTGTACCTGTAACTGTATTATTCTCTGTATGATATCATATGGAATAAAATGTTACCTTTTAGTACTATTTGACAGACTTTATAATTCCTTTGTGGAAGTAAATTCCATTTTTTCCCATTCTTCTTGTCACCAGAATATGTATTAGGATGACAACTTTATTTTTACTTTTTCAAATTTATCTTAATGCCAAATTCATAAGGACATTTTACTGTGTGCTTAGGTGGTTCCGATTCTCATTTTCCTGTTAGAGCTGCTTGTGCAGCCAAACAAAATGTTTATGGAAGAAATGAGACCAGGCAACATTTGAACTGCACATGAATGATGGATAGATTTGCTGCCGATCATTTATTTACCTATCTCATTTTTCTCTCTGTTTCCATCCTGGACTTTTCATCAGCCAAACATAACAGCCCTGTAACATGCATTCAACTGACCCACAAATTGAATTATCATGCCACATTTCTTACGGTATTTGTTCTTTTCATAATTCTGTTCCTCCAAATAACAAATGCTTATGCTTGTATGAAGAAGGCAAACCACATTTCAAAAGAGGGACCACTCATTGTACCCACCTTTGACTTTCTTATGTGCTGCACACCGAGCATCCTCGAGCTCTTCATCCCGCTGGGCGGCTTCTCTCCGACTTTCTTTGCGCTGCTGCTCCAAGCTCATCTCTAGCCGAAGTTTTGCCTGCTCCAACAACTGAACTTGGCCAGCAAGCTCATCGAGTTCCTCCTCCTGTGGATTATGAACATTTTCGTGAATCACGACAACTAAAAATTTACAAATATTCTCATTCCAACAATTGCTGAATTAATAATATAAACACCTGCTTTAATTAATAATTTAAACATCTACTTATTACAAAAGGAGTGATACAACAAACTGTATTCATAGCAGCTTGCAATGAAATAATATATTAATATGCCCAGCATATTTTCTGTGCAGTAATTACTCTGTGGTCTGAATTAGAATAGAAAGATGCCACAACAAAGATTTGCACGCATTTATGCAGCTTTAACACGTATCTTTCATTCTGTCTAAAAAAATTAAATTTTATATTTCAAAAGCAACAATCAACAGTATTGGCATGTAAATAGATCACACATTTAGGTGGCACAACTGGTTTGCTTATTGCATAGGTTTCTTGTTACCCTATTTCTAGTCACATCAGGGGCAACAGGCTAAAACAAATTCAAGAGAGAAATTGAAGAGGGAAATGATGATTTTTTATGGCCTACAATAAGAGAGTCAAATCATTACTACAACAAAGTAAACCAATACCAAACAAAATTTGTCAGTGTAATGCGAACAACTGTGTGCGCCTCCAAACGATCCAAGATACTGTACATCTCTCCTCTTGTGATGTAAATCGAATTTTATTTCTGTACATAAATATTAGGACTCTCAAATACAACGTTGATGGTGTTCTACTAAAAGATAACAGAAGAATTATTTTGTGTGTTAATTAACTCAGGTTAAAAGAAGAAGATATAAAACTGTATGTGCTACCCTGTTTTGATTTAGTTACAAGTTACTGTGGACCCAAAAAGTTATGGGGGTTCACCAACATATATGAGCACTTACCTATGTTTAAAGTATCCTGTGCTAGATGTTAGTGATTTGTGCATTGAAAGTGTAAGTGAAACAAGTTTTAAGCTACTGCCAATACTGAAGCTTACAACTGTGTGTATGTATGATTCTCCCGATAGAGATGCTGAACAACTTATAGAGCACATATAATAACTAATTCTCTGTGCAGAGAAATACGCCAAGTACAAGATATTAATTTTTCATTATTTAAACTGTGATATAAGAAAAAAATAAATCTATGAATGTTTTCTGCTTAACATTTTAAGATACCACAAGGCACCTTTTCTGCTTTGATAATTTCATTACAAATATATTTAAAAGTTATTTCAAAACTACACCTATATAATGTTGACTATGTGTCAGACCACAAAGCTATATGGGTAAAACTAATGGCTACCAAACCATATGACTATTAATTTTAGGAATAATATTAAGATGCTGATCTTGAATAAGATTATTATACTACCAAAAGCTTTGGCGATACTTTAAACAAACTCAGCTCTGAAATTTTTAATGCCTTCTGCCCAGCTGTTAAAAAATGTAATAAAATTAAAGACAGGAGTCACAAATGGTTCACACCTGATTTGCAGCAACTAAGAGTGTTATTTGTGACCAGCCATGGTAGAGTTCAAAGTGGTAATGAAGATAAAGCAGCTTACATTAACCTCAAAAGACAATACATATTAGATTAACCAAATTTAGGGCAAATGATAACAACACTGAAAACTATCATAATAAATAGAAGGTTGCACAGAGTATCGTTAACACAGAATTATATAGGAGTGGAAAGTATGACAAAGCTACAGTGATGTTAATATTATTGCAAATGAATTTTATCCTTTTTTGTTAGTACTACAAATGCAAAACTCTTGGTAGCCAGAAGTTCACACCTGACTTTAACTCTGCTGACGCTAACCAGATTTTACAAAACTTCGCAAATGCAGTGACATCATGTACCTGGGAAGAAGTAAAAGTGCATTGGTTTTTAAATCAGTCGCAGAACTCAGCTGCTCGAAATTTGAAGAAATTATTGGCCTGCCAAACTTTGTAATTAAAAATATAAAGGAATTAATAACAAATCTGTGCACATTAATAAACTGTAGAATGTTGCTTACAACAGCAAACATGTCTCCTGCTGCAAAATAATATCTGGATTAATTCTCCCTTCTACCTCCGTAACAGAAAACATACTGGAGATGACAAGAACAAAAAGTCACAATTCCTCAGTGTTACTCAATGAGTTCCTAAGGATCAATGTTTTGTCCACTGCTGTTTGTAAACCACTCATCAAATAACATGCAGATGACACAATGGTCATAAATACTGGAAAAGACATGAGCAAACTGAAACTACAAAATGAAGGGTGCCTTAAGTTATCAAATACCTGGTTTAAAGCTACTGAATTATCTACTAATTGTGGAAAGGCTGAACATTATTTTCAGTTTATTTGATGATGACATGAAGTGGACATCTGCTAACTCCTTTGTATATATCTGGATTCAAAATTAACTTTTAACAACCATACAAAATATATATTTAAAAAGCTGTAGCATGTTATTTATCTGCTGAGTAAATTACACACACGTTTCTGCAAAAATGTTGCTTAGTTCCTACTATGCTTTCTTTCACTGTCATGTAAGTAAAGGTATTCTTTCAATTCCTCTAGGGCCAAAAAAATGTATCTGGCACAACAAGGCAATCAGGTGCATGGCTAGGATTTCGATAAGTAAAATGTCTTGTAGGCATGGTATCAAAACATTTAATATATTTTCAGTCTCATATTCTTCATATACTGTCTCCTCTTGCATGTAGAAGAAAAACTGTATCTAATATATTGTATATCAGCCTGTACATGAAAATAATACTAGTTAAATATTAAAAAAGTTGTTTACCTATGACTAGACTAAAAGAAACACAGTAGTTATGAGTTTCTAAATTAATTTCATAGTAGCATTAGGCCTCACTTAATGTCTTCAAAAATAAAATCCAAAACTGACTGTAAGAAATGGCCTTTTATACACTTGAAGAATTTGAAAAACTGTGTAAAAATTAAATCTGATATTGTCAAAACACTGATTTCCTTGAGTTCCTCAGTTGTGTTTTCTTTTTTAGGCACAGTGAAGGATGTCTGAGCTATTGCTTGGAGAGCATTCTCCTTCAGGTGTGCAAGGGTCCTCAGACTACTGGTATAAATAATGAATTTCAAATAGACAAATAATATTTTTTTAAAAAAATGAAAGGTCGTTATTGTTTAATTCAGAAGAACTTTCTGGCCATGTAACATCACCCTGAAGGAGATCAGATGCCTGGGAATTATTTACTGCAAATCACACACTGCAGTTGGGGCTGCACGTACTGTGACCCCATCTTGCTGTTTCTCCTAGACCGTGCAAAGAAGATGTCAATCGAGTTGATAAACAGTCGAGACTTCACAGTTGCTGCACATCTATTTTCTTCAAAAAAGGTAAAGAGCAATGATCCCTACACCCAATGATGCACACCAAAAAGTTGTACATTCAGAATTGAGAAGCTACTCTGGGACAGTAAGCACTGCAGGGGAGCATCTTTTGATTAATAATGCATTCAGGCAGATGGAAGTGTGTCCCATCACTAAGATAACGTCAGAAAGTCTTTGCAAGCACTTAGCTGGGAATCTAATTTTTTTCCCCCTCACAGAGTTCTTCCACCACAAACAATTTGTATGAGTGGAAATGGAAGTCATCATGAATATGATAAAAAAAGTTGAAGTGCAGTTACATCCTTGCATCCTGAGTTCTGAGGACATTGCTGAATTAATACATTGTGGTTATGTCATGGTCTGCTGTAATCCATTCTTTTTGTTTGCATATTTGCTGATACCCTGAAGGTGTCCGATTAATTTCCAGCACGGAATTGGACTTCAGATGGCAATACTGAATTGTGCACAAAATGCAAACCTTGCAGGGGTATGTAATGAAGTGGGTACATAAGCCCGGTCATAATGGGTAAAGCAGTTTGCTGTTACAACACTAAGGAAATGGTCAAATGTGTGGGACCCATATCAAACAGGACTAACAGGGGTATTGAAAATGTAGAGAGAAGGGCAGCACAAATAATGAAAGGTTTCTTTGATCCATGGGAGAGCGTCACAGAGATGCTGCAGAAACTGAACTGGCAAACTCTTGAAGATAAATGTAAACTATCCTGAGAAAGCCTACTTACAAAGTTTCAGTCAAGATGACTCTAGGAACATATTAGAATGCCCTGCATGTTCTCATGTAGGAATCATGAGGACAAGATTAGATTAATTATAGCATGCACAGAGGTATTAAAACAATGATTCTTCCCACACTCCATACATGGATAGAGGAGCAAAAAATCCTAATAACTGGTACTACGGGATGTATCCTCTGCCATGCACTGGTTTGTCGAATATAGATGTAGATGCACAGCAGCAATTGATTGCCCATTACAAAAGTAGATCTCAACAAATGTTCATTGTTCCTTTACCCATTGCCCTTCATGGTGCCCTACTTAAATCACACGCTTTGTTGTCATACCCTGAATATGATTTCTGAGCCTAACAGTAGCCCATGCAGGTTTCATTTTACTTCACACAAATTAAGAAACATTCAAGTAAACCTAGACTTCAAGCAAAACAACAGTGACTGAATTCTGGGAACAACCAAAGGGTGATTTTTTTTTCTTTTAATTATGGAATCTGGCTCATCATATCACTGTAATCATTCAAAATAAGAACAAGAAATAATTAGCTCACACCTGTTAAAATACTCTATTGCTTTTGAGATTTGCTTGACACCATTGCCACTGTTGAAGTTTCTATCTACTTCAGTGAACTATTTCCTGTCCTGCAAGGCATTTATCTCCTGTCCTGTGGATTTTGAAGCACATTTCACTAATGCTGCCTAATCCTCCAGTCATTCCACAAGGCTGATACACAGACCATGGAAAATTTCATGAAAATGATAATGTGAAAATTAACATGAAATTGGTGGTTTTGATTGGAATCAGCAATTTCTATGAAATATTGTGATTTTTACCTTTTCTCACTTAAAAAGTTATAGCTCTGAAGATGAGATTACTAGTATTCATAACTGATACTTATAGAATGTTTTAACAGCATTTTGCCTTTTTCTCCTCAAGGCTGAGACTTGTGTATAATCTTAAAATGACAGTTCATTTCCCGCATATCAAATTACAATCTGATGTCAAAAATAGCACTGACACTAGGAAAAAAGGCCGAATTTGGCAACAAATACCCTGAAATTTACAAAAGAAATCACTGCAGAATTGGCAAAAGAAACAAATTTGCCAAAATAAAGAATTTAGCAAAAAAGTGACTGAACCTGGAAAAAAGATAACACTGAATCTGTCAGAAAAAGAGTAACACCAATCAACAAGCAAGAAAGTAGCTCCACCTTGGACAAAAAATAATACTGATTTTGGTGAAAAATCTCACTACATTTGGCAAAAAGTAACTTCAAATTTGGCAAAAAGTAACTTCAAATTTGGCAAAAAGTAACTTCAAATTTGGCAAAATGTAACTTCAAATTTGGCAAAATGTAACTTCAAATTTGGCAAAATGTAACATCCCATTTGCCAGATAATAGCACCAAAATTTCCAGACAATAGCACCAACATCGCCAGACAATAGCACCAACATTGCCAGACAATAGCACCAACATTGCCAGACAATAGCACCAACATTGCCAGGCAATAGCACCAACATTGCCAGGCAATAGCACCAACATTGCCAGGCAATAGCACCAACATTGCCAGGCAATAGCACCAACATTGCCAGGCAACACAAAAAAATTAAAAAATATAAAAATTGCTAAAAGTAACACCACAATTGGTGAAAATTAACACCGAAATAGGAGAAAATTAACAACAAAATTGACATAACATAACACTGAGATTGGTTGAAAAGTAATACCAAATTTGGCCACAAAACAAAACCATTTTTTCCTGTCCCTACTGATACAATGTGATGCAATTTCAACATGATAATAAAGTTTGTTAATCTCCCATTCGATTTCTGTCTATCATATTTGTGACTGCAGCTGCTTCATAAATGTGAGAACTGTGAATGAGTCCAATCATCATTTCAACTTTGAACCAGGTAATATTTTTAAAAATCTAGATACACAACTTTAAAAGTAACAGTAGTAAAGGATGATATGCTGCCTACCTGTTCCTTCAGCCGTTTCTCTAATTCATGTTTTGCCTTCTTGAGCTGCGCAACCTCTTCTTCAGTCTTGCCTCCAAAAGTAAGTTCATCTAATTCCTGTGTAAGAGCTGAAACTTTTTCTTCTTTGAGTTCCAATTCCAGCCGCACACCCTACAAAAAATGCAAACATTTTCCTCTATTACAATGTTTCACTACATTTCATAAATCATATAGTTGCTATGATTATATTTTATCATGTAGTCAAAAAGAATCTGCTTGCTATGGTTGCAGCATTTCAGTGACATTTGAAAGTTCGTATGGAAGTAGGTAAGAGCACGAATAATGGTTTTAATTTGATTGAAATACTATTTTGGGTCCCCACTACTTAAGCTTTGGCTGATACAGTCTGCATTATATTTCTGGTCAGGTAGTCTGCATTCTCAATGATTCTCACAGTATTACTTTATGGAAAGTTTCTTGTGAAAGAATATTTCTGAATATACACTCCTGGAAATGGAAAAAGAACACATTGACACCAGTGTCTCAGACCCACCATGCTTGCTCCGGACACTGCGAGAGGGCTGTACAAGCAATGATCACACGCACGGCACAGCGGACACACCAGGAACCGCGGTGTTGGCCGTCGAATGGCGCTAGCTGCGCAGCATTTGTGCACCGCCGCCGTCAGTGTCAGCCACTTTGCCATGGCATACGGAGCTCCATCGCAGTCTTTAACACTGGTAGCATGCCGCGACAGCGTGGACGTGAACCATATGTGCAGTTGACGGACTTTGAGCAAGGGCGTATAGTGGGCATGCGGGAGGCCAGGTGGACGTACCACCGAATTGCTCAACACGTGGGGCGTGAGGTCTCCACAGTACATCGATGTTGTCGCCAGTGGTCGGCAGAAGGTGCACGTGCCCGTCGACCTGGGACCGGACCGCAGCGACGCACGGATGCACGCCGAGACCGTAGGATCCTACGCAGTGCCGTAGGGGACCGCACCGCCACTTCCCAGCAAATTAGGGACACTGTTGCTCCTGGGGTATCGGCGAGGACCATTCGCAACCGTCTCCATGAAGCTGGGCTACGGTCCCGCACACCATTAGGCTGTCTTCCGCTCACGCCCCAACATCGTGCAGCCCGCCTCCAGTGGTGTCGCGACAGGCGTGAATGGAGGGACGAATGGAGACGTGTCGTCTTCAGCGATGAGAGTCGCTTCTACCTTGGTGCCAATGATGGTCGTATGCGTGTTTGGCGCCGTGCAGGTGAGCGCCACAATCAGGACTGCATACGACCGAGGCACACAGGGCCAACACCCGGCATCATGGTGTGGGGAGCGATCTCCTACACTGGCCGTACACCACTGGTGATCGTCGAGGGGACACTGAATAGTGCACGGTACATCCAAACCGTCATCGAACCCATCGTTCTACCATTCCTAGACCGGCAAGGGAACTTGCTGTTCCAACAGGACAATGCACGTCCGCATGTATCCCGTGCCACCCAACGTGCTCTAGAAGGTGTAAGTCAACTACCCTGGCCAGCAAGATCTCCGGATCTGTCCCCCATTGAGCATGTTTGGGACTGGATGAAGCGTCGTCTCACGCGGTCTGTACGTCCAGCACGAACGCTGGTCCAACTGAGGGGCCAGGTGGAAATGGCATGGCAAGCCGTTCCACAGGACTACATCCAGCATCTCTACGATCATCTCCATGGGAGAATAGCAGCCTGCATTGCTGCGAAAGGTGGATATACACTGTACTAGTGCCGACATTGTGCATGCTCTGTTGCCCATGTCTATGTGCCTGTGGTTCTGTCAGTGTGATCATGTGATGTATCTGACCCCAGGAATGTGTCAATAAAGTTTCCCCTTCCTGGGACAATGAATTCGCGGTGTTCTTATTTCAATTTCCAGGAGTGTATGTAAAAGAGTTAGGTGATTTGTACTTACACTCCTTTCTGGACTAGAAATAAATATACCATCTGAAACACTCTTTAAATTGGAAGGAAAATTCATCAGACAAAAAAAAAAAAAAAAAAAAATGAACAAGGAGACATAATAGCTGGCCTGTACGGGTCTTAAAAAGGTAAAATCTTAAGCAAATCTACCACTGCAAAAAAAGTTATTTTTTCTGCCTACTTTCCCTGACCATTATTGTACTTAAGACTCTGGATTTCGCTTTCTGCAAGGATGCACTAGACAATTATCTGTCTCTGTCAAATGGTCTTCACAAACAATTTGGATTTGGCTTTTCATCAGGTTTAACTATTAGTGGGTAAATGGTCTCACTGTTTACTCCAACGGAAAATTACAGTTTGTAAAAATCACAACTGAGTGACAAGGATTTCTTTTCTTTTTGGAAGAACAACGCCCCGGCCCAATGAAGCATCACTTGCCAGAATTGAAAGCTGTGAGAACTGAACAAGTAGTAATAGCAGAGGCACAAGCAGACAGAGTTTATTACATATGCAGCAGCTTTATTGGACATGGAAGCTGCAAATATCTACTGTAGTTTTTATGAAAGACCCATTTAAACATTCACTTAAACTATACTGAATCAGGTTTTCTGCAATTCTTTTAACAGATTTTAACAATGTTTCAAACTGAAAGGATGACAGATGCACAAACACTACTTAGTCTTAAAAGTTCACAGCCTGGATTAGACATGAGGTCTTAAACTTATCTCAAGTGATAATTTTCTGTAGCTTGCGAACAGAAATAATGACTGCAGGCACACCTACAATTATTGGTGCAATTCTTTGGTTCAAAATCATTAATAAATGGATGACATTCATGTTTTGAGATGAAGTGCGTGGTGTAATTATGTATAGTTATATTTGCATACTGCAGGCTGACTGAAGAGACTCATATGTTCCTTGTAATTGAGATATATGATCATAATCCCAGTAGCCAGCTAAGGGTTTTTATTTGCCCACATTTGTTCTCTCAGCGGTCCTTCCAATGCCCAAAGACTGTTTCTGACTAACTCTATTACTAGCCTATTTGGGAGCAAGGTACACAGTAGAGAAGATTACATAACAAAAATGCCTAGAGTCTTATCAAGAGTTTCAGTACCACCCAGTAACTCATGATTGTCAGTTATCAACTCAAAATGTTTGTAAGAACGAACTACCAATTCATACACTTACACTTAGATCCTGCTCAAGAGAATACTTTTCTGCAATGGCCAAATCTTTTTCACGTGAAATACGCTCCTTCTGCTGCTTTTCTTGTCGTAGTTCATCCTGAAGCAACTGAAGTTCGGAGTCAAACCTGTGAAGACAGATGTATCAATTAACTTCAATTTTAGAAGTTTAAAATCCCTACTGATATGTCTAAAATGTACATTTTCTGTTTTGTGTATTCCTTTGCAACAATTGGAAAATATCAGACTAACATAGTTTTCTCCAAAAAATTGTACTCCGTTTGCAGGTGTGTGTGTGTGTGTGTGTGTGTGTGTGTGTGTGTGTGTGTGTGTGTGTGTGTTTTCAGTTTACAGTTCCATGTGTAAATTACGATCTAAAACTGAAAATGAAATCAAGCTATTTTGTACTAGTACTCAATAGCACATCAAGTCCTTGACACGCAAAATTTATTGGTGAACTCCTGCCTACCTTTCTGCAATTAAGAGTCAATGGGTTATACACTTACTCAGACAGGAGGACACATTTCCCGTGACTTTAAAAGAGAAACTTCAATGATATAGGAGTGTAATCTGCATGACTGCCTCAAATAATTGTTGTTAACACAGGTGTTACTGATAAAAAAATATATTAATAACAGGAGGAAGAAGGAAAAAAGAAAAAACTATAAAATAAGATATGAACAGCATACATCACACAAAACTGCAATCCTATCAGAGAGCAGAAAATGCAGGCAGTCAACCCTAAATTAAGACAAATACTTACTTGCGCTGCTTTTTCTCCAGAAGATTGTTCCGAGAATTCTGTTCCTCTAGCAAAAGACGGAGGTCGCTCATTTCTGCATTCAGCTTCTGCACTTTCCTCTTCCATTGTCCGACAACTTGCCGCTGTTCTTCCACTTCCTCATAAGCATCTGCCAACTAAAGAAATAAAAGTTTCCAGATAATTTGTTAATACACATAGTCGTTCAATATTTTTTTGCACCAAAAGCTGCAAGGACTCTAGCAATGAGCCTCCTTTGAGGAGTACCCACACTTTTTTTTTTAACCCTCTGACTGCTATAGACGTGTTCTCTGCATTCTGTGCTGAGAATGGCTCTGTTGTCACTGTACTAATCACTTAATGCTGAGAGATGGCATTCTGGCTGCCCTGAAATATTTATCATCATATTTTAAGAAAACTATTTGATTTGATTTTTGAGCTTCTTACAGTCTGATAGCTTCACTTGGTAAAGGACTGAATTTCTTTTCATTATTCATCATAGTTACTGTGCAGTATCAAACTAAGCACTGCACAAAATTTTCAAGAGTTTGCTGATGTAAAGACACATTGCACAGACTTAGCGTATGGTTCATTTTCACTCATACATAGCTGTGTATGAAATGTAAATAAATAAGACATCAAAGTTTTATTTAAAATTGAGAGCAGAATGAAATTTCATTGCGTTCTTGAGTTATTAGTTTCTAAATCCAATGGATGGTCAGCACAGCACCCCCTATTCTGTCCCTGCACATTAGGAACCATGGCATCATAACAATCGTAATATTTAATAAACTGTTTAATATACAAAAAAAGAAGGTCTTTTGCAAATAATTTGATGCAAAGAGGCACATATATTGCAATATAAATACTTGAATGTATTTTATTCTCTAAGATACGTAAGTAACTTTTGCCCAACAATTAAGACAGTCAGCACATCTGGATGTGAAAACAAGTCAATAGTGCTTAAGGAAAATGCAGAGGCTGCATTTAAACATGTCCTCAGCACCTGGGGAGCAGTGAAGCATGACAAAGTGTGTCACCCACAGCACTCAATGGGTTAAGTGTACTTGTGAACGATGATCACATTAATGCACAAAACATAGTTATGACTAACAGCAGAAGTGTAAAAAAACCAGAGACACTGGTCATCTTCAGAACATGAAACCCCACTTCTTTGAGAATAAGATTAAACACTGAACATGTTTTATATAGAATCATCTAACCATGTGTCATCTTATTAACAGCACATCAGAACAGTACAACATCATACTAAAATAAAATTAGTTTGGATTTTTGGCCAGAATTCTACTTCAATACACAAGCTTACAAATTCTAAAGTTGTTGCAAAATATCAGTGAGTAATTCATCATGAACATGCCACACAGGCTAACTGTCAAACTGCAAAAATCTACTTCTGTAATGGTTTGTGGTTTGATTTCTGTCTTCATTTTCTACTGCAATTTTTTAATACTCACAGTAACTTAGAGCTGTTTAAGCTTTAAACATGACTGTGTTTAAAAAGACTTCATTTTCGTGACAAACAGGTGCAATTATTTTAATTTTACTTAAAAATCTCATATTCTTGGTTGTGTGACATCTCAGTAGGTCACAGAATAGTACCGTTTTTGATAGACTTTAAAAGTACATTATGGTTCAATACACACAAAAAATCTTTCTTGCAACACAAAGTTACAGATGAAATAAAAACAATGGCATGAGTAACAGTAACCATTCTCAGTACAGCAATGCCATTAAACAATGGACAGACATGCTGTCGGAAGGAGAAATCAAGTTTAAAAATTGAGTTGCAATTTTCAGATTGTTGGTAATGTGCTTACCCACTTCTCACTACATAACGCTATTATATGGTGAGTACGACTATTAATTCTGTTGCCTGTACAGGTGGCCAACATTCTCATAATCTGACAAAATGTTGTATTGTTGGCCCTGTTAATGTGGGAATGTGTGCCATTTAACTTCCTTAATACTCGTTAGTTTATCTAAAGGTTTTTAAAAGCCTACACTAGAAAATATACAGTTCTCTGCCATGTAATTTAGCCACATGAAACTATTTCTGCAGCCTAACTGATCACCTTTTTCTCCAATTGTTTCTTAAGTGCAACAAGCTGCTCAAGGTCATCTTCATGTTGCTGTTGCAGGCGACGGCGTGTAAACTCCAGTTCACGCACAGCCCGCTCATAACGCTGCTTGTACACACTTCCCGATGAGTCCTCCCCATCACCCTCATCATCTGATCCCAAGCCGTTCACCTCAGCTGCAGATCGCATACACAACAATTCCATTTCCAGTCGCTCTGAAGTCTGTTGCAGATTCTGCTTCTGATACTGAAATAGTAATTCATATGGAACAAGTGCATAAGCAAATTAGTATATTGATGTATCAATAGAACAACTACTCTTGTTCAACATTAAAATGAACATTAATGATATGGTATACCTCCTACTAACAACTAGTCAAACAGTCTTCACGGGTGTGCCACCAGCGAGGTTCAACCACCTGACGATGTCGGACAGTTGCTCCGAGGAAACATTGTGGGATTTGCACGTCATCCGGCGGCACACCCATGAACACTATTTACAACATATCTGCCGGGAAAACCTGAAGAGTCACAACTAGTCAAACACTTGCAAGAAAAGGTGGGAAAGAAGAAGGAGACAAGGTGGGAAAGAAGAAGGAGAAAAGGAGGGAAAGAAGAAGGAGAAAAAGAAGAAACATAATGTTTATTGTGGATATGATCTATGGAACAACTAACTAACTCCCTCACTTAGCCATTGAACTCTTCAGGAGACAAGCAATGAAGTCTGGGTGCAGCTGTTAACAACTACTTCTCCCTCCTCATGTAACATTCAATTATCATTCAATTTAGAGGAAAGTGTTGTGAGTGAAATGTATCAGAATATCGGAACAGTGAGTATAATACAATGTAAACTCAGAAGCTCATACTAGCATATAGATATGCCAGAAAGTTCTCTGCATGTAAGAAATTACAGACACACATGAAACACTCATCTAAAAGGAAATTTAGAAACAAATAATTTTGTCCTCAGTCACACATGCAATATAATGTTCCCCTCTAATTTCTAACAGTTTCTACCACTTTGTAAAAAGTGGCTTCTTATAATTTGAAAGTTTGCAACTTATTTTTATTTTAAGATATTCTTCAATCCTTTAAATTATTTCTGGTATGCTTTGTCTCTATTGTTGTTACTGTTTAGTTACATTAATGGTAATCTCACTCTCACACTCTCTCACACACTCTCACTCTCTCTCTCTCTCTCTCTCTCTCTCTCTCTCTCTCTCTCTCGTTGCACATCTCTATTCCCTCTGCATACTAATAGAGCATATTCTGATGCAACAACTGTAAACCACCCCTATTATCTGCCTCTGTGACAGTCTGTTCCATATATATTGTGTTCCATATAGGTTTCCCTTTGTTGCCTTTCCAGTGAAACAAACAAAACTAATTTGAATCACTGATGTAAATTAGGATCCAAGAACTTTAAGACAATTGGTAAAATACTGTAAACAACAATAACATTTTTCAAATGTTTACAGCCACATTAAGTTGTATGGTTAGCTAGTGCAGTGACCTGAAGACTGTTAAGACTGCTCCTCTCAATATATGGCAAATGTGATGACCAAAGAAGTGACTTGTGATCAGATAGCATCATTGGGCAGTAATGGCATGCGAAAATCAGTACTTGGGTACAGAAAAAACTGTCATAAGCAAATGTGAGTCGAGTGTACCATACATTATGCCAAGACTTTATCAGCCTCTAGAATTCGGTGTTTCTGATAGAAATGTTCACTGCAAACTGAACAGACAGCAGCATGGCCAAATCACAATCTTCAGATCATTCATCATTTTCAATAATCTTTTAGCATGATAGAATAGGTGCCATGTGTGTACAATGAATTGCAACAAAGACTGAAATAGATTAAATGGTCAGCCAGTTACCTTCCATCTTTTTCTTGTGTTTATGATGGCAGACACTTTTAGAAACATACACTATAGTGTCTGCTTGACACTTAAAAATATAGAGCATGTCGTATGATTTTGTAGCCTTTAGTTTTCACAGCAGTCCATTAGTCTTCTTGTTACTTTATAAGGACAAATAGTGACCCAGTTGTACATTTTATGTGACCAAGTACTTCATATAACACAGTTTTTATTTTCTAAAAAGCACACCATTTTCCAAGATGACAATTCTCCACTTTGCACAACTAATGCTGTTAAGATATGGTTTCATGGCATCGAATGAACTTAAGTCGCAGAGGAAAAGTAAAGGCATGGCAGTGTAAAATGAATGGAGTTGCTCTACATTTAGAAGACTCTTTAGAGGTCTACCATATCCAACAGTTGTACTAGCTGATATAAAAAACAATCATATGAGCTGATATGAATAAATCTGATTTTACAGCAACCAGTAGGGTATTTAAATACAATGTCACTGAGTTAATGACATGGGCATAAATTTCAAAATAATTATTCACACATAGACATTATTAAGAACATATGTTCAATTTTAGAGCAGAGGAACCAGTGCAGACTCGTTACTGTACTATCACTAATGGAACAAACTGATGCAACACATAACGAATGATACATAATTTTGCTGCTTCCATCAATTTCTTGAATCAAAAATATGTAATAAGATGAGAGAAAAATATGTAATAAGATGAGATGAAAATTTTCTTAATGTATCTTACAAAGAAAGAAAAAATGAAGAGAATGTGGCACAATTTTATTTTAGTATTGTACCTGGACTTCTGAAAGTTCTTTCTCAAGTCGCAGACGTTCAGCAGTTTCTGCTTCCAAACGCTCTGTAGCAAGTGTTGCTGTTGAGTGCTCTTCAGCCAGGTCTGCTGTCATTTCACTCAGCTGTAATGCAAGATGTTATAAGATTACCACATAAAAAGTATGCAGAAAGGTTCCTCTCTGCAGTTTTTACCTTAATGTATGATTTCTCATCAGGATGGCATCTAAATATGCAGGTCAACACCTACAACTACAGTACAAAGAAAATTTATTGAATATTGTGAATAAATGTACGATGGTGTCATAGAAAAAAGTTGTAAACATTCTGTCTGATACAATGTTAATGCATAAATGATTTCCATGTCATAAGCCATAACTTTCACATGTTATTTGGCTTTATAACAGCTTGAGGGCAGGATACCCTATCTAGTTTTGTTATATATGAATGGCATAATCTTTTTATAAGCATAAAATGTTGATAGGAGGTCTCTTTTTCAATTCAATGACGAGGTGTTAGTCTGATTAATTAGAAAGTTCACTCAGAAATGTTAATAAATAAAACAAGCTGACCAACCAACCAAGTGACACTACACAATTATACAAAAATTCCTCAAACATGAACTTAACCAATAACTTTAAAATAATTAATAGGCCATTTTACAATTACAATGTTGCACTTTAATAATTTTATGTGCCCCCCTCCCCTCCACCATGAACATTTATGAAATCAATAATTCTATCCCTCTTTCAATATCTAATTGCAAACAATTTAAACTTACACTCATTTACTATTGCACAGCGTGATTTGTAACGAACAAAATATTATGCATGTAACTTTTATTTCCAAACCAAAACCCTTCTTTCCTATCAAATTTCAATTATTTTCCAAAATTTATGAAATAATATTAATATCTTATGTACCTCGTCTGAACATTTTCTGGGGCCATTTTGATGCTTTCTCATCCTCCTTTCCAAATTCCCTACACATGTACAGGTAACAGCAGCAAAACATTAGATATTACTGAAAAATTTGTTACCTTCCAATGTACGAGTACCGAGTCACACATTTACATTTTGAAGCAACTAGATCTCTTGAAAAACTGATAGCTTTCACAGAAAACTGGGATAGTAATTTTATTACTCTGTTTTGCATTTTAAAAGTAAGTAACAGTGAAGATAATAGAAGATATTTACTTTCAGCTAAAACAAGAATGTCTTCGGGTATTGTCAGCTTGGTAGATCAGTGGAGAAGAATTAGTGAGCTATTTATAAACTGACATTGACAACCCTGATGATTTTCTCTAAATGCTCTCTTTAAACCAATCTTCTTTGTTAGACTTAAAGATGACCAGAAACGAAGATACTTTGTTTATACAATAATGAAACTTTGCTAATGAATATAGCATTGATCATCCATAATATTTTAAAAAATACAGCCCACTAATTCAATGATTATGTATTAATACAAATTGTGTCAGACATAGCAAATACTATTCAACTCAATAAACACTAGCAACAGCAAATTATTTTTACAAAGTTTCAGTTTTATCCTTGGCATATCTAGCAGCTTATTTTACAAAGCTCTCAAAAGTATTACCTGTAATATGAAACCCTCTCTAATAACTGCAGATTATTAAGTTACTTCAATAAACATACAACACTGTGAAGAAGAAAATCAAGTATTAACTATCCTAATGTGGGCATGAAAAAAAATATAATTTGTATAATGGGCAACTGTAATATTGGAAACCTCTGTAGCACTATGAAGGTGTCAATAGCAATGCACAAGTAGGTCATTAAAAATACAATTTCCTGCACCTCATCAGCTTCATCCAAAGTCTCATCATCATTTGGCAAGCCACCACGATCCGTGTCTCCTTCCGTTATCTTGGCCATGCTGGGGGATCGAGATGTTCTTGACCTGCTGAAGAGCTGAAATCCCTTTATGAGAATGTTCGTAGCACTCTTATTTCTTCCACCATATTTGATCCTACGCTTGTCTTCAGGAAGAGACGCTTGTGAAATATCGTCAGGGTCCTTCCTCCCGAGCCTGCGCCACTCATCCATAACGTGGTCACTCCTACGCAGAAACTCTGAGATCTTGTTAGACAGAGCAGATGACGCTGTCGAGGCATCGAGGTGAGCAGCAACGGGCTTAAATTGCTGGTGTACTGTTTGCTTTTTGCCACCAATTAGAAAACTCAATCCAGCCCCAAACACAACAGGGGACTTTTCTTTCCCCTGAAGTGAGCTCAAATCTACATTGGCACTAGTCTGTGGAAACACTCTCCGAGGCACACTTGAATCTCGGCTGTAGGACCTCCTCGAAAAGGAACTGACTGATGAAACAGACTGGAGGTAAGGAGATTCTGACCTTGAACTAGGAAGAGTAAAATCCGAAGCAACTGATGTTCCTCTTCCATCATGGGATGGGCTGAAAGGTGCACCACCAGGTGATATTCCTCTTGATGGACTGAATGGTGTCCTACTTGGAGACATCCTGTCCCTCGCATAATTTGGTAGGTCATTAGATAGAGAGCCTTTCCTGGTTGGACTGAAAATACCAGTAGAAGGTGATCGAACATCCCTGCTTGGACTAAAAGTTCTTTCTCGTTCTCTAATCGGAGAGAACAATTCTCTAGACCCCGAAGTGAGAGAACCTCGTTTCGGCAAAGGTGGCCTCCCAGGTGGCATTCCATTCTGGAGATATGTTGTTGAGTACCCAGTTGAAGCTTTTTCTGGTAGTCCTCCAGTAGTAACTGCTCTTCTTACAGGCTGGATAATTCTCTTGTGAGGAGACAGAAGTGAAGATGCAGGAGAGTATCTCTGGTTATCCACTATTCCAGGACCAAACCGTGAACTTCCAGGAAGCATAATTATTGTTAACGTGATTTATGCACACATTTTTAATTTCTGGTAGTTATGTTTAACTGTTTATATCACCAAACAGAGGTAAATTAATGTCGTCAGAGGGACTGGTTACATTTAGTTGAAATGCACTGTCTATTGTTGTTAAAACACTACAGTTCTGAGAAACTGCCACTCGTTATTTGGGGCTACATGGTGCCCAGGCAGCAGCCCGGCACAGACTGAACACTCCCAGCCCAGGCTCCTATGCCTGTGGGCAAGTTGCCAAGCTCAGATGCACTCCGGCACACAAACATCCACCAGACTAGCAGTTCCCTCTCTGTGAGTCAGAGCAGGAAAAACCAAGTGTGTTTTGGAGAGCAATTTTGAAAAGCGAATCTCCTCAAGATGCAGGAAAATGGAAACACAGCTTAATCAGCAAATCTTCCATTTTCTCTCAGAGCTGTCTCCTTACTGGTATAAAACAGGCAAATCAAATCTCCTGCAAAACTGAGTAAACTTATTTTATTTCAGAGAAAAGTTTTGAAACTCTAGAACATACTGTATTTGTTTGTTAAGGAATACATTATTAGTTAGATTATGTGGGAAGAATTAGTTTTAGATAAACTGCAACACATAGGTGAAAACAAATCAGAGAAAAAGTATGAGAGAGAGAGAGAGAGAGAGAGAGAGAGAGAGAGAGAGAGATGGCAGTAAGTGCATAAAATGTGTGAAAAATTCAATACTCTAGCAGTAAAGTAAATGATCCACTCTTAGTCAATTGCAGTTTCTATTAATTAACAAAATTTAACTGAGCACACTCATGCATTTCAAATGCACCTGTTCTTGCCTCAAAGAACACATGCTAAAAGCACGCATCAATATTTGTCATGTGACATCACAACTAACACCATCAACTACAGCTGTCTAATGTAGACACAACACAGGCATCTCACGGATTTAAAACTGTCAGATAAAGAAGTAAAATTAGTGGTGTCTAACCATTTGTATGGGAGTAACTCAAATCAGTGCAAATGTGTACAAAAGCACAATTTTTAAAATGTACAAACAGGTTAGCATGGCACTTATCTAACAAGTCTTTCCTGTAAACGAAACTATCAAGTGAGGGGATAACACAAAGAGAAACAGTTTGTCAAGTTGACACTGTCTTCATTTTCTATGTCTTTGCAACTATTTTATTATCCTGGTTGTTGTATGAAATGTCAAAGTCAGCAGATGATATACTCTGTGCATAAACATTCAGTTTATAACAAAACCCTCCAAGACAACATAATGTATCACTGCTGTCTGATTGCTGCTGTATTTCAGGACACAGCTAGCATACGAGTGAGTATATTTAGCTTTCCCTCAAGGCAAGAGACAACTGTGGCAGATGCCCCTGGCATCATGCCAGAAACTCAGTCTTTCTTCGACAAGACCGGACATTGAAATGGCTACTAAATCAGTTCTAAGTGCTTGCTTACTTTTGCTGACTGGAAGTGACTGGGGTTCCATATACTACTGAGAAAATTACTTGAACAGAAGAAAAAAATTACTCTGAGTACTTGTGTCAGAGCTCATCATGTGCAGCAGGAAAGGTTTTGTGCAGAACTGCAATACACAGACTGTATCAAACATTGCACTTTTTGAATAAGGAGAAAATGCATTCAATAAACACTATGTAGATTAATAGTTTGAGTCTTTTGATGTTAACAGCCAAATATCATGCAAAATTGCCATTAAAATAAAGATTTTTTCTTTTCCACTCATTTGGAAACTGAATCTTTTTCTTCTTTTGCATACTTTGACAGATAGAAAACCATCACAACAATAATTTTCCAAAACACACACACACACACACACACACACACACACACACACACACACACACAGGTTTAAAACCATTATATGAAGTAAAAATTAATGTGAAAATACATGAGTTGACAAAGCTTTTTCTCCACATATGTAGTTGCACATAACGCACAATACGCTAACTGTAATAACTATAATGACTGCATTTATACGCATTAGAAACAATGGCTGTATGAATTATCATTTCAAAGTGTCTACACAAATATTCACATGGTTACAGTTTACACTTACCTTTGCTTCCAGACGATCTGTATCGTGTTTCAAGTGAGTGCGTTCCTGCTCCAACTTCTCTACTTTTGCTCTGAGGGCTTCCAGTTCCTCCTAAAAAGAGTTGTCATTTTTAGTAAATGTTCCTGAATGTAAGATGAATGTGAATTAAAAAATATAGGTTTCAGTTTAAAGAATTTTTCAACTATTAAATATCATGTGTAAAAGCAGCAAGTGTTTGTTGGTCTTGGATTCTTAATGCCTGACAAAACAAAATGTGTACTCATTACTAAGTCTATGCAACAGAGAACAACCAATCACACTAAAATACCCATTCTTGTCCCATACCTTATAGTCTGAAATCAAGCATTGAGAACAATAAATGTTTTTATTAACTAAACTACTGAAATTTTAAAAATGGAGAAACTAACTCTCAGAAAACTGAATCACCAAAAAATCCCCTCAGAGAGACGTACTTACCCAGAATAGAACTTGTTAATCACTGTATTGTGAGAAAAAGAGAAAATGCAGTATCATCAGTTATGTGAGAAAGTATATAATGTTTGAAAGTATCATCTTCATTTTATGTAAATCAAGATGTGCTTTCTCTAGAGATCACTGTGAAAGAACAGAGAGTGTAGAACCCAGTGCCAGTGCACAGGCAATTCTTCTTAAATGTCACAAAGGAGTCCACAAAGCTAAAAACTCTGTGCAGCAGACAAACCATCTTCAACAGTGTCACATGCCTCCACTCCATGAGGCACTGTGGAGAGATTTGGAATTTAATCCAGATCATTGGTGGGGTAATTCATCAAGCCAAGCTAAAGTTTTCCGGGCACAAAAACGTGCAGTAAGAATTATATGTGGTGTGAACTCAAGAACATCCTGCAGAAGCCTGTTTAGGGAACTAGGGATACTAACTACAGCTTCCCAATATATTTATTCCTTAATGAAATTTGTCATTAAAAATATATCACTTTTTCAAACCAACAGCTCAATTCATGGAATCAATACTAGAAATAAGAATAATCTTCACAAGGATTTAAAGTCACTTAGTCTTGTACAAAAAGGTGTGCATTATTCAGGAACACACATTTTCAATAACTTGCCAGCAGCCATAAAAAGCTTAACAACCAATGAAATTCAGTTTAAGAGAAGCCTAAAGGATTTATTGGTGGCCAACTCCTCCTACTCCATTGATGAATTTCTGAGGAAAACCAACTGATTTGTATATAAGTACAACATAACTTCTGCACAATTTCAGTGCAGTAATGTGTTCACTGAAAATTTGTGTGTGTGTGTGTGTGTGTGTGTGTGTGTGTGTGTGTGTGTGTGTGTGTGTAAGTATAATCTAACTTCTGCACCATTTCAGTGCAGTAATGTGTTCATTGTCAATAAGTATTACAGTAGTTGTATTACATGTTTCTTACCTTATAAATAAATATAAAACTTTTTTATTTTAAATTCAGTGCAATAGTATTTGTAAAATGACTCTTAGTGTTCATTAAAAAATGACGATCATTCCACTTGGGACCTGTGGAATGGTACATTAGCTTATTTGTTTTAGTTTAAATATTTGTCATGTATTGTTGTTTTTCTGACATGTTCCACATCCTGGAGGACCTCCTCACTACGGATCAATTGGAATGAAAGTAAATCTAATCTAATCTAATCTATTCTGGTGGTAAAGAACTACATGCTATGACCTCTCCTTCCATTTCCAGCCAAATAATGCTTTCTCCCACTATCAGGATTGTAATATACTAACCTTTAGTCGATAACCACTGAACAAGTACCTGTTAGAGGCCTCAACTGGAGACTTCCAAGTGTAACAAAATTAACTCATCACATTGGAGGAAGTGCCGAGTCACAGAAAAGAACAATGAAAAAGACTGTTGAAATATTGCACTTTCTTGTTCAAAAGTTTAATATTTTAAATGGTTTTTTTCCATTGTGCCTGTTTGTCACTCAGTGTTGTCTGTATGTGATAAGTAGCAACCTATACTTTCTGTATTATAGTTATTCAATCCAGGACTTTTCATTATTTGAAACAGAATTAAAGTAATTTACTGATAAGAAGCCCGAAAGAGCTGATACTATATTATTTCCAGAACATAGTATCTGAATATTAAAAGGTTAAATTTTTTCAGCACTGTTTTGTATAACCACATATGTCATTTAATGGATACAGCCATGTGGTTTATATGTAAATCTTTCATCATTCTTTTACTTCTTACTTTTAACATATAACAGATGTTTCCCTAAAACCATACGAATATTTTACATGACACGTGGTATCTAGTCCATATCTAGCAGTTTTAAAGGCAATGAGATGTTATGAAGAACTGTACTTCTAAGTTTATTAGCTGCAGTACAAGCAAAGCAAAATTTAAGGAAAATCAGCACTTATAATGATTAAAAAAAGGGGGGGGGGTTTCTGTCTTTTTCAGAGTGTGTCACAGAAGCACAGATCTGATATGACACAAATCTTCACATTTTGATGTGATGACACATAAATGGATCCACATTATGAGTAGCAGTTCCAAACTTGCCAGCAAAAGTGTCAGCTATTTGAAGCACCTTGCCTCTCCTGCATGTCACCTAGCTAGCAAATTAAAAATAAAACAAAAAATCTGTGAAACTGGCAATAAAGGATCTTATCTCAAGTCATCTACATTGACTCAGTCATTATCTCATAACTTCTTCACAATACAAAATCTCAATTGATATCTTTACTATGAATCTTGATTTACACACCTTATCATCCTACTTTAACATACATTGTCCATATTAAATCACAAAAGGTGTCCTTTTGAAGACAATTACAGCAATTTGCTTAGCACTTAATGTTTATGGATCACGTTCTCACTTGTTTCTCTACAGGAGCCTCTACCATGAACCCTACCATTCCATGATACACTCTCAAAACATGAATAAATGGTACCTAGTTATGATTATCTATGCTGTGTACACAAATGGTAGTTTAGTTCAAATAATCCTAAATATCCAAACACTAAACCAAATTAAACAATTTTTCAGTTGACCTTTAAAGTTGCTCTTGTGATACATGAACTGTTTGGGTAAAAAACACAGCCAGTTTGTAAATACTATCAAGCTTAAAGGTAGAGCTCAGTAAGAAAATACAAAATCCAAAGGTACAATACAGTGAAACTTGCAGAGGATATTGCATTCCTCATATCTACACTAAAGAGCTAACTTCAAGAGTTTGGGAAGCTGACATATCACCACAAGTGAGGTTTAATGATGACGTTTTGTTCCTTCAAATAAATTAAAAAGGCCACTAATACCACAACAAAACTATTTGTCATCAGTGTGTTAAGAAAATCTAAGGGAATGTTACATGATCAGTTTTCTACAGAAGTAAGTCTACTTTCCACAAATTTCATTCAGATTTATTTATTTCCTTATTTATTTATATATTTTGGGCGGGGAGGATAGGGTGTGGCAGTATTTGAGAGGAAGGTCTAAGAACAGTACAACAAACAACAACCTCCAACCACTCACATCTTACAATATAAAATACTGCATGCAATGGAAACAGCTATGGTGACAACTAACCGTCTTGGCTCTCAGTTCTTCTTCAGTGCGGTGTACATTGAGAAGGGGAGTGACTCGGACCAGAAGTCGCCACCATGGCCAATCACGGATCAACAGAAACTTGCGAACATTGCGCTGTATGCAGCGCACTGCCAGGTCCTGGATCTGCAATTTATGCACAACATTAGCTCAAAGCATTTAGCTATACCTATAATATAGCATTTTTTCCAAAGTTAACCATCCAGATTAATTATGAGGTTTCTTCCACGCAACACGAATCATCATTTACAGGGAAACTGACTAAGGAGGAGGACAAAATGGGTAATAGTGAAACCTACTGTGGGGTACTCCTAGATATCCTTTTAATGGACACTCTTGTTCATTGCTTTTGGCAATTAAATCTTTTACTTATGGCCCTCCCTCTTTCGATTTGTCTCCTCAAGGGAAAGTGGGAGGGGGGGGGGGTGCTGTAAATACCAGCAACCTATATTTTATAAATCTGGTTTATTTACGTTGTCAGCTGGCTTACTATTCCATTTGTGTGAACAATGTCATAATTATTAGATCATTCTGACTTACATTGTACTAATTATGAATGAATATACAACAAATCCAGCAATCTACTAAAGCATTTGCTCTATGCAACATTAGATTTTAATGTTAATCTTTCTTAAAGAATGTGTTTGGACATTGATGATACAACAGGAAGAGAGCAGTTACTCTTTTCATAATGAAATGATAATTTTATAGCATCAGTATTTTAACACATTACATGTCTGAATAGAAAATAGAAAACAGGAATGAATAATTCAAAAAATGGATGTATGTTGTCACTGCAATGAATGCTGAAGTGATAAAACGTAAAAACAGAATAAAAAACATACATTCCCTATATCAGTATTGCTAATTTTCATACTAATGGCTTAGTGGTCAATGTTTACGTCGTCATACGGACAAACATATGCATATTCAGATATGGGAAGTAAATGTATTTCAAGGTACCTCTTATCTACATCTAGATCTACATGCATACCCTGAAAATCACTGTGTAATGCATATTAGTGGGTATTCTCCAGTGTTCTAGTTAGTATGTGTTCTTCTCACTCCATTCACATATGAATCACAGGAACAATGATTGTTTAAATGCCTCTGTGTGTGCTACAATTAATCTAATCTTATCCTCACAATCCTTGCAGAAGCAATATGTAGGATGTTGTGGTGTATTCCTAGATTCATTGTTTAAAGGTGGTTTTTGAAACTTCATAAATAAACTTTCTTGGGATAGTTTACATCTATTTTGAAGCATCTGCCAGTTCCTAAGTCTAAAGTCATTTTTTTCCAAACATAGAATATGTTTTTGTTATTTTTCAAGGACTATCAATTTCCATGTTATTGTTTCATTCCATATTTAACAGGGTTTACTGTGTTCAACTGAGGAAAAAATTTTAAATGATAGGATTTATTCATATGTATGAGCACCGTTAAAACAGGCAACATTTTAAAACTGTTGTGTTAAGGTACCCATGAAATTGTAGGACTGGTGGATCAAAGGCGATTACAGAAACAGCAAACCTTGAGCTTATGAAGCTTGCGCCGAGCTAAATATCCTCGGCACTGTGCTTGTAGCCTCACAACATGGTCAGTTAGCCGTTCGTCTCGCTGAGCCTCCAATTGTGCAAGAACACCAGAACGGAAGAATATCTGCAAGAAGAGAGTATATCAGTGAGATTAGTCACATTACACAGCTAGTTGGAATGAATCAAGTATATATGTCAAATTGGTAAGCAGTTGAATCTTAAATAAAGGATGAGACAAGGTTTACACAGAAAGTATTACTTTAGTATTACAGGAAAAGGATATCAAATATATCCTACTTTTGCACTGGATAGAACAATATAAATGTAATGTGTAATTTTGTCACAGAAGCAAACTTCTATAGAAACTGTTTCTCTCTTGAATTTTGTGTATATAATTTTAAAAAATTACATGGTTTATAGAGTTTACTTGTCAAGATACACTATTTTCAACAAGCACAACCACTATGTAATTTTCTACTTGAAGCATCACACTTCACTATGATAACTTCATACAAGTTACTGAAATCTCAACTGTAGAAGACAATTAACCTTTTCTGTCATCTCTTAATTATTAAGTGGATTGATCAACTCAAAAATTGTTCTTATTGTGTTTATTAAACAAAACCGTAGGAATAGCATACCCGTAGTGGAAACCACCGAGTGGTCATGCCTAGCGTGATACTGAGAGACAAGAAATGAAGTCACTTGAAATTCCACAACCCACAAATGATGATCAATGCAGTCATTAGGCATATTGCCAGCAGGACTGGTGCCATCTGAAGAATTTAGAGTGACAAGGGAAACAAAGCTAGGTCATGCAATTAGTACTTAGTGAAAACCATGAAAAAATTACCTCCAGCTCAGTCCTGTAGCGTGAATCTGAAATCTGGCGTCCTGTATATGCACGAACCACTCCAATGCCTCCACCAGGTGATAGTATGTTGCTATAGTCAGTCTTCTGGTTTTTTATTTTTTCCACTTTTCTTTGTTTTACATCCTCAACAACTTTACTACTTTTCTCCATATTTTTAAAAAGTGGATCCACTTCCTCTTTTGATAACTTTGGAAAACCAGTCCAATAGCCACCACTATGATATAGATGTATTAACCCATACAGTGATTTTTGAGAGTCACTAGACAAGCTTCGTAAATGCCGAAACACATTTCCAACATTTGCTTTATCATCAGTACTGTTGCTTTTTGAATCTCCAGTGTCTTCATTTGCATTGAGACTTGTTGAAATTGTCATTTTGTTACCAAGTTTTTCATTTTTGAGAACCAGCTGTTTGACATTTACATTTTTACAATCATCCGTTACATTTTTTTGTGTCAAAACCACATCACTTTTCGGATGTATAGCTTGAGTTTTATCCGTTTTATTATTCAGAGATTCAGTTGAAAAGAAATCACGTTTCAATGTTGATTTTATTGGGACACCACCACCAGCTTTTGCCAGAGGTGAATTCGATCTGACATTTGTAGGCTTATGATTTCTGTCTTGCATGCGACTTTTCTCTGGAGAGTGTTGACGGGGACCATCACTTCTGGATCTATTTGTTTCTGAGAACACAGTAGTCTTACATCTGTCAACAGATTTTGATCTCACAATTTTCTTGTCAGGCTGTGACACCAAGCATACATTTCTAGGAGAGCTCTTACTGCTTAGAACTGTTTCAGAGGTTGTTCTTTTACTTGTCTCACTGGCAGATCTGTTATGATTTGGTTTTGAAGAATAAACTGCATGTTTATCTGCCAGTCTTTTCCCTGAATGAGACACTAAATCTTCACACTCCTTTTCCAATTCTTCATATTTCTGTAGCACACACTGAAGGTCACTTTTACCACACACCACTATGTCTTTTTGGTTATTATTCTTTGTTTGAACATCACCATTGCTAACAGCCACGGAATGGTCACTGAAGACTGGAGGGCTCGGTGAAGGAAGTCTTCTCGGTATTCTACTAGGTAAATGATTGCCGTACCGCATGTGACTAAAAGAAAGGTCATTTATGTTGACAGCACTAACAGCACGACTAAGTGATTTGTTCTGCATTGCAGATAATGACGGCCGTGGTGGCAATGGTGGTGCACTTTCTTCATGCCTTACATTTATATTCAGAGCTTCATTTGTTAGTGATGGCTGGCTATACGATCTTGCACGTAACTTACCCCAGACTGAACTTTTCCCATTAAAACACATCTTTCGTGGGGGCACTGGAGGTTGCTGCTGCTCTTGACTTGATGCTACATTATAATTGATGGGAATAACTGTTGGTGAAAATGTCACAGCACCAGGAGCACTACTGGAATCCCCAGCAGGTGCCAGTGCAGTCTTTTCAGTACCACTACTACTGGAGTTTGGCACATAGTTAACAGCAATCACTGTTGACAAATTGTCACAGGAATTGCTCATTCGTGGTGGAGAGATGAGTGGTGATTGCAAATCTGACTTACTAGTCCTCTCCTGAGTCTCTGAAGTTATTTTGATAACAGACTTCAGTTCTGGTTTTGTTGGAATGTGCCCATCATCTCTGCTTTTACTGGTAGTCTGCCAGCAACCTGAAACTGAAGGACCCTTTCTTGTACCACTTGATTGTTTACCTTGAGATTTCGGCAGAGAGCTGCTGTTATGGGAACTACTTCTTTCTCTCTTAAGCGGATATTTCAGAGTCTTGCTAACAAAAGTATCACCTGCATCATCCAATGTCCCATTTAGAGGCTCACATTTAACTAACACACCTACTTTGTTGTGAGTAATTTTATCCTCAGTGCCAGAGACCACTGAGCAAGGTTCCACCGTGTTTGTGCTGATAACAGTGTCAACAACCTTTGACATTAAGTTACCTGCTGGCAATGATAACGACTGTTGTACCTTCTTGGGTTCAGCAGCAACAATTCTGGGGATACGTACGTTCTTATCTGTCCTAGCAGTGCCATTACTGGCACTCCTCGCAAGAGGGGTTTTTGCAGGAAGGCACCCATTAAGCCGGCCATTATTCAATTTGCTCTTTAACACTGTTCCCCCCTTTTGGCTGTGTGACAAATCCTCATGGGCTTTCTTCACAATATTAAGAGGTCGTGGTGCACAACCATTTTCTAATGTCCTCTTTGCAGACTGTTTAGGATGAAGCAAAGCAGCTGCTGGCATGGCAAATACTGGCCTGAGTAATATCAGGCAGTTGTCATTTGCAGCTGTTTACAATAATACAAGGTGCTGACAGTGGGGAACTGACAAGTGAGAAGTATGCTTATAGACAAAACAAACTTTAGTTGTTCATTCTATCATCACATCACCCAATGTTTCTAAGAAAGCTAAACTGCAACGAGGTATAGAAAACTTGATGGAAATAATACAGCATCTACTGTCCCTAAGCAAATTGTAAGAGAGTTTATTTTAATATTAATGTGAGGAAATATTTTCTCTCTCTTGCACAAGCCCTTTTCCAGCACTGACAGAATTCAATTTAAACTGTTGACTGTAAATTTCGCTTTAAATGGGATGCCAAATGTCCTTTCCTTTACCACTGAACAAGCGGTACTTGTCTCTCATAATATGATGTCTTCTTCAAAAACACTGTGTTGTACACTAACAGCACCTGTCAAACAGAACTGCCACTACAAAAATCAATTTCCAGAAGATGCTCTGTACACTGTTACAACTCCACTGGCACAAAAACTGCAACTGAAGTGTCACTGCAGCAGCAACAGCCCACCACACAGATCTGGCTACTACATGTTGTCTTTTTGCCTCCCTCCCCTCCCACTGCAGCAGAGCGACTGGCCCGGCAGGACGCGGTCCACTGACTCCTGGCCGGCTGGCTGGACTGCCAGACAGAGAGAGACAACAACAACCTGCTGGCCTGCTGGAGGGAGGGGAGGGGCCACTGTCAGGGGAAGGGCAGCCAATGCCAGCAGCTGGAGAAAGCCTCTAGAGTGGCCTGGAAGCCACAGGATGTGTGTCAGCCAGGGGTCACCACCTGCAGGCCAATGTGCTACATCATGGTCAATAGGTAGAGCACACATACAATCTTACCTCCCACACTTCCTTTAACAACAAATTCTTGGGAGGGAGTGGGAGGTATGTTCACTGACAGACTGAATCATCTAACACTTAAGTTTGCTTTAAAGTAACAGAATATACATCATCTAAAGCCTATATCTGTTAGGGTAATGGACAGTCAGTATATCTCAGATGGTGAGTTTTGGTGATTTAAGTGCCGCTTCAGCAGTCTACTACTATTACATTTTATTTCTTTAGTTTTCACTTAGTTTACATCGAATTAATAGTGTTTAGGAAGCTGCTAGAGTATTACATGTCAATTAAATGAGACCGTAACTCACTAAGGGTAAACACAATGTAATGTTCTGACGATGTACAACAACCCTCACTTCAGTAGCCTACAGATTGGCTTACATTTACTGTACATATTCATTTATAAAAAATAAAGAACTTTATCAAGATGCTGCCGTCGGTTTTTGTATGGACTTGACCAAGTTAACCAGAGATGAATTCTCACCCAGAGTGTCAGAAATACAGACTTATCAGGCCTCATGTTGTGACATGCTCTATAAAATAGGACCTCCATCCCAATTTCACTGCCGGTAGAGAATCCAGCATAAGTATTAAATTAGGCAATACCCCCTAAAGTCAATGTGACAGGAACACAGAAGAAAGCTTAATAACTAATATGATGATATGTTAGTTCACATTACCACCAGCAATGATGCATTAAACAACAGAATGGTGACTCATGTGACCAAGGAGTTGAGAAGCAACTGGCTGCTGTCACTTTGCCAAAGAAATCATTTTCCTTTTGTTTTAACATAACCAAGACAGACCAGGGAAAACACTTTTTGTTGCTATTTAGTATTTCAATCACAGCAGCCTCATTAATACCAATAGAAACTTCTCTGAAGTTAATAATGGATACGATGACAATCAACTATACCTTTATCATTTGGGCTGTATTACCTATCAACAACAGTACTTCAAGTAACTGATAGCCTCATTGTACAACTTCTCTATTCCATTGGTTCAGAATTCAAAGATTGGCATGAATGCCTGTAAGGACATTAAAAGCATGGGTTTAGTCCTTCGTCTTCTAATAATCAGAAAAATTCTACCACAGTGCTATTCTTAACATTTCCCCTTCCTTTTGCCTCATTTCTAGGTACATTTGTCATTATTGTGTGATTTTCTGGTTAGAAATTGAAGGTTTTCCCCTTTCATTTCACTACAGTATTCTTTTCTATCTATCAGGCAGTTTTGCCTGTCCACCTCATGAAAAAGCAAGACAGACTTTTGAGAGACATTCTTTAACAAGTGCACCCATAAACAAAGGTTATGATACAGAATTAAGATATTGTTGCAGTGTAATAAATAGTTTTTGGATAAATTTTATGTCCTAGATGGCCAACCTTTCATTTTAATATGCCCACTTCAGAATGCAAATGTGGTGTCTTAAAACACCGTGCATGAATGACAACGTATAGCATTTTAAACACTTGGGGAGAAGAGGGGGCAGGTACTTCACAGTTCAAGTAACTATCCCAGAATTCGTGTGCAGTGAGTTAGGAAAGCAACAAAAAAGAATGGTAGGGTACAGTATGTAAAAATTTGTTAAAGTCATCAGAGAAGAAATGACACATTAAACAGTAACTGGTGATATATGGAGCATATAACTGACCATCACTTTATTGGAGGATGCATTCCAATATTCACCTAAATGATTTAGCAAAAGAACACAGGAAACTCTTACCATTACGCATGTGGCTGAATGAGAATTTGACCCATTTTCCCCTAAAATATAAAACTAGTGCCCATAAGGAATTCTTCACACTGTGGTAGCTGTGTTGAATTGAAATCTGAATGAAAATCCACACTGGTACTGGGAAATACTCTAATGACTGATATATCCAAGAACAGCCCATTAACTGCCTTACAGTTTTCATCTGTGAAAACTATGTAAAAGTCCTCTAGCACACATCAGTGAACTACCACTCCAAGAGGAAAGATGTTGTTCAGAATGACCCAACCATAGTTTAGGCTTCATTCTCAGAATCTATCGTTCAATCTGCAACAGAGTATACAGTGCATGAAACTCCTAACATTGCAATCAGTTTTAATTACTCAAGTACCGAAACCCATATATTTCACTTTTACAAAGAGGTCTTTTATCAATAGAGCTGTCTAGGCATGATGGTAAGAGTACTGCCCACCAAAGCTGGGGTCCTGATCTGGGTTTCAGTGTCTTCAACAAGGGCATAGCCAATGAAGGGCAGGTAATGGCAGCTGCAATCCCTTCTCCACTCTGTAAGGGGAGAGCAAAGTATGTCCTACCCAAACCAAATTCCTGCACTTACATGCCACACAGGCAGATGTATCAATCCAGTGTCAGTTTGAGGAAAGCCAGAAAATGTAATTGGTACTGCCTATAGCAAGTGTACCCCAAGTTATTTGTTACAAAACGTTAAAACTATTTTACTGTTTGCCACTATCTTCTGATAACTGAAAAATTCCGAATAGTTTTCAGTTTTAAAAGGTTGCAGTAGTGATGTATGTGACGCTTTTCCTCATGTTACCTGCCAATGTAAAAAAAAAGTTTTAAAAATGCGATTACAGAAAGTATTTGTGTTTATTTCAGTGTAATGTGCCACACATCAAAATAGTGCAGGGTGATTTTACAAACTTTCAGGGCTGATGGAGAAGGGTAAGGGGCCTCGGTCCGGAAATGATCGAGCCTAAAGTTGTAAGCAAAGATCATTTTGATACTTCTGATGATGGAATACATGTAGCAGTAGTGTTGTTGCTAAGACTGTAGGGCAGGCAGCTTTCAGAAGTGGTAGTATTGACCAAAACATTAAAAATGTCTAGTAAACATTGGCTCCTAAAATGTATACCTTAAGAGTTATGAGCACATGTTCACGTTTGCTACTGTGAAACCCATCACTTCTACTGAACAAGAGCCCCTTGTACTTATGGTACACATTTTAGAGCCAATATTTACTCAGTTCTTTCTTGTTTTGATCCATACAACGTCCTTCAAAATATGGAAACCAATCTGCTTGTAGTAGATGAGGTATTTTTGCTTGTAGCTTTCAACTCTGTAACTTCCACACCAGTGTTCCTCATCTCAAGTTGATACATTTATCCTTCTCCATCTTCCCTGAAAGTCCGTAACATGATGACAGATGCAGTCTGTAATCACAAATCTCACCAATCTATTCTTGCTAAGGCAAATGCACTGCAGACAGCACATACCTATCGTAAAGTAGGAGCTTTATTACATTTTGTGATTAATGAACACAGGTTGTCAATAGTTTTCAGTTTGATTTTGAGGGAAATTGTACAGTTTTTTTTCCAGTGTCCTCATTTCTGGGAAAGCAATATATATGCTTCTGCACATCAAAGGGGGCAGCAGTTCAAATCACCGTCTGGCTATCGACATTCAGTTTTCCATAAACTGTTGAAGGCAAATGCCAGGATATTTAATTTTTATTGACACAGATGTTTCCCCTTCCTATCCTGCCCCAATCTGAGGTCGTACGCCATTTCTAATATCTTGATCGTCGACAAGATCTTTGAACCTAAGGTATGAGGGGCAATTAAATAGAAGCAACAAGAGAGATGGGAAAAAGTAAGTGAACTGCGTATTATTTCAAAAATAATCACCACAACTGTTAATACATTTATCCCACTACGAGACAAGACAGGTACTGCCTTCACGGAAAAATGTTTGTGGTTGCCTATGGAACCACCATTGTACCCTTATGTGCACCTCTTCAGGGCTATGATTTTCTTTCTTAAAGGGGGGGGGGGGGAGGGAGGGAGGGAGGGACGGAGAGAGAGAGAGAGAGAGAGAGAGAGAGAGAGAGAGAGAGAGAGAGAGAGAGAGAGAGAGAGAAAGGGACTGTGTGGAGAATGTGTAAGGGCTCCCCAGCAAAATGTCTGCACAATGTAGTTAAAACAATGTCAGCGACATGTTAGTGGGCATTAGCCTGCAACAGACTGTTGTCGAGCGTCAACACTGCCAGGAGTTTTGATCCGACAGTGAGCTTCAGTTTTTTTGAAAGTGTCCGAGTACTGCTGTACTTGTGCCGCAATGTTCCAGATAGTCAATAAACGGTGGGTTGACAGGTGGCACCATTCTGTTGCCAGATGATATCCACTGATGTGAAACTTCCTGGCAGATTAAAACTGTGTGCCGGACCGAGACTCGAACTCGGGACCTAGGCAAAGGTCCCGAGTTCGAGTCTCGGTCCAACACACAGTTTTAATCTGCCAGGAAGTTTCATATCAGTGCACACTCCGCTGCAGAGTGAAAATATCATTCTGGATCCACTGACGTGTTGTCGAGTTGTTTCAACTGCACTGCAGACATTTCACTGAGAAGCCCTCACACATCCTCTATACAGTATCGAATCTCTTCCCGTGCGATTTATTTTAGGAACCCAGTAGAAAGGCATTCATGGCTGTCCATTTGGTTTGGACAGAAAAGTGCACACCTAGCTAAAATTGTAGTTCCGTAGTGCAATGGTACTCGAATTACGTAACCTTTATGGCACCTCACCGGAACCTCTCGATACCAGTAATATTCTACTGTGTGTGTGTAAGTAGTTGACATATTTCTGAGACAACATTCATATTTGATTTCATTAATGTAGAAGTACTTTGATTCATCGATATGTTTATGTTGCAATGATATTATTCTCGTGTGTATTCTTTCTTTTGTCACTATAATCTTTGACGTACTTGTAACTCTGATTTTTGGGCGCGTAAGGGGTTTTTAATTGGTAGTTAGAGAGTCGGACCTTGAAAAAGTCAAGTCTTGGACGTCATGTTGGAAAGACGCATATTGTAGCCAGTTTATAAAATGTGAACTTTAACAGTGAGGAAGATGTTTTCAAGTATGTTTTGTATTGTGAAGTGATATTTTGTGTGTTACATGCCATTGCAACAAAGGCAATAAAAAAAGAAGTGTACTTGAATTCGGAGTGCTGATTGCTTTTTTTACATCACCATTGTGCTAACTTTCAAAGGTTTAATCTTAAAGAATGGTTTGTGAAACACATCTATAAAACTTTTGAATATAGCAGAATAAAACCTAGGCCTCTTTGGATCCGAGCTTGGAATCACCACCACCTAGATTTTCGACGATTGAGCCATGATTTTACAACGAGACCAGCGTGGGAAACACAAAAAGATGAGTGCCCAGTTTATTCATTATTACATGAAATGACTTTATTAACTGTGCTCTAATGACACCTGCCACAAAATAACGTTGTTGCTGCCCGAAAATGCAGTATTTAGCAGCGTGAGCAACACCACAATCATTATTAAATTTTGACCTTTGTTGTGGTAGGGTTGTTAGAGTAGGCAACTGCGAACATTTGCCCACGGAGGCACTGACTGCGTGATCTGACAGTGAGATACATGCATGAACAGTTTTGGAGGTTACTTTTCAAACAGTACAACCTTACTCTTCTTTTTTTTTTTTTCATTTGATGGTCCCAAGTATTTTCACTTTTCGTCGCTCAGAGAAGATGGAGGGATATCAGAAACTAGATGACAAAGGCGTTTGGAAGCTATATCCTACCGGAAAGAAGTCGGCTCACAGCCGCCGTGCCATTTCACCCGCAGCGGCGGCGGAAGCGGGGGCAACTAATTCTGAAAGCAGTCAAGTAGTGGTGCGGACGTGCCGCGAGTACGGGTCGAGGCGGAGACCATATGGGACGGCAGAAGCGCGGCCGGCCTGTTGGGAATGCACGGCAGGGGGCAGGTGGCGGCTAATTCGGCAGCGACAGGGCAGCTTTGGGCGGTAGAAAGTAGCGGCGCGGATTCCTGCGGGCCTGCAGTAACGGTACGGCGGGCTGGAGCCGCGGGTTAAACTGAGCCAGCCGGGCAGCCAGTAGAGGCGGGGGTCGTTCCCCCGGCTGGCGACGGGCCAGGCCGCGCACTGGTGCACGGCACAGCTCGGCGCAACACAACACAACACACACAGCCGCCTGCCGGTTCCGGTCGCGCACGTCGGCCGCTTCCGCGGGCCGGCCTCGGCGCCACAGCTGCCCACATTCCGCGCAAAAACAGCCGCCTTCCCCACTGGCCTACCTATGCTGGGCGCACGCGATACACACCAAACGACCGCTTTTATCTCCTAACTTCCACCTCTACGGGGCAGTTCAAACTGAATACAGCGATTACAAACGACTGTAACTGTCTAATGTCGACAGGGAGCAGTGTGCGATTTGCAGGGGGGGATGGGGAGGATTTCTCCCTCCCCCCCCCCTCCCCCTCTGCATCAGACCATCCCCTCCTCTGGTTTTAGTTTATGCATCCCAACCTGGGATGTTTATTTCCCACGCACTGGAGTAAAACTTTACATATAATTTAAATTTGTGGAGCCGAACACTGGAAGTTTTTAATACAGTCTTAATATTAGTACTATTAATATGTTTGCTTATTAATCTTGAAAAAGTGTTATGCAGTAGTTAAGCATTTCGAAACATTTAGAACTAAATGACAAGACGACGCACGCCACATTTCCGTAACATGCCACATTGTTGCAAGACGTCGCCCCAGCGTAAACGAGGCTTTGGAGCCATGTCTGTATTGTATGGTGGATGTGATGTGTTGCGTACGAAACTGAAACCTGCAATCAGATCCAAACGTCGTGGAAAACAACTGTGAAGAGGTGTCACCCTGCAGCAAGATAACGCTCGCCCACATTCTGCCAAACGGACAGCCGACGCAATAAAGGAGTTGAGATTCGAGGTGCTGGAACACCCACTATACAGTCCAGACCTGGCTCCAAGCGATTTTCACACGTTTGGACCCCTAACGGAAGCACTACAGGGAAGTAGATTTGAAAGAGCACTTGCCCGCGAAAGGCAAAGGTCCCGAGTTCGAGTCTCGGTCGGGCACACAGTTTAAATCTGCCAGGAAGTTTCAGATTTGAAAGTGATGAAGACGTCATTTCTGCGGTGCAAAATTGGTTACAGATGCGACCGAAAAACGTATTTTCTGATGAAATAAAAAAAAACTCGTAAAACGTCGGGAAAACTGCATTGAAGTCCAGGGAGGTTACGTAGAAAAATAACGCATGTTTCAGTTTTCTATCAGTAGAATAAGTACAGCTGTATGTAGATGATTTTGTAAATAAGCTTTTCCTATAATGTACTTTTAGAGATATAACAAGGGATGGCTTTTCTGATAGTGCATACGCGTGAATAGTGACTTTCGGCATTAACATCTATTTATAAATAACTGTTTAACCATGGGTAACGCCACGGTCCAAGCAAGTAACATATGTAATTATACTAACCCCCTAAGATATCTCCCCCCCCCCCCCCCCCCCCCCACTAGTAAAAGCACAAATCGCACACTGACAGGAAGGACTGAGGAGGCAAGGCGGTTGAATTTTTACTATTACACGCGGGTCATTTAATAATTAGAGAGACAAATGATGTACGAATGAAACAATTTCTAGTAGTAGTTTTGTACAGACTTAAAGAAGAATATAATAATTCCAATCCCAAAGAAAGCGGGCGTTGACAGGTGTGAAAATTACCGAACTATCAGTTTAATAAGTCACGGCTGCAAAATACTAACGCGAATTCTTTACAGACGAATGGAAAAACTGGTAGAAGGCGATCTCGGGGAAGATCAGTTTGGATTCCGTAGAAATATGGGAACACGTGAGGCAATACTGACCCCTTCGACTTATCTTAGAAGCTAGATTCAGAAAAGGCAAACCTACGTTTCTAGCATTTGTAGACTTGGAGAAAGCTTTTGACAATGTTGACTGGAATACTCTCTTTCAAATTCTGAAGGTGGCAGGGGTAAAATACAAGGAGCGAAAGGCTATTTACAATTTGTACAGAAACCAGATGGCAGTTACAAGAGTCGAGGGGTATGAAAGGGAAGCAGTGGTTGGGAAGGGAGTGAGACAGGGTTGTAGCCTCTCCCCGATACTATTCAATCAGTATATTGAGCAAGCAGTAAAGGAAACAAAAGAAAAATTCAGAGTTGGAATTAAAATCCATGGAGTAGAAATAAAAACTTTGAGGTTCGCCGATGACATTGTAATTCTGTCAGAGACAGCAAAGGACTTGGAAGAGCAGTTGAACGGAATGGACAGTGTCTTGAAGGGAGGATGTAAGATGAACATCAACAAAAGCAAAACAAGGATAATGGAATGTAGTCGAATTAAGTCGGGTGATGCTGATTAGGAAATGAGACACTTAAAGTAGTAAAGGACTTTTGCTATTTGAGGAGCAAAATAACTGATGACGGTCGAAGTAGAGAGGATATAAAATGTAGACTGGCAATGGCAAGGAAAGCGTTTCTGAAGAAGAGAAATTTGTTAACATCGAGTATAGATTTAAGCGTCTGGAAGTCGTTTCTGAAAGTATTTGTATGGAGTGTAGCCATGTAAACATGGACGATAAATAGTTTGGACAAGAAGAGAATAGAAGCTTTCGAAATGTGGTGCTACAGAAGAATGCTGAAGAGTACATGGGTAGATCACATAACCAATGAGGAGGTATTGAATAGGATTGGGAAGAAGAGGAGTTTGTGGCACAACTTGACTAGAAGAAGGGATCGGTTGATAGGACATGTTCTGAGGCATCAAGGGATCACCAATTTAGTATTGGAGGGCAGCGTGGAGGGTAAAAATCGTAGAGGGAGACCAAGAGATGAATACACTACGCAGATTCAGAAGGATGTAGGCTGCAGTACTTATTGGGAGATGAAGAAGCTTGCACAGGATAGAGTAGCATGGAGAGCTGCATCAAACCAGTCTCATGAAGACAACAACAACGACCGTTTTGTACAATCATGACTTTAGGGTGGCATCAATGTTATGACCTATGAACAGCTGACGGATAAAAACTGTTTTAAAAATAGAAATTGTAGAGCCGCCACAAGTTGCATGTATCTTTTTGCTTATTTTACATCTTTCACTCGACCAACAAGAGAGTCCTCTGAACTGTGGAAATACAACGTGTTACTACCATATAATAAGATAAATTCAACTTAACAACGTGATAACTTACGTTACGTAGCCGAGTGCAACACTTGACAAATACCGCACCACGTATGGCGCCGTCGTCATACATAAAATGGGGTTGGTTGGTTGGGTATAGTTAGCGTAAACTCTGTGGTCAGGTGCATTCTAAGATTAAACAGCAAGACATGTACACTGAAGAGCCAAAGAAACTGGTATACCTGCCTAATATGGTGTAGGGTCCCGCGAGCAGGCAGAAGTGCCGCAACACGACGTGGCATAGACTTTACTAATGTCTCAAGTAGTGCTGGAGAGAACTGACAACATGATCCTGCAGGCCTGTCCATAAATCCGTAAAACTACGAGGGGGTGGTGATCTCTCTGAAAAGCTAGTTGCAAGGCACGCCGGATATGCGCAACAATTTTCATGTTTGGTTTAAACTCAGAAGAGTGTTCCTCGAGCCAATCTGTAGCAATTCCGGACGTGTGTGGTGTCGCATTGTCCTCCTGGAATAGCCCAAGTCCATCGGAATGCACGAATGGATGCAGGTGATCAGGCAGGATGCTCACGTACGTGCGTGTCACCTGTCAGACGTATCAGGGGTCCCATATAACTACATACGACCCACACCATTACAGAGCCTCCACCAGCTTGAATAGTCCCCTGCTGACATGCATGCTCTATGGATTCATCAGGTTGTCTGCATACCCGTACACGTCCACCCGCTCGATACAATTTGAAACGAGACTCCTCCGGCGAGAAACGTGTTTCCAGTGATCAACAGCCCAATGTCGGTGGTGACGGGCCCAGGTTAGGCGTAAAGCTTTGTGTCGTGCAGTCATCAATGGTACACGAGTGGGCCTTCGGTTCCGAAAGCTACACCGATGATGTTTCGTTGAATGGTTCGCACGCTGACACTTGTTGATGGCCCAGCACTGAAATCTGCAGCAATCTGCGGATGGGTTGCACTTCCGTCACGTTGAACGATTCTCTTCAGTCGTCGTTCGTCGCGTTCTTGCAGGATCTTTTTCCGGCCGCAGCGATATCGACTATTTGATGTTTTATCGGATTCCTGATATTCACGGTGCACTCGTGATACACTCGTGATCTGGTCCTACGGGAAAGTCCCCATTTCATCGCTACCCCGGAGATTCTGTGTCCCATCCCTCGTGCGCCGACTGTAACACCGCGTTAAAACTGACTTAAATCTCGATAACCTCCCACTGCAGCAGCAGTAACCTATGTAACATCTGCGCCAGACACTTGTTGTCTTATACACGCGTTGCCGACCACAGCGTCTTATTCTACCTGTTCACATCTCTGCATTTGAATACGCATACATATACCAGTTTCTTTGGCGCTTCAGTGTATAACGAGAGCACTGCTGTTGCCCTTCTTCTTCCTCCGTAGACACGCGAAGCTATTTTCTCTTTTCTGTTGAAGATTCAGTGTCCAGTAAAATGTAGTAATTATATCAGTCAAAACTTCTTCGGGCTGATCACACATTCCAGATGAGACTCATATCTTAGTTATCTTTCGACAGTGTCAGTTATCTAGCAAACCAAATTTTCTAGTGTATTTTCTACTATTTACAAGGTATTTGATACAAGAGGTATTCGGAAAGTAAGGCACGATAGGTATCAAAATGGAAACCACAGGGATTATCGGAAGAAGTTTTGCGCAGATGTATTGAGCAGTGTCTCTAGTATGACTGTCGATCGTGTCAAGACGCTCTGACCGCACACTGAGTATGTAAAGATGCCTAGAACAATAGTGTCTCCCGCCAACTACGGGTGCCTGCAGAGAGATTTCGCCTGGTCTCAAGCAAACCCCACGTAACGTGACTGTCATGCATATCCATATTTATGACTGCAGGCGCGATGAGCACGCTCCTGCAGCGTTTTCCTGTGATGTTCATTTCTGCTCAAGTGAACCGCTGGCTATGAAGACAATATTTTGGCACAGACAGAGAGCTGCAGGCCAACGTGGAAAACTGTCGGAAAGGACAGGCGGCTGTCATTTATGACGAGGATAATGGGAAGTCGGTAAAATGGCTCTGAGCACTATGGGACTCAACTGCTGAGGTCATTAGTCCCCTAGAACTTAGAACTAGTTAAACCTAACTAACCTAAGGACATCACAAACATCCATGCCCGAGGCAGGATTCGAACCTGCGACCGTAGCGGTCTTGCGGTTTCAGACTGCAGCGCCTTTAACCACACGGCTACTTCGGCCGGCGGGAAGTCGGTAAAAAGCTACGACAGACTTCCAGGTCGGAGCAATGACTATGTAGTAAATTAGCTGGAAGGTGTAGGCTAACAAATAAAATATTTCTGATTTTCACTTACTTTACGAATAGCTCTCATAGGTCCAGTATTTGGTAGCCGAATCGCATGTAGGTGTTCAGAAACGCGCAGCTAGCATTGTAAACAGCCGGTTTAATTTACAGGAGAAATCACACAGATGCTCACGGTACTTAAAAAAAGGAATCGACAGGACGAGGGCGAAGGAGTTCTCTCGAAAAGCTGATGCATAAATTTTAGACAATCAGTATAGATTGCAGAACAGTTCTACTGTTGACAGATTAAAGTACAGTCGACATCATCGTCACGAGGGACTTAGCATTAGCTCAGATGGATAAGGGTAGGACCGTCGCTGAATGTTCAAACATGTACCGAAATCGGTTTACTAAAACGAAATAGTTTTCATCCGAACAAAGCAAAAAAAAAGAAAAAAAAACAGAACAATCTGTCCGTCGGCCGCTCGCTTTCCCTCACAATCCGGGAAGGGGAACTATGATCTCTGCTGCACTCTGACCCAGGGCAGTCTGTCAGTGATAAGGCGGCCAGAAAGCGGAGCAGCACACATACCGTTCACAAAATGCTGACAAGGCTCGCTCCCGACCGTTTTGAAGAAAAAGTTGTTTCATCACCAACTTAGAGGAAGAGAAGGGGGGGGAGAGGGGGGGAGGGAGGGAGGGAGGGGGAGGGAGAGGGAGAGGGAGAGGGAGAGGGAGAGGGAGAGGGGGAGAGAGAGAGAGAGAGAGAGAGAGAGAGAGAGAGAGAGAGAGAGAGGTGGGGCTGGTGGGAGGGAGTGATGTATGAAATATGATTTCGGTATCACAAAACAACAGTGGCTCAAAATGTACACGAAAGATCTCTCTCGGTTGCCCACTCTTACTTTCTGTACTGCATTATTTATGCCTCATTAAAGGCAAAAAATTGTCTGCTTCAAGCTCATTGCCAAGAATAATGTTACAGTGTGTTGTGTGTCTGTTCCACTCTTAGGTCGTTTACGTTGCCGTAAAAACAAGGAATCACATGCGCCGCTAACAACAGTTTGTCACGAAGTGTATGAAACGCTAAGCCACGACATGTGTGTAACAAAGATTAATATGGACGCTATCTTAAAAGGAGCACAAGTGCGTGGTCGTAGTTCCGTAGGTTACGTCGCTGAAAGAAATAAGAGTATCAGTACGTCACCAACCAGCATCATCAAAAATACCTGATAGCACGTGAAAGTATTGAAAATATGTTTCCACTTGTCACGGAGAATTCTGTAACATGACATGATTTCTTTCGCAGCCACTTTTTAACACCTGGATAAAGACATCAAGCTTTGCTTTTCAAATGGAATAGTGCTCCAATTCTATGCCAACGAGGCAATTTCAATGAGAAATATTCAGTGTACCTGACTCCAAAAAACTGAGTAAAATGGATTTAGCACTGGGGTCCTCCTATTCTTGTGGCTGAACGACGTTCCATCCGGACCTGCGTTGTTGATATGATAAATAGTCGATTAGCTATTTTCTGCGCTTCACAGCATTTGCATGAAGTCCTTTGCCTATATTTGCCTACGAGATTCAAATTTATTATTATGTGGTATTTATTTTCACTGTCTTCTCGAGAAAATAATTTCTTGCCGGAGAGTCCGCTGACAGCATTTCGTTCGCATGTTTCGAAAATGCTGTATCTATAATTTGGCGGCGGATATTTCCGTCTAGACGGAGAGATTACGAACATACCTGAAATATCAGAAGACACCTGCAGCTGATCATGATCTACAGGTGCGGAAAGTAAGTGCATTCTCTTGCATATTTATAACAGAGACCTATACGAAGAGTTAACCAGAATGGGTCGGTAATTGAGATTTCAATTGAATAGGAATGTGACCCTTGTTACTGTGTCCAAACGGAATGTGAAATCAAGATTCCGCACGGGCTTAGCGACTGTGTAAGCGAGAAGCTGCCAACCGTGTAGAATCCCGTGACGGGATGGTGCGAGGCGAGGGCAGCAGGAGAAAGCCAATCAGAGGGCAGCAATTTAGCTGTCACGCTGATCCTCGCCCGTTCCTTCATTTCCTCGCCCCACATAGCCGCTGTCTAGAGCTCGCTTTCCTCTGCGTCTATTATGCAGAGTCTTGCACCAGCTGCTACACACATCTGTCCGATGACACTGATTAGCGCGTCGTGCGTTCAGAATATGTTTTGAATTGTTTACTGTTTGTCAAACTTCTCAGTACATGCAATTTTACATGACATTTACTAAATTTCAGAGAAATGAAATCTTGCTTTCCCGTTGTAAACTTTCCTAACCGAAGTTAATCTGTGCTTATTCGCCAGTGATGAAAAGATGCTGTTAAACATACCCGTTGACTGGTCTGAGCAGGTCTCCGTGCTTGTCTAATATACGAAAGCCTCTTCATCTCTACATAACTATTGCAGCCTACATCCCTTGAGCCTGCTTAACGTGGACAAGCCTAGGTTTCCTTCTAGTTGTTATTCTGGACACTTTTTTCCATTACCAAACTAAAGATTCCTTGCTGCCTCAGAATGTATGCTATCAACCGATCCCTTATTTTGGTTAAATTGTCCCATGAATTTCATTTCTCCCCCATTTGATTCAGTAACCCTCCATCCGTTATCCGATCTATCCACCTAACCCTGAGCTCTCTTCTGAAGCATCACATTTCAAAAGCTTCTATTCTCCTCTTGTTTGGGAAGCTTATCGTCCACGTTTCACCTGCATGTAAGACCACAGAGTAGTCACATTCATTCACCAAATACCTCCTGAAACTCATATTTATGTTAGGCGTAAAAGTATTTATCGGTTTCGGGAAAGCATTCCTTACAAGTACTATTCGGGATTTATTATCTTCTTTATTATGTCACCGTCATTTAGTTTATTATCCAAATAGCAAAACCCATCTACTATTTTTAATCTCTCATTTCCTAATCTCATTTCCTCAGTATCGCCTGATTTACTTCGAGTCCATTTCATTTCATTACTCTTGTTTGACTTTTGTAGATATTCACCTTATAAACTCTTTTCAAGACACTATCCAATCCGTTCAGTTGCTCTTACAAATCTTTCCAGGATTACAATGCCATCGACAAACGCCCGAAGTTTTTACTTCCTCTCCCTGAAGTTTAATTCCCTCCAAAAAAAAAAGTAAAAAAAAAAATCCTTGGTTTCTTGCACTGCTTGTTCTATATACCGCATGAATAACAAGGTGGGCTAATTGCAATCCTGTCTCATTCTCTTCTCAACTACTGCTTCCCTTTCATGTTTTTAAACTCTTATAACTGCGGTCTATTTTGTGTGTGGATTGTAGATAGCACCCTACGCTCCCTGTACTTTATCCCTTACACCTTCAGAATTTTTAAGAATTTCTTCCAGTCAGTGAATATGACTTGGATGCGAATTTCTAATTATTTTTATTACTTAATTTAATTACTGTTTCCCAAAACTGTCATCAATTAGGCCAAAACATTCGAAGGAAGCGAATCACGAGACCCTTCGCTTCACAGGTCTCATACGTGCTGGAACTATGATCAACTTCTAACAATACTCTGGAACATAATAATTATTTTTTACCATCCGTTGTTAAACGTGCTTCCTAGTACAAGACAAGCTTCTGAACGAGGAACTCCATTAACACTGATTAAAATAATAATAATAATAATAACAATGAATCAGCAAACAAAAACCAACTGCCTTGAGTGGTCTAATCTAATAAACGCAAGACGTGAATAATAAACATACATTATGGACGGTAGCCAGGAGCGAAGCAAATGTGGCCACGAAAGTGAACGAGATAGGCCATATGAACAGGAATCAGGACTTGAAGAAATAACCGAATAAAGGCTGTTCCTCAAGTAAACAGTTACGAGAAACACATTCACGAACTTCCAGCATGCTGGAATAGCTCCCACGGTGACTATTTTCGGACCGGGAGCCATTTTCAAATAATAATGGTAAAAAATGGTATTTCCGAAAACGCAAAAGCCATGTCAAACGAACAGTCACAGCGCATACGCTGCCACCGAGTGAATAAAAAAAGTGGAATTTGCATCTTAAGCTGTTTTTCTTTGCACTGACCAGAAAGATGTATCAGTAAACCAAATGCCTAAGCACATGAAATGTATAACTTTATTACTCAAATCAAATGATAATACAGAGACCAAGTATGCTGCAGTTTTATACAAACTTTGTTCATTTAACCGGTTTCAACTCAATCTACATCAACATCGGTACTCCGCAAGCCATCTTATGGCCGAGGGTCCTTGGGGTAGAACTGTTCGTTGCCTGTTCCATTCGCGAATGACACGTGGGAATAATGACAGTCGGTAATCCTCCGTATTAGCTTTAATTTCACGGATTTGCGAGGAAGTAATACGTTGTCCGACCGTTCCCGGGAAGCACTCCCTCGGAATTTCAACAGTAAGCTTTTCCGTGATGCACAACGCGACTGTTGTAGCGCCTGGTACTGGAGTTTGTTGAGCGTCTCGACGAGACACTCGCGCGAACTAAACGATCCCGTCACGAAACGTGCCGCTCCTCGTTGGATCTTTTCTCTCTACCTGGAAACGGCTCCAGACTGATGAGCAGTACTCAAGAATTGGTCGAACGAATGTTTTGCTCCAAGCTACAGTTATTTGCTTGATGTGGTCACTCCACTTTGGGCATGCTTCCTAAGGTTACTCCTAGTCCCAGGTATTTTACGGTAGTTGCTGTTACCAGCGATTTATAACCAGTGTGTAACCGCAAAGCAGTGTATTAATTTTTCTATGGAAGTGCAATATATTACACTTACCAATTTACACTACTGGCCATTAAAACTGCTACACCACGAAGATGACGTGCTGCAGACGCGAAATTTAACCGACAGGAAGAAGATGCTGTGATACGTAAATGATTAGCTTTTCAGAGCATTCACACGAGGGTGGCGCCGGTGGCGACACCTACAACGTGCTGACATGAGGAAAGTTTCCAGCCGATTTCTCATACACAAATAGTAGTTGACCGGCGTTGCCTGGTGAAACGTTGTGATGCCTCGTGTAAGGAGGAGAAATGCGTACCATCACGTTTCCGACTTTGATAAAGTTCGGATTGCAGCCTATCGCGATTGCGGTTTATCGTATCGCGACATTGCTGCTCGCGTTGCTCGAGATCCAATGACTGTTAGCAGAATATGGAATCGGTGGGTTCAGGATGGTAATACGGAACGCCGTGCTGGATCCCAACGGCCTCGTATCACTAGCAGTCGAGACGACAGGCATCTTATCCGCATCGCTGTAACGGATCGTGCAGCAACGTCTCGATCCCTGAGTCAACAGATGGGGACGTTTGCAAGACGACAACCATCTGCACGAACAGTTCGACGACGTTTGCAGCAGCATGGACTATCAGCTCGGAGACCATGGCTGCGGTCACCCTTGACGCTGCATCACAGACAGGAGCGCCTGCGTTCGTGTACGGATGAATCCAGGTTCTGTTTGCAGCATCATGATGGTCGCATCCGTGTTTGGCGACATCGCGGTGGATGCACATTGGAAGCGTCTATTCGTCATCGCCATACTAGCTTATCACCCGGCGTGATGATTGGTTACACGTCTCTGTCACCTCTTGTTCGCATTGACGGCACTTTGAACAGTGGACGTTACATTTCATATGTGTTACGACCCGTGGCTCTACTCTTCATTCGATCCCTGCGAAACCCTACATTTCAGCAGGATAATGCACGACCGCATGTTCCATGTCCTGTACGGGCATTTCTGGATACACTGAATGTTCTAGTGGTGTCCTGGTCAGCACATTCTCCAAATCTCTCACCAATTGAAAACGTCTGGTCAATGGTGGCCGAGCAACTGACTCGTCACAATACGCCAGTCACTACTCTTGATGAACTGTGGTATCGTGTTGAAGCTGCGTGGGCAGCTGTACCTGTACACGCCATCCAAGCTCTGTTTGGCTCAATGCCTAGGCGTATCGAGGCCGTTATTACGGCCAGAGGTGGTTGTTCTGGGTACTGATTTCTCAGGATCTGTGCACCCAAATTGCGTGAAAATGTAATCACATGCCAGTTCTGGTGTAATATATTTGTCCAATGAAAACCCGTTTATCATCTGCATTTGCTCTTGATGTAGCAATTTTAATTGCCAGTAGTGCTGATTCATTCTCAAATGTATGAAGTGTTCATGTCGAGGGCAGTAAAGTAATAAAAAACATAAATTCGGACACACGCATCACTGTCACACGAAATAAAAATTCAAATATAACGAAGCATGTAATCTGAATTTCTGTATTTAATTATGTGACTGTATTGTCTTCGGTACAAGCACTCAGTTCACTTGATAATTACTTTTAATTGAGACGAAACTGGTTGTGTGATTAAAGTTGAATACAATTACAACGTAACTGTCAAGTGGGACGTTTGATTTACATAACGCTGTAAAACTTGCGGGAAAATTCCGATGCTTTGACAAGCGACAGTTCATCCACTCCGTAATCAGGAAGTCGAAATGTATAGCGATTTTTAACAAAAAGACCTGGATAAAGGGAAGAGAAGAAGACTCGTGAAACACACACGAAGAGGAAACTGGGGTGCAAACAATATAAACGGATTTTTTTTTCCAAAGAAAATTTCGCACTGGCTGTACAATGATTTTTATTAAATCTGCGACCGGTTTCGCACCCACTTATCGGTGCATCCTCAGGCAATAGACGCTATTTATAACACGGTAACGTTGAACATTGCCCCGTAGCCACTCCCCACCATTCACGTCCAATATACCGTCACCTGGTGAAAGCGGTAGTTTAATTTAAAGAATCTTTTTTTTTATTTTTTAAATGGTGGGAGCGGCAATGACCGTGCAAACTGAGAGGAGCCGCGTGGCAGCGCACACGGCCTGACTGACTGGCCGAAACCCGGAAAGCACAAACTGAGGAGAAATAAAGAGTGATATATAAAACAGCGGTCGCATCGATATGGTTTCAGGTGATGGTGAAACACGCACGCAGATACGTGAGCCATAATTTGTCTTTTGGCGTCGGCGTTACAAGCCGTTTATATTTCGGACATCACCTAGTTGTGCGGTAGGTAAACTACTGATCAACCACTGAGTGAATATGCATGCATGCATGGCAATCGTATTACAGGTGATACAAATCACAGTCACACTTAAAATTTCTTGTACGTATTACTAAATATATCTTCTCAATAATTAATTCACCGTTTATAACCTCGGAAAGCATGGTCGCCAGAAAAATCGTATTTCAGTTATTGGCTGAAAAAAAATTACTCTTCTTCCCCAGTGTGTGAGGCCTTCACCGATGGGGACACGCCGGCTAGCTGTGGCGTGGAGCGGTGCGATGTGTGTGGTTCGTCATTACTGCGTATTCCGGGCCCAAACACATACGTGAAAAGCGCTCGCCATGAAGGCCACAGGCAGCTGCCAACTCAGCCAGCGGTGGACGCCAGCGCACGCGACGTAGGGGGCCCTACCGTGTAACTGGGTGACAACGCATACTGGAGGGACTCCGCCGTCTGCGCGCTAACCAGCCATCCGCTTATCGAACACGTCCACTTCTACGAGGTGTGCTCAAAGAGCACCGGGAATGTTGTAATTACCTTAGTTGTATTACTCAGATTCACGCGACTTTATCGTTGTTGTGGTGGGAAACATATCTGAAACGTATATGTACAGTCTTAGCTATATGGGATATTTAGTCTTTTGTTAGCTGTCAAAAAGATTGCCTTTTGTTCTGACAGTGTCGCTGATTTTCTTGTTTAGCTTACTAATGGATCACAGAGTTTTGCTACAAGAACGGAAACAGTGCAGCAAACGTTAAATATTGCTTTTCGTAAGACTGCCATAACACCCCATTTCACATGGACTCCATAGACTTGCAGAAGGCGTTCCATACGATCGAAACCTGGGTAGTATTTAAGACGATGAACCAAGGCCGCGTCGACTACAGATATACCAATTTTCGCTACGTTTACGAGAATGCCACTCTGTATGTGAAAATAAAGGAAGATCCCGTGAGAGGTGTCAGACAAGGCGACATAATCCCGCCTAAATTACGCATCTTGGCTCTGGATGATGTGTTCAAGAGTCTACTACGGGGCCATAAATGTATCAATATAGACAGAAAACTTCCGAACTATCATCAATTTGCAGACGACATCATCGTGTTCGGCAGCGACACAAACCAACTGTCAACAATAATCCGACAACTCAAAAACGCTTCTATAGCTATAGGCCTCAAAGTTAACCTCTAAAATATCGAAGTCATGAGCCCTTTCAGTACAACAGTCTCCACCGAAAACCATGCCCTGGATGTAGTAAACGATTTATCTGGGACATAAAATCCAACTTGGGTAAGATAAACCAGACAGCAGAGATCATAGCGTGAACAGGCCTTACCTGGGTGGCATTAAGGAAACTTGTTTATGTTCTCTGTAAACCGCCTACATCTATAACTTTAAAAAGAAAGATTACTAACGTATGCATACTGCCGGTAACAACATACGGCTTCGAAATAGTAAATGGTTCAAATGGCACTGAGCACTATGGGACTTAACATCTGAGGTCATCAGTCCCCTAGACTTAGAACTACTTAAACCTATGTAACCTAAGGACATCACACAAATCAGTGCCCGAGGCAGGATTCGAACCTGCGACCGTAGCAGCAGCGCAGTTCCAGACTGAAGCTCCTGTAACCGCTCGACCACACCGGCCGGCTCGAAATAGTAAAATCTAACAACAAGCAGGGCATATCGGCTTCGGGTCTGTCGCAGGGCAAAAGAGTAAGTAATGCTTGGAGCGAGTTTGAAAGGAAGGATCAGCAAAGAAGACGTGAAAGAATAATGGGCGTTTATGAAGTCCACGAGCGGATAGTGACACTGAAGTGTTCAAATGGTTCTGAGCAGTATGGGACTCAACATCTATGGTCATCAGTCCCCTAGAACTTAGAGCTACTTAAACCTAACTAACCTAAGGACATCACACAACACCCAGTCATCAGGAAGCAGAGAAAATCCCTGACCCCGCCGAGAATCGAACCCGGGAACTCGGGCGTGGGAAGCGAGAACGCTACCGCACGACCACGAGCTGCGGACACACTGAAGTGTTGTTGGGCAAGAGTCGTGGCGTGGAATAACTTCAAATGGGTGAAAACACTGATGCAGTGGCGTTCGAGGGAGTCAAAGAGGAGTGTTGGGAGCCCTCTAACGAGACGTCCAATGTCATGCAGGAAAAAACTGGATCCGGACTGTCCAGCCCCACCGACATTTCTCTTACATTCTCTGTAATTCTTACCGACATATCGCTATGCATTAAATAGTTATAGCCGTTCGTTATCCCTATATTAATTTTGAATTGTCCTATAAATGGCATTAACGAACCTATAAAATTTCCTTGTCGTACTCACGAAGTCAGTTTTTTTCATACCTGACGATTTCGTCTCGTTAAGAACGACTTTTTGAGATCTATCTCTAGAAAGTCCTGGACCCAGTTACAAAACTGACCCGATTCTGGTAAGGCTCGTATTCTTCTCAGTAAGCTTCCTGTAGGTAGGTATGCCATCGACTCCGGCACCGTTGTCTACAGCGGTCTGTATCTCACGGACGTTCACAGAGAGCTCCGTTTCGCAAAATCTCTGTTTGTGAAATCTATGTCGATTTCCGTAGATGAGATTTCTGTACTCCCAAACAGGTCATACAACGCCAGCACAAAACGTGTTCAAAAATTCCATAGCAGATAGTCGTCAGCGACAAAGGCCCGAAATCATGTGCATTTGCGCGAGACCCTTCTGGGAAACGGGAATGACCAACGCGTTTTCCCGATCTTTCCGAACATTTCATTGCAATTTGTAGATAGATATGTCCCGTGAAATAAAAAATAGAAGAAGAAAGAGAGAGAGAGAGAGAGAGAGAGAGAGAGAGAGAGAGAGAGAGAGGGAGAGAGATAAAATGTAAAATGTGTTGGTCCTTATGCATGATATCATTTCTTCCAAAGGAGTCTTGTTTCCAACTGAAAAGAGATATCTAATTCTAGAAACAGTACGCAAAATGTAATGGATGCCTTCGTGCTGATAAGAGCTAAACGTGATAACTGGGAGAAGGCAGGAAAACACTGACTCACGTCGGCGATTTCAGCCAGTAAATGCGTCCCCAAATGGGGTTGGGAACAGCTCGCAGAAGTCTACAAGGACCGCAGAAATCACGACCTTGCCAAGTAACCCGGTGATAAAGCGGTATCAGGCTTCCGTTGGCGTCCAGTGGGAAGACTGTTTCTGCGATAAAACTAATTTAGCCAACGACAATACACGAGTCAGTCCCAACGCGGCAATTTCCAAGGGCACACAGTTTGTTTATGTCCTCGCGTATTAATTTATTTACTGAGACCGGTATACGTTCAACGAAAAAAAAGGAAAGTTCCACAAGTTTTGTTTCTATACGAAAGCTACTGCAAACTCGTACCTCAGTGAAAGTTACTTCTTGATCCTGTAGTTTTGGCACTGGGATGTCATGAGACTCATCATTTTGTTGACAACCTCCCCCCTCCCCCCCCCCCCCCCATGTGATAAATGGAATGATAATACTTCCGAATAACGACATGGTTACGTAACAGAGTAACATATTACAAGTTCATTGAGAATCAACAATCAGTATTTCAGTTCTTATTTTCTTCACATGTTTCGGGCCTAAAGATTCATCGTCAGTGTTTGCAAGTTTTATTTAGGGCTTTTCTTGCTGGTCCCGTGTAATGTGTTTCTTCCGTTTGTATAACACAACCTTCGTCGGGGTGCGATTTCTTACCAGGCCTTGACAAAATGCCTCGAATGAAACTTGCAAACCCTGATGATGGCGTTTTCGTTCCGAAACACGTATAGGGAACAAAAACAGAAATAGAGGAAACTGACGGACGACCTTTTCTTCATAAAAAATTATATACACAGGGCGAATGGCGTAGGATGTAACGCCCCTTTTGTTTCGTGAGCGGTTCAAAACATCGAAACGTGGTTTTCGGCAAATGAAAGAACGCGAAGTGGATCGTAATTTTCTTGTACGCTTGAAGCAAGTATGCTTTGTTTACAAATGAAACGATGTACTTGTTTTTAAAGGCGTTCGAAAGCTTTTGAAAGTAGAGTACAGTGACGTAATGCTTGTCAATGTCTAAGTTTAAACTTTTAGCAAAAATATCCGAGTACTGTGCTAAAATTAAAAAGCAATACAATTTAAGTAAGCAGCGTAGGCGTATCTTATTCCTGCAAAGAGGGTGTTCGAGAATTCCCCTTACAAATTTCTAGGAGTTGTTGACGGAAATAAGTACATAATACTCCGAGTCGGAACCGATGCCCGGAAACGGTAGCCGTTTGAAAACTTGTCTGCCAGGTAGGGGATCGGCTAACGTAATTTGAGATCTTTACTCCCTCTCTGACCTGGTTTGAACCTTATTCACCTGTTGGAACAACATGGTTGAGTACACAATTGCAGAATGTACCAACATGATGTTTCTGAATGGCGAAGCTCATCTTAATGGAAGAGCTGCTCGTCCCCTTCATCAGGATTGTTCCCCACAACGTTTGACTCTATTGTATACCTCTGTAGCCACAATTACGGAACGGATTCGAGAATGGGTACCTTAACGGTGAGCAGGCGTGACTGTGGCGCTCCAAAGATACGTCACCATCCGAATTGGAAAATGCCGTACTGCATCACGTTGAAGAGAACCCGTCAACGAGTATGTATGAGCAATGTCTTTGGCTGTTAATGAGTGGAAGTGTAAAACAAGTGATGTTCCAGGTCACGGCTAATCAAATACTTACAAAAGAGGTCGCTTTACGAACATGTTTTCAAATAGTTGTAGCACGGAAATTGTACGTTTCCGGACATGGACTCCAATTCAAAATTTTATCTACTCAGTTCCCTCTACAAGTCCTAGAAGTTTGGAACGGAAATTTCCAAGCATCATGTATGGCAGAGCCCTGGCACGGGAGTACTAGTACGCGGCGTTTACACAGCAATAGCGTATTACGACCGGCATACCTTCCAATTTGAGCATATTTCTCGGGTACTTTTGCGAAAAATTTCATCGCCAACTTTAACGCCCGCTATAACACTGTATTCATCTTTTCAGGAGCTTTCGAGTATCCTTAAAAACACAACGTTCCATTTTAAAAACAAAACATACTTGCTTCAATATCTTGGTTCATACAAGAATGAAGAGTATTAAAAGCGAACAAAATCACATACTCCCTGCGTAGCCTACTATCATTCGCCGAAAACCTTGTTTCGATATCTTGAGCCGTGCACGAAAGAATAGGCTGCGTAAAAGTGTGACTAAAACTGAAATTTCTGAACTCCTGAACCCTGATCACAGTTCAAGAACCAGCAGTGGACAAATTAAAAAGTAAATAGGGAGCGTTACCGTCATAATTGGCGGAAAGGCTGACTCAGCATGCAGAGACGTCAAAACCACCTTCGCCGGCCGTCCTGGCCGAGCGGTTCTAGGCGCTACAGTCTGGAACCACAAGACCGCTACGGCCGCAGGTTCGAATCTTGCCTCGGGCATGGATGTGTGTAATGTCCTTAGGTTAGTTAGGTTTAAGTAGTTCTAAGTTCTAGGGGACTGATGACCTCAGAAGTTAAGTCCCATAGTGCTCAGAGTCAAGCCAAGCCAAAACCATCTTCGGTGAAATTAAAAGCAAGGGTGGTAATAGTACTGCTACCGGAATTCCACTTTGAAGTGGGGAGAAGAGAGCGGATAAGTGGAAAGAGTACATTGAGGACATCTGTGAGGGGGAAGAGTTGTCTGATGACACGTAAGAAGAAGAAACAGGAGTCGACATAGAAGAGTTAGGGGATCCAGTATCAGAATTGAAATTTAAAGAGGTTTGGAAGACTTCAGATCGAATATGCCAAAAGGAATAGATAACATGCTAACACAATTTCTAAAATCATCGGGGGAAATGGCATCAAAACGATTATTCACGTTGGTGTGTAGAATACGTGAGACAGGTGATACGCCATCTCACTTTAGGAAAAACGTCATCCACACAATTCCGAAGAGTACAAGAGCCGACAAGTGCGAGAATTATCGTACAATTAGTGTAACAGCTCATGCATCTAAGTTGCTGACAAGAATAATCAACAGCAGAATGAAAAAGAAAATTTTGGATGCGCTAGTGATGATCAGTTTGGCTTTAGGAAAAGTAAAGGGACGAGAGAGGCACTTCTGACGTTGCGGTTAATAATGGAAGCAAGGCTAAAGAAAAATCAGATGACGTTCATAGGATATTTCGACCTGGAGAAAGCGTTAGACAATGTAAAATGGTGCGAGACGTTCGAAATTCTGAGAAAAATAGCGGTAAGCTACAGGGAAAGACAGGTCATATACAGTATGTACAAGCAACAAGAGTGCACGGATTAAAATGGGTGTAAGACAAGGAAGCAGTTTTTCACGTCTGCTGTACAATCTATACGCCGAAGAAGCAAAGACAGAAATAAAAGAGAAGTTCAAGAATGGAATAAAAAAATCAAGGTGAAAGGATATCGATGTTAAGATTCGCTGATGACATTGCTGTCCTCTGTGACAGAGCATAAAAATTACAGGATTTGTTGAATGAAATGAACAGTCTAATGAGAACAGAATATGGGTTGAGAACAAATCGGAGAAAGTCGAGAGTAATGAGAAGCAGCAGAAGTGAGAACAGTGAGAAAGTTAACAGAATTGGTGGTGAGGAAGTAGACGAAGTTAAGGAATTCTTCTTCTTAAGCAGCAAAATAACCATGACGGACGGAGCAAGGACGATATATAAAGCAGACCAGCACTGGCAAAAAGGGCATTCGTGGCCAAGAGAAGTCCACTAGTGACAAATATAGGTTTAATCTGAGGAAGAACTTCCTGAGAATGTACGTTTAGAGCACAGTATTCTATGGTAGTGAAACATGGACTGTGGGAAAACCGGAACAGAAGAGAATCGAAGCATTTGAGATGTGGTGCTACAGACGAATTCTGTAAATTAGGTGGACTGATAAGGTAAGGAATGAGGAGGTTCTGCGCAGGATGGGAGAGGAAAGGAATATGTGGAAAAAGATATCAGGGACGAAGCTGTAGAGGGAAAGACCGGCATCCACCCAGCAAATAATTGAAGACATGTGTTGCAAGTGCTACTCTGGGAAAATTGGAAATTTGTGGTAAGATCTTATGGGACCAAACTGCTGAAGTCATCGGTCCCTAAGCTTACACACTACTTAATCTAACACATACAAGGACAACACATACACTCATGCCCGAGGGAGGACACGAACCTCCGACGGGAGGGGGGGTTTGAGAGCCGCGCGAACCGTACGGGGCGCACGAGACCACGCGGCTACCCCGCGCGACGCTACTCTGGGATGAAGAGGTTAGCACAGGTAAGGAATTCGTCGCCGACCGCATCAGACGTGTCAAAGGACTGATGGCTCAGAAAGTCACCATTGCCTAATAAAGAAATACAAAAATATGCCACGGTCGAAGATTCCACAGCTTCCTTACTGCATAATGATCACGTTAAGTCGTTTCTGCTTTAATTACGTCTTCAACTTACTGGCCCTCACAACCGGACTTCCGGAAACCCGCCGTTTGGGATCGGCTAGTTTAGACTGTCTCACCTTTCACGAGCGCCGGTGTAGCAGCCGACAGACGGGAAGCTGGTCACCTGTTCCGGAACAAGTGGTGGGCTTTACCGCTCAGTCGACACTCGCATCAATCAGGCGTGCGGTCAACGACCCCTGCGAGCGCCGTATCTGGCGAGACGCGGGCGCCGACCGGCTCGGGATGGAACTGGTTTCCCGAGAGACGGGACCTCCAACTGGCGGCTGCGGTCGACGCCGGCGTCGTGGGCGACTCGATAAACGCGCTCGCTTCCTGCAGCCTAGACCTGCCTGCCCGGCTGCCGGCTGCCTGCAGTTCGCGAAAAGTTTGACGTAAGTGCCAGCTGCTCCCGGCGCACATCGCGTGCGCCAGAAGATCGTCTGTAGGTGGGCTAGTGTACAGCAGCACGCACGAAATTTGGTGTGTTGCTTTCGATACGACAGCATCTCCAACGAAAGAGTGCTTTCCACTGCCTACGAGAATGCTGACTACTACGAGTAAATTAATCAGCTACGTGGCACAGACGTCCGGAAATGAACACACATTGATATCGTATATACGCTCAGATAACAGAAGTCACGGGATACCTCCTAATACCGTGTAGGACCTCCTTTTGGCTGGCGTAGTGAAACGTGACCTGAACTCAAAAGAGTCGTTGAAAGACCCCTGTGGAAATATCGAGCCACGCAACCTCTATAAGGCGTCCATAACTGCGAAAGTGTTGCCGGTGCAGGCCGTTGTGCACGAACTGACCCCTCGATTATGCCCCATAAATGTTCGATGGGATTCATGTCGGACGAACTGGGTGACCAAGTCACTCGCTCGAACTGTCCGGAATGTTCTCCGAACCAATCACCAATCAAGGAAAAATAATCGGAAGAATATTTCAAGCCTGTCTACTAAATCACCCAGCAGTTGTACGAACTGATGGGAATGTGACCCTTAGTGTATCATTAGCTTTTCAGTGAGAGGAAGGGAAAATGAGAGGAGATTCCTCGACTCTTGACTCGTTCACTTTAGCAAGTGGCAACCCTAGCGAGGGCCGTTACAAAATTCTCTATGAGCAGAAACTGGCGACTGGGCGACCAGTGACAGACGTCACAGGTTGCCAACAGTTTCCGATCGTGATTAGAAGTAAAACTTGTTGCATGAAAAGGTGAGGTATGCGCTGGGTATTATTAATGCCAAGGTTGGCTCTGAGCACTATGGGACTTAACTTCAGAGGTCATCAGTCCCCTAGAACTTAGAACTAATTAAACATAACTAATCTAAGGGCATCACGCACACCCATGCCCCAGGCAGAGGATTCGAACCTTCGACCGTAGCGGTTGCGTAGTTCCAGACTGTAGCGTCTAGAACCGCTCGGCCACCCTGGCCGGGAATGCCAAGGTTGTTCAAACCGCAAATGGCGTCCGGGAGGAACGACTGTCAACCTCTATAGGAGCTGAAATTGCAGTTTTTTTCAATTATTTTTGCACATTCCCCACTTATTCGCGGCACAGTTCCAGTGGTAGCTGGCTCTGAGCATTATGGGACTTAACATCTGTGGTCATCAGTCCCCTAGAACTGAGAACTACTTAAACCTAACTAGCCTAAGGACATCACACACATCCATGCCCGAGGCAGGATTCGAACCTGCGACCGTAGCAGTCGCGCGGTTCCGGACTGCGCGCCTAGAACCGCTAGACCACCGCGGCCGGCCCAGTGGGAGCCCTGATGCCTATCATATGCTCCTTTGACCTCCCTAATAACGTTAACGAGACAAAGCCTATTAATGCAGCAGTTGAGTATTAACGACATCTCCCGTTTATCCTAAATCTTTGATTTACTGAATGGTTTATGAAGTGTTAGAGGTGTCTAAGATGTGCAGGGCATCAAAAGAAAAAAAGAGAAGAAAAAAAGATGAAACGGAGGAATAGGGAAATGAAACGGAGGAAAAGAGAGATGAAACGGAGGAAAAGGGAGATGAAACGGAGGAAAAGGGAGAGGGACACAGAAAAGAGAGAGGAAAAGAGAAATGAGAAGGGAACATACAAATGAGAATGGGGGACCAGAGAGAGAACAGGGGAACAGAGAAAATGAAACAGAAGGAGGAACTGAGAGAAGTCTAATTTGTCTTGGTGTGGTGTTACGTGATAGTTGTGGGACCATGAATTTTGTCCTCACGCTGCAGCCAATTTAAAAATATTTAATCAACTCAGTGGTAGCGGATGACTCCTGCGTAGTCCCCCGAAAAACGACACACAGGTGCTTCAGCAGTGGAAGAAACGAATCCAGCGGCAGAGGACTCAAAGGGACGGCACTGAAGGCGTCTCCACTAATCGAACATATTTGGTAAGTACACCAGTTCTAGCTCCTTTTTTTATAGTAACCCCTGCACGACATTTTCCGGCGAAGCATAAAAACACATGTTAGCAGACCGCTCACGCAGTGCGTAACAGATTTTGAAGAAATTTTCCACACCGTGAGGGCACCATTTCAGATCTCAAAACAGTACTGTGGCAATTCCCTACTAAACATTTCGACAGCAATGTGAGCAAAGTCGCGAGCTGTACAGTAGTAGGAGGAAGCAACATACTTGTTAAGTCAGGTGAATAAAAACTGGAATAGACCCGAAATTTACCACGTATCTCTGTTGTAATCTCATCAAAATGTTTTAAATCGATTGAAAAATTTCACACACGCAAGACTAAAAATAAGAAAATAGTTATTTAAATAAACATGTGTTTTTAAATTGGACTAAGGTATAAAATGATTCATAATCCCACACAGTCTTGACACTTAGCGATTCTGAATTTCTCACAGCTACGAAAATACCCCTATGACATTTAAGCGAGGAACGTGGGACCCATACAATACATTATTGATGCATGAACAGATCCCCTCTTTACTACTGCAGACGCCCCACTTTTATTGTTTTAAATCTTACAAGCATTTCACAGCTATTAAAAATTAACATACATTTTGAGGTGTGTGTGTGTGTGTGTGTGTGTGTGTGTGTGCGCGCGCGCGCGCGCGCGCGCGCGCAGACTGAAGTGACAAATGAGATTTTGTACTAAGGCCGGGATTCAAATCCAGCTCTCCAACTCACTAGGCAGCTGCGTTGACCAACAAGCCGCCCTGACACACTGGCTTTGCGCAACCCTACCACGCCTCCCTCCTCTATCCCAGTTCCCATTCACATACACACATACATAACGGATGTATGAGACTTGAAAAGGTCCATGGTACCATATAGCCTCATCCGAATCTGTGTAGGGCTAAGAGAAATTATTTTATACTTTTTAGTCCGATTTAAAAATTTATTTTTATTTATATAATGATTTGTTATTTATCCTAGTGCCCTTCCAGAGAGGGTAGCCAAGACTAAAGCACAAATTCGGATTAGACAGGGGCTCACCACAGCTCCCACACTGCCGTGTTAAAGGAACAATCCTTGACGGAGTTCTTTAAATAGACGTAAACTCGGTGGTGATGCACGCGAGCAGCGCCGTATTATTAGGACCCGAGTAATGGCCCAGCAGTAAACGTTTGTTTCCGACGGAGCTACGTCATCTCTCGGGCGCTACACTTGCTGCGCGTCAGGAAACTTGATGTGAAAGGTCTGCGACGTGACTTCGGGTCGCAAATCAATCTCCATATAATGGGAGCACGTCTAGCTTGTGGTAAACCCGATCACGGTTTGAACACCGCAATGATTCACTGCCTATTGTCCTATAACGAGCTGATACTCTTTTGCCTCCGTCCCACCATTGAACTGATCTGCACTGTAAGTTACAAGCAGACCGACAGTTTAACATGGCTCCCATACACGCTGCAACTTTTCATTTTTCACACACAAATACCACTACCAGAGCTGAAATAAGCAGACGTGGAAAAAATCTCAGGATTTTCGGATACGTAATATGATTCCTACTTAGCCAACTGGCCACTTTCCTTACAAGGACACTGTTGAAAACCTTCCACTTCTCCTTAACGTTAAGTTAACGAAACTCACTGTAGCAGCATCAGCATACAGAAGAATAATCACAGTTCGTCTACACTTCCTCCGTGCTACTGGACTCTCTCTGCACAATTTTTATGGTCAGACAGTGACTCTATTCAGCACAAAGTAGTTACAGATCAAAATAGCTTCAAGTAACACATCTGTCCGTACTCTATCACGAACTGCATTACGAGCTCTATGGACGCATTCCGAGACGTGAGCACTTCATTTGATTTAGTTTCCTACCTCTTTGACGAGTAGAGTTTGTGGATTTTTACAGTCGTATTATGAAATCACGAATACTGCGAGCCGGAAATTACAAAATATGTAAGAAACACCATTAAAACGGCCAATAAAAAAATGGCTCTGAGCACTATGGGACTTAACATCTGAGGTCACCAGTCCCCTAGAACTTAGAACTACTTAAACCTAACTAACCTAAGGACATCACACACATCCATGCCCGAGGCAGGATTCGAACCTGCGACCGCAGCGGTCGCGCGGTGCCAGACTGAAGCGCCTAGAACCGCTCGGCCGCAAAGGCCGGCAAAATGGCCAACACAGAAGTTTCAATTTTCAGGTAAGCTCGCTATTATCTACGACCACGAAACACCGAAATCGAGAATAAAGAACTCAAGATCAGAAGTACGTCTGGACAATGTTAGCTGAAAATTAGTAACATATTTGCAGTAACCTGAATGCGACGTTACATGCAATTAAAATTAGACTATTGGAAACAAACTAGTTTCTTTTAACAGATTTTGCCGTTGTAAATAAAAACAGACTGTGAAGACATCGTTGGAAACACACACAAATGAAAATTTTGAAATAATGTTTTCATCGACCGTCTTTGATGACAGTGAACGAATTAGTACCCCTGCGAATAAAATTAAATAACTGAAGGGAAGTAAGGGACATATGAGAATAGACTTCGAAAAAAATACACAGTACTGGGACAAACTGCATATAGTAGCGATGAATGAAAACCATTCGTGACTATCGACTATGGTGACATGAAACAGCAGACTATAGATTGCCAAAATTTAGCTCACGGATAACAGCCAGAAGCAAGACGTCGCACCTGGTAAGGATTAAGATGACAGAGTGTGATATTGAGCAATGCATGATCTATTGTGTCGTTAACTAAAGCTCTTTTCCGCTTAATTCTATTTTGTACCTCTTCACTATTTATCCAATCTTTACATCTTACCTTCAACATTCCTCTATAGCACCATATTTAAAAATCTTCTATTCTGATCTGTCTAAAGAATCATCCATGTTTCACTTTCATAAGAGACTACACTCTAGACAACTATTATTAGAAGAGGCTAATTTATGTTTGATGTCAACAAGTTTACCTTTCTCCCAGAAACGCTTCTGTTGCTATTGCCAGGTTTCATTTTATATTCTCTTTAGATGTTCAGTCGTCACTAATATTCCTATCCGAGTAGCAAAACCTGTCCACCACTTTCAGTATCTCATTTCGTAATCTAATTTCTTCAGCGTGACTTGATTTAATTCGATTAAAATCGATTACCCTTGTTTTACTTTTGTTGTTGTTCATCTTATAACCTCTTTTGAAGACATTATCAATTCGACTTATCTGATCATCCAAGTCCTGTCGCCTACTGTCTACGACAGAATTACACCGTCATCCACAAAACCCCAAAGCGCTTCTTCGTTCTCCCTGAAATTTAATTCCCTTTGGAAACTACTCCTTAGTTTTCTTCACTACCTGTTCTATGTACTGATCGAATAACGTGGATATGGGTTGCAACACTGTCTCTCACTCTTCTCAATTTCTGCCTACCTTTCATGTCGTTCGATTTTGTAGCTGAAGTCAGGGTTTCTGTAAAAATTGCACATAATCTTTCACTCCCTGTGTGTGATAGCTGATTACTTCAAAATTTCAAAAAGCGTATTTCAGTCGACACTGTCAGAATGTCTTCCTAAGTTTATAAGTCCTCACTGAAGAAACAATACCGCGTAACTAACTTTTTCAGATTTTGCGGCTTTCGGTCAGCTGGCATACTCGACTGAGCGCACCTGCTGTTAGTGCAGGAATGACGAATTTTCTGCTATTCACGATGAAAATGAAGCTGAAAGAATACCACGTACGCCAAATGAGTTAAAAACGTGTAATTGGTGCAGCGTCGGAAGTTCCGCGATGTTCTCGAACGATGCCGTTGTCTATAAGGCTACTGTCAACCACTACCAAACACTAATCTCCATTTTCGCCTCGCGGAACGCAGTCCATTTCTATCACATGAAGCTTCGACTCAGGAAGTGTTTTCCAACACGGACAGATAGGTAACAAGCAGTAACAATGTACGTAACAAGCAGTAACAATGTACGTAACAAGCAGTAACAATGTACTATTGACTGCACGCGCTTTTGCATTTTCGTGGGAACCCGGCACAGAGTCAGTTACTCGGTACTGTTTGTTCAGCAACGACATGCTACAGATGTGGGTTCACCTTTTTTTTAAGCCTAACGAGTCAGTTACGCGGTAGTGTGACGTGGCGCACCGCAGTGGGCCTTCGAAAAGGGTTGTATAGCGTTACGTCAGGGGTGAAACCACTAGCAGATGCGTATTCTACTCTCGTCATAGCTTGCAGGTCGTCGAAGGACTTATCACACACTGCTCAGAGGAAGGCGGCTACATTGGTGCACAGTATATTGAGAAACCAACGTTCGACCACGCCCCTCCTTTCCTTTTCGGCAAAGCTATGAATAATGTCTTGCACCACGGGGAGTCGAACTGACGACGCCCGAGCCGAGCAGCGCCAAGTACCTCGTCTTGGCGACGCCGGCCACAAGGGCAGCTATATTTAGGACAGCTAGAACTGTTTTACGGAAAGGCACGCACCAGTCATCTCCCGTGGTTCACGAGACAAATGGAGCTGCTCTTACAGGTGACGACGTGCTGACGGATAACACCACAACCATGGGAGCTCCTTCCGATGATCTACACTGAAGAGCCAGAGAAACTGGTATAGGCACGCGTATTCAAATACAGAGATATGTAAACAGGCAGAATACGGCGCTGTCTACATAAGACAACAAGTGTCTGGCGCAGTTGTTAAATCGGTTACTGCTGCGACAATGGCAGGTTATCAAGATTTAAGAGAGTTTGAACGTGGTGTTAGTCACCGCACGAACGTTGAGAAACAGCATCTCCCAAGTAACGATGAAGTAGGGATTTTTCCGTTCCACGATTTCACGAGTGTACCGTGAATATCAGGAATCCGGTATAATATCAAATCTCCGACATCGCTGCGGCCGGAAAAAGATCCTTCACGAACGGGACCAACGACGACCGAACAGTATCATTCAACGTGACAGGAAGTGCAACCCTTCCGCAAATTGCTGCAGATTTCAATACAGGACCATCAACAAGTGTCGGCGTGCGAACCATTCAACGAAAGATCATCCACATGGGCTTTCGGAGCCGAAGGCCCACTCGTGTACCCTTGATGACTGCACGGTACAAAGCTTTACGCCTCGCCCGAGCCCGTCAACACCGACATTGGACAGGTATTGAGACAACCTCATGAATCCATAGACCTTGCATGTCAGCACGGGACTGCTCAAGCTGCTGGAGGCCTTGTGATGGTGTAAGGCGTGTGCGGTTGGAGTGATATGGACCCCTGATGCGTCTAGTTACAACTCTGACAGATGCCACGTACGTAAGCATCCTGTCTTATCACCTGGATCCATTATGTCCATCGTGCATTCCGACGGAATTGGGCAATTCCATCAAGACAACGCGATGCCTCACACGTCAAGAATGGCTACAGAGTGACTCCAGGAATACTCTTGTGAGTTTAAACATTTCCGCTGGCCACGAAACTCCCCACAAACATGAACATGAGCATATCTGGGATGCCTTGCAACGTTCTGTTCAGAAGAGATCTCCACCCCCTCGTACTCTTACGGATTTACGCACAGCCCTGCAGGATTTGTGGTGTCAGTTCCCTCCAGCAATACTTCAGTCTTTAGTCGAGTCCATGGCACATCGTGTTGCAGCGCTTCTGCATGCTAGCGGGGCCCTACACGGTGTTAGACGGGTGTATCAGTTTCTTTGGCTCCTCCGTGTATGTTTAGAAGGTTTTTCTTTAAAAAAAAATTAAAGTGACGACAGTTGAAAACTTTAAGGCTGCACAGGATTGTCCAGACTCTTATACCATTCGCGGTATCTCTTTATATTACTTCTTATCACAAGTACCAATACTAAAAAAAAGGGATCCCTTTTTCCCCTTGCAGGTTCCATTATTAAACAAAGAGACTGGGTTTCCTGGAGACTGATAAACATCGTAACAATAAGCCCGACTTCACCAAGTTCTCAGACGTTAATTGACGGCTACATATGATGTCTCTTCGGGGGAAAATGAATGATGGTTCGAGTTAAGCGCTGATCGACACTTCATACTCACAGAGTTCAGCATCTGACTTCAGTACGTCATTGACGCTGAGGCTGAGTTCACTACACAACAGAGTGTAACATGTAAAAATCTGAGACGGCATTTGAGGAGGACAGCCTGCAGCTCTACTTTTAAATCTCTTCACCCGTAGCCACGGCAAGAAACAACGCGCTCTTTTGCGATGTATCGCGCCGAAGATTAACCAGGGAACCATTTATCTGTGGACCTTGATGAATTTTCTACTTTGTAATACACAAAACAGTCTTACTGACGGTCGGCAGCGTCACTTTGACCGGTGATAGAGGGTCGATGTTGTCAAACCGAAGATTAATGCCCTGTAGCTATTTAACTGTATTGAGAATGGTTCCGAGATCCGACTACTGGAGCGGAAAAAGTAAACAGCACACAGACAATGACTGCCTCTTGCTGGTTCCTTGCAAAGTGAGTCGATAGCCGCAAAAATGACGAAACAGGGTAGCAGCTGAAAGTTAAACAGTTCATACTTCAAATTTCCCCTAAACAGTAATCGTCTTCTTATTCAACACCAGCTCTAGGTAATGGCCCCATGGTGTGACATTATGTCTCCAGCTATCGAACACGTGCATACTCAGTAAATCTTGAGACTTGCTTAGAAGACTGGAAAATGACTGATCAGAGTTTCATGGAAATGCTATTGTGAATTGCTGTAGGCTTTCTATATAAGCAAAATTTTTCTGATGCCTAAGAATCACTACGTGCACCCCAGGGGACGCCTTGACATGCTTCCTTCACCTGTGAGGGGTGCTGGCCGAATCATCTTCTCCCGTTAGCTGCCGTATTCCGGACTATCAGCCTATCAATGCCAGGAACGGAATGCAAACATTCTCACTGAACAGTCCCCTTCCCTCTAATAGTTCTCCTCTGCATAGCACCGTTTCGAACCAGGTGCTGGCAAAGTGGCTAGCCCTTAAGCTAGAGCAGCAGGCTCCAAGCACAATCCTGTTTAAGGAAATTAGGGAAAACAAATACTGTCTGTCAACAGCTGCAACTCATTTAGGTGATATACACAGAGATCATACATTTCCTACTTCAGTCACCTATTTTAAATACCACAAGGCACGTCGATGGTCATTCGTTCCTCATCAGGTGGATTAAGATTTTTGACATTTGTGACTTGCACATATGCCATCTATTTGGCACACAGCAAAGTGGCAGAGATGTTCTGTGTGAACATGGAGTGAAGAAACATTGGCGTTACTTACAGCACCGAAAGCTGGTACACGCGTTTCTATATGTAATTAGAAGCTGTGTCCACTTCCGTAGTTAAACGGTCAGCGTGTCTTACCGCCATGCAGAGGATCTGGATTCAATTCACAGTACTGTCAGAGATTTTTCCTTGGCTGGAGGAGTGGAACGGGGTCCAGTAAGCCTAATGATGTCAATACACGAGCTACTTAAGTGAGAAGTAGCAGCGGTCGTGATTGGAACACTCCTGAGGAAAGAGTACCGGGTCTCTCGCCGGGATAGGCGGTTTTTCGCAGGTGGTTGTGGTGATAGATCTACGGCTTAGCCCGCGGTGTAGGTTAGGTTGGAACGTGACAGTCTGGTTGAGAGTTGGCGAACGCAGTGGATACTGGAACCACCTTAACTTACTCGAGCTTGGCAGAAATGATAACACACTCCATCTATACAATGGTGTCACTTGACACAACTGTCACAAAATTGACATGTCGGCATTGTAAGCTCCACTGACCCTGATCGCGAGCTTCAATTTTAAGTTAATTAAAAGCTGTAATCAATGCATATCTGGATGAATGCTGGCACTGTGTCCCCTGAGTGCCTGTCGCTACAAGTTTCAAAGTCATGATGTTTTGCACCCCTACAACGCAAATATGTTAGCTTTTGCAAAGATTCTGGACACTCGCAAAAAATACTTCAAAGATATGTCCACAATATTTATGACACTCTGCGACTTTCAAAAGCCGGCCGGCGTGGCCGAGCGGTTCTAGGCGCTACAGTCTGGAACCGCGCGACCGCTACAGTCACAGGTTCGCATCTTGCCTCGGGCATCGATGTGTGTGATGTCCTTAGGTTAGTTAGGTTTAAGTAGTTCGAAGTCTAGGTGACTGATGACCTCAGATGTTGAGTCCCATAGTGCTCAGAGCCATTTGAACCATGTTTTTGACTTTCGAAATATTGTGGTTTTGAAATATGTAATGCCAAGCAAGTGTCGAGCTCTATGGCAGCACGCAGCAAGCGTATTCATCTACTTAAGCAACAGCATGTACATAGTCCTTCATGTAGGAAAGTGTAAAAGTCTTTTCAGTACAGTAATATGTCTAACGTTATTTCAGCAGTGCAAGACAAAACTCAATCTTTTTTCCACACAGCTGTCTGCCAAACAGGCGACACTTTGGTGGTTACAAGTGCAAAAATGGTTCAAATGGCTCTGAGCACTATGGGACTTAACTTCTGAGGTCATCAGTCCCCTAGAACTTAGAACTACTTAAACCTAACTAACCTAAGGACATCACACACATCCATGCCCGAGGCAGGATTCGAACCTGCGACCGTCGCGGTCGCGCGGTTCCAGACTGTAGCGCCTAGAACCGCTCGGCCACTCCGGCCGGCCTGTTATAAGTGCATTCTGCGAGATAAAAACGTCTTAATCCACCTGATAATGATTGTCTGAGCAATGAAGCATGTAGCGGTAGCGATCTGAAGTAGTAAATCTCTGATTTTTGATCGAGCTGCCCCTACCTACAGGTTTCATGTAACCCACAACGCTTCCAAAAAACTACGTGCGAGCTTTTCATATTCTCTCGCTCGCTACGCGCAAACTATCAGTCCCACAGAAAAAACGAACAGGGTATTTTTGTAGGAAATTTAATACAATTATTTGTACTGGGATACGATTTCGCTAGAGGCCGTAGTTCTCGACTTATTTAAGAAAAAGGTGAAAAAGTGATCTTCAAACGCGTTTTTCTTCAACAACTCGGAGAATGTGGCCTCCAGCGAGAACGTATACTGGTACGAAATGTAACTGCATCCAATTTTCTACAAAAAAAGCCCTGTTAATTTTTCTGCGGGATTAGTAGTTGGCGTATAGTGGGCGATAGAATATGAAAATCTCAAGAGTGGTTCCAGAATGAGATTTTCACTCTGCAGCGGAGTGTGCGCTGATACGAAACTTCCTGTCAGATTAAAACTGTGTGCCCGACTGAGACTCGAACTCGGGACCTTTGCCTTTCGCGGCCAACTGCTCTACCAACTGAGCTACCCAAGCACGACTCATGCCCAGTCCTCGCAGCTTTACTTCTGCCAGTACCTCGTCTCCTACCTTCCAAACTTTACAGAAGCTCCCCTACGAACCTTGCAGAACTAGCACTCCTGAAAGAAAGGACATTGCGGAGACATGCCTTGCCACAGCCTGGGGGATGTTTCCAGAATGAGATTTTCACTCTGCAGCGGAGTGTGCGCTGATATGAAACTTCCTGGCAGATTAAAACTGTGTGCCGGACTGAGACTCGAACTCGGGACCTTTGCCTTTCGCGGGCATGTGCTCTACCAACTGAGCAACCCAAGCACGACTCGCGCCCCGTCCTCACAGCTTCACTTCTGCCAGTACCTCGTCTCCTACCTTCCCGCACTTGCCCGCGAAAGGCAAAGGTCCCGAGTCCGAGTCTCGGTCCGGCACACAGTTTTAATCTGCCGGGAAGTTTCATCTCAAAGAGTGGTTTTTGAAGGCGTTGTGGGCTGCATAAAACCCATAGCTAGGGGCAGATGGATGATCCTGTAGACTGAGGAGAGACCGGCTGTTGCCAGCACGAAGCCCAAATGCACTGCCGAGTCCCGAGCAGCGCAGAGGCCGACCCCGCGGCAGTGTGGACCGGCGCTGTCCTACGGGTGCGGGGTCCCACGGCGCGCGCACTTACACTTATTTCGAACCGTGCCATTGTCGGACTCTATGACGACGTGCACGCAGCTGTCGCTCCTGCGCGGGGCCGTCACCCTGAGCCTCCACACGTCCATGGCGCAGCCGACTGGGGGCGGCCGGCGCCGCAGCCGCCGTTTTCAGCGCCGCTCTGAAAGGACCGGCGGGCCGCATTGTGGGTTCGAGGCCGGTAGGCGTAGCCTGCCCGCAGCCGGCAGATGGGAAATTGCGCAGCTCCCTCCATTGGCGCCGCTTCCGCCGGACCGCATTCGACAGCGACGCCCGATGGCGCGGCCGCCAGCTTCGGCTTCATTCCCGTAAATGACGTCGCCTCGCACCACAAGGGGTACTGTGCGCTGGACACAGGCCTCCCTCGGACCCGCCACCCATTTTGCGCGGTCCCTTCCCAAACAGAGCACGCGGTTTCGACATTCTACTCGTCCTGCTCCATTTCAATGAATGCTAAAAAATTGGGTAATATTACGTCGAATTTCGTAGAGGAAAACAACGGTGTGTGTTCGTGTGTGTTGGGGCTTATGGGTGCTCAACGTCGAGGTCATCAGCGCCCTGACACACATTACAGGGAACGAATGTGGACAGACCTAATAAAACAAACTGTAAGATGGCAAGAACTATGCCCCTTACATGAAGTCATTAAAGATCACCTAACTCACGTTGAGCGAACAGTAGGGCTGAACAAAAATGACTGACAAGGCACAATGCACCTTGTAGAGGGTATAGTATGGACGTATTGGAATAATTAATGTCGAGTGATGGTTTTAAAGTAATTCACACGACATGAAAACTTTGTGGAAATGTGTCGATTTACTGGAGGCTTGTTTACCCCAGGGAAGTATTCGAAATGACTGTGGCCGCCGGGGGAGCGGCTAAGGGAAGCGACAATAGGCAGCTTAGGGCGGCTCAAGCCCTGAGAAAGCGGTAATAAGATGAGTGACAATGAGTGGGTGGTTCACCCCGACTCCTTGCTGGTGTACCAGGAAACAGACGGAGAACTTGTACGCCTGTTGATAAATGTCCGTCGTCCCGTTTTCTGTGAAACGTGCGAGAAAGCCGCGCAGACCTACGGTGGAGCAGTCAACAGAGGTCAAAATATGCGTGTTCGTGACTGTAGCAACTTCACACTGAATTCACGGTCAGCAGAGTCTGAAGCAAATCAGGTGAAGAGCGACAGAATGAAATACGCCGGCCTCCGATGGGAACGTAGGACCGAGGAATTTTAAGTACTCTCCTGGGAGTCAGAATTCCGGAAAACTTTGTGTTTGTGCAGACGCTAACCTTGATGGGTGGCCTGGGAGGAGCTATATAGCAGAAGTTGAGAGGAAGGGAAATTTTGTGGAAATTTGTTCACTTCCCACAGCAGGCATTGGTCAGCGCTGGGAAGCGACGCATAATTAATGCGACTTGCACTGCAGTTGGCGTAAGTGATTTTGCTGGAGGGGAAACCGAGGCGAAGAGTCCGAGAAGTCTCCGTAGAGGTCTTCCATTTCCAGCTTGCCTAGAGTGCAGACGTGGCGTTCTTTACTCAGCTTGCCTGAGAAAGAGTGGGCATCTCTGCAGTTTAGGACGTAGCAAATGGAATAATTCAGTTTGGAGATAGAAAGTTTTCGTTCAGCTATGTACTGAGCAAGATAGCTAGAAGTGAATAGACGAGCGCAGCCTTGCAGCACCACGAGGTCGGCCGACGTCCACACGACGACGACACTCCACCACGCTGTATTCGGTGATATTGCGCCCGCTCCGGCCTCTGATTAATTTGTTGGATCACGTCGGCGAAGTTTCCACGAGGATTTCATGGGCCGTGTATTGTAGAATTCTTCTTGCACTTCGCATTACGCCTGGGTCAGTTGACACTTTTGATTTATCACGCTTTACTCCACGCAAACGCAATTTATTACCACTGCCTGTTAGGAGAGTCATGTAATGTGATGATTGAAGGTCGTGAGTTAAAATAAATCTGTGCTAATCGACTGCATCTGTTTTCAATCAAGTAGTTGAAATCCCAAGTCACTTTCTTAATTAATTTTATGTTCAACATTTGCATCTGGTGCTCAATAGCTGAATATAACATCAATGTGCACCACTTTTAATTGAAAGGGATCAATTCTGAATCAATTAATGTCAACACTGCCACCACAGTTCAATCAGGAATCACAGGGCCTTATTACTTTCTTCACGTTATCAGACATTGCGGCAGTTTTTGCACTCTCTGTTGATCTGTTAGCCAATTACCTGGGGTGAACACACACCAAAACCAGATAAGTGATGGGTGGGGTGTTACAAAACACATACGCAAAGAAAGCAGGAAGAGAAGGAAAATGCTACATAAGAAAGTAGAATGTAAGGAAAGGGAAAACGTAGCAACAAGAATGCCACAGTGAATTGTCATTGGCTGGCCACTTACATAAAATATGGGCGAGCTGGTCACATGGTGAGCAAATTAAGATCCTCTCCGTAAAATCTTTGTAAAAACATTTGACATGGCACAGAACTTTAAAACTTTAACCACATTCGTCCGAGTGTTGCCTAAAAAGAGATGGCAGGTCCGCTGGCAAGTCAGCCGCGGACCGCTGGTTAGAAAATTAAACGCAATCCAATAAAACGTGGCGCACAGTGACCTGGACGCCACAAGCACCACACATTGGAGGGTCCTCCCGCCGGAGCAGGAAGCCATGCGTCATAGGGCTGTGGCCTATCCGAAGCCGAGTGAGGTGAACCTCGTCCCGTCGACAGGGCTGAAGGAAGTACACCACACACGCGTTGTGGGCTTGACTATACGGAGCTTATTGTCAGTAACTTCCAGCCACTCATCCTCCCACCGACGCATGACTCGTGAGCTCAACAGCGAGGTGAGGGCGTGCAGGATTATAGCACACTGAGATACTTGTTGATCGAGACACGCCTCCTTGGCTGCGAGAATTGCCCTTTCATTCCCAGCAATGCCGACATGCCCCGGAACCCAGCAGAAAGCCACCACCTTTCCCAATCGCTGTAGGTGGAGGGCATCCTGCATGGTCTGGACTATTTTAACTGCTGGATACAAACGCTGCAAAGAGTGAAGGGCACTTAGTGAATCGGAAATTTAGGAAAATAACAATCAATAGAAAAGTAAAAATAATTCAAACACCACTAGTATCATTTTAGGCCTTAATACTTTGCCACATAGTTCGTGGCGATGCCAGCGTGTTCTTCCCGTGGCTATTGTTCACGCCAGGGCCGGTATACGGGGAATGTGGTTTTCTCACCCTCGCTTGTGATGGGCCGGTAGTCTTTCCCTAATACTCCTAAATTAAACTTCCTGGCAGATTAAAACTGTGTGCCCGACCGAGACTCGAACTCGGGACCTTTGCCTTCCGCGGGCAAGTGCTCTGCCAACTGAGCTACCCAAGCACGACTCACGCTCCGTCCTCACAGCTTTACTTCTGCCAGTACCTCGTCTCCTACCTTCCAAACTTCACAGAAGCTCTCCCGCGAACCGTGCAGAACTAGCACTCCTGTAAGAAAGGATATTGCGGGGACATGGCTTAGCCATAGCCTGAGGGATCTTTCTAGAATGAAATTTTCGCTCTACAGCGGAGTGTGCGCTGAGTTTGGAAGGTAGGAGACGACGTACTGGCCGAATGAAAGCTGTGAGGACGGGGCGTGAGTCGTGCTTGGGTAGCTCAGTTGGTAGAGCACTTGCCCGCGGAAGGCAAAGATCCCGAGTTCGAGTCTCAGAGGAGGAGGAGGAGGAGGAGGAGGAGGAGATTACTGTTTAACGTCCCGTCGACAACGAGATCATTAGAGACGGAGCACAAGCTCGGATTAGAGAAGGATGGTGAAGGAAATCGGCCGTGCCCTTTCTAAGGAACCATCCCGGCATTTGCCTGAAGCGATTTAGGGAAATCACGGAAAACCTAAATCAGGATGGCCGGACGCAGGATTGAACCGTCGTCCTCCCGAATTCGAGTCCAGTGTTCTAACCATTGCGCCACCTCGCTCGGTAGTTCGAGTCTCGGTCTGGCACACAGTTTTAATCTGTCAGGAAGTTTCATATCAGCGCACACTCCGCTGTAGAGTGAAAATTTCATTCTAGAAACTCCTATATTAGTTGCAACTTTCTACATAGCTCTTGTTTCACAAAACCAATTGGGGAAAAAGAACTTCTGAAACTCGTGGCAAGAGGCAGCACTTTACACCACTTGCTACAGCGTTGGCAGGAAATCATCAATTGAGGTGCCCACATGCTGTTTTGGAACTCGATTGGTTGGCCTGAATTTACGAAATCGGCAGTCGGCTGGCAGCCCTTGTGTGGTTGAGGGTACAAATCGAGCAACTTATAGGTCGGATTTTTTATTTTGAAGAGTTTTCGCTGAAGTTGACAGTGTGATGTTATTTCAAGTTCGATTATAAAAGCAAAATCGATCGTGATACTTAGCAACAAACTCTTTGCCCCCAAGATAAATTTATTTCGCGTCAGATTCCTTGTTATCTTACGCATAAGAATATACACACCCATTTCGTGAGTATTTTGGTACACTTGTTCGGTGCTCTCTGGTGCCCTGTTAAGCGGTAATTCCATTTCGTTTGACTTCTTACTCCTCATTTATCTCTGTATTCACTGTGCAACGAAGTATCTGCAAAACAGTGTAAACGTCGACGGGACGTTCTAATTGTCTTATTTGGCAACATACTTCTTCCATTCACTCATGGTATTTGCTGCTAACTACAGCCGGCCGGTGTGGCCGAGCGGTTCTAGATGCTTCAGTCTGGAACCGCGCGACCGCTACGGTCGCAGGTTCGACTCCTGCATCGGGCATGGATGTGTGTGATGTCCTCAGGTTAACTAGGTTTAAGCAGTTCTAAGTTCTAGGGGACTGATGACCTCAGATGCTAAGTCCCATAGTGCTCAGAGCCATTTGAACCATTTGCTAACTACAGTAATACCAACTTTGGTCTTAGCCGCCAAGATGGCATTCAATGTTGCTCGATCTGATCTCGGATTTGTTTTTCTAGCAGTCTTGCACCTTAACAACGTGACACAGAAGTATGGAGAGGTTAAGTGATATCGAGCTGGCCGATCCGCACCTCTATGGATTCACTGAATGCAATGGAAAAACGGCGCGAGGACCTATGTTGAGCTGTTACTGCGGCGACTGTAACCACGTTACGGTACTTTCTGCAACTGCCTGAAGGTTGCATATTACAGGAATTTTCACTGCTCTCAAGGTATTTTCGCAGAAACAAACGTAAATGAGATAAAAAAAGAAGACTTAAATTAAACGATAGTACAGCATTATTCTCTGGAAGAACCTGTCTGGAAGTGTTTCACCGTCTCGCGTAAGTTTTTCTATTTCAAGCCACTCCGGCGACTTGAGTATCTTAATGGGGAAGAAAGGCTGTGATGATTAGAAAAACTCAAGCACCCAGTCCCCGGGCGGAGAAAATATCCGACCCGGCCGGGAAGCGATCCTGAGACTCCGCGATTTTGAGGCAGCTACACTAAACAGCACATCATGAGCTGCGGACAAAAACCGAATAAATGACAATTGCATTAGTACTATGTACGGGTCATCGCAGACCACCTGTCCCTTATACCAAAATTCTACGAAAATATCACCGAAAAACTTCGCAATTTTTTTGGAGTTCGGGTACGTCCCGTATAAGCAGAAGGGCCTGCCTTAGTGACTAAACACAACGTTCCTAAAATCGTCGTTTAAGTAATTGTGAATCATTTAGAACCTGCTTAAACTGCATTAAGGAACGGGAGGAATATGACGAGAACCGTTCTCCGATGGGTCCGATCCATGTGTCTTCAACGTGATTAACCGCACTGGCGGAATGCAAAAACGCCAGACTCTCAACGTGAAAGTACCGCCAAAATCTCCCCTCTAGTGCACCAGAAGTGCAGGTCGATACGTAGGTGGGGACTGAGAACCACTAAGTAACCGAAAGCTTGTTGCTACTGGCAGCTTCACAGGCATGGGCGCCAAAGAGGTCGACCAACAGCGGCAGCTGACAAAGCTGTGGCACAAGTAACCTACATAGTAGCCATTGTCACACCGGAAAGGAAACGCCAATGGACGCCGCACTTTTGAAATAGTCAGGAGTAGCACTTAGCACTCGCTCTAACTCTTTTTCATTTAAGTGGGAAGTTCACAAACAGCACCGTGAACAAATAATAAGAAAAAATTCGTATAGGCATGGTCGACTGGGAGGTTCACCGGCCTAACTGGAAAACTTTTTCTCCTTTCGCGCATTGTGGCATTTTTTAGGGAAGTGTTACAGTTGTGTGCGCAGTATATCTGTTCAATGTAGGTGATTGTAATGGGTGTGACTGTCAGAGCGGTGTAATTTTGTGTTTCACGATGATTGCAGAAGGGAGACGGGAATGCAGCTTACTGCTCTCGAATAGCATTAAGGCGGCCGCCGGACTCAGCGCCACCATCCGGTGGATGGTTCACCATCAAGAGTGTCACTGCAATCACATCTGGAATCTGATCCCAGGTGTTGGCGCCGATTCAGGTGCACAGAAGCTTTACACCACCACCTCTCCCTTGCCGACGAAATACTGGCGGTGAAAATTTCTTCCGCCATCAGGATTCGAACCGCAGCATTAGCGGTCTCTTCTAAGGAAGTGTGTGCAGACACACTCAACAACTAGATACCACAACTGGCTAATCTCACTCCGTTTTTAGAGTACGTGCGACTTCAGTAACGTTCGCTGCCTGACGAAAGTACGTAAGGGGAAGAGGAAACGAAATGAAACTTCCTGGGTTGAGCGAATAAGCGATTACAATGCTGATTAAAATTTACTAAGGTCTTGGAAGTATGGGCCCACCCATCTATGACGTAGCACCCCTTCTACTCTGGACGTATACAACGATTCGGTTGGAAAAGGTGTCAAAGTCACTGTATCCTCTCCAGAGGCAAGCTGTGAACAACTGTTGTAACTGGTCCTTCATATCCTGGATACGGGCACATGGGCAGACTGGACGCCCATACTGGTCCCACAAATGTACTAAAAGGAACAGAACTCGAAATCTTGCTGACCACGAGGGTACCCCAATATCACGGAGCAGTTCACAGCAACACGTTCCATGTGTGATTGAGCGTTGTCCTGATGAAAAATGGCGCCACGATAACGTCGCATGATAGCTAACACACGAGGACGCAAGATCTCTCAATCATTTTGAATCACGACCTGAAGTCATATCCGATGGCTCCCGGACCCCAGGAGTAACATTGCTGTATGTCGTTAAAGTTGATCTCCGCCCAGGCCACCGACATACTCGTCAATGATAACTATCCGTGGTAGTCTAGAACCACAGCCCACTGAACACAATACGGTGCCATTCACCAGTACGCCACACTTCCTGGTTACGGAACAGCTCCAACCGCAGCTGTTTGTGTTGCGGTGTTAATGGCACCCAACTCAAAAATGGCTCTGAGCACTATAAGACTTAACATCTGAGGTCATGAGTCCCCTAGAACTTAGAACTACTTAAACCTAACTAACCTAAGGACATCACACACATCCATGCCCGAGGCAGGATTCGAACCTGCGACCGTAGCGGTCGCGCGGTTCCAGACTGAAGCGCCTTTAACCGCGTGGCCACACTCGCCGGCTGGCACCCAACTCATGAGACGGTAATTCCCTACTCGAGTTGCCACTAGACTCCAACAAATGACGTGGGAGGACACAGTATGTTCCAGGGAGTCCATTATTTGTTCTCGGATGGCAGTCGCAGATGTTAAGGGGTTACGATGAGCTTGGTGCACAATACGATCTTCACATGTGGCACTCAGACGTGTCCAACTTCGTGCCACTGTTACTTTCGACAGCTACATACGTCAGGATATTGCACGATCTGCCCAGCCAGCCAAATGAAGAGCTACAACGAGGTCCCTTCAAAACTCTGTCAGGTGCTGATAACGCTGTCTCGCACAAGTACGCGGCACCTGTGTGTCCTTCACAGTGATCACTCAACACCCAGCCCTGTTCACGTTCCTCATACGCTCTGCCTTTGCAACAACACTAAACAGACACAGCACTAATGCTTCCTGTAACAGAGAACTGCATCTCTTGATGATTTACGTAACCGCCCATGCTGTGTACATGTGCAAAACTACATTGACACCCGACCTTGTCTTCTGAACACTTCACTATTTCCATGCCTGGCTGGCTCAAATTTCTTTCATTTCGTGCGTTTCTAACACCTGGAGTCGTTACAAAGGAAATCGCATTTTGGTTCACATTCTACGTGAAATTTTTATTACTGGGTGAGACGGCACGGTTGCCAAAGGAAGCAACAGCATACAGGTTAAAATCAGTACAACACTGCACTCTTCAACCTTTGCATCGATGACTGCTTCACATTTTCGCTTCTTCACAGAACAGATTTTTTACAGTGAAAAGTAGGTTCTCCATAATACTACACCTACTTGCAACACCTTTATCTTTCGTAAATCGTAAGCTGAAGTGCCATTTATAGCAACAGACCAGCACTGGAAGGAAGATTAAATTGGAGTGTCGTCGTAGCTACGGTAAATACAGACGGAGCACTTGTTTCAAAAAGAAACCTGCTGTGGACATCATCAATGCATTCACCTAACGTGATTTATAGAAATCACCGAAAACCATTATCGGGAAGATAAAAGGGAAGGGGATGTGAACAACAGCTCCTCTAAACAACAGAATCCGCTCTGATCAGGGCTCCACATTCTGATTCTTTCAGCAACTGAGCTCCTGAAGGTATTGTAACAAGTTGGTTTTGTACAGTCTGAAGCTAAGACAGCGAGAACGCACAACGGCATAGGCTGCAGCACCTGAAAGAGTAAACTGGGTCGACTGTTGGAATATTGAGCACGAAATGGATTCAAAAACTGTGCTCAAAACATGAAATTAAACAATTAGTCCAATTTTGGCTTATTCGTAACCGACGCATCGACAGTCTTTCTGCCGGAGCACGAACTGGTAGAACTGGTAGTGAAATAAGGAAACAGGAATATGTGTGTGTGTGTGTGTGTGTGTGTGTGTGTGGCGCGCGCTTGTTTTGTGGTGGCAGGTGGAGATCGATGAAAGTGACACTACAGGGCCCTGTAAACGAGCAAACTTCTTTGTCAAACGCACACTTGTTTAGCCGCGGATATGTCAAACAAACCCTTACACACACAAACAAAGTTTGTCACTTTAAGTTCACTTTGAAGCAGACGCTGCTCGTGAGTATTTTGACAGTAGTGAGAATTTCCACAAATGCACTAACAGCAGTCCTGGCACTGACTTGGGCACTGTGTTTAAAGGTGGGGGGGGGGGGGGGGGGGGGAGGAGGAGGAGGAGGAGGAGGAGGAAAATAAGGAAGAAGAGGAAGGATACGGAGAATATGAACATGATTAAAACAAGACGCTGGTCCAGAGAATGGCTTAAAATGAAAATCTGCTAACGAAAATATTACTCTTTGAACCAGAAGATTACGTCAACTTTCTTCGCATGGACAATGAAGTATTTAAAAACTTTTTAAGGCCTTCGTAAAAGAGAAAACTTGGGTGCCATATTCGCTGTTATCTACCCACAGATGCGTCAAACAAGCCTGTACACGTACGCAAAAACGTTGTCTGCTTAACCTTACATATGAAGTAGACGCTTTTCGAGTATGATTTATTTTGGTACTGATTGAATGGCTACAAATGCCGATAAAGCATTTCTATCATTGACTGCCACTGTGTTTAAAGAAGAAGAAAATAAGACGCTGGTCCAGGGAATGGGTTGAAATGAGAAATACACGCATGAGAACTTGTTAATTGAGACGTTACACTCAGAAACTGGTGATTACATTCACTTTCTGCGCATGGACAGTGAAACATTGTTTAGCGCTGCATCGATCTCACACTGAGAAAGAAGACACATTATGCGAAAATTTCTTCTCTTCCACTCGCTCCTCTAATGATAGTTCATTAAAATACCACAGCGTGGGTACATATAGCCCACATCGCAGATGAAAAAACGGAAAAACTTCCATTTCTTTTATTTCATTGCACTCCCACTTGTATTTTGTGCGTAAAATGATTTTGTTCATAACCTGTTGGTTCAAATGGCTCTCAGCACTATGGGACTTACCAGCTGAGGTCACCAGTCCGCTAGAGCTTTGAACTACTTAAACCTAACAAACCTAAGGACATCACACACACCCATGCCCGAGGCAGGATTCGAACCTGCGACCGTAGCAGCAGCGCGGTTCCGGAATGAAGCGCCTAGAACCGCTCGGCCACAGCAAAGATGTGATACCTCTACCATTTTTGTAACTGTCAGCGCTGTTTTGTTTTTATCCTTGATTGTAGAACAGAAACTTACCATAAAGTGCGATAAATTTTAATAAAAGGATTTTTCACTATAAACATAACGCAAAACATCGATGCAAACAACGTCCGCCATGTTGCCAACCTTAACGTCAATCAGAATTTCCTGCAAACACGATCTATGCTTGACAAGCATGTCAAATTGCACCGTACACGGTCAAATATTCAGCCGGTTTGACAAAACGTTTGATCGTTTACGGGACCCTTAACACACTATGTGTGGTGTCACCGCCAGACACCACACTTGCTAGGTGGTAGCTTTAAGTCGGCCGCGGTCCATTAGTACATGTCGGACCCGCGTGTCGCCACTGTCAGTGATCGCAGACCGAGCGCCACCACACGGCAGGTCTCGAGAGACGGACTAGCACTCGCCCCAGTTGCGACTTTGCTAGCAACTACACTGATGAAGCCTCGCTCCTTTGCCGAACAGATAGTCAGAATAGCCTTCAGCTAAGTCCATGGCTACGACCTAGCAAGGCGCCATTAGCCTTACATAGCAATTGATACTTATCGTATAAAGCATGTCTCATCAAGAACGATGTATACAACAAGGATGGATTAAAGTTAAGTATTCCAAAAGCTACGTACTTTTCTTTATAGCATTCATTACGTATCCTGTTTCAGACCTCACGCCATCCTTCGTGTGTTTATAGCGTGCATTGCGGTCCCCTAAAATCACACTGTGTCGGCACTTCTGTCGACACATCACTATGCCTTCCAACAAACAACGTACATTGGCTTGCGGAATACAAATACTGTGGATGTAAGTAAGCTGATGGAATGTACTGGATGAAAGCAAGGTCATACACTACTATTATGCCGTCGCCTGGCCTAGTTAAACGCCATGTCCACCTTCTCGTGGACGCCTTCACTTTCACAATGACGAAGTTCCTCTAGACCGATGTACTTCTCAGAGTAGCCACGTTGACTTTAAGGCAACCACGAGTGCGCACGGCATTGCGTAAACAAGCTGTCCCGCCCAGGAAGTCATCCTCGTCCCATGGGCACGGAGGGAAACGCACAGAGAGAGTGGCTGATTTATCGGCCCGGAGGCGGCTTTCTAGGCATCGCTACTAACAGGTGTGGCGTGGCGACGCGTAGCGCGCATCCGGCTTTCCCGGACTGAATTATCGCAGCGACAGCGGCGGCGCCTGCAGACCGGGCAGTTCGGCAGTTGCCACGGCTCCCCTCGGCCAGCGTGCTGCGGCGCAGCTGATTCTAAAACAAGAGCCGGCAGCCGCGGGCAGTCCCTCCAGACCACCGCGCTGCTCCTTTTGTTCCGCGGCTGCGCAAAAAACAGCCCACCTGCCTAGCTAGGGGGCGGGCGAGTCCAATCCCCGACAGGCGGCAGAGGAACTGCTGACTCACGAATAGGTCAGGCACTGCATCGTAACGTCGTCACATATGGTTAGATGTTCGATACTGAGCAAAGTTTATTCAGTGAGACTCGAAGAACCTATTCGCTGCTCCGTAACGTATTTCACCACTCGCATGGCAACTTTCCCGTTCGGAAATTCGTGCCCCCCCCCCCCCCCTCTGGTCCAGTCGGTATACATTGAGGTGACAAAATCGTGAGATAGCGATATGCACAGGAATACAAACGTCTCAAAAATGAGATCGACAGGAAGTGCAAAATGGCTAAGCAGGGATGGCTAGAGAGCAAATGTAAGGATGTAGAGGCATATATCACTAGGGGTAAGATAAATCCTGCCTACAGAAAAATTAAAGAGACCTTTGAAGAAAAGAGAACCACTTGTATGAATATCAAGAGTTCAGATGGAAACCCAGTTCTAAGCAAAGAAGGGAAAGTAGAAATGTGGAAGGAGTATATAGAGGTTCTATACAAGGGCGATGTTCTTGAGGACAATATTATAGAAATGGAGGAGGACGTAGATGAAGATGAAATGAGAGATATGATACTGCGTGAAGAGTTTGACAGAGCACTGAAAGATCTGAGTCGAAACGAGGCCCCGGGGGTAGACAACATTCCATTAGAACTACTGATAGCCTTGGGACAACCAGCCCTGACAAAGCTCTACCATCTGGTGAGCAAGATGTATGAGACACGCGTAACACTCTCAGACTTCAAGAGGAATATAATAATTCCAATCCCAAAGAAAGCAGGTGTTCACAGATGTGAAAATTACCGAACTATCAGTTTATTAAGTCACGGCTGCAGAATACTAACACGAATTCTTTACAGACGAATGGAAAAACTGGTAGAAGCTGACCTTGTGGAAGATCAGTTTGTATTCCGTAGAAATGTTGGAACACGTGAGGCAATGCTGACCCTACGACTTATCTAAGAAGATAGATTAGGAAAGGCAAACTTAGGTTTCTAGCATTTGTAGACTGAGAGAAAGCTTTTGGCAAAGTTGACTGGCATACTCTCTTTCAAATTCTGAAGGTGGCAGGGGTCAAATACAGGGATCGAAAGGCTATTTACAATTTGTACAGAAACTAGATGGCAGTAACAAGAGTCGAGGGGCATGAAAGGGAAGCAGTGCTTGGGAAGGGAGTGAAACAGGGTTGTAGCATATCCCCGATGTTATTCAATCTGTATATTGAGGAAGCAGTAAAGGAAAGAAAAGAAAAATTCGGAGTAGAGACAGTAAAGGGCCTGGAAGAACATTTGAACGGAATGGACAGTCTTGAAAGGAGGATATAACGTGAACTTCAACAAAAGCAAAACGAGGATAATGGAATGTAGTCGAATTAAATCGAGTGATGCTGAGGGAATTAGATTAGGAAATGAGACACTTAAATTAGTAAAGGAGTTTTGCTATTTGGGGAGAAAAATAACTCATGATGGTCGAAGTAGAGAGGATATAAAATGTAGACTGGCAATGGCAAGGAAAGCATTTCTGAAGAAGAGAAATTTGCTAACATCGAGTATAGATTTGAGTGTCAGGAAGTCGTTTCTGAAAGTATTTGTGTGGAGTGTAATCAAGTATGGAAGTGAAACATGAACGATAAATAGTTTAGATAAGAAGAGAATAGAAGCTATCGAAATGTGGTGCTACAGAAGAATGCTAAAGATTAGATGGGTAGACCACATAACTAAAGAGGAGGTACTGAATAGAATTGAGGAGAAGAGAAATTTGTTGCACAACTTGACTAGAAGAAGGGATCGGTTGGTAGGACATGTTCTGAGGCATCAAGGGATCACCAATTTAGTATTGGAGGGCAGCGTGGAGGAGGGAGGCCAAGAGATGAATATACTAAACAGATTCGGAAGGATGTATGTTGCAGTAGGTATTGGGAGATGAAGAAGCTTGCACAGGATAGAGTAGGATGGAGAACTGCATCAAATCAGTCTCTGGAGTGAAGACCACAACCACAACAAGCGATATGCACCTAGTACATAGGGCGGTAGTACCGCGAACACAAGATATAAAAGGGTTGTGCATTGATAGAGCTGTCATTTGTAGTCACGTGATTAACAAGAAAAGGTTTCCGATATGATCACGATCGCACGGGGAGCAACACTGCGTGAAATAACAGCAGAAACCATCGTGGGACGTACGACGAACGTATCCGTTAGCACAGTGCGGCGACATTTGGCGTTAATGGGCTATGGCAGAAGAAGACAAATGCGACTGCCTTTGCTATAGCACGACATAGACTGCAGCGCCTCTCCTGGGCAGGTGACCGTCGGTTGGACCCTAGACGACTGGAAAACCGTGGTCTGGACAGATGAGTTCCAATTTCAGTTGGTAAAGCTGCTGGTAGGGCTAGAGCGTGACATAGACTGCACGAACCATGGACCCAAGTTGTCAACAAAGCACTGTGCAATCTGGTGGTGGCTCCGTAATGATGCGGGCTATGTTGTCATGGAATAGACTGGGTCCTCTTGTCCTACCGAACCGATCATTGACTATAAATTGTTATATCAGCCTACCTGAAGACCATTTGCAGCCATTCATGCATTTCATGTTCCTACAGAACGATGAACTTTGCATGGATGACAATGCGCCACGTTACCGAGCCATAATTGTTCGCAACCTGTTCGAAGAACATTCTGGATAATTAGAGCTAATGATTTGGTCACCCAGAACGCCTGACATGGATCCCATGGAACATTTATCGGACATAGTAGTGCACAAAATCCTGCAGCGACAGCGGATTCGCAACTACGGACGGCTGCAGAGGCAGCATGGTTAAATAGTTCTGCATGGGACTTCCAACTACTTGTCGAGTTCATACCACGTCCAGTTGCTGGACTACGAGGTCCGACACGGTATTAGGAAGCAATCCGCGATTTCTGTCGTCTCACTGTATTTCGCATTCCACTAATTCGTCTCAGCGAGGTGAGTCGATAATATTGCCGACATAACGCAACAGGGATGTCAGCCGTTTTGGTTTCTCTCGATGTGTTTCTCTAGACCTGTGAATTCACGCTTGGCCACCAGGATGGTGTAAAAGACGTTAATGCGTGAATTTCACATGACAAAAAATAGTTCGGGATTGGGATCTCATTCTGTTTACACCTGTAAACAGCAAGTGTTGCTACAGTAACCGTTATATGCTTTTACTCAAGTAGAGGTGGGTGTTCCCGGTTGATTCAACAAATGAAATACGAGCCGTGTACAATAAAGAAAGGAAAAACTGGAAGAAGCCGACACCGGTGAAGATCGGTTTGGATTCCGGAGAAATATAGGAACATGTGAAGCAATACTGGCCATACGAACTCTCAGAAGATAGCTTAAGGAATGGCAAACTTACGTTTTAGCATTTGTAGATCTACAGAAAACTTTTCACAATATTCAATGGAATACTGCCTTTGAAATTCTGAAGGCAGCAGGAGTGAACCACAGGAAGCGAAAGGCTATTTACAACCTCTACAGAAACCAGACGGGAGTTATAGGAGTTGAGGGGCACGAAAGGGAACCAGTGTTTGAGAAGAGAGGGAGACAGGGTTGTAACCTATCACCGATGTTATTAAGTGTGAACATTGAGCAAGCAGTGAAGGAAACCAAGGAAAAATTTGGAGCATGAATTACAATTTAGGGAGAAGAAATAAAAGCTTTGACGTTTGCCGATGACATTGTAATTCGAAGGAGCAAATGATTTGCAAAAGAAGTTCAATGGAATGGACAGAGTCTTGAGAGGAGGATATAAGATGAAAATCAACGAATGCAAAACAAGGGTGTAGGTACGTAGTTTAATTACACCAGGCTATGCTTAGACAATTAAATTAGGAAATTAGACTCTAAAATTAGTAGATCCATTTTGATACTTGGGCAGTAAAATAAGTGGTGATGGCCGATGTACAGAGGAGATAAAATATAGAAATATAATGGCAAGAAAAGCGTTTCTGATGAAGAGAAAAACGTTAACGTCGAATATAGATTCAAGTGTTAGAAAATCTTTTCTGAAAATATTTGTCTGGGGCATAAATGGTACTGAAGTGAAAGGTGGACGATAAACAGTTCAGAACGAAGAGAACATAAGCTTTTGATGTATGGTGCTATAGAAGAATCCTGAAGATTAGATCGGTATACTAATGGGGAGGTACTGAGTAGAAGTGGGGAGAAGAGAAATTTGTGGGACAGCTTGGCTAAAACAAGGGATCGGTTGAGAGGACATGTTCTGAGACAGCAAAGGGTCGCCAATTTATTATTGGAGGGAAGTGGAGGCGTAAAAATTGTAGAGGAAGATCAAGAACTGGAGACAGTATGCATGTTCAGAAGGATAAAGGTTGCAGTAGTTATTCGGAGATGTAGAGGCTTGCACAGGATAGAGCAGCATGTAGAGATGCATCAAACCAGTCTTCGGAGTGAGGACCACACCAATATCATGCAAAGACACATTCTGATGAAAGTAATGAAAATTTTCGGAAAAGATATGGTTGTCAAATTTGGTGGTATCGTTGATGCGTTTCCACAGCAACAGCAATTTGCAAAAAAACCTTTTTTTCTGAAGGGGGAAGAAGATCAGTATGTATAGTTCAACAACCGAGACGAAGCCGGTGAATTACCTAATTGTCAACCGGACCCATGATGTTACGAAATGTTGTGTGAATAAACAATCGTACGCAAAAACCTGAAGCCACGGAAATAACATTTAACACCCGGTCTCCAGTTGAAGAAATTTTGCATAAGTGAACGCCTTCATAGCCTTGTTAAAAACGTGTTTGCCATGTTTAAGAGTTTTTCCCATCGGAGTCTTGCTTAGTCTAAAACTCATCTACTATCGCATTAATTAATTTTTTGTCTGTTACTCCACAGGGCTACAGAGCCTGCAGTAATTTAACAGCACATCAAATTAAGCTTCGCGTTTTGCCAATGGCAACCACATTGCATATTAATTCATACTTGGAAAAGCGCTTCAAAAATGGTTCAAATGGCTCTGAGCACTATGGGACTTAACTTCTGAGGTCATCAGTCCCCTAGAACTTAGAACTACTTAAACCTAACTAACCTAAGGACATCACACACATCCATGCCCGAGGCAGGATTCGAAACTGCGACCGTAGCGGTCGCGCGGTTCCAGACTGTATCGCCTAGAACCGCTCGGCCACCACGGCCGGCAAAAGCGCTTCCTTAAAACTTCGTAGTCAACAGTGTCGTGGTAGTTTCGATATATAATTTTGGAGTTAACCTGCTGTTGTAGCTTCGAGGGCAAGATACTACTATACACCTTACACGAAAACCAAAAACCTTTGAAACGACAGTAAATTGATGGTGTGATAGTGTGGTAGTGGCGAGGAGGGAGCAGGAAGCGTAAGGAGGAGCAGGAGAACAAACAGAATGGGGGAGGACGAAGAGGAGAGGGAAAAGACGATGGGGCAGGTGAAGGCGAAGAAGAGGAAAAATAATAATAAGAAAAAGAAGAAGATGACTGTAAGATAGTGTCAGCAACAGCTCGACGTTACAGAGTTTTGATAGCTTGAATACAAGGTTGAATTAAATTTCAGTCAAAATGGCATTTTACGTGAAGAAAATACGTAGTCCCGTGGCAGTAAAACTAAGAGAGATGTAACACAGGTTTTTTCGTCGCTCATGGAAGTGCAAACTTGCTTTCCTACATTGCGCGGCGCCAATAATTCTCCCAATATGTATCATTTACGTTTCACAGTTCTGTGCGCCCTGTCACTACAGCGATTAATACAGATTTCGCGGTGTGTGTCGGAACGATAGGGACGGGGCTGCAGTTGGCGAAGTTTCAAGCCTTCATAAATCAGCCAGCTTGGTAAATGGCGCAGCAGCCGCACTCGTGTTTGTTTTGGTTCGGCCATGTTTTATACGCGTTAAAGCTGTCGCAAAGACGGGCGCCTGGCGTTAGCGTACGTAATTTTCGTCTCTAAGCGCGTCATGATAGATTGCTGCAATGTTTCTTAACAGAAGAGACTTAGCTAACGTCTTTATGTGTAATAACTGGCGATCATTAGGTAAATGGCGATGACTCCCACAATCCTTTTCCAGCCAACTGCAATCTCGCAACAATTAGTACGTTTCCAGAATGAGTTTTTCACTCTGCAGCGGAGTGTGCGCTAATATGAAACTTCCTGGCAGATTAAAACTGTGTGCCCGACCGAGACTCGAACTCGGGACCTTTGCCTTTCGCGGGCAAGTGCTCTACCAAGAGATATTGGCAGAAGTAAAGCTGTGAGTACCGGGCGTGAGTCGTGCTTCGGTAGCTCAGATGGTAGAGCACTTGCCCGCGAAGGGCAAAGGTCCCGAGTTCGAGTCTCGGTCGGGCACACAGTTTTAACCTGCCAGGAAGTTTCAATTAGCACGTTGTTAATACGGGACGAGCGTCTAATGACTTTAACTGTTTCAGATGTCAGAAGTCTATCCACCTGCGTGCAGCTCAATAAGTGGAACAAGAAACGCTTTAGGGCACCCTTTCGGGTAAAACTATTTTCCATGACTGAGGAAGAAATCAGTGATCATCAAAAGCAATGTGCACTCAAAAATTAGTGGAAACTTGTATCAACAAGAAAGGGGAGAAACTTTACTTTTAATTACACGGAGGCATTTAGCCGATGACTTAATTTCACAGCCGGCCGGAGTGGCCAAGCGGTTCTAGGCGCTTCAGTCTGGAGCCGCGCGACCGCTACGGTCGCAGGTTCGAATCCTGCCTCGGGCATGGATGTGTGTGATGTCCTTAGGTTCGTTAGGTTTAAGTAGTTTTAAGTTCTAGGGGACTGATAACCTGAGAAGTTAAGTCCCATAGTGCTCAGAGACATTTGAACAGTTTTGAACTTAACTTCACAGAAATACAATACTGCCCCATTTACGATCAGGGGGTACAGTAGTAGTTAGTTCACGGGAAAATGATAAATAGGGTCTCGATCAAAGGTAACATTCCGAGCGTAGTACGTCAGGAACTAAAGGGGAAAGTTGGGTGGGAACACGTGACATGTACTTGTTTCAAATGGCTCTGAGCACTATGGGACTTAACATCTCAGGTTATCAGTCCCCTAGAACTTAGAACTACTTAAACCTAACTAACCTAAGGACATCACACACATCCATTCCCGAGGCAGGATTCGAACCTGCGATCGTAGCGGTCGCGCGGTTCCAGACTGTAGCGCCTAGAACCGCTCGGCCACTATGGCCGGCGACATGTACTTGAGGATGGTGGTGTCGCAGGCATGGAGATACGCACAGAACGGAAGAAGCTTGGGATTAACTGAGGCCCAAAGAGAGCTGGCTCGAATGTCATAAGGTGTTAATGGAGCTAAGAACAGTAGTCAACCAACCTTATCGTTAGCCAGATATTATCATGCACTGGTAACGAACAATGTAGTTTTGGGTTAGTTCTGTCAACGATTCGGCGACAAATTTCAGTACTACCTTCTTTCCAATACTGACACAGGCATGGTGGACGTATTGGACAGTATATGAGGCCGTCAATTTAAGTAGCCGAAGTATGCGTAACTTGTGTACAGCGGACAACAGGCCATAGACATGCAGCAAAATACAATGACGGTAGTTTCACAGAGGAAGAAAGTTGGATAAATGCTCCTCTCTCCCGTTCTCTCTGTGCTGTATTATTACAACGGATTCCGACGCAACAAAAGAAACAAAGATGCAATGCATGAAGTAGAAGAATGCATTAACGCATTTCTTCTCACTCCCGTCAAGTAAGAGACGTTAAAGGTTTTAGTTGTTGCAGTAGTATTGCGATTTGGTACGACTTTCCAGCATTTAACCTAGTTAAGCGCAACTGCCAACTTAAGTGGAGCCGAAAGGGATACACTGCTTCACTAATTTCGTTCAGGGAGAAGATAGCCAGTAGTCGAGAAAGTGGCTTTCAAATCTACTGCAGCCGTGGAGATGTTGAAGTGAAATATGTCTACGGAATGCAAAAGTGCCGCTATACTTTTTCACCGGCCAGTTTACTTAATAGGGCGGTATCACCCATGCAGTCACTCCACACTGGTGGAGAGACGTGACCCTCGCAAATGGTCACATTCTACAATGGAACAGACGAAAAATGATTTTATTGTCTGGACCATACATTTCACGAACCGTGATAGCAATTACAAAAGGTGCATAGGCACTGAAGTCAGCAATTTTTCCTTTGTTTCATCTCGAAACGGAAAGAGAGAGAACGTTCTTGCGAAGAGTATCCTCTCCCATACAGCAAATGGAGGCATCTGGAAAATGGACATAGAATGAACGCCGTAACAGCCGTGTGCTCTGTATATCATTCTAATCCAGTGATTCTCAACTCCCCCCCCCCCCCCCCCCCCAAGTAATAATAACGGCATTTGCCTTAAGCAATTTGGGGTTAGTTCAGAAAATCTAAATCTGGATTTACTGGCCGGCGGGATTTCAATCGTCAGAATAATGAAACTGCCGATACAGTCCGTCTGGTTATACCCACATTATCAAACTGCCTCACACAAACCGCTGACGAGGAAAATACGCGCCGTAACAAGAATTCCAGCTTTTCCGATGATACGCCTTTCATTAGCGCCATCTGCCACCTTCCAACCTGAAGACTACAAGCTACGCTACAGATGAACATCGCACCACAATATACACTTCAAAATACAACAGAAACAAAATAAATATTGTCAGTGTTTTGTTCTCTGTCTGGGCATTTACTGCGTCACTTTCATTATTACATCACGGGTCAAAGACGACGTCCGGTATACGTAGGTTCAATTGGCCAGAAACGCCGTTCTCCCGAACCCCACCTCGATTGTGTGTGTGTGTGTGTGTGTGTGTGTGTGTGTGAGTGAGTGAGTGAGGGGGGGGGGAGAGGGAGGGAGGGAGGGAGGGAGGGAGGGAGGGAGGGAGGGAGGGAGAGAGAGAGGGAGAGAGAGAGAGAGAGACTGACATTACCGATTTTGTGGTACTGCAAGCAATTTATTTGTACTATGTTTCATTGATGATGTAGCTACAGTTTATTTCTTTTCAATATTTTGCGTAGTTATAGATCGTGAGTGAAGTGCACTTACGGTGTACTGTTGTGGGCCATTCCTATATTCATCGGGAAAATAGTTACGTTGAGACGAACTAATCTTTCATTGCAACGTTTTCTACACATGTGCTGCACAGTCCAATTTTACTTGCTGGTTCATTTGTGTGCTCCTAGATCGTGTAATCTTTTCAGAAACAATTACCGGGCTTGTAGTTCCCGCCTACATTTTTAAAAGTAATAAATAATATTTACGTTTTCATTGTAGATGATATTCCGATGCGACTATCAACTGACGCGTTCCTATATGAGGGGCAAATCAGTATCATATGGAGAGTGGAAATGGGAAACATTTGGTATATTTTCAAAAATACATTTTCATTGTTATTGTCATCTCGGACCACTGTTCCACGTCCCTAGATCAGTTCCAAATGACAAACCACGGATAAATGTTTCGAACATTCATTACTACATGGTGCATGGTCTTTGTGCCAAGCACCGGCCGGAGTGGCCGAGGGGTTCTAGGCGCTTCAGTCTGGAACCGCGCGACCGCTACGGTCACAGGTTCGAATCCTGCCTCGGGAATGGATGTGTGTGATGTCCTTAGGTCAGTTACGTTTAAGTAGTCCTAAGTTCTAGGGGACTGGTGACCTCAGATGTTAAGTCCCATAGTGCTCAGAGCCATTTGAACCATCTTGTGTCAACAAATACTTCCGAAACGAGCTGAGTGTCATGCGTCAGTCTCCTCCGTTTAGACGTGGATCGTCTGAAGAGATAACACACAAGATTTAGGTGAGTAGGCACAGCTTACTGAGCTGCGACAGATATTTTGCAATTTGAGCTGCGACACAGATTTTGCAATTATAAAGAAACGAATAAAGGTAACCAAGGCATTCGGTTCCGCAAGATATACGCAAGATTGTTGGGTCAGCTAAAGCTATAAATCAATTCCAGGTAATTCAAATGCATCCAGCTGGCTTCTTTGGTACTGTGACTGCTGCTGAAGGATTGTGGTCAATGCAGGCGTGTAAGATTTCCTAATGCAGTATGGTTGAAGTGTCTAATACCGATTCATCTCAAATAGCTACGTAAAATTTCTTACATTTTGAATGGAATGATCCGCACTGGCTGTAAAATATTTTTATTAAAAAATGAAAACTGGTTTCGCGTCAATTGAAAACGCATCCTCAAGTTGGATCAAATGGCTCTGGGCACTATGGGACTTAACATTTGAGGTCATCAGTCCCCTAGAACTTGGAACTACTTAAACCTAACTAACCTAAGGACATCACACACATCCATGCCCGAGGCAGGATTCGAACCTGTGACCGTAGCAGTCGCGCGGTTCCAGACTGAAGCACCTAGGACCGCTCGGCCACCCCGGCCGGCCATCCTCAAGTGATCTCTAGAAAAGTGAATGCTGGTGGCATTTATTGGGTTCTTACATTAAAATTGTCTAGCTCCGTTACTAGTCTGTGGTTTTGGTAGGCCCGCTTGGTTTTTTCCAGTTTTTTTTCCTTCTATAGTTCAGCTGCCTCCATTTTTAGTATGGACTACCGCTTTTAATACTTGTGTATTTACAGCATGCGTGAATGATGGGGAAAGTCTCTAATTACCTTTCCTCTGTAACTTGTTACACAGAATCTCTGTGAGTACAATTCAAGCATTCCTGTATGATACTATTTTTCAGTATATTCTTCAGACAAATGTTAAGAAATCGTTATAAAAAATTTATTAATTTTTGTACAGATCACCCAAGGATGCGTCTTTAACTGGCGCAAAATCGGTCATGATTTTTACTGGCATATTCTATAGCCAGTGTGGATCATTCATTCAAAATGTGGAAATTTGACTGCGGTTGCCCTCAGTTTAAAGTAACGTGCTAATCATTCTTACTGTGAAACTTAAAAATCGAGGAATGTGAACGTAAAAAAAGGACAGAAAATGTCAGATGTATACCATGCTGTACTTTTTCTGAGAGATCAGTCATATTTATAAGTTGAAATACAGGAAGACCTGTGGACGATGCCCATTTCTTTCTCAACAGGACAGGAAGTTGGACTGTGAACTTTATAACTTCTGATCCCAAGAATGGAGTTTTGTAAGAAAGAAGTAAAAGATAATTTTTTCCTTTAATTTTTGTTATTCTGGCGGAAACAAAATTGAAAGAAACTAATTTGTCTTTACTACATTATTACTACTAAAATTATTATGGCTATATTTCTGACTTGTATTGCCGCAAATGAAACATAGTGCAACTGTATTAATGACTAATGAAACAAAAACTTCCTTACTGTCACTCAGAGTCAGTTTCCTGGTATGGCACTTACAGCGTTCTCAATAAATTATTTATTTTCTAGTTTGTCCCTTTTATGTGCAGTGGTGAGGGGGATGGCATAATTCTGTGGTTTCAGAATACCTTCTCAATTGTCTGAACACAAGTTATGTACAAGAGATACTTTTTTTTTTTAATTCTCCTGATAAAAGTTAGATTTGGTACTTAGAAGCTTTTCCATTTCCATTCTTCACGTTTTTCAATGTTTATCGCGCGCGCGCGCACACGCGCACACACACACACACACACACACACACACACACACACGGGCGGTGGAAAACATTGTTGATGAAACTAACACCAAGTCGTCTCCAGCTTTCCTTTAGCGGAACAATCTTTCAAATTATATTAGCTGTCTGATGCTTCCTGAAAAGAACTGGGCAATGAAGACCGACTCTCTCTTCTCTCCTCTATTTGTGACGGTACGCAGTGATACGATGAAAACAAATCAGAACCGTAACAAAACCTGTATTCACACTTTTAAACGCACAGAAAAGCGTTAAAATAAGATCTTAAGAAGTCTAAATTAAAACCCAACAATGCTCGCCCGCCCCACGAGTTACAGTAGTGGAACTCTTTTTTTAGAAATCAAGTGATACTAACACGCACACACGCACGTGCTCTCTCTCTCTCTCTCTCTCTCTCTCTCTCTCGGAACGCATGTTACAATCAGAGCTGCCATTATCTATCGATTGAAATAAGGACAATCAATGTATTCACAGAAGGTCGGCCCGGTCTACATCGCTAACGCGTAACAGAGTGTGAAAGCGGTGGGTGGGTGTGTGCGCACTGAAACCGGGACAAACCTTGACTGCGGTGGGCGGCCGCCTCCACGCGATGATCCCAGCCCGCACGCACACCAGAGTCCGCTTCAGCCAGCCGCGGCCACGCCCCTGCGCCGAAGTCCGCTGTCTTTCGGTGCTTGTTGCTCTTTCTTTGCTCAGCTGACCCTCATCTCCCGAAGACATGCCCTACTTCGGCGCAAACGCGTCTTGACCTCGGAACTACATCGTTTGTTTTTCGCACTCTGAGAATGTGGTAATTTCCAAGAATAATTGCTTATCGAAGTCGCGGGGTCCAAACGATACATATCGCACATGCGATCGTAAATCGATCATGCGACTCTGGTGGCGGGCGTTGTGATCAATTATTTGTGATCGTCATTTTTATCTGTTTTCCGTCGTTCCCTTAATTGCTCTAAATTAAACACCTCCGCAAATTATTTGCTAGGGAATTAGAGACAATTTATGTCGTTAGTGAGTTGGATGTCTGGTGTTCTTGACGTTTCTTCGGCGAATTCTCTCACATGGAAAAATCTAATTCCATGTTTATTCAGCGTAGAAAATTGTTCGACTTTTTGCCGCAGATGTGGAGTACTACCGGACGAGGAAAGAAGGGACTGTGTAGACTCTGGTTGTGCGAAGTGTGTAAAACTTCGTAAGAACAGGTTCGATGCTGAAATACCGTTTACAATTTCATTACGAACATTGCGAAAATGAACGAGTATCAGGAAGAATACATGACTCGACTCTTCCAAATTATCCATACAGACCAGCGTAATGGACTCTCACATGAAAATAACACCGACGACAAGTAAGGTAAGTCGTCTCCTTTGCAACGCTCTTCTTTTGTCGTTCTAGCGACCACCGTAAACACATTCATAACGCCCGTCACCAGTCACATGATCGATTTACGATCGCGCATTCGTTATGTATCGCCCGCGACTTCGATAGGCAATCATTCTTGGAAATTACCGAGAACGTAAACCAAGAAAAGCTGTTCACCAAAGATAATAATTATCATAGCAGTAGCGTAATGTTCGTATTCACCACAGAGTAGGAATATCTGTGCCGTGAGCATTCAGCTGCGTGGCTTGGAATTTTTAACGGAATAGTTATGGAAAAAAGTATTCATACACCTTTGTTAATGTAGAATAATTTTATTTATTGGAACTGAAAATCACAACCAGAGATCTTATTTAGTAAACTAGCAGAAAGGGGGTTTCCTTCCTAATCTGCGTACACAAAAAGGATCAACTAAATTAGCCTTCTGTAAAAAGTAAATAAAAATTTTGTACCAATTGGTTTCACAGAGTGGGGAAAAAAGTATTCTCACGCTACTAGAAATGAGAACACAGAAACGACTAACGAACAGCTTGCTGCAAGGAACGCCTTCAGCAGCAAGCTGATCGCGGACAATGCCGTGCAACAGCAAAATAGGCCGCAAAGAGAAGGAATCGACCCTAAAGGTAAGGCAAATAGTTATCACCCAACATGAAATGGAAAAATCATTGTCAGGAATAGCTGATACTATTGAAAGAAGCCCGGCAACTCTGCGTTTAGAGAAAGGAATACGTTCATTAATAGCGAGAGAAGATGTCGACCACAGATGCTAAGGTAAAGAACGAAATACGTTAATAAGTATGATCAGAAAAGATTCTAAATCGGCAGCCTCTGCGTTCTCTGCGCACGTTAACGACCATTTCGGGAAGGAAATTACAGCAAGGGCTTAAGTAATGCAAATTATGGAGCTAGGGTGCCTTGACGAAAACCATACGTAAGTAAGAAGAACAAAAAATTGAGAGCATAAGGACAAGAACACAAGTTTCTGGGACATGGTACTGTTGACAAATGAAAGCAAATTTAACATAGTTGTAAATGGTGGCAGAATTTTGGTGTTGAGACGAAGACGGATAATACTGAGCTGGATCCCGAACTCCTTCACAGTGATGGAGGGGTTGGGTTGTTTGGTGGAGACCAGACAGCGAGGTCATCGGTCTCATCGGATTAGGGAAAGACGGGGAATGAAGTCGGCCGTGCCCTTTGAAAGGATCCATCCCGGCATTTGGCTGGGAGCGATTGAGGGAAATCACGGAAAACCTAAATCAGGATGGCCGGACGCGGGCTTGAACCGTCGTCCTCCCGAATGCGAGTCCAGTGTCTAACCAAGTGATGGAGGAATTATGGTATGGATATGCATGGCTGCATCTGTTGTTGAGCAACTTGGTTTGTTGGGGGTAATATGAATGCATTTCAGCGTTTAAACTTCCTGAAGGAAAATCTGCAAAAAAGTTATAGCTTGGGTTTATGCACAAATGACTATTTTCAACGAGACAATGGTCCTACGTTTACAGCGGAAATTGTTCGTCTGTAGTAGTTGTACCATAGTCCCCATATTCTAGCACTGAGCGCAGACCTTAATTCAGGTGAACGTCTTTCCAGAATGCTTTCAAGCATGGTCAGAAAACATGAAACACAAGACTGCTCTCAAACAATGTCTACAACAACAATGGCGAAATATTACCTCAGCGATTGGAAAAAAAAACCTGGTTCATTCAACGCCAGAGAGGTTAACAGAAGTGATACATAGAAGAGCAATGTTTACAAACTACTGTCATTATATTTATCTACACTAACTTTTTTTTCGTACGTATGAAGACTTTTTTTCCCACTTTGTGAAGCCAGCCGGTACACAACTATTACTCACTTTTTGCAGAGGGCTAATTTAGTTAATCCATTTGTATGTACAGATCTCTAGTTGTGATCTTTGGTTCTAATAACAGCGTATGAATACTTTTTTTCCATGACTATACAGTGACTCCATATGTCAGCTCAGCAGGGTGCGACGCAAGGTTGTCAATAAAGTGCTCTACAGAGTCCGCTACAAAACATCGTGTATTTTGTACACGCATTTCATACGCCTCTTAATAATTTGCAGTTCATGTTTGGAATGAACTTTGCTAAAATCGTTGAAGACACAAATGCAAGGGCATTTCGCTTGTCCGTGACAAGTGTCACAAATCATATGCTGCCTTTTTTACTTAAGAGAGAGAGAATCGCAACGTCTTTGTACTGCACTTGATAATGTAAAAGATCTCTGTTTTAACAAATTTTGACACGGAAGCATTCAAAAATGGCTTTCTATTATGCCGAAGTGAAAATGTCCCCCAAAAAACATTGAATTTTGAGCCATCACATGCAACAAATCAGCTATCTATAAAACAACGAAATATTTCTATTGATGAAATTTTTTATATTTCTTGGCGCCATATAGTCAATCTTTATTCATTTTCATGGAAGTAAATTACTAAGCATACATATTCACTCTTCGTGAAATATGTACTAGTACAGGGTGTTCGGAAAGTTGCTGCACAGTTGCAACGTACGTTGGAAATGACGTCCACGGGAGGCTATAAAAGTCTGCAAGCCTGAACCTGCTTAATTTTACTGGAAAACATATTTTCCAGATCTGATTGTGAGATGATTCTCACGTACGCAGTTGTTTCGGTTTTTAAGTCACAAAGCGTCGTGAGCGATTGCGGTACGAAGAAAACGACCGGTGGAGAATGGTCCAATGAGCGAGGAGGCTATAGGTTTTTGAGATGACATGTATCCTTACGAGAAAAAAACCCTTCCAGAGGACGGATAGTGTTGTTGTTACCTGTATGCGAAGTAGCGCCATCTTGTTGAAACCATGAGTTGTTGATTTCGTCTTCTTTTAGCTGGCCAATAAAATCGTTCTTCAAAAACTATCTTTTTGTGATCAGTCTTCTGTCTGGTTTGATGCGGCCCGCCACGAATTCCTCTCCTGGGCTAACCTCTTCATCTCAGAGTAGCACTTGCAACATACGTCCTTATTTATTTGCTGGATGTATTCCAATCTCTGTCTTCCTCTACAGTTTTTGCCCGCTACAGCTCCCTCTAGTACCATGGAATTCATTCCCTCATGTCTTGACAGATGTCCTACCATCCTGTCCCTTCTCCTGATCAGTGTTTTCCACATGTTCCTTTCCTCTCCGATTCTGCACAGAACCTTCTAATTCCTTACCTTATCAGTCCACCTAATTTTCAGCATTCGTTTGTAACACCACATCTCAAATGCTTCGATTCTCTTGTGTTCCGATTTTCCCAAGGTCCATGTTTCACTACCATACAATGCTGTACTCAAGACGTACATTCTCAGAAATGTCTTCCTCAAATTAGGGCCGATATTTGATATTAGTAGACTTCTGTTTGCCAGGAATGCCATTTTTGCCACTGCTACTCTGCTTTTGATGTCCTCCTTGCTCCGTCCGTCATTGGTTATTTTACTGCCTAGGTAGCAGAATTCCTTAACTTCATCTACTTCGTGACCATCAATCCAGTCGTTTTGTTGCCACCTCCTCAATGATTTTAGAAATTGTGATGGAATGTTATTCATCGCTTCTGCCTTATTTGATCTTAAGTCCTCCAAAGCTCTTTCCTATATGCTGAGTCTGTCCTTCCGACAAATTTCTTTTTCGATGTCTTCACAGTTTCCCTGCAGCCATTTCGTCTTAGTTTCCCTGCATTTTCTATTTATTTTATTCCTCAGCGTCTTGTATTTCTGAATTCCTGATTTTCCCGAAACATTTTTCTACTTCCTCCTTTCATCGATCAAGAGAAGTATTTCTTCTGTTACCCATGGTTTCTTCGCAGTTACCTTCTTTGTACCTGTTTTCCATCCCAACTTCAGTGATGGGCCTTTCTAGAGATTCCTCTTCAACTGTACTGCCTACTGAGCTATTCCTTATTGCTGTATCTACAGCCTTAGAGAACTTCAAACGTGTCTCATCATTCCTTAGTGCTCCCCTATCCAATCTTTGCTTATTGATTCTTCCTGACTAATGTCTTAAATTTCAGCCAACTCTTCATCACTACTACATTGTGGCCTGTATATCTGCTCCTGGGTACACCCTACGATCCAGTATCTGATCTCGGAATCTGTGTTATCATGATGTAATCTAACTGAAATCTTCCCGTATCACCCCACCTTTTCCAAGAATACCTCCTCCTCTTGTGATTCTTGAACAGAGTATTCGCTATGACTAGCTGAAACTTGTTAAAGAACTCAATTATTCTCTCATTCCTTGTCCCAAGGCCATATTCACCTGTAACCTTTTCTTCTACTGCTTCAACTGCATTCCAGTCCCCCATGACTATTAGATTTTCATCCCCCTTTACAAACTGTATTACCCTTTCAATATCCTCATACACTTTCTGTATCTTTTCATCTTCAGCTTGCGACGTCGGCATGTATACCTGAACCATCGTTGTCGGTGTTGGCTTGCTGTCCTGATAAGAACAACCCTACTATATCTAGATTGATCCTTTGCATTCCCTTTTCAGATTTTCTAGTTTCCCTACCACGTTCAAACTTCTGATATTCCACGCCCTGACTCGTAGAACGTTCTCTTTCCGTTGATTATTCAATCTTTTTATCATGGTCACGTTCCCCTTGGCAGTACCCTCCCATAGATGCGATTGGGGGACTATTCCAGAATCTTTTGTGAATAGAGAGATCATCATGACACTTCTTCAATTGCAGGCCACACGTTATGTGTCTTTAATGCAGTGGTTTCCATTGCCTTCTGCATCCTCATGCCGTTGATTATTGCTGATTCTTCCGCCTTTAGGGGAAGTTTCCCACCCCTAGGACAAGAGTGTGCCCAGAAGCTCTGTCCGCTCCTCGGCCCTCTTTGACACGGCCGTTGGCAGAATGAGGCTCACTTCTTATGCCAGAAGTCTTCGGTCGCCAGTGCTGATTATTAATCAAAATTTAAGCAGCGGCGGGATTCGAACCTGGGACCGAAGACGTTTTGATTATGAATAAAAGACGCTCCCCTAGACCACGGGGTCCAATAGTGTATACTGCCGCCCACAATCTAATTTTCTGATCCTGCTGTGGCGTTTCAAGCACGACGATTCTCCGTTGACCCATAATCGTGTGTTTTGTGTGTTCACATGACCAGGGAGATGGAACCAAGCCTTGTCTATATAAGACGATATCAAGAATATCAATGTTCCTCCTCTAAATAAAAGGTGTAAACCATTTGCAGTAACGGATTCTTTTTTCATGATTCGCTTCTTTCAATTCTTTCGCTGCGGTCACTTTATACGGGAACCATTTCAATCTTTGCTCCGCCGCTTTGTGAACGGTTGCAAGCCAGGTGTCTTTTTCTTGTGCCAACTTGCGCAATGGTTTTGCTGGGCTCTGCTGCAGTCAGAAATCCAACAACTTCTGTTCGTTTCATTTAGGTGGTCCCCAGTCCTTCGGTATCTAAGACTGAGCTTGTCCCTCGAAATTTTCCAGCAAGTCGACGAACCGCATTACGATTAGATACCGCTGTTTTCGGGAATTTTTCAGTTAATTCCTTCTGCACGAAATCCGTGTATTTATCGTCTTGTCGAGAAACACGCTGAACAAGAAAAATACGTTCGTCAGTTAAAAGCACCATGAAAACAAGCTGAACATCTAAACACTACACACCGTATTCAATAGCTTTCATCAACTGAACCAAACTATTAAATGTTACGTAACGGTATGAACGAATTAAAAAACAAGCGCATATGTATTAAAAAAATAGTATTGCCGACTTTGTTTCGAACTTCGAATGCAATCTATCTTCGTAGTCCGTAATCTACTGCACAGCGATTTTCCGAACGCACTGTACTACAGCTGGTTTCTTTAAAACAAGCAAATTGATTAATGGTGTACTTCCAGGCGTTAGGGCGAGTTTACATTTCCATTTTCGCACAATATTTTGACGACTGACTCAGTCGTGTTTTTCAGGTGCTGCGAGCTTTCATGTTACACGGACTCACTCGCTGTCTGGACTCCAACCAGACGGTAAACTCCTGTTGGTCTTGCGCCGTTATTTATAGCTGTTGCGAGTTCGATTCCCGCCGCCCACTACGCACTTTGAAGGAGTAGGTACTCAGACCGTCAAACTGAGCGGGCGCTGCAGTCTAAATCAAGAACGCCTGGGAAAGAGGTTGAGGCAGAGACGAAAAGAAGCCAAGAATCGCACATCTGCCTTATGCTGGTCTAATATCCGGAAAGATCGGTATACTTGTGTGGAAACGCGGCGTCCAATCTATTTAGCAGCCATCAACAAAAATAAAACTTCTATGTTAAAGACAATCTAGGTCTCCGAAAGCTGTGGTGCAGATTATTACAACAGTTGAGGAGACATGCAAGGACAGTCAGCTACACGCCTAATTAAAACAAACTAGCATATCAGCTGTCGCCGAGCACCGCCTCGAATGTGATTATGAATTGAAGTATGAGACGAAGACTACTATCATGGTAAAAACAAAGTTTCTGGGGCGTAGTTAAGGAGTCTATCGAAATAAATATCTCGATATGCCCAATACAATTGTGGAAATGAGTACAAAGGAATGAATATATATATATATATATATATATAAAGAAAATTAACGGTTGTGCACGGTGTACATGCAGGAATATGAGATCCAGTACACTGACAAAGGCGGTCAAATTCTATCGCATTTGATGTCTTAGTCCAGGATATAACAAGGCGTCGACGATTCAGGTGGTAGAGGATTGAACTTGGTATAAAAGCAGTCGGCTCTCTGGAGTGATTGAGAGTGTGTGTGTGTGTGTGTGTGTGTGTGTGTGTGTGTGTGTGTGTGTGTGTCCTTACTGCAGGTAGGAAATAGATACCATTAGTAACAGCGCGTATTTTGTACATAAACCGTGACTATGAGATAGCAACGCAAAAACATCATGTGATGACAAAGCAAAAATCGGTGCCTGGAAGACAATGTAACACACAACTCGCATAATAGCCAAAATGTTGAACCGATCAAATATAGTGATTTATAATTTTGTTAGATTGGGCGCACGACAGAAACAGAATAAAAAATATGAGCAAAATAGATAATTAACTGAGGCATCGAAAAGGTTACTTTCGCGAATAGCATTGGCCCACAAACCGTTATTCTTCTCAGCTTGTTGACAGTTCACTGCCAGACGTGTACGACAAATTTTACCAAATGGCAAACGTCTTGCATCCAGGAAACGACTGCAGGAACTTTTTCTAATACCCAGACATTAACAGGCTACATTGAAGTTTGCTGAAAGTCATATGTCATGGACTTGAGAATGGAATAAATTGATCTTCTGATAATAAGTTTAAGTTGGATGGTCCGGATGAATTCCAATATGATTGGCATGATCTAAGAACAGAGCAGCATATAAGAATGAGCAGAAATTATGTTGGCGGAAGTGTTACGATCTGGGCAGCCTTCTACAATAAAGGTAAATCACGCACTACTTGGATGAACACTAAGATGAACTCTAATACGTACTATGCGATACTTAAGACAGAATGGATTACAAGAATGAGAACGTAGGGGACGAAAGTCTTGTGTTTCAACAAGATAACGCATATGTGCATGTTTCCGCTACAACAAAAGAAAAGTGGTGTGTAGATAAACATATCAGTGTGTGACACTGGCCTGCACATACCCTGGATTTGAACCCCGTGGAAAACTTCTGGGGGATACTTGGAAGGCCTGTTTATCGTAACGGAAGACAATCGGAGGCTGTATGGGAGCTGAAACGAGAGGTACGAGAAGAGTGGGCGACAATTTCACTGCAAGAACTACAAACCCTAACAAAATCAATGCCGAAGGCCGGAATATCACGTCGACCACGTGAACGAACATATTTTCTGGACTTGCACATGCATCCCTACCGAGTCTGTTGTTCATGCATTAAAACCAGCAGCTGCTCTTCAGTGCCCCCAGTTTTGTGCGTGGCTGCTCACATTGAGATAACAGTGATTGGCTTGGACATGGATCTGTTCTTTATGTCTGATGAAGCCTTGTCTCACCTGAAGTGGTTACGTCAAATTATAGATTGACTGATTCCGGGGAGTGAAGAATCCGAATAACTTCCACAAAACACCGGTGAATATCACGTCGACCACGTGAACGAACATATTTTCTGGACTTGCACATGCATCCCTACCGAGTCTGTTGTTCATGCATTAAAACCAGCAGCTGCTCTTCAGTGCCCCCAGTTTTGTGCGTGGCTGCTCACATTGAGATAACAGTGATTGGCTTGGACATGGATCTGTTCTTTATGTCTGATGAAGCCTTGTCTCACCTGAAGTGGTTACGTCAAATTATAGATTGACTGATTCCGGGGAGTGAAGAATCCGAATAACTTCCACAAAACACCGGTGAATTATCACAAGGTTGGGGTTTGGTGTGCAGTGTCTGCACGCCGCATCATTGGCCGCCACCGTCTTTCATCAGACGCTGACTTCGGCGCGTTACTTTGCCAATATTTTGAAATAATTTGTGAGAGCATTATCGGAGCAGGAAAAGACCTACAGTTACTTCACACACAATGGAGCAACTGCCCATACAGTAGGCCGAACCTTGGAGCACACTGGACTCGCATTCGGGAAGACGACGGTTCAATCCCGCGCCCGGCCATCCTGATTCAGGTTTACCGTGATTTCCCTAAATCGCTCCAGGCAAATGCCGGGATTGTTCCTTTGAAAGGGCACGGCCGACTTCCTTCCCCGTGCAGCAGAAAGTTTCGGGTGAGATTGCAGCAATACCCGCAGCCCAGCTTGGATGCGCCTTCAGTAACTTGCTGACCAGGGACCGAAAGTGCCAAGAGATGAATGGTGGTCACTTTCAACATCTGCTATAGTCACGTTAATACTGTATTTCCTTTCCTCCGCTGTGTTTCTTTGTACGCTGGAACTCTGCTCCCCAGGCCATTTTTATTTGTCCTTCCCTGCATATCTTTTCGTTGTAACATGGGACGCGCCTCTGAGGGTTGGGGGTGGGGGGGATACAAGGCGTACGGAAGCGCAGAGGAACAACATTTTTTCCTTGCTCCATTCGCGAATGGCATTGAAATGGGCGTGGCTTGTATCGGTACAAAGTACCCACAGCCATCCACCGTAGTGCCCTGCGACGTGAGTATGTATGTAAAGATGCAGCTGTAACTGTCACTCCACTAAATGAATTGTTTACGCGACAGCACAGTACAGGGAGGCGCAATCAGGAACTACCTGGCAAACACTGAGCCCGTTATCTCAGCTGGGAATCTGGTGAACGGGACAGTGGCCAGTTGAAGCTCGACTATTTGCGTTGGAGCCCCTCCCCGTGCACACAATTACCACACGGCAGCTGCCAAGCGCTCTGGTGCACCGAACTGCAGGCAACGCGCGAGGCGAAAGGTTAAATTTAAGGCCTCGCAGCTATTCTCTCTACAGTGCAACGTTTGGGACACTCCCTCTCCTCGCTTGGCGTTGTCCGGAATCCCCTCCCGTCAACTCTCCGGTCTGACGAGCATTGCAACTGCCGTCTGGGCGCTACTGACTAGGGTTACCATCCGTCCGTTTCTCGTAGTTTGGTGTGTCTGCCATGCATACTTAAACCTGGTATAAAGACCGCGATTATACTTTACATGAATTCAAGATTTAAAACGTTTTGATTGATTTTTTTAAATAACTTTTATTTAATTTCTGTCCTGTTACGAGCATACGCTACTGATTATATTTTAACAATGACAATTTCAATTTACTGACATCATAGGCTCTGTTCACTGTTGCACAGTTGGAGTCCAGATTGTGGCGCGGGTAGCAATAACGAATGTTATTGTCACGTTTCTTTCTACTGGCTACTATTTTCTGTAAACAAAACAGATCTATCGGGCACACCTGCAGTCAGCAAGCTGGCAGTGGACCGTGTGCATAATGTGCTGAAATTTTTATATGCCTACAATTACTAACTGTACTTAAATGTCTCCAGCACCGCTGAGTCGCGTTTCTATCATCGGAAGTGAGATTAAGTGTAAAGTTTCGGATACACTAAGGCAAAGATTTCTTTGTTTTTGAGACGAGCGTTGGAAAGTGAGGCGAAATATGAACAGAAACAAATTTAAATTCAGATAAAAAATGGTGTAAATTTTTCAGACGCAAAACGTCTGCGTGCGTTGAAGCTTTCTGAAAACTTGCCACTTCTATTTTTCCAATTCCAAGCACCAGGGCGAACGCTGAGAGTGTATTTCCTTACTAATATCTCAGTGGGCTAAAGAAAGAAACCACCTGTCGCCACAGGTAGTTATGGAGATCATAATGAAAACACGAGTACAATTAAAGAGACATGTTATGTTAACACACTCGTCATTTCTTACCGAAGTGGGCGCCAGTGAAAAATATAAATATAGGGCCACTCCATCTTTGACTAAGCTCTCTATCAAAGCCAGGTACGCAAATTTTTCTTCAAGCTGATATGGAAATAATTATTTTAACACTTTCATTTATTTTTAAAGGGTAAAAGAATAGTCCCCTTTTCTTCAGAAAATATCGCACTTGAGAAATTTTCCTCTGTGGAACATTGTATCTGACAAGTTCTTGAAGTATCTGACAAGTTCTTGAAGCATTTTTATTTCAACAGTGGTAAATTGTAGGTTAATTAAAAATATCGAACATGAGTATGTATGTCTGGAAAATACGAGGTGGTGTCCAAACGCTACCGAAATTTGAATCTGGCGCACGTGTGGTTACGAGGGCAGATGTCTCCCCATGCACTCTTCTTGACAACGTGGCAAGCGGCTGTAATCTGAGTGGTTTGGTTGGTTAACGGTAAATATATTCCCATTGTCATGACTGGTGAGTGTACCGCGTTCAAAGATTTGGAACTGATAACGCCCACGCAACATTATGCCTACCAACACCTGGACCACCAAAATGATGTTCGACGATGTTCCTGGGTGCATTACGTACGCCATTGGCAAGAGTTGGCAATATACAATGCCCCCAGAATCATAATCGAAACCGATCGTTTTGGTGGATGTTATGGCGTGGCGAGGCATTATGTTGTGTCGGCATCTGCCCTTCAAGTCTTTGAATACGGTACGCTCATGCGGCAACGTTATTGTGACATTGTACCCCTTTCTCATGTGCGTCTGCTCAACGATGCATTTGGCCCCGGCTTCACATTTTTATAGATGACAATGCACTACTGCAACGAACTGCACTGGTTGAGCCGCCCTTGGAACGAGAGGATCAGGCGAATGAACTGGTATTCCTGTTCCCTCGATTTAAATCCCATCGCATACGTGTAGGATGCAATGTTGATTATGATGTTTGGTTTGTGGGTCATCAGTGCCCATACAGAATCCCAATTTTTTGCACAGTCCAATTTTATTTTTGCACAGTACAACTTTTTTCACAGTCCAAGCTAACCACTGTCACGAATGATAACGATGAAATGGTGAAGACGACACAAACACCCAGTGCCCGGGCAGAGAAAAACCCCAACTCGGCCGGGAATCGAACCTGGGACCCTGTGATCCAGAGGTAGCAACGCTAGCCACTAGACCACGAGCTGTGGACTTTGGATGCGATGGGAAGACGTACTGCAGCACCTCCACAAGCAGCAACAACAACAACAACCCAGCAGTTGTCACAGACGCTGGTGGAAATCCTTACAAATCTTGTGACCACCATGGGAGCACGTTGTAGAGTGTACATTGGTGACTGTAGTGGTCACATTCCCTTTTAAGAACCATGACCAGCAGTTCGAAATATCCAAGGAACCATCATAAATCACGTTGACTTCAGTGTAATTATTTTCTTTGAACAAAAGTGTCATTTCTGTTCGTCTCAATGCGTACGTCTTTGAGTTGCCGTCTGTGCTATGCTGCCGCTGTTCCTACTATGTATAGTCCAAGTTTTATTGAACCACATTGCTCGGGAATGATAGTTCATGCGGAATTAATTTTCTCCCTCAAGTTTTGTACATCAGTGTATTATGACACAAGAATTGAACACGAGGATTCCGGCGAAGTTTGGGCTACGAGAGCTTCAGGACAATAATACATGATTTAATGTAAAGCAAACAGTATGGGTCATGATTTGCCTGTTCGCGAATTTTTCGGTAATGAAGGAGACATAATAGTTTTAATTAATTTTTTCTTTCAGTGCAGGTCAAGAGGAGTGGAACAACATACTCGCAGACATCACATACAGTAGTGAAGTAAATTCGCGCAGTGCGGGTAAATGGGATAAAATTCCTGAAACGCGTCGTACAACGCATGAAAAATGTAACTGATGCACTGTTACATTATTTAAAGCTCCTATATCAATACCTTTGACACATACGACGACATTTTTTAACTATTAAAATAAAATTAGACAACTAGAAAGGACTATCGTATCAGAAATCATGGCCGCAATCCCGACTGAAGCCAGCTGGAAACTTCGGAGCAACAAAGAAGTCTGCCAAAATGTGGGAAGGATCTTAGACTACGTGGAAAAGGAGGCTCATATTTCTTAGACACCTGAACACAGTGGGAAAAAAAAAACACTACCTGTGGACCATGGCGACCACCGCGACGTGGATTAAAGAAGCTCGGGGTGTCGCCGAGCGGTTCTAGGCGCCTCAGTCTGGAACCGCGCGACCGCTACGATCGCAGGTTCGAATCCTGCCTCGGGCATGGATGTGTGTGATGTCCTTAGGTTAGTTAGGTTTAAGTAGTTCTAGGGGACTGGTGACCTCAGATGTTAAGTCCCACAATGCTCAGAGCCATTTGAACCATTTGAAAGAAGCTCGGAAAGACCTTGAGAGATCTAACACCCCTGTAAGACCTCATGTTAGAACTGGACATGTTTCGAAACAGAAAACAATGATTGGAAAGGTTTCAAGTGGAAAGAAAAGTTGTAGCGTGTTCCTGTACGGTCAGTTCGCCAGTAAAAGGGAAGACGACTTAGTGAACAGCTGTGGCAGACGCGGCAGCTCCAGAGGAGGATGTGCGTGGACGCAGACAAGTGGTTTCATTATTGAGCGTGGGGGCCCAGCGAAGGCGCGCGCTATCTTTGTGCTGATCGTTCACCACTAGCCGGCCAGGCAAACGCAGCCGCGCTGGCCTCGCCTCTCTGCGAGCTTTCAAACACTGCTCCTGCTAGGCAGGCACATTAATTCTGGTCGGGACCCGTGAATATTTAGAACACGTCTGTCTTCGGGGTTCTGAAAGGAAAGCTGAGAGCGAAATCAATTTCTGCCACGTGCGGCTATTGTATCTCCGCGACTTTATAATGAAAATTATTTTTTAAAAATACTAGGGAATCCAGAGAAAACTTTTGACAATACTGGCCTGAATACACTGTTCGAAATGCTGAAATACTCGTAAGAAGGAATAAAACACAATGTGAGAGAGGTTCTTTACTACTTGTACAAGAAGGAGACTGCAGTTACATGAGCGGGAGCCAATAATTGAGAAAAGAAAGAGGCTAGCAGACGATTTTTACTGTTTGGGAAGCAACGTCAATGACGATGGCCGAAGTAGAGATGGTATAAAATTCAGAATTGCAATAGCAAAAACTGCTTTTCTGAAAGAGAGAAATTTTTTAATATCTAATATAAGTATTTTCTTAAGAAATCTTCCTGAAGTGTAGACTTATACGCGAACCTTGAACCATAAATACTGCAGACAACGGGATAGAAGCTTTTTGACTGTGGCGCTACAGAAGAATACTGACGATTAGGTCAGTAGATCGGAAAGCTAGTAAAGAGGCATTACATTGAAGTGTAGAGATAAATCTATTACACAACTTGAAACTTCCTGGCAGATTAAAACTGTGTGCCCGACCGAGACTCGAACTCGGGACCTTTGCCTTTCGCGGGCAAGTGCTCTACCATCTGAGCTACCGAAGCACGACTCACGCCCGGTCTCACAGCCTGGCAGAAGTAAGGCTGTGAGACCGGGCGTGAGTCGTGCTTCGGTAGCTCAGTTGGTAGAGCACTTGCCCGCGAAAGGCAAAGGTCCCGAGTTCGAGTCTCGGTCGGGCACACAGTTTTAATCTGCCAGGAAGTTTCATATCAGCGCACACTCCGCTGCAGAGTGAAAATCTCGTTCTATTACACAACTTGACCAGCAGATGAGATATGGATCAAGCGTGGGGCATTAGCCTGGTTACGCCCTGTCAGTACACATTATGTTAGTTTATAAAATATATAGTTAAGAACGTTGTGACAGGAACACTGCGTCTTTGTGGAAGTTAATTGATCCAGTGACATGTTAGCACTGTTTAATACTAATCGCGCTTGCGAGATAGAGACGCGAGTCAAACTCCGATCGAATCCGCGTCCATCTCGAAAGGCCCCCGTCGTCGACAGGACGTTAAACACTGATCCGCCCTCCTTCCCCCTTCTCCCGTCGAATCCACGTGCCGGCGCTAAGGTATTCGGCACAACGAAGTATCAGATGACCTTGCAAAAGACAGCAACAAAGAAGGGAAACCGCTACTTATACTGCTTCCGTACCCTGACTTTCCCTACATTTCATTTCACGGAAAGGGACATACCAGCAGTGGAACAGCAGTGGCAAATACTGCAGTAGGGAAACGAGTTTACTTTCGTTCTAGTCCAGCGCACGCATACCTACAAATCCGTGGTACGGCCAGAAGAATCTTCCGCAGAGACAAGTTACGACAATCTTTCGAATAAGGCTAGGACAAGCGCACATCCCTGCGCACATTTAGTAGTACGTTATATTCAAGACGCGGACTTGTATCTCTGACGTTTCAACTACTTACGTTTGTACATTTATATGCGTATAAAACAACTGTATAAAGATATAACTGTCTTCACTATCATTGAACAGTTTCTGTAAATTTCTGTACACTTTTAAGAGAAAAGCCAATAAAATCAATTTAAAAATAAATCAGCGTGCCAGATTATTGAAAGTCAGATGTTCCAGTATATATCATGTACAAAAATCGTGTGATTATGGAACGGCGAAGGCGTGTCCGTAAGCTCTCCGCAGATTTTGAGTGTCCCCACATCGCTAGTACACATAGATCACTTTCAAAAGTACCGTGGATATTGTACAAGCTTTTCATAGGCAGCTCGATAGTTTGCTTTTTCAAACTTTGAACAGATACACGCAAGGACATTTCGCTAGTTTGTGACAAGTGTCACAGCCACTACGTCCCAATTTTTGTTTTACACTGCACTTCGCCGTATTGCCAAGTCTGTATTTTAATAACTATGCTAGGGTGGCCCTGCGAAATGGCTTCCTAGTACGCCGCAGTTAAAGTGTACCGCAACATACCGAATCTGGAACTATGACAGGCAACAATTTTGTGATTTATTACAAAAAAATGGTTCAAATGGCTCTGAGCACTATGGAACTTAACATCTACGGTCATCAGTCCCCTAGAACTTGGAGAACTACTTAAACCTAACTAACCTAAGGACATCACACAACACCCAGTCATCACGAGGCAGAGAAAATCCCTGACCCCGCCGGGAATCGAACCCGGGCGCGGGAAGCGAGAACGCTACCGCACGACCACGAGCTGCGGACTGTGATTTATTACACTCTGAAATATTTTAGGGATTTTTTTTAATTTTTATTTTCAAGCGCCAAGTGTTTAATCTACGTTCCGAAACATTAATTGCATACACTCTTTCTGCATTTAATACTTTGTCACCAGTCGGCAATTTCCAGTCGCCTAAAACAGCATGGTATGCTTTGTTGCTGCTGTTGTTCAGGTGGTCGCCAGATCTGTCATTATAGTCCTTACACGGAAAGAATATACCATCACAAAAACTGAATGCGATTAGAAAAATAAACCAAAATGAGAAAAAAATTGAAGTAGTAACATAATAGCACCTATAAAAACAGTTCCTAAACAACCAGAAATGTAAGCTGATTACAGGTAGACAAAGAAACTGGATATTTCTGCTAAAATTTCAGGCTGGGCTGAGAGCTTGTACGGAAATTTTGTAAGGTTCATGAGACCTTTCCAGTTTTCTCGTGGTGACTCAAAATAGAGGACACGGTCAGAAGAAAATCCAAGACTGACCTCTCGTCAGCATACAAGGTGCATTCTTCCAAAACGTTGCATTCCAGTGAGATTTGTTATACTGGTTGATCTCACAAAAAGAGGAAGTAATGCGTCACCTTGCAGAATGGTCTGAGGAGAAAAACATCAGGTCTGGAGTGATGTTCGAAACGCCCATGTTGTATGCTTCAAAGACCGCAGTATCCAGTAACGTTCTGCAATTCAGTCTGCTATGGAGGCAGAACATGTCTCAATAGCGATTCTGTGGAGCGCAACGGAAGTATGAAGACACAGATTGCCAATTACAAGCCCTGCTGCCAAGTTATACGTCTCGTCCACGTACAGCTCATGACATTGAGCCCGATATCCCTTTATCTTTCGCTAGCTCATTTGGACACGGATTGGAGAAGTGCATTTCCACACTCCTGTTTAAGAACCTAAAACAGCATTCACAATTAGACATTTGCGGAAACCACGATAACCTCCTCGTAAATCAAGATGACCAGATGGGGATTCGGACCCAGATTTTCCCGAATCGCTCGGACGTGAGAAGGAAGAAAGCTACACTATAGTATCGACAAAGAAAATGGAGAATCGATATTTAATTTCTTTCTACTGTAAAAACGCAAGGATTTTGTTCCGATTTGTGCAGTACATAAGAATACAGATGATACGGCGACGCCTTCACCACAGTTTTTGTCGCCGTGGTACTCAAATCAGTTGCAGCAGTCGGTGCCACTGTTTGGATGGACGCAGCTTCCGTTAGCTGATTAAGAAGCCAGTCCAGTGAGCAAGAAGAGCGGTTTCCGGAACAGGGAGAATTATCAGCATAACCGGTATGGAGCCTGGGTATAGGTACGCCCGACCGTAAGCCCCACGCGACCCAACCAGTATCTTCCTCCACTATAGGACAGAGTTCACCGCGAAAGTAATGTTCGGTGTACAGGTGAATGCGGCAACGCACGGTACTGCAAGCTTGAAAAGCATGCGTGATCAGGTACTTGGTGCAAGCATGGTTTGTCTCTGCAGGGTAATTCTGCGAAAACATTTGAACTGTTCACAAACTTCCTGACTTACTTCACTAACTTACGCTATGGACAACACACACACCCATGACCGAGGGAGGACTCGAATCTCCGACGAGGGGAACCGCGCGGACCGTGGCATCGCGCCTTGGACCACACGACTACCCATCGCGGCACCCGCCATTGGTCATTTGAAATCAGCTGTGGACAGAGCATTTCATGTTCCCACCATTTCTGATGGCAGCACCTTCCAACATTGCTCCCCATTACATGTACAACACTTATAAAGTGACATGCCGTGTTTGTGCATCGCTTTCAACCAAGCAGTGGCCAAAGTGGCAACACCGTAGCACCAAGTGACTGACGTGAACTATCAAGTAATTTTAATCGAACTACAGGAAGATTACTATAGCTGACGCAAGAAACCCTAACAATGGGTACAAAAATTCGCGGAAAATACACTCCTGGAAATGGAAAAAAGAACACATTGACACCGGTGTGTCAGACCCACCATACTTGCTCCGGACACTGCGAGAGGGCTGTACAAGCAATGATCACACGCACGGCACAGCCGACACACCAGGAACCGCGGTGTTGGCCGTCGAATGGCGCTAGCTGCGCAGCATTTGTGCACCGCCGCCGTCAGTGTCAGCCAGTTTGCCGTGGCATACGGAGCTCCATCGCAGTCTTTAACACTGGTAGCATGCCGCGACAGCGTGGACGTGAACCGTATGTGCAGTTGACGGACTTTGAGCGAGGGCGTATAGTGGGCATGCGGGAGGCCGGGTGGACGTACCGCCGAATTGCTCAACACGTGGGGCGTGAGGTCTCCACAGTACATCGATGTTGTCGCCAGTGGTCGGCGGAAGGTGCACGTGCCCGTCGACCTGGGACCGGACCGCAGCGACGCACGGATGCACGCCAAGACCGTAGGATCCTACGCAGTGCCGTAGGGGACCGCACCGCCACTTCCCAGCAAATTAGGGACACTGTTGCTCCTGGGGTATCGGCGAGGACCATTCGCAACCGTCTCCATGAAGCTGGGCTACGGTCCCGCACACCGTTAGGCCGTCTTCCGCTCACGCCCCAACATCGTGCAGCCCGCCTCCAGTGGTGTCGCGACAGGCGTGAATGGAGGGACGAATGGAGACGTGTCGTCTTCAGCGATGAGAGTCGCTTCTGCCTTGGTGCCAAGGATGGTCGTATGCGTGTTTGGCGCCGTGCAGGTGAGCGCCACAATCAGGACTGCATACGACCGAGGCACACAGGGCCAACACCCGGCATCATGGTGTGGGGAGCGATCTCCTACACTGGCCGTACACCACTGGTGATCGTCGAGGGGACACTGAATAGTGCACGGTACATCCAAACCGTCATCGAACCCATCGTTCTACCATTCCTAGACCGGCAAGGGAACTTGCTGTTCCAACAGGACGATGCACGTCCGCATGTATCCCGTGCCACCCAACGTGCTCTAGAAGGTGTAAGTCAACTACCCTGGCCAGCAAGATCTCCGGATCTGTCCCCCATTGAGCATGTTTGGGACTGGATGAAGCGTCGTCTCACGCGGTCTGCACGTCCAGCACGAACGCTGGTCCAACTGAGGCGCCAGGTGGAAATGGCATGGCAAGCCGTTCCACAGGACTACATCCAGCATCTCTACGATCGTCTCCATGGGAGAATAGCAGCCTGCATTGCTGCGAAAGGTGGATATACACTGTACTAGTGCCGACATTGTGCATGCTCTGTTGCCTGTGTCTATGTGCCTGTGGTTCTGTCAGTGTGATCATGTGATGTATCTGACCCCAGGAATGTGTCAATAAAGTTTCCCCTTCCTGGGACAATGAATTCACGGTGTTCTTATTTCAATTTCCAGGAGTGTATTTTCATTGTTCCAGGTGTTTCGTGTAACAGCTACCTGACATAACTTTCAAGATTTTATTTTCATAAATATTACTTACATTCAAGAAACAATTTAAGTTAGTGCCATATTGACCGCAGTGGTACTCAGCGCAAAAACCATGAATAAATTTAAACGTGTTTTAAATACGGTATAAATAAAAAGGCCAAGTGCGAGCAGGACTCGTGCGGTCCTGCGAATGGATAATGCCAACGATTTCTGCCTGTTTTCAATATAGTTACTAAAAAGATACTGGTCCCCAGAATTCCAAAACAGTATCAATCTCTACAGTAGTTCCTCAGACTAGCCGAGACATACAAAAGGAAGAGGGCAGGGGACTTCAGTTCATATATGTAAATACAGAAGATTTAATAAAATATTTTTATTTAGTCAAAAAAACGCGACAGCAACTTACATGCAGCAATGTTCGTCAGTTATGCTTTTGGCATGTTCTAATGGCAAATACATATTTTTTATCTCATATAATTACAATTTAGCAATTTTCAGATTCTTTACTTTTACTGTGAAACTTTATTTCTTTCACGATTCAACGTCATCGGGAAGTAACCTACAGCTCTTGATGACAGTTTGCGAGTATCAAAGCACAGAGTGTATCGAAAGAAGCATCCGATTTGGCACGTCTATATTTCTGAAACTAACATACATATACAATGAATTTTGTTTTTTGATGAGCGGCAAACTCAAAAAGTTTTTTTCATACCTTTTCGTCAGACGCACGGCATATGTCAATGCGGTATTCAAATTGTTCCCACACTGCGTCTTGATTTACAGCTTCCACAGCTGCTGTTATGCGATGTCTCAGTTCATTCATTGTTGCTGGTAACGGAGGTACGTAAACAGAGTCTTTTGTATGAGGCACATAAACTGAGTCTTTTATAAACTCCCACAAGAAATAATCACATACAATCAGGTCCGGTGACCTTGGAGGCCAGTAATGTAAGGCTGAATCATTTGGTCCAGTGCAACTGATTCATCGTTCAGTAATCCTTTCATTTAAAAATTCCCGCACTTCCAGATACAAGTGTGGCGGTGCTCCATCCTGGTGCTAAATGAAGTTCGACTCAGTCTCCAACCGTGGGAAAGTTCTCAAGCATATCGAGATATGTGCTTCCTGTAATAGTGTTCTCGGCGAAGAAAAACTGACCATACACCTTTCCCCGTGAAACTGCACAAAACACATTAAATTTTGGAGAGTCCCTCTCATGTTGTACAACTTCATGTGATTGTTCCGTACCCCATATTCTCACATTATGACAGTTCACCTTGCTATTTAAATGGAATGTTGCCCTGTCACTGAACACTAAGCGTGGAAGAAAAGTCATCCTCCATCTTGCCAAGAACTAAATTACAGAACGCCACGCGTTGTCGTTCGTCACCTTCACGAAGAGCTTCCAGTAGGTGAATTTTGTACGGTTTCATTTGTAAACGTCGACGCAACGCACACCAGACGGGCATCGGGGGCACGTTGAGCTGTCGAACTGTATGGCGAACGGATTTCTGTGGACACCTATGGCGGATGCGTTAAAAGGCTGTCAGACACTCGGGGACGGCCCGGCTATTCGCTTTTACACAAACAACCTGTTTCTCGGAATTTTCTTGCCATCGTCTAATGCTTTGTGCTGTAGGAGGATCCACACCATACCTAGTACGAAAGTCTCGCTCAACGGTTATTACTGACCCGCACTGCGCAAAACTTAGAACACACAAGGCTTTCTGTTGTCCCGACACCATTCTTACTAGAAATTAAAGTGGGCACACGCTCTGCTATCTAGCGGGAACCAAATAAAACTCGAGAGTTTGCCCTTTCGAACAGTACGTTGTTCACGAACATATCTCAAATAACATAATAGTTATTTTTTTTAATCGGACGATCCTTTTTGGTACAACTTGTATGTGACGAAAATGGCCTAATCTTTTGACTGAGCTGACTTCGAAACTTAAATGTTTTACAAGACTAAGGGATAACAGGTGACATAAATTTGAACCTCATACGTCATCCTGTTCAAGAGAAAACGGGGCCGTAACGGACAGACAAACGGATGAAAAATGACAAACAAAAAGTGCTTCATGACGACTAGTCGCCGCATAGCTTGTTCTTTCGGACATGCAGACAGGTCCAAAGGAACATTACATCGTTCTTCTTAACAACACATTCACCACGATATTTTAACGACAGATATGCCCGACGTCGGGAACACGGCCGGAGCAGCCAGCGCGGACAGAAGTATATGTACAATGGGCAGCCGGAGTTTCCAGACCGCAGAGAGGTCCCGCAGTATCGGCTTGCAGACAGTAGTCAGCAGTGGATCAGAGCGGCTTCCGAGCTGCCGGGGAAACCTGATCTCGGCCACGGAGACGGCGGCTCGTCTTACATCTCCACAGGAGTCCAGTCCTCGCCTGACACCTCTCAATCCAGTGTCGGAAGGACAAGTCGCAGGTGTTGGTGGCACAGCCAGCGCTAATGCCAGTTTCTTATGTAGCAGTCGCGTCACTGTCTCAGAGGCCCGATGACAGAAAACGAATACAGTCCATGCTCAATAATTCGAAGTTCAAGGGACCCCCAGGTAACCAGTAAAATAAAGACTAATGAAACCCACTACTATAACAGGAGTGACCAGGGCGAGAATAGGCTACCAACGTCCGGTGTCATACACACGTCGTCATCGTCCTCCCACTAACAGCAACGTGCATATCTACGTCTACGTAATTATTCTGCCATTCTGGCAAAGGGTTCATCGAACCCTGTCCAAGTTAATTCCCTACCGTTCCAGTCTCGCACAGCACGAGGGGAAAAACGAACACTGAAATCTTTCCAGGCAAGCTCTGATTTCGCTCATTTTATTACGATGATCATTTCTTCCAATGTAGGTGGGCGCTAGCAAAATCCTTTCACACACTGAAGAGGAAGTCGGTGATTGAAATTTCATGAGATTCTGCCGAGGCGAGAAAGGCCTTCGTAAAGCCAAAAGTGGTGAACTACGGTCGACCGTAGGGAGGCGAGATAGCGCTGCTAAACCGCCAGTATGTGGGAAAAGGTTTTCGAGTGAACACGAATAAGTCACGCGGTTGAATCGCGCAAGAAAATTGCCGGTATATAAGGACGGTACCTCATCGAGCGAGAGTTGATACTGTTTGATACAAACTGTAAAAGTGTCATAGAAATCTGGTTCTAGGTCTTCTAAATGTCTAGTAATATTCCTGCAGCACTTCAGCCGAATGAAATGGGTACTTTCTTCAGCGAGACAATCAATATCAGCGGCTCCACCAGCGGCTGTGAGCTTCTCGAGAACTACGCAAATTACTGCCGACTGCACTTGCCTAAGGCTCGCTTGCTTGCTTGCTTTCTTCCATCGGCTCCTCTCGGGTTATAATGTGTCACGCAGACTTCTTTACGACGTGTGTAAAGTTAACATGGAGCCGGCCCGCTTTCTCGCGGCCAGTCTGAATGGGTCCCTTCCGCCCTTCCCAGAAACGTGTACTGGTGAACACCACCTATCACATTATTACTATTTCGTTCTTTGTTTTGCCTTTCCTGTCTTTGGAGAAAGCAAGTTCTTAATCCGAACGTCACATGTTTGGTATGCTAGGGTATTCAGCTCAAAACACTGCTATCTCTATAGCCGACGTTGTTTGTTGTAGCTAGAGGAAGACCGCGTAAAGGCGACACAGTGGTACTTGTAGTTTGCACTGTATTTTCGGTTTCATTTTACATTCCTAGCCTTCAACGAAACAGCTGCCGAGAAACACACACATCGCAAGGGACTGCCCCCACAGTAGACCACCTCTTGCGAAACCTCACTCATAAATTTTCAACAACCAGTATTAAGTGAAGCATCTAGATATATTCTTCAGCCCGCTAAGTAACGCTCCTTTACGGCCTGTGAATACAAGAGAAGACTAATCAAAGTACACTCAGTCGCATTTAACACTTCTGCTGCTGTGGGCATGCATACAAGTCCTTCTACGCTGTTCCCCAGGTATTGTGGACGTATATAAGTCCGCTGCTTGAGATTTTCGTGTATCATATGCGTGGCATTCACTCCCCTATTTGAGGATAATAAGCTGCCCTGCTCTGAACTTTCTGGATGTCCTCCGTTAATCCTGTCTCAAGCGGATCCTACACCGCACAGCAATATTCCAGAAGAATAAGCAGTCTCTCTAAGTGTTCTGTCAATTAATCACTGTCTTTGGCTTCCTTTCCCCACAACATGATCTATGTGATCGTTCCAAGTTACTCGTAATTGCAATCCGTAAATATTCAGTTGAGTTTACAGCCTTTCGATGTGTGTGATTTATCGTGTAACCGAATTTTAACGGATTTCTTTTAGTAACGTGAATGGCTTTATACTTACGCCAGGAACAGCATAGGGCCTGTAACACTTCCTTGGGGAACGCCAGGTATTACTTCTGTTTTACTCGATTTTCCTACGAACTGTAACGTTTCTGAAGGGTAATCACGAATCCAGTCCCGTAACTGAGACGATACTCCATTGGCACTAAATGTGATTAGAAGTCGCTTATGAGGAACAGTGTCAAAAGCTTTCTGGAAATCTAAAAATATGCAATCATTTTGATATCCTCTGTCGATAGCACTCATTACTTCGTGAGAACAATCCCTTTCAAATTATTTGATAGGTAACACTTCATGGGCTGGCGGTGCTTTCCCCCAATGAGAACGATAAACGTCACGCCCGACCCGTTCCCCGTTGTCAAACTGTCACAACAAATGCTCAGCTGACTTTCATTATTTGGCTAATGCTGTGTCTCAAACGCGCATACTCCGGCACCATGGTTGTGCGTGTGTTTTTCGTGTGGTTTACCATGTCTGATGATCTCCGAAAGAAAAGGGGCATACCCTGGATCCGGGATCCAGATATATCAGAAAACAAAGCTGTGAAAAGAATGCCGTTTAAAGGACAATCGCAACTTGCGTGCAATGTGCAGGAATACTTTGAGCGGGAGGCGGAAAATGGGTGCCGTCCCTTACCGGTTTCCAAAGTAGTCGCGCGAAAACAGGCGCTGTTAAGGTTAGTGAACCGACTGTACTTCGTATTAGTAAAGAGAAATACGAGAATGAAAGAAGCGAAGCAGGACCCTCTTGTCTTCATACGCCGGGCAAGAAAAGAAATATGCAGAAACGCGTAACAAATCTGTATACTTCGGCTTTAAATACAAAAATATTTCAGGCCGTAAAATGTTGATGGAACGAGAAGATGGCAATGCAGATTTTTGCGTAAAATGAAAGATATTAATTTCGAAGACATTGTTTGGCTCGATGAAACATGGGTGAATGCAGGTCATACTGCTACGATAGGCTGGAGTGACTATAAATGAGAAGGTATAAAAGGTGGTAGACTTGTTCTTTTCTATGCTGGTACCTACCACGGCTTTATTCCCGGCTGGCAACTGATATTCAGATCCAAGAAAACATCAGAGTACCACGAGGAAATAAACCACGTTCGAAAATACGTTGTTCTCAAGTTTTATCAGTCAGTAATTATTACCGACAATGCCCCACACCATTCAGTTTTAAAGGTTAAAACTTCAACCCTGTCCTCTCGAAAGAAAGACGTTATTCAGAGGTGACTAAAGTAGAATTAATAGACTCTTGTCACGTCACAGGCTGCAGTTTCCAACCTATGCTACCAACGAGGTAGCTTCTAAATATGGACACTGAGTCATAAGACTGCCAACTCATCGCTGCGACTTTATCGCTATTGAACTTGCTTGGGCGCAATTGAAAGGATATGTTGCTCGCGAAAACAAAAAATAAAAATACTGTGAGTGAAGTGGGGAAACTGACTATTCGGGTGCAGTAAGTCAGATTTTACAGAAGAGAAGAGGCTACCGTGAATTGCCGTAACCGCGATACGTTTTGATTTATGAAGAATAAATTTATTTGCTTCAATAGTAAAACCATAATTAATCTTAGTAGCTGGAAGGAATAAATACTGTAAAATACATAGGAATAACCATCCGGAGCGACCTAAAACGGAATGAGCACATAGAACATATCTTAGGAAAAGCAGATACCAACCTGAGATTTACTGGTAGAGTATTAAAGAAATTTAATTCATCCACGAAATAAATAAATCGTACAAAATTTGATCGACAATTCTTGAGTATTGCTCATCTGTCTGGTACCTTTGTCAGGGTGGATTGATAGACGACAGAGGAAAGATCCAACGAAGAGCGGCGAGTTCCGTCACGCGATCATTCGGTCGGCGGGCGAGCGTTACGCAGATGCTCAACACTCTAGCGGCAGACGCTACAAGAGAGGTGTCGAGCATCACGGAGGGGTACACAATTCCAAAAGACTGCGTTTCGGTAAGAGTCGGGCAACATATTACTTCCTCCAACATACGTCTTCGCGAAATGAGCCCAACGAGAAAATCCGAGGAATTATACTACAGAGACTTACCGACGGTCATTTTTTTCTCCGCCCAGGGACTGGGTGTTATCATCATCATCCTATCATCTTCATCGACTGCAGGTCGTCGAAGTGGCGTCACACTGAAAGACCGGCACACGGCGAACGGTCTGCCCGACGGGGGCCCTAGCCACACAAAATGAACAAATAAACCGACGGTCATTCTCGCGCACAATTCGCGAATGGAACAGCGATGGAGGGATCAGACAGTGGTACTAGAAGCACCCTCATCCGCGCACCGTCAGATGGCGTGCGGAATATAGGTGGATTACGATGGCGACGACGACGGCACAGCTGATCAAGCAGGTAGAGCAAGGAAAGTGGAGCACACATGGGATTCCGTGTCGCTCACGCTCAGGTCGCGGCAGACCCTGAAGCGTGGGCAGCAGGCAGCAAGCGTGGTGCTTTCTACAGGACTTGAGACAAGTCGGCGGACCGGCTCGGGGAAAAACTTGACGAATGTTGGCCTTTTACGGCGGCTCGTAAAGTGGGCACGGCACCAGGTTCTTAGGAGCCGACGCCGCCTCAGTCCATTGTCTCCGGCTGAGACAGCCAAGCGGTTGTACGTCAGCGAGACAGCTACACCGGCTAACCCACAAGTCATCGTGCGCCAACTCTACAGCACAGTCCGTACGACAGAGAGAGAGAGAGAGAGAGAGAGAGAGAGAGAGAGAGAGAGAGAGAGAGAGAGAGAGGGGGGGGGGAGGGGGAGGCGGGGGGTCGTCTCACAAGGGAAAATCCCCATGGCATCCCTCTCAGATTTTGCGGTAAGCTGGCCCAGTGGATGATCCGTCAGAAACTGAACACAGGGCAAGCAAGAAAACACGAGGAAGGTGCATTGAACTGTGGAAAAAGAAGCAAAATGATAGATGTGCTACACAGAGCGAATTTGAATGGCCTTGGCGTTGTGGTTATGTGGTCGTGGTGTTGGATTACGAAGGGGGAGATCCGTGTTCGAATCTCATATGTGACTTTTTCCCCCCACACAATTATGAACTGTCCGCGGTGTAACGTCCGTTTGCAATAGCGAGATTTACGTACATCCTATCCGCTATGCCCAAGTCCCATTTGTTATCGCTTTTGGGTTCTGTTTTGGAAGTTTTGACACTTCAATTCTTTTGTTGTAACGTAGCTCACACCCGCCCATTTGTTGTTTTCATTTCTGTGAGAGGCCTATGCGGCGTCTTACCTGCACTCACTGTTCATTACATTTACCTGCGGCGGTAATATATTCTTACCACATGACTCGCATTCTGTAACCAATGCGTACCGGTTAGCAGTAGTACAACTGCCGAGACTACACAAGGACAGATATGTCAATGACCGAACGGGAGGTTCATAATATTGTGAAAAAAAGAAAAGAAGGAGATAGAGAGGCTTGAGATAGGTTAAAACACGGATGTCCCGCTTTGCTGTCCAACACCGTGACGCCACAACCACGACGCTGCGGTTCTTGCACTACACTCGGTGTAGCACATCTCGAGCTTGCACCGTTCACTGTTTCTGCTTTGCTTCTTTTTCCACAGTTCAGTAGACCTCCTTCCTGCTTTCATGCTTGATCTGTGTTCAGTTTTTGACGGGCTATCCACTAGGCCATTTACCACTAAATCTGTGGAGGGTGCGTTGGATTTACATCAACGAATGAACTTCGCAGGTCCTGTCAATCCTTGGCGGAGCACAGCTTTCAACCGTACAGGTTCTGCTCCGGTACCTATATCTGAAACCATACCCAGCAATCCACTGCGAAGCGCATGGCAGTCGGTAAACAGCACGGTACCACATGTTAGGGGGTTCTTGTTCGAAGGGCGTACGGAGGCCGGGAACACTGCCTGCAAAATCCTTACGCTGCTACAGACTTGCTCTATGCAATTCGTGCTGAGGCTGCTTTTGTTTGACAGTACGGCTCGCCAAATGCTGGTGCCTGTGCTGAGAGACTGCGTTCGAACCGATATGGAATACTTACCGCCCGATTTCTCTATTAGGTGAAACATTTTTGGACAACTTGCAGTCTAACATCCTCACTCGATAAAGAATTGAATTTATTTTCCTTATCCGTCACACTTACTGCGCTGCACCAAATTAAGTAAAACACTGCATGAAATTTTAGAGTTTTCAGAGGTAAAACGTATAACGTAAACTTTGCCTGTGATTGGTTTTAGCTCATACATTGCAGCGAAGGATATATCGAAATTTTATTTAAAATTGAGAGCAGATGGATGAGATTTCGCTCTAGTGTTATTGGGTTTATATTCGAAGGATGGTCGCGAGCGATGCGTCTATTCACGTCCTTGCGCGTCACGAATCATGCGGTCATAACAATCACCAAATCTCATAAAAGGTTCTTCAAACCAGTCGAGAAGAATTGTGGCCCGGTGACATGGCGCACTGTCATCCATAAGAAATCAATTGTTGTATGGGAACGTGAAGTCCATGAATGGCTGCAGATTGTCTCCAAGTAGCCGAACGTAACCAGAGGATGCAGAGCCGAGCGGGGTAGCCGCGCAGTCTCGGTCGTCCTATCACGGTTCGTGCGGCTCCCCCCGTCGGAGGTTCGAGTCCTCCCTCGGGCATGGCTGTGTGTGTTGTCCTTAGCGTAACTTAGTTTAAGTAATGTGGAAGCTTAGGGATCGATGACCTCAGCAGTTTGATCCCATAAGACCTTACCACAAATTTCCAGAGGACCCAGTCCATTCCAAGTCAACAGCCCGTTCACCTTTATGACATCGTTATGGAGCCATCACAAGTTTGCACGCCGGCCGCTGTGGCCGAGCGGTTCTAGGCGCATCAGTACGGAACTGCGCTGCTGCTACGGTCGCAAGCTCGAAACCTGCCTCGGGCATGGATATGTATGATATCCTTAGGTTAGTTAGGTTAAAGTAGTTCTAAGTGTAGGGGACTGATTATCTCAGATGTTAAGTCCCATGGTGCTTAGAGCCATTTGGGCCATTTTTTACCAGCTTGCCCAATTCCTTGTTGACCTTCATGTGGTCTGCACCGCACTCGAATCCTACCATCAGCTCTTACCAACTCAAGTTGGGACTCATCTGACCAGGATACGGTTTTCCAACCGTCTAGTGTACAACCGACATGATCACGAACCCAGAAGAGGGGCTACAAGCGATGTGCTGTTAGCAAAGGTATTCGTATCATCTGCTGCCATAACCCATTAACGCCATATTTCGACGCACTGTTCTAACGGACACGTTCGTCGTACGTCCTCTATCGATTTTTGCGGTTATTTCATGGAGTGTTGGTTGTCTGTTAGCGCTGACAACTTTACGCAAACGCCGCTGCTCTCGGTCGTTAAGTGAAGGCCGGCGTCCACTGCGTTGCCCATCGTGAGAGGTAATGCCTGGAATTTGGTATTCTCGAAGCAGTCTTGACACACTGGATCTCGGAATATAGAGATAGCGGCGTTCTGAGCTGAATACCCTAGCGTACCAAACAGGTGGCCATTCTGATTAAGAAATTCCTTTCTCTCAAGTCGCGAAAGGTAAAACAAAGAACGAGGCCTAGAATGAAGTAGTAATGATGTGGTAGATGGAGTTCAGCGCGCGTTTCTGGGAAGGGCTGAAGCGAGCCATTCAGATTGGCTGCGAGAAAGCGGGCCGGCCCCATCTTATCTTTCACACGTCGTTAAGAAGTCTGGTTGACAAAATACAACCTGAGAGAAGCCGATGAAAGTCAGCAAGCAAGCAATGCCTTAGGCAAGTGTAGTCGACATTAATCTGTCCGGTTCTCGAGAAGCCAACAGCCGCTGGTGGAGCCGTTGAAACTGTCTCGCTGAAGGAAATCCTGTAGGAATATTACGGGACATTTAAAAGTGCCAGAACCAGATTCCTACGACGCACTTACAGGGTGTGTCAAACACCATCATCACGTCTCGCTCGAAGTGGTACCGTTCTTATATAAAGGCCATTTGGTAGCACGATTCACCCGAGCGACTGATTCGTGTTCACTCGAATACCCTTTTCCCGCACACTGGCGCTTCAGCAGCGCTATATCGCCTCCCTGCGGTCGACCGCAGGAATTCAACCACTTTTGGCTTTAATACCACAACACAAGATCAGGTAGACCTGACGGGTTTTGCTGGCCAACCGCGATTGTGCAGTGAACAGAAAAGAGTGGACGACGCAGCTGCACAGACGTATGTACCTATGCCTGCAGCAAATTCACATCGTCATTCGACATGTCTGCGTACGGCTCAACTGCATGAGGAAACTGATACACGCAAGCAACTTCTCTCTCTCTCTCTCTCTCTCTCTCTCTCTCTGCGTGTGTGTGTGTGTGTGTGTGTGTGTGTGTGTGTGTATGTGTGTGTATGTGTGTGTGTCGGCACGTTGTAGTTAGGCAAAAAGTTACGACCGGACAATACGTGACTAAGTATTACCAGTAGAGCCCATCACCGATTTTTTAAAGAATAAATCTGTCGTGTACGGAAGAGCTTCAAATTTCTGATTTCTGTACGAATGATTAAAGCACTAAATACTTAACATTAAGAATGTAAGCGAGAAAAAGTTGCTAAAAGGTTTGAAACTACATGTTAAGTTTATTGGGAGTTGCTAACTGCTCCAGTTAACAAACATTGGGTGAATATAACCTGGGTAATTTCTGCCCCGTGTGCCTAAACAGATACAAACAGTTTCTTACTTTTCATAACTGATTTATTGTGTTCGACGTTATACGTAAGATTCTACCTCTAAGTGAGTAGATGTTGACGGCATTTTAAGTTTTTAATTTCGGTGAATAATTAGCAGAAATACTGAAAACAAAATTTTTGTTGCCCCTCGAAGCCGTTAAATAGACATCTAAGTGGGACTGTGCACCATTTTCCACTTAGTAATGTAGATTTACCTATTTATGGACTTCATTAGGAAACACTGTCCTAACAAGAATAAATCCTTACTTCACATACGCTACGAATCTTGTTCCAGCAAATGGAAACAGAAAATTTATACTTCATAAATATTTTGTGTGCTTTGCATCTTTACTCTGTGTATCCTGCAGCAAGTTTACAAGCGTTCGAAACACTATTCCCGAAATGCTTTACTGTCCCCTTGTGGATGTATGTTCTCAAAATAGACCACACGTAGTACCCAAAAGTGCAAATACTTGATATTTAATGTTCTAGAGAGAAATAAATTGACGTGTTTGCAATGCTTGTCTTCACATTTAGTGGCCACGTTAATGCTCAAATGAAATTATGTTGTTCCAGAGACGTTTTCAAGACACAAATATCTGTGATGTACATATGCAGACTGAAGCGACGAATGAAGATGTGTACCAAGGTTAGGATTCGAATCTGGGTCACCAGCTCGCTAGGCAGTTATGCTAACCACTACTGGCTTTGTACAACTGCATGGATTATCCTAGCAAGCCTCTGTCCTCAGTCCAAACTCCCATCCACGCCTCAGCCCACTTGGTATTTCCCTAAACTCTTAACAGCTTTACAGAGACTCTCCAACTGTATTGGATTAGCACCTCAGCATCGAACGAAACGGGGTATCCTGCTTGCCTGAAACCCAGGCGTAGGTGCTTTAATCAGATGAAACTATATGGTACCTGAAACCTTTCCAAGTGTCAGACCTGTATGATGTACATATGCAGACTGATGTGACGAATCAAAATTGGTACCAAGGCCAGGATTCGAAGCAGAGTCTCCCGCTCACTAGGCCGGGTTCAAATCCTGGTGTAGGTATAAATTTTCATTCGTCGCTTCAGTCTGTACATATGTTTGAGACTTGAGCAAGTATCTGGAACCATATTGTTCCATTTGGTGAAAGCACCTATGCCTGGGTTGCAGGCAAGATGTCCCGTTTCGTACGATTCCGAGGTACTGTATTGTTGGGACGTTTAGGGGCATACAAAGGGGCTGAGGTGTGAAGGGAATTTGGATAGGATTGGATTGTTTGGGGGAAGAGACCAAACAGCGAGGTCATCGCTCTCATTGGATTAAGGAAGGGCGGGGAAGGAAGTCGGCCGTGCCCTTTCAAAGGAACCATGCCGGCATTTGCCTGGAGCGATTTTAGGGAAAACCTAAATCAGGGTGGCCGGACGTGGGATTGAACCATCGTCCTCCCGATTGCGAGTCCAGTGTGCTAACCACTGCGCCACCTCGCTCGGTGGTGTGAAGGGGAATTTGGACTGAGGAGGGAGGCGTGTTAGGGTAGTCCGTGCAGTTGTGCAAATCCTCTGTGCCAGGCTCATCTGCCTGGTGAGCAGGAGACCCGGGTTCGAATCCTGGCCTTGGTATGAATTTTTATTCATCGTTTCAATCTGCATATATACAACATTAACGCCGATAGGCCCTACATTACTTCAGAAACCAGGTATGGTATGTGAAAATGCGTTTCTCTTTGGAGACGGAAATAGGTGCCCTTGCACATTCTGAAGTCCGTTTACATGTATTCTAAGCGAGAACTGGATTATCAGATATTTGTAGGACTTGATAATCGCCTTTATTTGTAAAATCCACTATTTCAGTTTCGGCCTTGTACCCATTGTCAAGCAATGTACATCGAAACTGTGCTTCAGTATATGCCAAAACCTTAAAGAATACGTGACTTATATGTACCAGATATCTGACATATACAAGGTGATTTTGGTGGAAAATAAGGAATAAAAACGACCACATGGCCGGTAATACAGTCCAAGTGAGGTACACATACTTGAACGTGATGATAAAAGATCTTTAACAGTGTGGGTTTTAACGACAAATCACACTTGAGAACACCGTAGGCCAAGTTCTGTCTGCGCTAGTGTTTTGGTTGTATGCTCAAGGTGGCCTGTAGTAGCTATATGCCCTTCGTACCATCAGTGGAAGGATGACTGGTCCCGCGAGGCTATCGCCAGCAATCCCTGTCCACAAGCTGAGACTGAAGCAGTCCTGATGGTTCACTGCCATCAACCATGAAGTTCCTCCATACCTCACACGTGGGTGTTGTAAGGTATACGATACCGAATAAAGGTAGCCTCATCTGTGAATAGGATGGGTGACAGAAAGCACTTTGGTGGCCTGTGCGACGAACCAGCAACAAAACCGACGCAACGGTGATTAGTCCGCAGGTAGTAACGCCTAAATGTCTTGTAAATGAGACAGAGAGTGGTAGTTGTCGTTGAGAATGTTTTACTCCATCGTCTGGCTTACACCATGCTAGGGTGCCACCTGCCTGATGCTGATACCGGGGTCACCATCAAGAGATCTTTCATCTCCACCCTCCAACTGGGTGTACCTCCCTTGGAAAGCATTTCCGTTAATACGTGCATATGACCTTTCCTGCTACTTGTCATCTCCTGCAGTTTGTCCCCATTTAGCAAAATCACCCTGTATATGTCATGTTTTTAAGGTTTCGGCACGTGCTGAAGCACAGTTAGTACTCCACTTGGTAATGGTCCGCCTCCGTAGTTGGGTGGCCAATGTGGCTAACTGCCGCGGGGGACCCGGGTTCGACTCCTAGGACTGCTAGGGATTCTTCCCTGGTGGGAGGGCTGGTAAGGGGAGCACTCAGCCTCGTGAGACCAACTGACGAGCTACATAGACCGATTACAAGCGGTTCCAACGTCAACAAACCCAATAACGACTGTGTGGGCGGTGTATTGACCACATGACCCTCCGTAGCACATCCGATGTCGCCACTGGCAGAGGATGACACGGCGGTCGGTCGGGCCCGACTGGCCCGTCTAGGACCAGAAGGCGGAACTACTACTCACCACTTGATACTAGCTACACGGCCGAAACTGAAATACTGTTTTTTTTTTTATAAATAAAATTACGGTCAAAGATGAGCATAATGCTTCTCTAAACGAGCTACTTTATCTGCAACTTTCATCATTAGTCGTGGAATGTCTGAGAAAACAATGTCAACTTTGTTCAAAAGACGTCTGCGTCGTTTACGAAATTCTTGAAGACGGAATCTGGTGATACTGTAGCCCATGAAGAGATAATCCACTCACGCATAGGGCTGACTGGTGGCTTTTTAATCTTGCCATAATCCCCTCCTAAAAGCCAATCGCAGTAATATCTTCGGAGACGATCTTTAAATGGCTTGCTAACGACGACATCAACCACCAGCGGTATTATTGCTCCATTCCGAAATGAGAAACTAGGACAGCAGCTTAAGGTTACGCGATGAGAAAATATAATGATGTTTGTAGGGTCGCCTAGATAAGTCATACTAAATTTTCGTGGCCGAATTTAGGGATAAAGTACGGCTTATATCCGGGCCAAGTCAATGATCCAGTACTGTATTACAAGCCAACTCACGATTTACATATAAAACGCGAATACAATCTTAAGTATTTCTGTATTTAATTATTTTTGGGGGCCAATGACGAGTAGCGAAACTGGTTAGCCAACACGTAGAAACACTCAGCGCGGCCTGGTGATCTCTTCAGAACGAGACGCCCGCTGTACCATCTTGTGTCCTGTCTGCCCTCTGAAATATGTCGGTCGGCCGCAACAAAATTTCTCTTCGGCGACAGCAGCTATCAGCTGCCCCAGTGACGGTTCCAGGAAGAGGCTATTAGTAGGGTGGCCAGTCGGAACAATAAAATCGCCTTCAGAGCAGGGCCGCTATAACATGATTTCCTCGGCTGACCGCGACATCCGGTCGTCATACCGTTAAGACCAGACCATAAAAGTAAATCTGGATCGCGCAGCTTCATCTGAGCTACTTCGTGATCTTGTAACGTTGGCTACAGGCAAATAGGCAGTTGACGATCGAGCGACTCGGTAAATTTCATATTATTGACAATGTATTCCAACAAAATAGCCTGGTAGGTTGGCAGCATTGCCAGGCGCGAAAGCTTGCCACATTTCGGGAACATGCTGGCCATCCTTACCCAACGATGTTTTCGGCAAAACACTTCGGGGTCGTAAATGTTTACATGGAACCCATAACAACCATGAAATACGAGAGTTAGCCGCGCGGGATTAGCCGAGCGGTTTAAGGCGCTGCAGTCATGGACTGTGCGGCTGGTCCCGGCGGAGGTTCGAGTCCTGTCTCGGGCATGTGCGTGTGTGTGTGTGTGTGTGTGTGTGTGTGTGTGTGTGTGTGTGTGTTTGTCCTTAGGATAATTTAGGTTTATATATATATATATATATATATATATATATACGAGAGTTATTTCAAAAGTTCTGCACACTGTAATATACAATCGAATAAAATAAATTTTACGAAATATCTTCGCAGGCCTTCAATATAATCTCGCTTTTTGCTTATTACAGCTTCGCATCATTTCGGCAGTGTCTGCGCTTCAGATAGGCACCTTCATTATTGAGCTGTCTGGGTACTAGTATCACCTCACTCGAAGCTTCATCAGTTGTATCAAAACGTTTTTCACGGAGTTATTCCCTCAACTTTGGAAAAAAAGTCTCGTACGCTTATATGAGGACTGTATGGTAGGTGCGGAAGCATTTCTCATCCATATTAATCGAGTGTTTCTGCCACTGGTAGGGCAGTACGCCGTCTTACATTATCGTCCAAAATGAAGACACCAGCTGCAGGCATACCACGCCTCCTTTGACGAATTTCGGTAGCAAAACATTTTACTGAATCGCCTTTTAGTATGCAGCTATTACAGACCTTCTCTGAGGCACTATTTGTAGATAAGACGCCATTCATGCCATACGCAGAGATCAGCAGTAGTTTCACCTCTGATTGTTTGCGGCGGAATTTTTTCGGACGTGAAGAGTCGAAACTCTTCCGTTGTGACAACTGAGACTTCAGTTCTAGCTCAAAATCTCGTATCCAGGTTTCAAGAAGTGCAACAGCCCTTTTCAGAAAATATTCTCCTTCTGTTCGATAACGTTGAAGTAGTTATTCTGCTATTCTTTAGCGACCTGCTTTCTGCTCTCCCACTCAGACCATGCGGGACCCTTCTGTCAGCAACTTCTTTCGTCTTTAACTTTCCAGTTATGATTCTGTAAACTGAAGTGACAGACATTCTGGCCTCATACGCAATTTACTCACAGTTTTTCGTCGGTGCTCTCTCAAAATGTAATACACAATAACCTGAGAGGTGTCGTCCGTTGCAGCTATGGCCTAGGGTTGTCCTCAGTACTTACCCCACCATCACGGAAAGGAGCAAAGCACCGCGACACGTTCCACTGCACTATTCCTACACATCTCTCACAAAAAGTCGTAAATTTCCGTTGGTTTCTTTCCACGTAGGGATTCGATTTAATAATAATAATAATAATAATAATAATAATAAAGTACTGCACAAGTTACACTCTTTCTCTGCGATATCTAAGTGTTTGCTGTTCTAATTCTCCTGCCTTCAATCACAACGACACATACGCAGGCGTTACGTGCAGTGATGAGCCAAAACATTATGACCAACTGCTTAATGCGTCCTTGGAACGAAATACACCACTGATTCTGCGGGATCCGAAAGTTTGTTGGCAGGTTTGTGGAGGTATGCGGCATTACATGTCTATGCACAGATAGTGTAATTCCCGTAAATAACGGCCCGCTGATTTGCGTACGTGGTGATGGCGCCCGACAGCGACCCAGATGGGTTTCATAGGGTTTACACCAGGCGAATTTGGTCGCTGGGGCATCAACTTGAGTTCATTATAATGTTCCTCAAACCACTGTAGCACGGTTCTGGCTCCGAGACACGGACAATTATACTGCTGGAAGATAACAATCGCCGTCGGAGAAGACATCAAGTATGAAGGAATGCACGTGGTCCGCAGCTGTCAGCGTGTCTTCGATTACTACCACAGGTCCCATGCAAGCGCAGGAGAATGTCTCCCATAGCATAATACTGCTCCGTGGTGAGCTGCACGTTTCGAGCCGCCGTTCACCTCGATGACGGCGTTTGAGGAGACGACCAGCGACACAGTGCAGCAAAACCGCGATTCACACGAAGAGCTGACACGTTTCCAGTGATCGACGGTCGAATCCGGTGTGTCCCATGCCCACTGCAATCTTAACTGGCGATGTCTTTGGGCCAACATGTGAACACGTAAGGGTGGTCTGCTGCAGAGCTCCAGGTTCAACAAAGTTAATGAACGGTGTTCTCCGGAATACTTACGCGTGCACCAGCATTGTGCTGTTTCGGCAGATATGCCACAGATCACCAGGTATCCTACTGTGCAGAGCACACAAGCCTCCGCACCCCACCTTCTATGAAGAGTCGTGGACATTCAGGCATTTAGCGCCTAGTGGTAGTTTCATCGTTCTACCTCTTTCTGTAGATGCTCACGACAGCAGCACGTGAACATTCGACCAGCTTCGCCGTTTTCGAGACAAGCTTTGTCAAAGTTACTTTTCTCAATGGGCTTCCTATCTGCAGCCCATATCTTCGCCAGTGTGGTTCCCATCTGTGTCTGCTCCGCTTACATACAGTGATCACTATCACCAGCTGCGACATAGTCCCGAATATGAACAGTTGCAAAATGACTGTGTGGACGATGTGGCCCGTTTTACACCATATTTTAGATCTATGTGACGATGCTGTGCTGAGTATATTTATATGTTTCGACGATGCCATTACGGCCTTATCACATTAGGACGTTGAGTAGAACAGATCTGGTCATTATTGATTGAAACTGGTCATCGTCAAAGGAATTGATACATTTGAGTAGTCATTATGTTTTGGCCAATCGGCATACAATAGTAATTTAAACTCCCATACAACTTGGAAGGTAGGAGTGATATCTTGAAACGCATCGTGCTAAGCATGAAAAAATGCAACTGGTACAGTATTTTATGCAAGCGTAAAAAATGAACTGTTTCGAAGTTTCTAGGAAAAAGGATAAAAATTCCAGGTTCTTCTTTTGATGAGTCGAGCCGGCGTGGCTAGATTGTGAAAAATTCAGTTTAAAAATGGAAGCTGAAACCCAGTAAGATAGGATTACTCGTAGCGACCAGCGTTCCTACATCAAAGTCGTTATTGCAGGCTTTCTAAAAACACCGTTTATAATGGATGAAGTAAAGCCTTTTCTTTCTTCTCCATAAATCTGGAACGCTCAATGTAATAGATACACGTAAGAGCGGAATAGGAAAGAGCTCATCATCTTCGGGCGCTTTGTGTGTGTGTGTGTGTGTGTGTGTGTGTGTGTGTGTGTGGAGGGGACGGCAGGGCTTATTAAAAATGTAAGCTACCATTAACTCCCGCAGTGATGGAAGACGTCGCTGAGGTACCGCTACATGTATTGGTTCTCCCGGACACCGCTAGGCGGCAGCCGGGTTTTATTTTGATGCAAGTGGCGCTGCCCCCCGCTGATCGGCTACCGCGCCGGTCGGCCGAATAATAATTACCGCCCGGCGGAAGAAAACTGCCTCTTCACGTCATGTCGCGTCGCGTCGGAGGCTGCAGCTATATAATAAGAGAGATAATGAGCGAAAGCAGCGGTCCGCCGCCTGGGGAGCTACAGCTATCGCCCGCCGCTTCCTTTTATTGTCTTTCTTCGCTAGTGTCGGTGCTGGTTTGTTGACGAGCGCTGGAACCGGTCGCGGAGAGAGCAGGTAGTTGCTGCAGCAGCAGCGTCGGCAGCAAGTGCACTTGGCCCCTACTCTCCTCTCCTCTCCTCTCGCTGCGCCCCTGAATGTCAGTGAACTCGAGCCGCACGCACCAGCAGCGGCTATCGCGTGAAATCGGCCGCTGGCCTCTGGCGTGGGCGGCGGCCAACGGGCCCGCCCCGTCCCGAACACGGCTGTTCCACTGGTCCACCCATCCCACGCCTGTTGGCGCACGAACTTTCGCACATAGTTCTACACGCTCGTAATACGCACGCGTGAATGTAGCATGTCTAGTGGGTGTCTTAGGGCATTTCCACACGGTACGCCACGCACCCAGATGCAGAGGCTTGAGATCAATCGCTTTGCATTGAACCTTCCGGTTCACCACAAGAATGCATTTTACCGATAATGTAACCTGTCACTGTTGCCCGGCAACATTGCTTACCACACCGATTGCTGCCCGATGTCCAGCAACACTGGTGCCAGTAGTTGCCTGACAATGTTTGTGGCAATACATTTCCTGACAAAAACGATTTGCATGGGCCACAGTATAGCCATGAAATGGACAAAAGCAAGCTGCTGGAAATGAACGGGGGAATCTGTTATATCTGCATCACAAAAGGAGAAAAAAATGGTTCAAATGGCTCTGAGCACTATGGGACATAACATCTGAGGTCATCAGCCCCCTAGAACTTAGAACTACTTAAACCTAACTAACCTAAGGACATCACACATATCCATGCCTGAGGCAGGATTCGAACCTGCGACCATAGCGGTCGTGTGGTTCCAGACTGAAGCGCCTAGAACCGCTCAGCCACACCAGCCGGCAAAAGGAGAAAACTTAACATGAAAAAATAAATAAATAAAATGAGCTTATCAGATGTGTTCTTTTTAAAGTGAACTGCTTGTGAATATATTAACTCATTAACATACTATACATATTGTAGATGGAGCTAACTATGGTGTCGCTGGTTGACAAAAAATGGGAAAAGGATTGGTTGTGAGAGTGATCAAAATATCAATCCCTGATTCCCATTAGTTGAAACACTTGGTCTCACCTTCTAATCTGCTGTTTAGTCTCACAGTGGTTTCTGGTGGCTAAACAGAACTTTTTATACCAAGCAACAGGAGAATAATACAGACCAGACGACAGAAATACCCGGTAAAAATTCGAATATATTGATCAACAACACAATGAATGCATGACATCCTCTTTCAATCTAATACTGGTTACTCCCTACGTAATATAAAGCAACAACTAGACACAAACAACATATTGCTGCAAGGCAACACAAACTAACAGAAATAATTGCATACACAAATTAACAGAAATAGTTGTATACACGCTAGAGGGTATGAATAACTCTTCCAGTCCCCAATGAGAGAGAGAGAGAGAGAGAGAGAGAGAGAGAGAGAGAGAGAGAGAGAGCTGAGTGTTTTTGTTGGAAATAATTAATAAGCAAAAGTTTAGTGTTGACTAAGGCCCAGGCAGAGACCGCACCAATTTAATCATCATGGAAGCATCAATAGCTTCATCATACCTATGAATTGAGACACTAGCAGAAGCGTTACTAAGAAATCAGAACGAATTAATCATGAATTGTATTACTGCACAAAGATAGTACTGAGACAAGCTGCACAGATCATTGCCACCATGAGGTATAGGAAGCATGAACACAGGCACGAAAATGGGACAACGTCAATCCTAGTGCTGATCAGGAAGTGAATCTGTTTAATAAGTAGCTCCATCTAACAAGTGCAACTGACAGGGTGGCGAGAGCATCTGTCGTCCCTTTTATCAATTCTGGTGCTGCAATACAGCAGGCATCCTCTGTCAGAAAGTGTCCCCATAGCAAACCTACCAAGAGGGTAGTTAGAATTTGATGTGGCCAGCGATAGCCTGGACTCCCTGCTCAGAGGTTGGAAGAGACTGAAGAGGTGCCAACTCTGCAAAGGCTGGAATGTATGGTATCTAAGGAAGAAAACGTGATTCAAGTAGGCTGTAATTTGTTTATTGCCTGTGCTATTAGCTAATTTTGACCAGTGGTCAAGCTTCACACTTTAGGCTTGTGATAAATACTTGAAAATGACTGACTTCGAAATTAGCTAACAGTACACACAATACATAGATTACAATCTGCCCCAATGTTCTTAGAACATATTGCGGCTGTGGTCCACACAAGAACAAAATTCTGTATCTGGTATCCTGATGCCTCGAGGCAGTCTTGGTTTGAAAGTCAGACTAATGGCTTGGAAGCCTCTGCAACATTATACTATCTAGCATGATATTAGAAATGACAATTTTATGAAAAGTAAACAAAATGAAAATCCAGGATGGAATGTAACAATATTATGAAAAGGAAAGTTGCTACTTACGATATAGCAGAGGTGCCGAGTTGCAGGTAGGCACAACAAAAAGACTGTCACAAATAAAGTTTTCGGCCATTGAGGCCTTCATCAACATTAGACATATGTGTATGTATCAATGTCTATTGTTAACGAAGGCCTTAATGGCCGAAAGCTTCATTTGTGACAGTCTTTTCATTGTGCCTATCTGCGACTCAGCAACTCCGCTATACGGTAAGTAGCAATTTTCCTTTTCATAATAATATTAAAAAGGATAGATCGCTGCTCACCATGTAGTGGAAATGTTAAGTAACAGACAGGTACAACAGAAAGACTGCTAAACAAGTCAGATTTTGGCCAGAAAGCCTCCTTCTGAATTAGACACACATTCACACAAATACTAATCGCACACATATGACAAGTGTCTCTGGCCTCGGCTGCCAGTGGTCATGTATTTGTGAGTTGCACTTACATGAATGCGTGTGCACGTGCACGAGTTGGACTAATTCAGAAGAAGCGTTTTTTTGGCCGAAAGCCTACTTGTTTAGCAGTACTTTTATTGTGCCTGTCTGCAACTCAATATTTCTTATTTCCTCTATAATGTGAGTAGCAATCCATCCTTTTCATAATATTGTCAATATTTCATCCTGGATTTTCCATTGTTTGATATTATTAGAAAGAATTGATTGGTGGTCTGTAAAATTACTCCACCGCCATTTTTACCACAGAAAATTGGTTTGATAACATTTATTCATCAGTTATTTTCATTGACTTTTGAATTAATAATTTGAGCAATCCACTTTTAAATTGATAATCTGAGCAACCTATGACCTACATCATAAGACTTGTAATTCTGCGAGCAGTCCAAATCTGCAATTTTAATTATAAATTGTTATTTAACCACTCTCTCTGTCAGGAGGCTGGACAAGACTGTACTAGTTGCTTCTGCATGTCTTGTTGCAGATAAGACAAAAGTCTTCGCTCTACAGTGCCAGTCCCACAGCACCACACATTTGGAAGCAATTAAACCAAAAATTGTTGGCCCCAAGAACTTGATACACAAGTATGATGTACCGGTACCTCTTTAATGTGTAGGCCTACCTCTCACTGATGTGCCTCTCAGTACCGTAGTAGGCTTTTGTGGCACTTTGGTGCTACGACTTGAGCAATTAATTAAATTAGTTTGAAATAAAAATGAAATGTTTATGTTCTTTAGTGCAGTGATGGAACTATGAGTATAATGGACTACATCTATGACAGGAGTTATGGGACATGAAAAGTAATATAAACAAAGACTGTAGAAAAAGGACAGTTAGCAAGCTGCTGCTCCCAGACACAGGAATATACGTGATGAAACCACAAAAAAATTGAGAAATGTCAAGAAACTACACAGAAAAATTATGGATCACTACTACAGACCTATGACAGCAGCAGCAAGAATGTCCTTTTTAAGATTTTGATATTTTTATACCTTACTTCCTATGTTTCATAGATTTAGTCGTAGACGTACGAATCACATTTATGGAATTCATGGCTGTCTCATTTGCCACTTCTACATTCCAGCAGACAAATCGAGCTTGTCCAAATATGCAGCCATTTTCCAAAATGAAGCAGAGTAATATTGTTTCATTGCTCATATTACATGGCTTGGCACTGCAGCACCATCGGCATGAGATAGTGGAAGCAAGGCTGAGAAAGAGGGAATCATTTACAAGAAACGACAGAGGTATTTTGCAACAGTATGAAATAGTCTCCATCCTTGGTGTACAACGCTGACAACACCTCAGCAACTCAGCAATACATCAGCAACTACCTGCAACAACTAGATCTATAAGCAACACTGCTCACATTTGTCACAATACTGCCATGTATCACAGCCACACTGCAGCAAGGTTGGTAGCAACATTATTGCAACCACTCATTGCCATTAAATATGGTCCATGTAAAAGCACCTTCACATGTTATTTCACACACAAACTTTTCATCTTCAGCTCGCTGTAGCTGTTGTGTAGTAGCTTGTGAAGGGAATCGCCATTAAGGCAGCTAGAAACAAAACTGGAAGATTGCACAAGATGCATGATCAAGCACATTATGCTAGTACTGTGGTTGACTGTCTATAGGATAATTTTGCAAAAGCATTTGTACTGTTCACAAACTGCTTGAGACTCAATCGACTGTCAATAGTGCCGGGCTGAGCAAACAAACCAAAGTTTACAGGCTTGAGCATGTGCACCAACAATGTACAGGCTTATACAAGAAAATATCAGCTGTGAGGCAATCTCTGTTAATGGCATTCCCCATTCCCACTGCAAATGGCAGTGTGTTTCATCTTCTGAGAAGTCTTCAATCAAGCTGTATACTCATTCTGATATTTTGTGATTATGTTTTTACAAAGTTGCTGAACAGAACTTTTTCACAACACTTAAAGTCAGCAAAACCACTGTAATGATTTGACAGCTGCTATCTACAGCAGTTCTCTGGGCTCACGAACAAAGTGAGAAAATGACGTTTCATGGAATTGGTACCAAAGTTGAATCCATACCTCTGTATATATGTCCTTGAGCCCATATTCAAAACTGGGAAAACTTGTTAATTTTTTTCAGCTATATGCTACTTTATTGCTCCTATAATCTACAATAAACTGATATAAATGAGGGACTATAATTACATACATTCAATACAGTATTTAACAAGTACCCCAACAAATTCCGATAACGCACGAGATATCGTAAGTTACAATTACTCTTTCTTTTATGATTATAGCTCCAGATAATAATTTTTTTCTGATTTTATCCTATCTCGAAACTGTTGGCTACATAATTTACATGTGGCATGTACATAAATATTTCAAAACATTATCTACACTGAATTTCACTTGAATTTGTTGTTTAAGTTATTGTTTTTAATGTGCTGATGCTCTAGTTTCCATGAAAGTTTTTTTAATCAAAGGTATGGGTAACTGAACTTCTAAATGCAACACAGAAGAGGGAGCTAATAGGTAGATATGATCATACTGACAAACCCATTAAAAAGACTGGCATTCCAACTTTTAGTAACATATTTCACTTTCTGGGAAATTAATTGATTTCCTGGATAATTAACATTAAAGATCAGAAGTAATCACATTTTCCATTGCAGATTTTACCTCTGTGTTTGTTACAGTATGATCTTTGCCATTATACTTCTGTTGTCCTGAATTTTATGCAGAAGGTGGCATACTTCACTTATAGATTAAACCATTAATTAACATTTTTGTTTAATTTACTGTAGTTTTATATTTGGCACTTGCACCTGTAAGTCACGGATTCATAAACTGGGTTCGAAAACTTTTCCAATTTCCACACCATAATGTATTTTACTAACAAAATAACTGTTAATATTCATAATCCATCTTAAGCAGCACAATCTACCCCAACTGTCTTACAAATTATCTTGAAACACGAAAGTGCCGCCCAAAATTCTCAGTCTGTTCCCTGTAATTACTTCGGTAATATCTATGTGCAATCTATCCACAGAAGTCTGTTGAAGCTAGGCTAACTATGCTAACATTTCTTTGAAACTGTGTATATCAGTACCAACAAAAACTTAGTAATGTTGGTTCCTAAGAATCAACTAGTGATTTCTCTAATGCAAGTCTGAAAATGTTGACTGAATTATGTTGTAAATAAAGAAAGTTGGACCACAATTTTCATTGGAATGATTGATTGTTGTATGTTATGATCTTCATCAAGGGCTGCAGTGAGTGAAATATATCTGTACAATTTTTCTGACCAATCACTGGAAGACATTGTTTACATTGACGCACGTTGTAAACATGAACTGTGTTCTGTGCCACAGTTGGTAATTTTGTTTTGAGTGACAGACAGGAACTATCAATCCAATACAGTTTTTTCCAAAAACTGTGCATCAACAACATTAGAATTAACCTAACAAATTCTGCCACTGAACTGTTATTGGGCATACAGCTAATTTGATTTTACGAAGTTAAGAAACTGGTCATTGTCCCAATAATGTGACATCATATGTAATAAATATGCGAGAAAGTGTGTCAAAAATTGTGGTGCGGCGTACATTATTGAATAAACACAATCACTATTCATTTATGTTTTTCAGTTTCACAGCTATAGACTGCTGTGCTAATGAGGAGACAAACAAGAAGAGAGAACAAAAATCAGGTTGGTTATCACATCTGTCACTTTTGAATCTCTGCAATAAACAAAGATAAGGAATGCAGTGCAATGTTTTGTGAAACAAATTCATATGAAAAAATGAATGCTATCTGTGGAATGTAGCCCTGACTAAAGATAATTTGATTTTTATGTGAAAACCACTGAATGATGTACATATTTATGGACTGCATAAATATATCTACAGTACTATCACTTTCAATTTTTTGTGCGGTTGTGTCTATGGACCTGCTAAAACTGTATCACATTGGTTACATAAGTAATGTATCAATTTAAATATTATTCACATTCAAAAACACACATTTCTCAACTTCAAGCTTAATGTCAATAATACTAAGTCGGCCAAATGCAAGTAATATCAAACTGCGGATAATTCATATGTTAACACTATAACACAGGTTTAGCAGATACAAAGACAGCTGTTCTGATCTATATCCAGCCACGAGGAAATGTAAAACTGTAGTCTAGATGAGCAATCAGGTTATAAAAGTGTAGTACGTGATTAGTGAAGTCTCCAACAAACAACCTAATGTATATGAAATGGGAAAGCAATTCAAGCTCTAAATAGGTAAGGCTCCTACTGGAGGATCCCACTTGAACCGTTGTGTGTGGCTCATGTGCATTTACTGACATCAAGAGGCCAGGCCAACACATTATGATTTTCAAATAAATACTCTACATTAGCATTATATTCACTGTCGATTCCATCTTCCACCAGTGGAGCTACTGAACAGCAGTTTAGGTGCATCAGATGACTCTACCTGAATGAATTCCATCACCACTGGCTTGTGAAAAACTGTACTAAAACTCTGTGCAGTACCAAGGTCTTTGCATCCAGCTCACAGGTTTACTACTTCATGTATATCATCTCTGCATACTTAGTACCTTAAACATCTTTCTAGCAGATATCTTATGATATGCAGGTTCGTGGACTTGCTTAAACCCACGTCTCAAACATCAGCTTATATTGAACTCTCACAGTTTCACTGTTCCAAAATTAGTGACATACCTTGTGTGGCAAAATATTTTCTCCCGTTTGTGCAGCACCTTTCAATTAATTTTATAAAACTGTGTTTAGCTATTGTGCTCATTCTGGAAATTTGTAATAATAACAGTTCTGACCTTACCTGTCAGGACCTTTATCAAACCGCTCACTGTTACTTATAACAAAGAAGCATGAAAAAGCTTAAATAAAATGCTTCATGGAAACTGAAGTGCCTACCTGACTGAGCCCGACGCGGTACCCGGAGGGGTCGGTGTCGATGCCGAGCAGCATCTCTTCAACGGCTCGCCTCTCATCTGGTACAGGGCTGGTGGGTCTTGCCTCAGGGGGAGCCAGCAGGCGGAACCTCCGGCGGAACTCTGAGAGGGGCAGGAACTTAGGGAAGCCCTGCTTGTGCAGGCGCACTGCCTCCACCAGCTGCGCCCCTCGCAGCTGCCAATGAAGACAACCACACCGAGTGAATATGAAGTAGTTTGCAATTCTGTATGAATGAGTTTTTCATTGTGGAACATACAATACATGTGTTTCATATGCTGACATGAGAGCAATTCTCTGTTTGGCTGGAAACTTGTCTACCATCCTAGCTGACAAGGCCAGTGATGTAACACACATTTTAAAATTTTGTGAAATGTCTGGTCTCCTACCTACAGCGTTGGGGAAAGTAAATCAATGAGCTCTGAGTGGAAAGTTTCTGCAATGCCTGTTTTCTGTTTTAGTAGTCAGCCATTCATGTAACAAGTAGCATAGCATAAACAATCAGTGGCTTTTAATACATATAAACCACTTATCTGTTTTAATATAGGCATTTTGAATAAATCTGTTTAAAGTATGGATCTGGAAAATTGTTGCACCACTTTCACTAGTGAGATGAAGCACAGTTCAACCTATGTGATGTGTATATTGACTTTCAGTAGGGGCACTGAAGACCATGCTGTTGAGCATCCTAAATCCAACATCATCAAATCATCATGAATATTTCAGAAATTGTTTCTGTTAAAACACCTGGGCTGAGGCCATAGCCAGTGCATCATACTATTCACTAATGTTTTGTCCTTGTCTCTAGGGGAATCTTCAAGGATGAACACCTAGAACTGCAGAGAAAAAGTTGTAGGGGCCAAATTTATAGCTTTGTTATAACCTGTATACCTGTATTTTTAACACAATGTGAAATGCACATGAATCTCTGACAGATGACAAAAAACCTCAAATACAAGTAAATTACCATTAAAATTTACTATTACATTCTGTTTAGACTCAGCATACATGTATTATTTCATTTCACTCCTTTGTTCATTCAGTTAAAATTATTCTGGAGTTTACAAGCTTCTATTGCTTGTCTGTACAAGCAAATATGATATGCTTTGTTTTGGATAATATATAAACTTATTTCATAGTCTCCCCACTACAGAAAGTGTTTTATTATGGCTGATGTATCAGTCTGTTTGAGGCAACATTTCCTCTTGTGTTTGGCTGAAGGGGTGTTACTACTACTATTTGTGGTTCCATTATATACCTTAGCACAGCTTCAAAATATTCTATGCAGACTAGCTGTCACCAATGACTAATGTGGATCTTTTACAAATCTACAAAATTCACCATTTTCTTTTTGGTCTTAAACAATCAGCTCTCTGAGTTTTCTTCACAATTGCCTGTGTTTCTCCTCTGAAGATATTTCTGCAGATGAGGAGAAAACATTAGTGAGTAAATGTATGCCTCAATCACAGCCTGTCAGCCTACACTGCATTATTTCAAAAATTGCTTTGTAATACTCAATTCCAAAACTCCACGTTAAATGTGAACACTAACTGCATATTACAGTTCTCTGTCAATACCTGTAATGTATGGCAGAAGGAACTTTGGGTACAATTTTCACTTCTGCCTTTCCTCTTCTTTTTGATTTGCACAAAGGAAGAACTGTTGACAAGCCTCTGTAAGAGTTTTATTTTCTTCCCTCCCATAATTATTATTTTGAGAAATATATTACATACCAGAAAGCAGCATATTACCCAACTCTTCTTATACTGTATGCAGAACCCACATTGACTCCTACAAAGGAGATTTTTAGTCTTTATAAAAGCAACAACAAATGACCATTAAATTGTTTGATCTGCAACTTTCTATTGTGAGTATTATGTGGGCATTATTACTGTTGACAAATGACACTAATTCTGGGACTTTGCCTCTAACACATATGCAGGTAACTAATGTTACATTTAAATTTTCTTCTCTGCAATAAATGGGCAAACATTCTCCTACTTGATTAGGGAGTGATTCCCTGCTCTCTCCACCTGCTGTGCCTGTGTTGGTGTTCCCTTAATCTTAGAAAGCTCCATGTGTGTGCCACACATGCTCTGTTACTCAAAGTAGCAGACCTGAGTAAGTAATGAATGTTTGATCTATTCAAGGTGCCTTACAGCTGTATATCTGATAAGAGAGATCAAGAAATTACCATTCGAGAAGAAAATTCTGTGAGAGAGATCCCAGCTTAAGGATCCATTCAGCTCCAAATCAGAGGATCACACCCAGTTCTAGACATGACACTGAAAATTGCAAGTCATGCTTCAGTCTTTTATGTTTGTCCAGACTTTGTACAAAGATTATCCATATGGCCAAGAGACAAGTCATACTATGAAACTTCCAGTAGATTAAAACTGTGTGCCGGACCAAGACTCAAAATCGAGACCGTGGCTTGTATAGGCAAGTGGTTTACCAACTGAGCTACCCAAGCACGACTCACAACCCGTCCTCACAGCTTCAAGTCTGCCAGTACCTTGTCTTCTACTTCCAAGCTTCACAGATGCTCTTCTGCGAACCTTCCAAAACTGTTGTTGTTCTTGTGGTCTTCAGTCCTGAGACTGGTTTGATGCAGCTCTCCATGCTACTCTATCCTGTGCAAGCTTCTTCATCTCCCAGTACCTACTGCAGCCTACATCCTTCTGAATCTGCTTAGTGTATTCATCTCTTGGTCTCCCTCTACGATTTTTACACTCTACGCTGCCCTCCAATACTAAATTGGTGATCCCTCGATGTCTCAGAACATGTCCTACCAACCGATCCCTTCTTCTAGCCAAGTTGTGCCACAAGCCCCTCTTCTCCCCAATTCTATTCAATACCTCCTATTAGTTATGTGATCTACCCATCTAATCTTCAGAATTCTAAACTATTTATCATCCACGTTTCACTTCCATACATGGCTACACTCCACACAAATACTTTCAGAAACGACTTCCTGACATTTAAATCTATACTCGATGTTAACAAATTTTTCTTCTTCAGAAACGCTTTCCTTGCCATTGCCAGTCTACATTTTATATCCTCTCTACTTCGACTGTCGTCAGTTATTTTGCTCCCCAAATAGCAAGACTCCTTTACTACTTTAAGTGTCTCATTTCCTAATCAGCATAACCCGACTTAATTCGACTACATTCCATTATCCTTGTTTTGCTTTTGTTGATGTTCATCTTATATTCTCCTTTCAAGACACTGTCCATTCCGTTCAACTGCTCTTCCAAGTCCTTTGCTGTCTCTGACAGAATTACAATGTCATCGGCGAACCTCAAAGTTTTTATTTCTTCTCCATGGATTTTAATACCTACTCCGAACTTTTCTTTTGTTTCCCTTATTGCTTGCTCAATATACAGATTGAATAACATCAGGGATAGGCCACAACCCTGTCTCACTCCCTTCCCAAGCACTGCTTCCCTTTCATACCCCTCGACTCCTATAACTGCCATCTGCTTTCTGTACAAATTGTAAATAGCCTTTCGCTCCCTGTATTTTACACCTGCCACCTTCAGAATTTGAAAGAGAGTATTCCAATCAACATTGTCAAAAGCTTTCTCTAAGTCTACAAATGCTAGAAACGTAGGTTTGCCTTTCCTTAATCTTTCTTCCAAGATACGTCGTAGGGTCAGTATTGCCTCACATGTTCCAACATTTCTACGGAATCCAAACTGATCTCCCCCGAGGTCAGCTTCTATCAGTTTTTCCATTCGTCTGTAAAGAATTCACGTTAGTATTTTGCAGCTGTGACTTATTAAACTGATAGTTCGGTAATTTTCACATCTGTCAACACCTGCTTTCTTTGAGATTGGAATTATTATATTCTTCTTGAAGCCTGTGGGTATTTCGCCTGTCTCATACATCTTGCTCATCAGATGGTAGAGTTTTGTCAGGACTGGCTCTCCCAAGGCTGTCAGTAGTTCTAATGGAATGTTGTCTACTCCTGGGGCCTTGTTTCGACTCAGGTCTTTCAGTGCTCTGTCAAACTCTTCACGCAGTATCATATCTCACATTTCATCTTCATCTACATCCTCTTCCAATTCCATAATATTGTCCTCAAATACATCGCCCTTGTATAGACCCTCTACATACTCCTTCCACCTTCCTGCTTTCCCTTCTTTGCTTACAACTGGGTTTCCATCAAAGCTCTTGATATTCATGCAAATGGTTCTCCTTTCTCCAAAGGTCTCTTTTAATTTTCCTGTAAGCAGTATCTATCTTACCCCTAGTGAGACAAGCCTCTACATCCTTACATTTGTCCTCTAGCCATCCCTGCTTAGCCATTTTGCACTTCCAGTCGATCTCATTTTTGAGACGTTTGTATTCCTTTTTGCCTGCTTCATTTACTGCATTTTTATATTTTCTCCTTTCATCAATTAAATTAAATATTTCTTCTGTTATCTGAGGGTTTCTACTAGCCCTCGTCTTTTTACCGATTTGATCCTCTGCTGTCTTCAGTATTTCATCCCTCAAAGCTACCCATTCTTCTTCTACTGTATTTCTTTCCCCCATTACTGTCAATTGTTCCCTTATGCTCACCCTGAAACTCTGTACAACCTCTGGTTCTTTCAGTTTATCCAGGTCCCATCTCCTTAAATTCCCACCTTTATGCAGTTTCTTCAGTTTTAATCTACAGTTCATAACCAATAGATTGTGGTCAGAGTCCACATCTGCCCCTGAAAATGTCTTACAATTTAAAACCTGGTTCCTAAATCTCTGTCTTACCATTATATAATCTATCTGATACCTTTTAGTATCTCCAGGGTTCTTCCATGTATACAACCTTCTTTCATGATTCTTGAACCAAGTAATAGCTATGATTAAGTTATGCTCTGCGCAAAATTCTACCAGGCACCTTCCTCTTTCATTTCTTAGCCCCAATCCATATTCACCTACTATGTTTCCATCTGATCAATTCCAGTCACCCATGACTATTAAATTTTCATCTCCCTTCACTACCTGAATAATTTCTGTTATCCCATCATACATTTCATCAATTCCTTCGTCATCTGCAGAGCTAGTTGGCATATAAACTTGTACTGCTGTAGTAGGCATGGGCTTCATATCTATCTTGGCCACAATAATGTGTTCACTATGCTGTTTGTAGTAGCTTATCCGTACTCCTATTTTTTTAGTCATTATTAAACCTACACCTGCATTACCCTTATTTGATTTTGTATTTATAACCAGAACTAACACTCCTGAAAGAAAGGGTATTGGTACAGCACTTGCCCGTGAAAGGCATAGGTTCTGAGTTCGAGTCTCAGTCTAGAACACAGTTTTAATCTGTCATGAAGTTTCATATCATTGCACACTCCACCGCAGAGTGAAAAATCTCATTCTGGAAACATCCTCCAGGCTGTGGGAAAGCCATGTCCCCACAATATCCTTTCTTCCAAGATTGCTAGTTTTCAAAGGTTCACAGAAGATCTTCTGTGAAGTTTGGAAGGTAGTAGATGAGATACTGGCAGAATTGAAGCTGTGAGGATGGGTTGTGAACTGTGCTTGGGTAGCTCAGTTGGTAGAGCACTTGTCCATGGAAGGCAAAGGTCCCGAGTTTAAGTCTCAGTCTGGCACACAGTTTTAATCCATCAGGAAGTTTCATATCAGCGCACACTCTGCTGCGGAGCGAAAATCTCATTCCGGAAGTCATAATACGATTCAGATGTGTTCCAAACAATACAGAGCACCTTGTATTTGTTGCTAAGGCAGAAGGAGACAGCCATACTGCCAATACCAACATTTGCCTTCTATCCAGATTGAAAACCCATCACTGCCAGTCACACATGGGTGTCGTCAAATTGGCCAGAACATATGCATCCAAAGTTTCCATATGTATTACAGCCCAAAACTCAGTTGCCCTGACAACATTCCAGCCTATGATAACAACTGAATTCTGTCAGCTGTGCCCAATACAATTTCTTGTTGTTTCCCGACAGGGACCAGTGCCATCCACAGCTGACCGTCTCCCAATAAACAGAACTATCTAATGACATATAAAAGAAGGTACTAACCCAAGCCACTAGAGAATAATCAAAGACTGTGGAGAGGTGCCTACAACAAGAGATCAAACTACATGACTGTGTTACTGTAGGCCACATAAGGCTGCACTACCAAAATTACAAAATACTATGGATGAAAGCAAGAAATAAAGATGGGTCCTTGTGTCTGCTAAGAATTTGCAAGATGTCAGATTTGGAGCCAGGCGTGTGATGGAAGTCAAAAAGGTGCAACATTCTGAAGAAAACAGCAGCACAAACATTTTGAGGTGAAACAGATGCTCTCTGTATATGGCGAATTGCACTAATCTTCAGTTGCAAATTACGTACAACCCATTTCATTACAGAACAATGCCTCACACTGTGCTGCAGACAAATGAGCTCTATGTTTCAGTGTCTTTGCAGTCCCACAATTTAATCTCTAACAGAATGGCACCCTGTATCTTTACCAGTGACCTCATTATACTGAAACAGGTATGCCATGTGTCAATGTTACTTTACAGTTCACTTTATTTATTATTTTCCGTACCCTGATTTTTAATGGTTAATAAATGAGATGTATGTGTACTTTGTTGAGGCTTTTATTCAGATATAATGTGATCTAAATACACCATCACAATCTCTTTACTGGGATGTGATCTTATTTTCCTCTACTGACCTATGTGTACATGCCATTCAGCAAGTAAATCAGGATTTATTTAAAGTTTATTATATTATCAATTTTCAGTCTTAGGGAGAAAATCTTTTCTTTTTGTTTACATGCATGTCGTAAGGTATGACAATGCTGTCAGTATACAATGACCACTGATGGACAGGCAAAACAAATAGCAATTTTGAAATAAACCAGCACAAATATACACTTGAAAATAGTAAGCAATGGTACAGGCATAATTTTGAATTTCACTGTAACTGCTTAGCATCAGTTTAACTCTTAAGTTTTGGGCAGTAGATAAAACAAATACCCACTGAAGAGTGCTGAAGCATTTATGGCTATGATTATAGAAAAAGAAGATCTTGTTTTACAAAACTAGATTCAACACACTCAAAAAATTGACAGCCTGCTGACAATGTGCAATGTATGAACATATAATTCTTTGTAACTATTTCTGTGCACAAGCGAAAATCCCATTTCTTCTGGGAACACAAGAAACATACCTGAGACCTAAGCAATGGTACATTGATAACAAGATCCTCAGCATTCCCTGTGCTGCCAGAACGTGGCAGCTGAGACTTTGCATCAGAAAGCCCAGCATTATGTTGGGGCAAGAAACAGTGCACAAACTTCAGCCGAGTCCTTCGTAGTGTTTCAACAAGGCCATCCTGAAAATGAGTAACAGTATCACATAAAACTGCAACAGACCGTGGCTATAATAATTTTTACACAATGAATTCTAAGCTATAGCAAATACACAACAAATTTCTCTTACTTTCAGAGCAATGCTTTTAGGGCAAGCAGGAAAGAGCAATAAATTGCCGTAGATCCTAAAGTTTTGAAAAGTAAACGAAAAAATATTAGAACTGGCTTCTATGTACACATTAATGACTGGCATAAAACACGTGTTTAATCCACATTAGCCTCAGCTTCTACAAATATAAATCTCTAACTAAGGTATTTTAAAACATATCATTTCTTTAGAAACACTCAAGCAGTTTCCTTCAGTGAAAATGTGGGAACTCACAATATTGCCAGTTTCTCTTTGAAAATATTTAGTCTTAGTCTTGTACATCCTATTTGTGTAGTTTTTGATTATTGCTGTAGCCCGTGAAAAGTGGATGGTGGAAAAAGCAATCCCAAATCTACATGATGTGGTTTGGATGGTAGCAATATAGAGATTTACTTCTCATAGTACTACCGACAACATGCATATGACTAGCAATGCTTGCTATCCATTACACATACATCACAGACGGGTATCCCAACTAGTTCTGATGCTAGAGTAAATAAAGACTCTTTTTCTTCCTCTTAGACAACAATTACCCAATAACATATCAAAATTACTTCACATGTCATGTTATCAAAATTCTTTTTATCTAGACAGTAATTTATATTTTGCTGATTCCTACGGTGTAATTAGTGCTGATAAACTTGTACTTTAAAGAACAATCTGTTACTTAAATTTTCATATACTATATGCTTTAAAATTTTTGAGTCCACTAATAAAATTATGCTATAACATCAACCTGGACTGATACGAGGCGTGTTTTTTAGGTAAGTACCGATTTGAAATTAAAAAAGGACATGCTAAGATATCTCAATAATTTTATTTTTACATTACAGTTTGATTCTTCCTTGTTTACACTGTGTACTGAGTGTTTAAGATGCCTCCAATAATCATGAGCCCCGCCGAATGTGAAGTACGGGCTGTTATAAGATTTCTTAGTGCTAAAAGGATAAAAGCGATTGATATTCATCATGAGATCTGTGCAGTTTATGGAGAAAACATTATGAGTGATGGAATGGTAAGAAAGTGAGTGAGAGCATTGAAAGATGGCTGCACAAATGTGCATGATGAACAATGGAGTGGGCGTCCTTCAGTCGTTAATGAAAGTTTGGTGCAGGAAGTGGACAGTAAGGTGAGAGAAAACAGACGCTTTACGATTTCCTCATTGCGGGATTACTTTCTTAATGTTTCTCGTAGTGTTTCGTACGGCTTGTGACCGAGCACTTGAATTACCGAAAATTGCACGCATGTTGGGTACCGAAAATGATGACGGATGCGCCAAAACCAAACGTTTAGACAGTGCATTGACTTTCCTTGAGCAGTACCATGCCAAATTGTTACGGGTGATGAAACATGGGTGGCCTACGTCACACCAGAATCGAAGCAACAGTCCATGGAAGTTGAGCAAGGGCATCGTTTTGCTGTAAGACAATGCCCGTCTGCACGCGGTGAATCAGATCAAATATCTCCACACATCTTTTCGATGGAAAACTCTAGATCATTCTCTGTACAGCCCCAATCTTGCGCCCAGTGACTACCATCTGTTCCTGTACTTGAAGCAACACCTGGGCGATCAGCATCTTCAAGACAATGACGAAGTCAAAACAGTGGTTTTGACAGAAATGATGTAGGAAAGTAGATTAAGGTACAGGCTTTCATGTAAAAATAAAATTATTGAAATGTCTTAGCATGTCTTTTTTTTAATTTCAAAACGATACTTACTTAAAAAACACACCTCGTAAAAACAACAAGTTTGCTGATCATGGACATGTACTTGATTTTACGTAATATGGAGTAATTTGAAAATTACTCTAATTTGAAGATGTTCAAATTAAGGGAAAAGTGTTCAGACTTTATCATTAAGCTTATGTCTATGACATAAGAACACCTGAGAGAATATCTTACAATTTCTTAAATTACATTTTCATTTTAGGAGATTGGCAAATACAGTGTCACATCATTCTCTGTCTAGTGGAAATTAGTAATTCTTGCAATCAAACATTTTGCCAGTAGCAGCCAGAAAATAATAACTGTTTACATTACTTTAAAAAAAGTGATTCCACTGTGCAGATTGATTAAAAAGAAGCATCAGCAGTGAAGAGTTAACAGTGTACTCACCACAGTGAACTTGACTTGCAGGCAAACAGATTTTCGTTTGATACCCGCAGCTCCAGCCGTGAATGTTCTGCGTATGCTCGATGCTCTCCTTAGTGACTGTGTGCCTTCAATTCCCACAACTGAGCCACCCAGCGTGCTTGAAACTCCGGTGCCACGGATACTCACAAACAGCTGGCTCATTTCTTCCCTGCAGAAGAAAATTATGTAGTAATATTTTAAGTAATTTGAAAGTAGCAATAACAATCTACATTTTAAAAAGAATGAAACCCACTTGAAAATGGAGGTACACTTGCAGTTCAAAGCTTTTTTTATAACTTCCTTGGCGAACATTGTATGTGCTCTGTAGTTAGATTAAAATTACTTATTAGTTGACACTCCATATCTTGGAACTTATATCTCCCAATAAGAACTCACGATGTCACTATTTCCAGTCCGCAACAACAAAGCATCTGCCACTTCCAATTTCCATGTGATGCACACATAATCTGTTATTGTGTACAATAACTGGTGGTCAATTGAACTCCCACCCACAAAATGCATTTTGCCAATGTTGTCTGAGTCTTAACCAAGGCATAGCTGATAGCCACAATGGCAATGCTGGCGTGCCATGTGAAAAAAGTCAAATAAGAAGCAGTTTTAATCATAGTGGAGGTTTACTTTCTCAGGTTAACATCAATTAACTAAGGCTCCTCTTTTATCTGTTTGGAACAATATCCTACATTTCATATTAGTGGCAACAAAATGCAAATTTTGTAGCACTGCTATTGTCATTTCAGCTCATCTTATTCAATTTGCATTAAACTCAAATTTATCTTCTTTTTTTTATTATTGTTAGCATACTTAAACTGATCACAAGTTCATATTCCAAAGACATGGGCATTTTATCTAGGCATTGTTTATTTTTGATGCTGTTATCTCATCAGAATTTCAATCCTTACATGCTTAGGCCTACAAATTCAAATTTGTAGAAATTATTATATGCTTTCTTTACTATCTTCAACAACCTCAAAAATCAAAATTCAAAACCGTGCTTGCGGATTTCAGACTTTCTTAGAATTTTCGTTACTAGCTAATGTCTTTCTGATGCAACAGAGTATCATATTTCCTCTCCGAATATTTCACTGCACTTACAAACACACTTAAATTTTGGCATACTATGCATATTTCTCTAGTTCCCCCTTTTCGTATTCATTCTAGAGCCAAGTTCAAAATCAAGAATTTTTTCATTTAACTCTCATCTTTCTAAGCATATTTGATTATCTTTAAGAGACAAGGGTATAATCAGGAGTTCCCTAAGGAAGTGTGATATGACCACTATGATTTTCTACATACATTTTTATTTTTTTATTATTTTGAGCTTTTCCTCATTACAGAGGCTTATCTCCAACATAATAATTTACTTGGAAATTGCAATACAAACAATAAACGTTCTTAAACTATATTTTCAAAATATTCCTCCAGGTGTTTCGATCTTGTGTGTCTTCTTCCTCTGCGCCGATTCTCCTCATTGTGTGCTGTACATTTTGGAGCCAGGTGGTCATAGGTCGTCGTCTTCTTCTTCTCCCCTCCGGTTCCCTCTCCAGTATCAATTTTGGTATTCTGGTTTTCTCCATTCGTCGTACATGCCCGTACCACTGTAATTTCTTCCCATCCATTAAGTCATATACTCTTTCTTTTACTTCGATTCTCCTTATTATTTCGGTGTTCCTTATATTTTCTTTCCTGGAGATTCTTGCCGATCTTCTCCAAAAGTCCATCTCTAGAGCTTGTAATTTTTTCCACACAGAACCACACTCTCTAATATGGATTTGTATATTAATTTTAATTCTATATACATAAATGATCTGGCAGACAGGGTGACCAGCAATCTGAAGCTATTTGCTGACACTGCTGTGGTATATGGGAAGTTGTCATCAAGGGACTGTTGGAGAATACAAAATGACTCGGACAAAATTTCTAGTTGCTGTGCTGAATGGCGACAAGCTTTAAATGTAGAAAGATGTAAGTTAACACAGCTGAGTAAAAAAACAAACCAATAATGTTTGAATACAGCATAAGTAGTGGGCCACATGACACAGTCATGTCATTTAAAAATCTGGGCATGATGTTGCAAAGCTACATGGAATGAAAGAAGGATTTGAGGATTGAAGGAGTACAAGTAAATGATTGGCTTTGGTTTATTGGGAGAATTTTAGGAAAGAGCGGTTCATCTGTAAAGGAGACTGCATATAGGACACTAGGGTGACCCATTCTTGAGTACTACTTGAGTGTTTGGGATCTGTGCCAGGTCAGTCTAAAAGAAGACAGTGAACAATTTGGAGGTGGGCTACTAGATTTGTTAGTGGTAGAATTGAGCAACATGCAGATATTACGGAGATTCTTTGTGAAATCAAATTGGGGTCCCTGAAGGAAGGCGACATTCTATTTGAGGAACACTATTGAAAAAAAATTTAGAGAAATGGCATTTGCAGCTGACTGCAAAATGATCCTACTGCCACAAATATATGGTTACAAATTCTGAAGAACACCTTTTGTGTGTTTAGTAATCTATTGATTTGACCTGTCTGCAACTCACTGCCTCCTCTATGCCGTGAGGGGCAGTCCCTCCTTTTCATAATGTTGCTATTTTACCAGTAAATATTTTGAAATAAGTAGGCTTCACTGTATACAATAGATAATGTGTTTAGCATACAATTTTCACTCTTTGACTGGTGGTTTCTATTAGTGTGGGGCAGTTTCTCATTACTGTGGATATAAGGTGTTTGCAAAATGCAATGTAGCTTAAAGGAAGAAAAAGAACTATGTTAGTTATTACACTTCACAATGACAACCATTAGGAGGGAATGCACTTTGGCAATACAGAAGATGAGCTAAATGCGTGACAGACTCTGATGTCTCCTCTCTCTCAATGAAGCTACTTGTAGAGTATTATGGGGAAACTTGTTTTACTCAGAAAGGTATTCAGCTGAGAGCTGGCAAGTGAAATGAGCACTGACAGTTCAACTAGAAGAGTGATACTCAAGGAAAACAAGTACCTAGGTTTTAAATTTTGTCCAGGATACATTTATAATTTGTCACTAATGTTTTAGTAAAAATTTCTTGTTGAACTATGATTATGCTATTTCATGATTATCTTTTGTTTTATAGAAATTCTGTGAGAAGCCATGTTTACAAATGAGAATATGCTCACAGTTCAACACAGTGAGAGAATTACATAATCATAATACACAGTGCGAGGATGAATAACCATTAAATAAAAGATTAAGTGATCACAGTTATTTCACTGTTAGAAAGGTAAAAAAAAAATAACTGTTTATAGTGTTGGGTTTTGATTTTATTTGTTTAAAGAGAGAATCTATCACTATGAAACTTCCTGGCAGATTAAAACTGTGTGCCGGACCGAGACTCGAACTCGGGACCTTTGCCTTTCACCGGCAAGTGCTCTACCAACTGAGCTACCCAAGCACGACTCGCGCCCCATCCTCACAGCTTTACTTCTGCCAGTACCTCATCTCCTACCTTACAAACTTTACAGAAGCTCTCCTGCGAACCTTGCAGAACTAGCACTCCTGAAAGAAAGGATGTTGCGGAGACATGGCTTAGCTGTGAGGACAGGGCGTGAGTTATGCTTGGGTAGCTCAGTTGGTAGAGCACTTGCCCGCAAGGTCCCCAGTTCAAGTCTCGGTCCAGCACACAATTTTAATCTGCCAGGAAGTTTCATATCAGCGCACACTCCGCTGCAGAGTGAAAATATCATTCTGGAAGTCTATCACTATGGTTTGCAATGCGAGTATTTTGAAACAGGGCAATGTTATACATATACAAAAGAAACTTTGACAACTGCTGCAGAACCTACACTCAGTAACTGAATTATATCTGCCTACATAATAGTTTGTAGCAACCACTTTTGCCCTAATGAAAGTGACAGTGCATCGTGGACTAGAAGCCATTAAATGCCAAAAGCAGTTGGCAGCCATCCTGATCTAAGACTGTCCAGCTTCCATCCCGAAGTCTCGGAGATTGGTCAGAAAAGATTCAAAATGGATGTACCTTGCTCAATGGCATGCCACGCAGTAATCTGGAGGAGAGGGATGGGAAGGTGCGAGTATGCCAGAATCCTCATCTCAATGGAATGTCCCTGACACATCCCTCAAACCATTCCAACACAATTCTTCTTTCTTGTTGATGGTGTAAGACACCTATGTAGTGTTGCAGTCAGACAAACTGATGCACTTGCTCAGATAGTATGGTTCACTGAGAGAATTGCATGTCACCTCTGGCAGCAGAAGTTGCAGCTTCACCAGCAGCTGCTGCAGTCAGCATTACAATGCAACCAATGGACAGATCTATGAGGCATAGAAAACTCTTAATACTCAAGGATTTTTGGTACCCTGCCTCAAAATGGTTTTGGACATGACACTGCAAAGTGTGGGTACACCTATTATCAGTCTCTGTTCTAGAAATTTTCATATTTGAAGTTATAATATCTAGAGTTTCAGAGATAAATCTTTTGAACTTCAAATAGCAGTTAATGATACAAATACTGAGTGTGCATGTATTATGCAACAATGGTGCAGGGATTTTGAAGTAGATATTGTTACCATTAATCATCATAATTTGTTACTCAGTTCTATAGGAAGGATGCTGAAAGTTAAGTAGTTTGCATTTTTCAAGTTTGTATTTTTCTTAAACATAATGTTGATATAAAAGGAGGTGGGGAGGTAGGACGACTGACTACTGAAAAGCGTTCTGAAGCTGCTGCTGTTCAACTGCATGATGAAGTGGGTAATGTAATAATTACAGCATACAGATCACCTGTTAGGGACACAGACCCTTTCGTTAATAAAATAGACACTCTGCTGCACATAACATTTACTGAAAAGAGCACCAGAACTGTCTGTGGGGATTTTAATATGACCCTTTGAATGATTCTGCTCAAAGGGGCCATTTCTTGGTGTACTGCACAGTTTCAACATGCTTCCTCTTATAAATAGCCCAACAAGAATAAGAAATAGAATGGTAATCTTACAGATAACATTTTCAAATGAGAAGACCACACAGAGAGAAATTATTAATACTCATTTAGTGCTATCTGATCACAGTGTCCTCAGCTTCACAGTTCAAGGACACCTGTGAATGGACAGAATGTACTTCTTTCATATAGAAGAAATTTCTCTGTTGAGAACTGCACCGGTTTTTGTAGATAGTCTTTGCTTTTTAATATTTATTTTTGAGATTTTTTTCTGAAGCAATTGACCATAGTCTTCTTATGTCAGATCACTAAACCTACTACCTGGATTATGCCAGGCTTTAAGATTTCCTGTAGGACTCCAAAAAAGATTCAGTTCTCAAATGAAAAGAATCAAAAATCCCCAGTTTATACAATATGTAAAGATTTAAAAGAATATACATCAACAGGTAATTGAAGAGGCAGAACTACTTAGAAATGATAGCGTAATAATAATGTTGAGCAACTATTCAAAATCTGCTCGGAAATTGTAAAAAGTGAAATAGGAAAGACAAATGAAGAGTAGGAAAATACACTTATGAATGTTGAGAACACTAACATTGGCAAAAAGAAAGAGACTTGTCAAATTACATCTGTGATTACTTCATAAATGCTTCCAGAACACTAAGCTAAAATTTCACAAATCGAGATAAACTGATATATGTTAAAACTGCATAGAGCGTGACATCAGATCCAACGAGTGAACAAGAAGTAGTAAAGGTGATTAAAAGTCTCAAATGCAAAGTGTCAGCAGCTGAAGAGTAAGTACCAGTCTCACTTACGATCTGTAATGCTTCACAAATTTCAAAGCTCTTGGCCTACACTGCTCATTTATCTTTCACTGAGAGTGTGTTCCCCCATAAATTAAAAATTTTAAAATGTTACCTTTATTCAAGCATTCTCTGAATTATTTGAGAGATTAATGAAACAATGAATCACTGAGTTCCTAAACAACCACAAACGACTGAATAGTAATGAAAATGGCTTTCAGTCAGGAAGATGTACAGGAACAGTAATAATGGATTACACAGATGAAATAATTAGAAACCTGTGTAACTACGGTAGTGTTGTAGGAGTTAATTAAGATTAATTTAGATCTTTCTAAAGCTTTAAGTACTGTTAGCAATAAAATTGTTTTACAAAAGTTGGAAGTAATGGGGTAAAAGGGACACACAACAAGTGAGTTCAGTGATATTTGCAAAATAGATTGTGGGTTGTGAAGCTCACTTAAGCTCATCCTTATCATAAAATCAAATCAGTATCAGATGGAAATAAAGTAAAAAAAGGTGTACAACAGGACGAACCTAAGGAATTGCAGCTAAGATCGTGCTGTTCCTGGATGACACTAGTGTAATAGTGAGTGGTGTTAAGGTATCTGTGTTTGCAAGAACTGGTCAAGTTCTTACATTCATTGTTCAATGCCAACAGGCTGAATCTTAATGTGAAAAAAATACATTACATTCTATTTACTGAAGGTCTCCAACTGGCGCATGGTGGAAATGAGTAGGGATGTAGACTACGTAACAGAACTCTCCCAGAAACTCAGTTCTGCATTTTATGCTCTGAGAGTCATTTCACAAGTATGTTTCTCTGGAGATACAAGAATGGCTCATTTGGTTACTTCCAATCCCTTGTAGCTTATGGAATAGTCTCTTGGAATAAAACTGATAGATGATTAAATGAATTTTTTTCATTGCCAAGAAGGGCTATTTGAACCTTGTCATACAGCTCCACAAGGGCCCACTGCAAGCCCATATTTAAGAAGTTGAGTATGCTTACATTACTCTCATCATACATACCAAATGTGTGATGATGACAAGAAATAATCTTGGAGTCCTGCAAACTACAGCAATTACCATGGCTATAATGTTAACAACCATGAGTCCCTCCACAGAGAGTGAGCAAAACCAACTCTTAGACAAAGACACATGAACCACTTTGGTGACATTCTTTATAATGCAGTGCCAATTAACAAAGAGGTTGGAGAAAGAACTGGCTTTTACTGTACAGTTAAAATCATTCGTTGTTGAGTAGTGTTTCTACAGTGGAAACAAATATGTTAGTTTACAGAAATACTAGGTTCTTGTTTATTCTCGAGCACTTTTCAATCTGTTAGTAGCTGTACCATCTATGCTCTATTTGTATCTGCACAAGAACGTTTCTGCTGCTGGCTTCCCATTTTCTCTGTTTCAGATGTACTGAAATTCACCTACTCAAAGAAGGCTTCTGTCGCAAGATTATTTGAGATGGTTATAGTGCTGTATTTGTATGTTCATGTGTTTATACTTTCAGCAGTGTTGTATTATGCGTTCATGTGTTTCCATTTTTTGTAAATGTAATACAATGAAGTTTAATGTTCTAGTTATATCACTGGTCATATTTCTGGTGCATGCTTAAATCTCCTTGAAAGCTAGGAATATGTAGTTTTCTTTCTCAATTATATACCAAGCAATATGGCTAGTTAGTGTTAATGCACTGGACTCACTCTCAGTAGCAGTAGGGTTTGAACCCTACGTGGCTGTCCTGACTTGAGTTTCCCCCAGCTGCTAGATGAATGCTGGAATGGTTCTGTTGATAAGATCATGATAGTTCTGATCTATCTTCACCTAGTCCTATTCTATTTTGTACACATTTTTATACGTATATATTATTTCTGTAATGTGTCTGATATGTCTTATACTGTTATGCCGAATTGTCTGAGGATGAATAAATACATAGAAATAAAATAAACATTGTCTTTTTTATGTAACTGTACACTGACTTTGGTATATACCAGTGAGTGCTGCAATTCATGAGCCCAGGTGACTTTTCCTATATTTCAAACCTCCAACAGGTGCACTTTTGCACCATGCTAATCTCTGTGCCCTTCAATATATGGGTAGAACACGTACTTACGTGACACTGAATGGAAAAATGGTTCTGGACAGTAGGGATGCTCACAAGTGTGACCACTCCATCCATTGTTACTATTTGTGACACTTGATGGCAACTCTGTCATGATAACATTGTTGTCATTGACAGCTGACACTGGTGGCAGTGTTTTTCACCAAATCTGGCACTTAACATACACTGTTGATATTGAGGCACTTGAGAAGCCCAGCAGCTAAACAATCTAAGAGCTGCATTGCCTCAAGCATTAGGCAACTATGACCTTACCATGATCGAATGCACTGGTAATGTGCACCTTACCCATCCCACATTGAACACTCCTGCCAATGGGCAACACAAAGTCTGTCAAGGTCATAGTCTCATGACACACTGAACTATTCTATTTACTGAGCCAATAGGAGCACTCTCTCCAATACAGCACCCATCCATAATCCTGTTTCTCTTAAGTGCGCACGGGCAGTGTGATGGTGGTATCAACAACTTACTTGGAAGACTCCTGGAGCAGTGTGGCAGCATTTCGAACCATTGGATTTTCTCGAGATGCTTTGAGCCAACCAGTTGCTGTATATAGTACAGGATTTGTGCCCTGTAAATGCTGTAAGACGAACTGGTTGTGTCCAGGAGCCTTGCGCAACAGCAGCTGGTGTTCTGAAACAAAAGGGCCAAAATAAGGACAATTATGCTTTTGTTATACTGTACATAAAAACACAGTTAAAATGACTGAAGTTCTCATTAAAATCAAACAATGGAAAGAACACATTTCTACTCTCCATAAAGATGACACATTGAGCTGCAGACAGGCACAACACAAAGACAGCTGAAAATTTAGCTTTTGGCCAAAGCTTTCTTCAGAAAAGAAAACACACACGCACATTCACACAAGCAAGCACACTTCACGCACACGATCACGTTCTCCAGCAGCTCATACTGAAATGCAACTGTCAACTGAGCAGCAGGGAAGGGGAAGGGATGGCAGGGTACAGGTGGAGGGGGTGGGGGGGGGGATAAGAGCTCTGTCTGGTGGAGTGAGCAGGGGACATGAATGGGGAGGAGGTGGTAGGACAGAAGGGGTAGAAACTGTAGACTGATGGGTGTGAGGCCAGTAGGTTACCACTGGCTGAAGCCAGGATAATTTTGGGATCGAAGAATGTGTTGTCAAGATAACTCCCACTTTTACAGTTAGAAAAGCTGGTGATGGAAGGGAGGATCCAGATGGCTTTGGTTGTGAAGCAGCCACTGAAATCTAATATGCTATGTTCAGCTGCACGTTTGCCACAGGGTGGTCTATCATGCTTGTGGCCACAGTCAGGCTGTGGCTGTTCCTCTTGGTGAAGACCTGGTTATTAGCTGCACCAATATAAAGAGCTGTTCAATGATGGAAGCAGAGCCGGTATGTGACTTCCAATGGAGTAGGACAAGTCTGTGACAGGACAGGGCTGGGTGGGTGGATTGGGCAGGCAGGTCTTGCACCTGTGTCTTCCACAGGGATATGATCCTTGTGGCAAGATGTTGGCACTGGGAGTGGCATAGGGGCTAGGACATTGTGGAGATGGGATGGGCAACAGAACACCACTTTAGCAGGTGTGGGAAGGATCTTGGGTGGGCTGTCCCTCATTTCAGACCATGATGATATGTTTCAACAGATACTTTCATTAATTGTTTGTTTAGGTTAGGATGCTTGATATTCTCTCTTAAAGCTTCAGTCTGCAAATATTCAAGTCATAGCAAACTGAAGCTGTGAGAAGATCAGTCTGGATTCTGGAGAAATGTAGGAATGTGCAAGAGAAGACTGACCCTAAAGATTATATTAGAAGATATGTTGAGGAAGAGCTAACATGCACTTATAGCATTTGTATACTTAGAGAAAGCTTTTGACAATGTTGGCTAGAATACTCTTTTGAAGTTCTGAAGGCAGCAAGGGTAAAACAGGGAGCGAATGGCTATTTACAGCTTGTACAGAAATCAGTCAGCAGTTACAGGAGTCAAGGGACAGAAAATGGGAGCAGTGGTTGAGAAGGGAGTGAAACGGGGCTGTAGCCTATCCCTGGAGTTATTCAATCTTTACACTGAACAAGCAGTAAAGGAAAACAAAGAAAAATTTGTAGTAGGAATTAAAGTTCAGGGAGACAAAATAAAGACTTTGAAGTTTGCCGATGACATTATAATTCTGTTAGAGACTGCAAAGGACTTGGAAGAGCAATTGAATGGAATGGACAGTGTCTTGAAAGGAGAATATAAGATTAATATCAACGAAAGTAAAATGAGGATAATGGAATGTATTCAAATGAAACTAGGCATTGTTAAGGGAATTAGAGGAGGGAACAAGATACTTGTAGAAGAGCTTTGCTATTTGGGCAGCAAAATAACTGACGATGGACAAAGCGGAGAGGACATAAAATGTAGACTTGAAATAGCAAAAAAAGCATTTCTGAAGAAGAGAAATTAATTAACATCGAATACAGATTTAAGTGTTAGAAGTCTTTTCTGAATGTATTTGTCTGAAGTGTAGCCATGTATGGAAGTGAAACATGGTAAGTAAACAGTTTAGACTAAAAGAGAATAGGAGATTTCAAAATGTGGTGGTACAGAAGAATGTTGAAGATTAAACTGGATCAATCATATAACTAATGAGGTGGTCCTGAACAGAACTCTGGAGACATGAAATTTAACCGAAAGAAGGGATCCATAGATGGGACACATTCTGAGACATTAAGGGATCACCAGTTTAGTATTGGAGGGATGTGTCAGGTGGGGATGGGGATGGCGGGTGGGATTGTAGAGGCAGACCAAGAAATGAATACAGTAAGCAGATTCAGAAGGAACTAGGTTGCAGTATTTTTTTGGAGAATTAGAAGGTCACACAGTCTAGAGTGGATGGAAAGCTGTATCAAACCAGTCTTCGGACTGAACACCACAACAACATTCTGGTGCTATATGTCATAGCATTTTGGTAGAGACAGTGGAGGACATCAGACAAGGGTTTCTCAGATTTTCATGTAAGTCAGTTCGACAGGCGTCTAGACAACTTATATCCCGGCAACACTGCATCATGTAGTATATCATCATCGTTTTCTGCTTATGAAGTGCAAATTCAGCAGCACCTGATGCTAAACAACAAACCATGCCTAAAACAATTTGCTACAGTTGTGCTGCAGCGTACTGGCATGAATGCCAGCTACTTGGAAAGATGTTCACTCTCAAATGAGGTAGTCTTTCATGTATATGGAAGAGGTAATTGATAAAATGTTCTGACTTGTGGCTGAAAACATCAACATGCTATCATGGAAAATGTTCATGATAGCCCTAAAGTGGACATCTGGTGTGGGCAAATGTTGGATGATTCCTATTTGAGGAAAACACAGTGAATGGGCCAGTGTATCTGGACACATAGGAGGAGTTTTTATACCCTCAGATACAAGACTTGCAACCCATCATCATCTTTCAAAAAGATGGAGTTCTGCTGCACTGGTCAGCAGTTTTCACAAGGTCCTGGTTACAGGATTTCCCAATCGCTGGATCAGACATGATGGACCCAGCGCTTGGCCACAACATTCCCCCGACTTTACATGAAAGTGGTTGATAGTCTTGTGTGAAGAGGTCTTATCACTGTTGCAATTGTGGTAGTGACAGAAGACATATTACAAAGAAAAAGGCAAAAAATTTAAGAGACTTGATACTCTTCATGCAACAAACGGTTCCTAAGTACAGGTGTACTGATACGTTATTTAAGATGTTCTAGTGTATCATGCATTTCCATTATAATATCTACTGTAATTTTTTCCTGGGGCTTTGTAATGTGAAAGCTTTGAAAGGGAAACCCTATATTATTGATCTTTTGCAAATGAAAGCTTATTTTGTTTCAAACAAAACATGTTTCACCTATTCATGATAGGCAGCAACAGTTGTTTTTATGTTTCCTATTCTCTTTGTCTTTTGGGTCCATTGGATGGATAAACACAATAAAGATTTCCAATTTATAATATGTTACAGTTACACATTACATTTCTTCTTGCCCACTGCACATGACCATGCTGCAGTGTGAATCTTTATTATGATTGTCTAGGTTACAAAAGAACCAGCCTATTTTCTTTATTTCCCCTTGTATTTATTCTGAATAGTATGAGGTCTGCTTTTCAGAATTTGGCAAATTTTATTCAGTCATTTAATTCTGTGCACTCGATAGCTTAATATCAATCAATGTCCTTCATGATGATGCAGTCATCAATGTAAACTAACATGTTTGATAGACATGTTGGTTAACATGTGAGTTAAAAAGAAAATAAACATTCAGTTGCAAAAGAAGGTTAATATTTGTTTTTATCTACATGATAAACACAACTGAAGTAGAGACTAGAGAAGAATGGCTGCACATATTAATAGCTCAAGTCTAGTGATTTAACCAGTGATTCATTCCATGAATTGTGTCTCCTGTGGAAACTCACCCTTTGATAGCCCACTATGAAGTGCAAAGCTGCTAACCAGCTTCACTCCCAACTTTCAAAACTAGCAATGGAGGAAAGTTTAATAATCTTAAAAATTCATTAAGTAATCTGTTAGGTTTTGAAGGGGTAATATAAGGTGTCCAATAAAGAATGGAAATTTTGAGTGTGCAACAACTTATAAATTTATTGGTGAAATTAAGTACATTACTGCAGTGTTTTGTATGAAATATGATATTATTCAAATGCCCTTACAACTCTGCAGGAACAGTATCATTTTATCAGTTCTGAAAGTGATTGTGGTTTATTGTCACACACACACACACACATTTTAAATACCCCAACAGAAAGAAATCACTTAGTGTGAAGTCACAAGATCTAGGTTGCCAATTCATATCATTGCAAGAAATCACAATTGCAATAAGTTTTCATTATGTCAACCTTTTTTTCTGTCATGAAGTGCTCCATTACTAACCACAAGGAAAACAGGTGAAAATCATGCAAAATTAAGTGCTGCCAATTTACTAGAATAGAAACAGCAGGCAGGCATTTCAATGGATTCTACAAAAATGTAACAAAAATCTGACAGCAGACATACAGTACCTCTGTCTCCATAATGCGCCAGGAGTCTCTCCAGAAAGCCTTCATCGCTGGCTGCAGGGAAGACTGCCTCCTCATCCAGCAACCACAGCAAGCCCCTGCGGTCTCCTGCATTGCGGAGGTCTGTCTGAGAGGACCGGACCATGGCACTCTGTGATGCTCTGTCCAGCAGAGACACCATGGGTGCTGGGGAGCCCGATTCCCCTTCATCCTCCAGCACACACTCTATGTGTTCCTGCACAGAGAATTAGTTACCTGGCAAAGTTCTCGGGAGATGGATAAACAATTTAGGAAGAAAAGTATTTAATGAGGTAAGTAACATTTGTTAACAATATATGAATTTAAAGTCGCCACACTGATGAAAATGTATTGAAAGTCTCATTTCCTTGTAGCAAATATGGAACTAAACTTATCACTTGACAAAGAAAACTGGAGATCCAGCTGTAGTAGGAACTAACATGGTCACACCAATAGGTGTAGCCAGAGTCCATTTCAAAGTAGTGTGTGTGTGCTACCTAGCTGTGAAAGCATGGAAACTCATTCAGAAAATGCTTTCACAGAAAGCTCAAATGGTTTACTGTTAATATCATTGAATTTATTGATGATAAGATGGAGAAAGGAATGACAGTGCCAACAGAAAATGTTACGGCAAGAGGGACACAATGCTGGTCATTGTGGCACTCAAGTATCTGTGCCCCAAAGAAGGAGGGAAGTGTTCACAATAAATATCCCACTGGCAATGTTGATATATGCACTATTAGGCAGAAGTTCCTGCGTTATTATAAACAATGCGAGTAAATACAAACTTCACTAAAGTTCACAGCTTTCACAACACAGAAGTGGACTGCAAGACCAGCAAGGGAACTCTGGCAGAAACTGTTCTGTCTTTAGGATTTGGTTTTAAAATGTGCTAGGGAAAATGTCATGTGTGAACAAAATGACATAAGTTTAAAAAAAAAAGCATAAGAATAAGATTCTTCTGTGAAAATGAAGAACCACAAGTAAAGCAGTCAGTGGTTTTATCCAGACCAAATGTCAATTCATGCACATTACACGTGAATAAAAGTACCTGCATTGGTTGTGTCCATGGAGTATTGTCATACAAGATAATCAGTCAGTATTTAATTGCTGTGATGTGTAGATCATTTGCGTATAGACACACAGCATGTGACTGGCAGCACTCCACCTTGTAAGAATACTGAAGTGATTACTGTTTCTACCTACTGTCTCTATTTCTTAGGTGTAAACACAAGGAAGCTTCCAATCTTGTCACTCTTCAGTTCACTTTGCTGTGTAATAGTGAGCTAGGTAACAGTGAGAGATTTCTTTCCTTAGGACCACAATATGTTACAGTCTTATACATCTAAAATATAAAGACAAAAACAGCACAAATAACATATTACTATAGAGTTATTTTGCTGCTTCCAGTTTCATTCAAAGATTTCAGAATGTGTGGTAAAATACAGTTAGTTAGTTAGTTACTTACTTACTTACTTACTTACTTACTTACTTCCATAAGTTATCCTACAGAAAGTCATATTTGACCTTATAAATACAATAAAGGGTAAAATTTTAACAATTTTATCAACTGTTAATTTCAAGAAAGCTAATAAGACATGAACTTGACAACAAATGGTGAGTAATAACTAGCCACACATTACTGCTTCACAACAAGCAAATCAACTATTTAGATGTTTGTCTTAAGGAAGTAATGGACAAATTTTCACAATATAACGACGCTTACAGTGTCAGAATTTTTTGGAATGTGTTCCAAACACACCAAAGTAAAAAATAAAAGCTTAATTTATGGAGTTTCAAAACTAAAAAAGCAGGATTAAACATGACACACTCTCGAATAACCAGCCAACGATACTTTGAAAACCCCTGAAATTATGGCTCCTTTATTGCGTAGTTGGTAAATGAATTTATTAGATGACCGACCACTGCCATAGACAAATGGTTACCCTGTTGCCTTTGGCGCAGAAGGATCTGGGATCCATACCCAGTACCATTTCAGATTTTTCTGATGTAGTGACATCTGAAATGGTGTCCACTCAGCCTCATTAGGCCAAATGAGAAGCTGCTTGAGTAAAGAATCTGCAGCATCACCAGGCTTCATCTATCAGCAATAACAACTGGAGGGATTGGTGACACGTCTAAGGTTTAATCGAGGAGTGATGTTTGCGTTTCATTAGGTAGTCTCCAGCGGAATTAAAAAAAAAAAAAAAATTATTGTGCAGTGTACTTAAAACTCTTTTACATATTTTCAAACATGATCACTTTTGTGGGAAAATATATTGTAACAATTTGTTTGTTAATTCGTCGGATAAACAATTTAACAGTTACTATGGTGGTTGTGAAACAGTTACATGAAAGAACAGGCTGTTTAAAGCTTGCGAGGTCTATCAGCTTATGAAGTAGTCAGAAAGTTTTAATTTTATGTCTTATTAGAAAAGGAACATATTCTGAGAGGGGGATTTGCACAGAAACTGTTAGAAAACTTGTGCAGCCAAAATATGATGTACAAGTGACGTTGCTCCTGTTTACAATGAATTAATAAGTTACTGAGAAACTATTCACTATTTCAATCTACATAAAATTATCAAACATTATTAAACAGATCTGAAAAGTTCACACAAGTGCAGCTGTTTGTAATCACTACAGACAGCCTGAATGTTGGCAGGATACCATCCTGCCAGTCTTGAGATGTTAAATGCAAAGGAGACAGTTGATGTTTCACAGTTTAAACCAACAGTGGGGAACTCTGCACCAGTGCAGTCAATAGAGGAGGGCAATCGCGAAGAGGGACTGCACTTACTAACCAAGAATGCCACCTACTGAGTGCTAGGCCCAAGTATTACCTCAAGCCAAAATTTTTCTTGTGGCTACAGATTACTGTGGCAAAGGACAAATAGTGTACACTGCATACCCTGTTGTTCCAACAGAAGACAGTTGGGTCTCATGCAGAATTCAAACAAAATGCACTATCTCTGGTCATTGTGCTACACATTAATTTTACATCAATCAATACCCTGACAACACTGCTGTCCCCCCCCCCCCCCCCCCCCCCCAAGTTTGAAGTGAGAGCCAAAACATTCATATTGGAGAATCCTATAGAATTGTCAATAGAGAGACAACCCTTTGCAGTCACAGACTTGCTTGGGGAGATAAGTATGTCCATGGTCTTGTGGTGCTTTCTCATTTATATGGTTGCATGGGCAGAGAGCTATCCTCCATTGCTTTAAGTTGTGCACCACTGGAAGTACATCCCTTGAGAAGGGTGAGAAATCTTCCCTCAAAATACCTGCAGTCTTTGATGATTATACCTAGTTCCACTACTGTGAGCTTTTAAAACAAATCAGTATACTGGAAAAACTTTCAGATTCGCGCAATTAAACATATCATTGTGAAAGTGATTCAAAATTTTGCATATAATGCAGCTATTTTCTTTGTATCATATTAGTTATGATAGCCTATTCGATCCCACACAATAAAACCTCTCTCAGTTAAGAATATAGTCAGTGGCATTTTAATCTTGACATTCAGTTTTTCAGATAAAATTTCATGAAAAATTTAATGGCATTGTGTAACTACCTGAGCATATCGGTCACGAGGAGCAACTAATGTGGTATGATGGAACAACAGTTGCAGTCTTTCTTGAAGGTAATTGTGGCACAAGTCTTCAAATGTCGCTCCACCCTGATGGCCACAAGATGCAGGGTTTTGAAAGCCTGGGCAGTCTACCAGTACTATGGATGACACCGTATGCGTTGAAGCTGATATTGACCTGAAATAAAAATTTTCTGCGATACTGCACATTCTTATGGAAATTAAATAAATATATATAATCCATTGCCAAATTGCCACTATTCAGAACTTTAAACAGATAATATAATGCCAGCAGTGTACTGCTAGAAGGGTGGAATGTTAGTACAGAAGATCCACTAAGCTGCTGCTGCACATGACAAAAACTCTTTACACAATGGGCCATGTGATCTGATTGATTTTGGCAGTTGGCTCAGTTCGGTCTAAAGCACATGCACTGCTACCATTTAAATATTGCAAGAAGAATCACATTTCCAAAGTGAACAACAGCAATGTAGAATAAACCAAGAACTGAATTGATGATTGTGAAATTTAAATGGAATCTTTCCTATGTGATGGGAGAAGCTCATACTATCGCCAACAAGGATCTATCAGTATTTCCATTGTAAGTGATAAAATTATACTTCCCCTCATATTTTGTCTATGACTGCTTGTATTAGAATGACTTATATCTAATTCTGATGTGGAAGACTCTCTCAAAACTGTATTACTGTTGCATCTGATAGTGTGATAATTTAATGACACCTTCCAAATCAGACATGTTGAGTTGCTTACTTGCCAAAGGTTAGTTATCTTTGAGAATAAAAAATGTCCTCCAGTATTAAATATTTGATAATTATGGTAAAAAGGAAACATTGAGTAGTAACATTACGAGGCAACATAAACAATACGCAAAGTAGTTACATTCTACACAAGATAAAGCTGAGCAAATGTGGCTGAAGGACAGAGAATTTAAAAACTCTCACAGTATGTCTACTATTAAAATTTATTACTACTGTTATGTTTTAACCAATATCAGTATAACGATTAACAATATTTCTTACACATGGATATTCTGCAACTCTTGTTGAAATTTAGAACACTTGCTTAAATGTTTAAAGTGCCGTCTCAGTAGGCAAACGCTCAAAGGTTAGGCAAAGTGTTTGGATTGGACACTGCAATACACACAACTTAAATTCCTATATTCTTATTTTGCTTTACACATGAAGATTGTTGATAAATGAGATATGCTCATTCTAAATTTGTGCAATTTTCTGCCATTTGTAAGACGAAATGGATGAAGAGTGACATTAAATATTAACGTATTGGCAGATAGTGGTCATGGAAAGAAGATAGCCTGAGTTGTTCACTTCACATAATAGTGTCACATCTATATAGATTGACCAAACCACAGAACTACATGCCAAATGATTTAATTTGGTATAATATAATATTTCTTTCTTACTTTATCTGAATCTATTTTAGTAGGCACCATATCATTTGATATGATGCCATTCAACTTAACTGGTCCCATGATCATCATCAATGTCCTCTATGTAGGTCACTACAGGGCCCCTTTTATTCAAAATCATAATGAAGATAGGGACTAATATTCCATTGCTGGCAAAGCTGTAAAAAAATAAATAAATAAACAATAAAAAATAACCAAGGGTTTGAAATCTGCCCTTCCTGAATCTAGTGGTAAAACAACTGAACCCTCTGACCTGGTTCAATACTGAGAAATTCCTTTTACCTGTCAATATTTTTTGTAATCTTTGCTCTGCAGCTCCATATTTTTCATATCCTTCACAAAATGTTATGAACAGCTCATTAACTTAGTATCTAGAGCCAAGAGGAAGCAACAAGAAAACTATATTCTCTTCTCACCTATTTACAAGTGCCGCAACAGCATTGAAGACTTCTCCGTACAGCCCCGTTACGAGACCTTCAAGAGCTTCAATGCCTGTCACATCCCTCTCGGTGGGTGATGGTGTACGGAAAGGCTGCCTTGGTGTGGGTGGAGTCCCCTGACCAAACAGCAGTCGTCCCAGCTCCTCCGCTGAGGTTCCCAGCAGCCTAGCAGCGTGTTGTGCCGCTCGTGGGTTTCCAAACTGCCAGCGACCACCATTACCACCTTCATGACAGAAAATATTTATACTTATACAATACCTGTATTTTTAAATAGACCTTAATGCAAATTAATCCATCAGATGTGGAAACTACATACCTTTAACTGCACCTGCTACTCCCAAGTGATATATGGCAGCAAGAACTGACCATATAATTTTGGCTTCAGCGTCTGTAATACCGAGTGTTTTCATTGCTGTACATACACGAATAAACTCTTGCATTGCTCGTTGCTTATCTTCATGCTGCAACAATAGATTATTTCTTTTTTAATCTCTTTTTGATGGAATTACTGGAGAAATGTATTCCACACTTAATGTCTTCATGGCAGGTGGCATGTTTTACAACTATTTAACTTCTAAATACAGTAAAAAGGTGTTATAGTAATGATTTAGTACCTTATGTAGTGGGGTCATGAACAAATTATGTTCAGAGAGACTAGAATCAAGATACAATTCCTTCCGTAAAGGACCTTCCACTCCAGCCAACATGCGGTAGAAAATATGAAATGTTGGTTCTCCTTCTGGTCGATGAACTACACGACTTCTCTCTGCCAGTAACACCTAAAGAACATACGTTATATCAGGTTAAGATACAACTCTGTCTCAACTGTACGTGTATAATATTAAAAAAATATATATGAATAATTATCCAAAGAAAGCAGTTTAATATTTACAGCACAGAATTCAATGATTTTAATATTGGTTCCAATCAATATGAACAGTATGATATCAAGTTTTTACATTAACAACAAAAATAAAATTTTAAGGAAATAAAAGTACCACAGCAAAATTTGAGTAAATACAAAATTATGAAGGTCCTTATCAGCATCTTACACTGCCAGCAGCACTAACTTCTTACTGGGACACTAGTACTGATGTGATACTTCTGACTTATTTTGTCAGATAATTTTCGGACTGTACCTGTATTGAAGCAGATGCTATCTGTCCTGATTGGTCAAAATCCAAGCTGAAAATCTGCGTGAACCGTGTAGCATTGGCGTTCATTACAGTCCTTGCATTTCCAAATGCTTCCATTACTGATGATATGGCACTCAACTTTTCAACTGTAGCCACCTAAAAAAAAAATTAAGAGACATCTCAAAATAAAATTACCTCTTAATTGACGGTACACAAAATCCACAAACACTGTCAACAAACCCAAGAGCAATCTGCTGCAGAAGTGGGAGGTGACAGTTTCTCACATATGTAGACTCACCTTCCCCAGATGATGCTAAATTAGCTACAACAATAGTTGTCCAGACAATCAACATTTTTTTCCCTCCTGGTCATAACACACATGGAAAGTATACCATGTGTTGTACCTTATATTAAATAATAAATACTGCAGAAACATATGACTAATAGGTATATTAAGAAATAAAACAACGTAGCAGTTTAGTGGCAGCTGTGTGGAACTTTCAAAAACCACTACCATGTTACGAAGATGTGAAGAGCAACTACAGATATTTTGCCAGTACCTTCATGTTTGGGAAGCATGGAAAAGATAACGTGTCAAACCACATACCACACACAATTCGAAGTATCAGTGAAAAGGGGCAAGAGCAGAGGGTGTTTGAGAGCCAATATATACAATTCAGGGTCAATTTTCCAAGATTTCGATGTCTGACTAGACTCTAATCTTTACTAAACTCTTTATGGAAAAGGAACAATGATTAAGGTTTAATACCTCGTAACCACTGAAGCCATTGCAGGTGGAGCTGAAGCACTGATTGTATAAGAATGGAGGTGGAAATTTATCACATCCTATTCACTATTTCACTTCACTAGATAAACTTATTGTATCAAGACACTGTGTTTAATACCTCACTGTGGTGTATATGTAGTATGAGAGCGGCTCAAAAAATTTTGTAACTTTTGCGTCAATGGTGTGTTTGAGAAAAATGCAATTGGCATTCCTGAACATGTCTGTGTTTAATGAGTAACTGCTGGAAGTTACATTGTTGTGTGTCTGTTAGTTATTTGTATTGAGTAGAACGTTATGTCGCACAGTTTGCGAATTTCAAGATGGCAGAGTTAGAAGAGCAATGCTCCTGCACTAAATTTTACATCAAATGCAAGAAAACATTTACAGAGACACACAAAATGATGCTGGAAGCCTATGGTGGTGAGTGCTTAAGCTGTACTCTGTGTTACAAATGGTTTACATGATTTAAAAATAAACGGGCAGAAGTTAAGGATGACCCTCGTTCAGGATGCCCTTTGACGCCTACTGACAATGCTCATGTCAGGAACGTTAATGAAATTGTGCTTGCAAATTGAAGATTGCCTGTCCGTCGTAGAAGACTAACATTTCAGTTGGATGAAGTCATGAAATCCTGACACAGCATCTTGGAATGCATTGTGTTGTTGCGAAGTTAGTCTCACGGCTCACAAGTTGAAACCAGAAAGACCTTCACCTGTGAAGAGCTTTTGGATTATGCAAATGAGCATGAGATTTTTCTTAAGAGAAATGAAAAACGGAGTCACTGTGCTGCCTTATCCTCCAGACCTGGCCCCTGCGGACCTTTTTTTTATTTCCAAAGTCGAAAACCTCATTGAAAGGATGAAGATTTGCAACAATAGAGGAGATAATAAAAAATTTGCAGACAGCGCTTCACACGATCCGGCAAGAGACATACCAACACTGCTTCCAGAAGTGGAAATGGCATTGGGAGGGGTGTATCAATTGTTGAGGAGAATATTTTGAAGGAGACCATGTGTGGTAAATAAAAGGTAATTGTAAAAAAAAAAACTTTTGTGGTCAAAGTTATGGAAATTTTTGAACAGACCTCATATATCTGAAAAACATGCCAGTTTCAGAAATTATTTCATTTTTAACACTAACATTTAATTCTGGGGCCTTTCTGTAAGAATAATCAATCCTTATAAACCATTTCAGGTGAAAAACTAATGTTTAATTTGGTAATTTCAGCTTATTGTACTACGATATATGATGCAAACATAATAAATGCATTAGTATCACTATTTCATCAAGATTTTAAATTATTTATTATAAAAATTCACTACAGTTGACATAATATGCAAAATTTGATTTTAGTCTCTCAGATGAACGTTACCATCAGTGCAATTTTTCACATGTTAGCAACTAAGAGAATACTCATATAGGAGAGTTCTCTTTTCATACTTACTTTATTGACAGTCCCTGCAGCCAGGGCGAGGTAGTGAAGTATGTGTCGGAAACTTGTCGTCTTTCCAGAGCCACTACGACCCAAAAGGACAATGGACTGGTCGCGACGAGATGCCAACATGCTCCTGTATGCTGACTGTGCGAGGGAGTAAATGTGTGGAGGCATGTCTTCCGACTTGCAGCCACGGAACATTTGTACAACCTGTAAAATATTGTTCCAAATAGTTAACTAGTATGCTAAGATGTCCAATAAATTCATCTGGGTTGTTACTTATCTCATGATTTAAAACAAATCAATGTTTTGGCCACTACTGCAAGGGACATTCACTAGAGCACCAGGTTATGACATACCTAGATGAAGAAGTCCAGTTACAGCAGTGACCAAACCATTAAGTTTGTTTTTAAAATACTGTACTATCAAATAACCCAGGAGGAAGTTCTGGACAATGACCCCAACCACACAAACCAAGACTTGTTCATATACTAACAGTGTTACGTGTGAAAGAAGATGTAGGTAATCCAAATTAATGCAATCTTAATTACATTATTCCCATACTCAACCAGACAGATGCCAATTTCAATATCTCTTTATCACTGTGTTGTTCCACTAAATGTGTTATATATTCACAAAAGACATTCCTCTATTTGGTGAAAAGTGTGAACACCATCTCCAGAAGGCAACAGATAATGTAGCAACCTACAGTTACCATCTCAATCGCACTGGTATTAAAGTTCAGCAGGAAGCGAGGCATCATCACATGTTATTTAATCCGCATGTGCTGGTACACAGTGGTTAAGCTCAGCCACCAGAACGTGGCACTAATGCTGAAAGCTGTGCATCAAGAGTGGCATGTACATCTGCCGTCTAGTGTCACCATGCAGAAATGTCCAACAGTTCTCCATTTAACCACAAACTGGAGTGGCTTGTTCCCCATTCTGTAATGTTTCACATGCTAGCTAACTTTACTCTGCTCGTGGATCGCTGTCCATTTAGCTGACAATGTACAAGGATGATGCACTGAATGAGTGTATGGTTTCTGAATTAAAGTGATTTTAATGCTACTGACTTTCTCAATTGTGTATGTTACTACACAAGTTGTGAGAAGTAAGATTTGCTTTCCACATTTTCCATGCGGAATCGTGGCATTATCGACAAACTCACCTTTGCAAAGCGATCTACAGAGTCTACTACAGCAGAACCTGGAAAACCATTGTCACTTAGGTGTGCATTCTTGTTGCTGCATCTCTACGTTGGACTAGAGTTGGCAGGCATACAAATGCGGCCTCACGCTTTGACAGTCTACCCACCTCCATCCCCCACCTACATTGCTGCAGTCAAAGAAAACACCTACGGCAACACTTTATGACCTTCAAGGTAATAGACACTGATTACATTAAAGCTCTCTTTCTGCACGGATCCCACATATGCGTCACTTGTTAGGAAAGTTAGCCCTCCTCTGGGATCCAGCAACTCTATTTTTTGACTAAATGTATTATTTGCTTAGTTCTTATTACAGCATGCATACTAATGTGATTTTTTACAGGGTGGAGTTTGACCAGTGCAGAAAGCATCCCCATCAGTCTTACCACGCTTGGGCTGCAGAATGGCAGGGGTTAAGTTGCAAGTGTCATTTCATTACCACTACATCACAGGAATCTTATGCAGAGGTACAATAGACAGCAATTTCCTTTTCTGCTGGTTTACTGAGGGAGTAACATGTAAAGCAGTGTTTTAGACAGTAACATTTCCGGTACTGAAGGAAAATTTGTTTGGGTTGGATTATTTCCAGGCTTTTGGATTTACAGTCTCGGATTTCATTCATTTAGTGTTGGATCCTGTACCATCTAAACAGTTGGATGATATATGCAAATAATATTCTGCCTTTTTTTCCCCCTGGCTCAGAAAACTACTAAATATGTACTGCATGTTAGTCTAAAACTATGACGTGACTCCATTTTTTTTGTGCCAGACCTGCCCCACTCACACTTTATGCCAAAGTGAAGGAAAAGTTAGATATACTGACAGATTTAAGTGTCATGGAACCCATTTTATATAATCAATGGACTAAAATATTGGCCTTTATGATGAAGCCAATTGGCAAACTCCGTCTTTGTGGTGACTTTAAGGTGACAGTTAATTAGCAATCTGGTTGATACGTACTCCATTCCTTGCCTAGAGAAACTTAAGCTGGAATTGGTGGGTGGAAAATATTTTTCAAAATTTAATGAAGAATCATGTAAACTATTACTTATGAATATACCATACGGCCTCTATAGGTACAATATACCAGTTTTTGGCATTATAAGTGCGCCTACCATTTTCAGTGTTTCTTGGAACAGCTTACGGAATGTTTTTCTTGTTGTATCAATTACCTCGATGGCACTGTCATTACCAGTCGCAACCTTCATCTTTTGTTTCAGACCTTGTGTGATGTGGGTTGTAGGTGCAATTTCGAAAGTTACATTTCTTCCACCCTCTACATAATACTTGGGAAATATTATTTCTCATAGGGGGATTCAGATGATGAGAGTCACATAGCAGCTATTGCAGCCCTCCTGCACCCTCCAAATGTCAAAAAGCTTCAAGAATTCTTATGCACAACTATTTATTGCTACATGTTACTTCCGCAGGCAGCTCAATTTTCCTATACTCTGAATCAGCTGCGTAAGAAAGGTGCAGTGTTTTTGTGGACCGCTGCCTGCAACCACAAATTCGTAATAATGAGAGATGGTTTGGATTCTTTCCCATTCTTGGCCACCTACTAGCTAGGGTTCCAGCTTACGATTGGTATGGATGCATTGCAGTGTGGCATGGGGTCTGTGTTGTCTCCATGTTGTGCTGATAGTTCGGAACAGCCCACTGTTTTTGCATCACTTAATGCTTTACAGAAGAATTATTCTCAAATAGAAAAGGAGGTTCCTGCAGTTATTTATGCTATTAAGAAGTTTCATGTGTTTCTCTACTGTGTTAATTTTTTTTGGTTACCAGTTACAAGCCATCAGAGGCTCTCTCTAACCCCACAGCACATGTCAGACAAGATGGTCCATTGACTGCAACATTGGCGCCTCTTACTTAGTAGGCATAATTATAAGATTCATTCCTGCCCTATGGCTCAGCATTCAAACATAGATGCTCTTTCATGTTTGCTGATGGACCTGACCCTGATCTGGATCAAGATGAAGTAATTTGTTTTTACTTGGTGAGGAAGCTCACCAGACAGTGGATGAATTCCCTATTACCAGATCTTGCATCAATCAAGCTGCCACTACCACCCCTGTTATCCGTCAAGTGCATGAATACATTCTGCAAGTGTGGCCGTGCACAGTTATCTTTTGTTACAACAAAGACTCATGTCTGTCAATGCTGTTATTTTGTTGTCAACAGAAAATACTGTTCCACCAGTGGTCATCCGAGCCACACTCCATCATGACATTCTTTACCTTCTGAATCAAAATCACTAGAGTGTCTTGCGCATAGTTTGCTTCGCATCATGTCTACTGGCCTGGAATCTATCATAAGAATGAAATTTACACAATGATTGTTCTAAATGTGCAGGACAGCAGATATCTCCCTGGCAATGTTATTCACTGTGAACTGGGCCATCACAGCTGTGGGAGTGTGTCCATGTCAACTCACTGGGCTCTTCTTCGATGCTTATTGGATGGTGGTCAAACATCTACTTTTGATTCCCAAAGTAGTGAACTGCCACTATGGCAGACGGAAAAGTGCTTCAGTCTGTCTCCATCAAATGTCTGCCCCACACCCTGGAAACTGACGTAAGTCCTCAATTCATCCATTCCTTAGCCCAAAAATGGTGTCCGTTTTGGACAAGTCTAAAAACATTCCGAAACACACCAGAAAATGTGGTTGCAGTTCACCATAAAATCCTTCAGAGTCCTACCAAATCAACCCAACACCTGTCACATGAGACAGGCATGTGACAGACGAATATTCTGCCTGGGCCTGCACATGCATCCCTACTGAGTGTTTGTTGTTCATTCATTGACACCAGTAGATGCTCCTCAGCATCTCCAGTTTTGTGAGTGGCTGTTCACTGGGTTAACAATGAATAATTGGAGGCCCAGTCTCTGTCTCCTCCACTCACACCTATGAGTTCATCCAGCATTCCTGCTGCCGGTCCCCTTTTCTCACCTCAGTCCTCGACAGTGCTTTCACATGGTGGTACCACATGGGCAGCAGGCACCAATTCTAGAAAAGTGTTCCTGCACACATGAGCCCCATGTGACCTCCATCGAACTGCTGTTGCCATCAGTGCAACCTGCAGTCAGGGTCCCATTCATGAGCATCTGCCCATGCTTGGTCTATCATTGTCCAAGGTCACTTTCAGCCCTAATCTCCACTTCAAGCTGACAGATTGCTTTTGCAGCACAGGGAGCAACCACAGGCAATGGCACAGAGGACACGGACATTACCTTCCTGATCAATAAGCGATGTCCCAAATTAAAGGGGAGGAACGTTGGGGTGGCATCAGATTGTAGGCACCCTGACAAAAGGAGAGAACTGTGGTAATCTGCGGTTACCACCTCATTTGCACCAGCATATTGCCATACCTCAAAGCTCAGCAGGATGCAAGATGCTGGCCCATTACATATTATTTAATCTGCCCATGCTAAGCTCGGTCACCAGGTGGCAGTACTTTCAGGCAGCAGTGGCAGCTGTGCATCAAGAGTGGTGCTTGCGTCAACCTTTCAGTCCAACTACACGGAAACGTCCAATGCTTTTCTATTTAACCCCAGAGCAGAGGGGCTTGTGTCTCATTCTGTAATATTCCATGCACCAGCTAACTTCATTCTGCTTACGGATCACTGTTTAGCACAGATTAGGCAATGTGTGTGGATGACTTATTGGATGTGTATATGATTTCTGAATTAAATTGTTTTTATTGTTACTGACTTTCTCAACTGTATGTATTGCTATAGATAAACACTGATAAACTTGAACTTGGTAAACTAATAATTCATAAGTTAGGCGACTTACTCTAATGAACAGGAAGAATAGTGTTTACTGCGAGTACTCCAACAGCATTTAATAGAAATAAACTATTCTTCTGAAATGGCTTCATGAAAAATTATGTATACACTTACCTTTTCAGAGTAGATAGCAAGTGGTGCCATGGGATTGATGACAACCATTGCAGGACCAGCATAGGTGTGAATGAGGTTACTGGCATATCTCTGACGTAACGTGTGAAGCACACTCGATTCGTTGAGGTAGCGGAGGTGAGCCAAGTCCTCAGCTCTGTCAAACTGAGGAGGGTTTGCCTGCAAAATTGTGAGACAGGGCATCTGTACTATAACTGCAAGTGAAACAGGTAGCTTACAAAATGATGCACAAAACAGCAGTATTGAATCAGGTGTATAGGTCACCACACATATACTAACAACCTTGTGCCCTTACTAGGAATGTTAATCATAAATTTCACTTTAAGTGCAAATATGAACAATAAGTGCAGGCTCTAAGAATTTATTAAGACACTCTTTGTCAGGAAGGGATAGCACATAGCAAAATATTTTAATGAAATGTACCACATGACGAGGGGGAAGGAGGAGATGGTGAAGGGTTGAAAGTAGTAGGTGTCATAAGTAGCAGACAACTCCATTCCTGAGAGGTAAAGGAGCCTAAATGTAATTTCTGCAATTTCTCCTTAGGACTATATCTTTAATGCTCATCGTTGCAAACTTTTTCATTGCTAGAAGAAGGGCAGCTGTCTTGCTCTAGCCAGTTACTGATTTAGGTAGCGTTAAATGGATATGCACCCTTTTAACATTGTCTCAATGGGATGAAGAAATACTGCCGCTCTTCTTCCACCAATGAAACACTTTGCAACAATGAGCGTTACAAATATCGTCTCAAGACAAAACTGCAGAAACTACTTTTAGGTTACCTTATCTCTCAGACATGGAATTAATAACATGGAGTGGAAGCTACCTGTAGTTCCATAGATGTAGTTCATGTGTCTCGTTACTTGATGTGAAATTTACTTTCCTCTACAGTCTGTACACTGTTTCCTCATTTTTGTTATTTCATACGTGTGCTTGCTGCTTAAACAAACATCAGGAAAGGCAACCATCAACCTAAGATGACTGATGCATAGTGCACAGGCACACCGAAGAGAATAACAAAGGGGAAAATCTATAAAGACCAATGACTGCCTCTCGTCTTATTTGTTTGTTTTTATCATCACCCTTAAATTTCCAATGTTGAACACTTGGGATCGAGTGAATAAATGGTAGCAAGAAAAGTGGAAAACCAAACATACAACTGAACCTTCACATTTCAAGGACATTATCTTAAAATAGGTGGAAGGAACCAACCTTTTGTAACAATTTTTTGAAGTAATGGCTGGGAACTGTTGTGCTTTATTTGGAAAGCATTATGATGACTTGACCTTCAGAATAATCAGTTTACCAGTGATCTCATTTCTCCAGCTCAAATTCATTTCCGTTCGTCTCCAATGTATGAGTGATTGATACTGCGTGCCAAATGGACAGGGGAAGAAAAAACAAACAAAAAAACAAAAAAATACCAGTTTAGATCAACACGGAAATAAGATGGGGAAAAGGAAGTACTGCAGGCACTGATATATATTTACAGACATCCATAGAACATTGGTGGTCAACAGCTGTCCACAGAAACCAGTCCTTTGAACATAAGCTAAATGGAGTTTGGTCTGTTTAGACAGTGCCAACAGTTCACTAGACAGCTATATGACGAACACAAGATTTCAGAAGTGCACCATCCCTTCAGTGAAGTGAAAGAGCAAGTGCACACAGGTGACTAAGCTGTGGCTAACTGGCTAACTCCCCCAGAAAAATGGATGCCTGATGGCACAAGAAATTTCTTGTGAACATATGTATAGGGGGAGTGACAAGAATTGAAAACTGTGGAAATAGGTGAAAAAAGTGACACTGACCAGCAGAATGACTGCCCACTTATATTGCTTATATTGCAGTCTGTCCAGAGTTTTATAAGAAGTCATTTCATTCATGTGTTGCTGGTTCTGGCTAATGTTGTTCTTGGCAGGTGAGTTTTCACCATATTTCACCTCCACTGATTACTCTTACCACACACAATATATTATTGTGTCTGGATGTGCACCTTAAGTTATCAGCTTATGTAACAAGTGATCTATTATGTTTTAGGCCTTTGATGTAGCATACACAAAATGGTGTACAAAAAGAGAATCAAGAAATTAGTACTATTCCAACCATTAAAGATGCTTATCAAGAAACAACCCTGTTTATCAAAACATTTGAGAAGTCTATCCTTTTTTTACCACATCATTCTATGACGGCATAATTGAAAAACTTAGTATATGATACTGTACCCAATGTGCTGTGTGAGAAAATGTGATATACTCTGTGCAATTCAAGGAAGAGTCATTGCACTCTTAAGGCACTGACAAACATTATTCTTATATGAAAGACATGTAATGAAGGAGCACCCAAAAAGAAAATTTTATCCTACAGCTGTGTTGCCCTTCTGGTGATTCAACACAGAGAACTACATAAATTCAATATGGGATGTAATGCCTTTCACACAGAGTATGGGCATTTCAGCAGTGTAGTACCTCTTAGGAATGGCACTATCAGAAATACATAGCATCAATGGATGATTCAACGAACTGTTAGATGAAGCTTTCAACATTTGTGAAAGATGTGCCATGAAATGAAAATTCGCTAACAAGTAAGAATACGAATGAAGAACTTAGATGCCCTTTGTGAGAATGAGACACTGTCAGTGCCAGTATCTAGGTTTAGATTGAGAGCACATTATTCCAAGGAATGAAGGAAGTTGTAAACACATACACATCAATAATGCTTTTGTTCATGTTATCCACCTGCAGTGAGAGTAGTAGACAAGTTTTACTATTTGGGCATCAAATAACTGCTAATGACAAAAGGTATACAGAACACACACTGGCAATAGCAAGAAAAATGTTTTTGGGAAAGAGTAATTGTTTAGCTCAAATGAAATTTGTTTATATCAGATTAAATTTTAGTGCACAGACATCTTTTCTGAATGTATTTGTTGGGAATGTAGCATAGTACTGAAGTGAAATGTGGATGGTGAACTGCATACACAAGAAGAAAATTGAAGAGTTTGAAATATGGTGCTAGGGACAAATGTTGAAGATTATGTGGATAGATTCGATAACTAATGAGGAGGTATTGGCACACCTTGAATAAACGAAGGGATAGGTTAGAAGGATGTGTCCTGAAGCACCAAGAAATAGTTAATTTGGTAATAGAGGAAAGTTTGAGGTTGGGAAGTGAATTGTAGGACGAGGCCAAAGTTTGAAAACAATACGAAGGTTCAAGAATATGCAGGATGCAACATGTTTCTTTCACCTTCAGTGGTAGTACACCAAAGCCACTGTGTTGCAAAAAATTAAATATTTATCTAACACACAGGCAATTATGTTAAAGTAATTGAACAATACTTCTTCAGTATTATCATAAAAGGAAATAATTTTAATTTCTAAATACAGAATTAATAGTTACACATTTCCTCTACAAAAAGGTTTACAAACTGGGTTGTAAAGCCACAATTCTTTGAGATACGAACAATTTTATAATTAACAACTAAAAAGCAATGGCAGCACCACCTCTACATGTCTGAGGTCAGATTTTAAAATTGTTAGCTGAAGTTAATCTTATTAAAAATCTAAGAAGTGCCATATCTTTGTCTATTACAAAAACCAGCAAAGGTTGTTAGGAATGATACTCGAAGTTTTCTCAATTCTGAGACAAATTGTTTACCATGTTGCTCGAACATTGAAGAAGTGAAGATTAAATGATTATATCTTCAACATCTGAACTATTACAATCACAAATGCGTGAATTTCTTATTGTGTAGTGGTGCAAATGAATTTCATTTGTGTACTGTGACTGAACGTCATTTGAGCAGTTGCAGACATAGCATGTCATATGCTGCAGTTCTGCCAAAATGATAAGATTTGCACAAGATAAATTGGCTGCAGCACAACATTTGATTCTCCCTCTCCTCTCAACATACACTGTCAGACAATAAAAGTGAATCACCCATAAGACATGGTCGGATATCAATGCGACTTTTCGCATGTACACATCATAGGTGGATACATAAATGATTAGAGTTGCAATTCTCTGTGACACAGTGGACATCAGAATATATCAGTGTTTTTCATAGGCCTGGTAGTGTATATACCAGAATCTATCAGTGTTTTTGACAGGCCTGGTAGGATATATAAGGGTGTGTGAACAGCATCAGATGTGGAGTGATCACTGTGAAGAAAATGGATATGCTGAATACTTGTGTAAGACAGCATAATCAGTGCCTGACAGAATTAAAGGACCCTCACTGTGAGTTTTTATTTGGTTGACTGGTTGAATTCTGCAATATCTACACTTCTGGGGAATTTGGGTATGACAGTGACGTGATGTTCGACTGCACGGCAATGTGACGGCAGGCGCACTCATTGTCTTATAACCAGAACGGATGATCATTGTATTGTGTATCACACATATCTTCACCCTTTTACACCTGCACTGGCACCAAAGAAGAAGAAATTGACTCCCTGTCACATTCTGTGCCATCTTACACCATTGGTCAGAGTGCAGCAGCAGGACTTGTGAATTACTGTTTCATGTATTGGCTGCTGTTAACACCACAACACAAATGGCTTCATCTGAGGTGGTGTCACGAACAGAGAGCATTACTTCAGGTCACCAAGGAAACTCTTACGGCACAATGGTATGTCGGGGATATCGTGCATCTTCATTTGTTACCTGCAGTGTGACAGTACAGTGGTACCATTTTAAACAGGACAATGTTCATCTACATGACACACATTTTTGTGAACTATCTGCGTCATGTTGATGCACTCTCATGGCCTGCAAGATCCCCAGATCTGTCCCCAATAGAAAAAGTGGGGGACCAGCTCAGACATCAACTCTGTCCAAGTCCCAAAATCTCGGATATTTCTTACTGATATACTATTTTGAAATCACTGAAATAACATCAAAAACCCTCTCGAACCATGAAACTTCATTTCACTTAGTCCTCCCATTTTGGATGCTTCACTTTCTTTGTCAGACTGAGTAACTTTCATCCGCACGTTTGGCCTGCCACAGTTGCTCAGAATTATTTTACACAACTGGTCATTAAAATTGCTACACCATGAAGATGACGTGCTACAGACGGGAAATTTAACCAGCAGAAAGAAGATGCTGTTAAGGCAAATGGTTAGCTTTTCAGAGCATTCACACAAGGTTGGCGCCAGTGTCGAAACCTACAACGTGCCGACATGGGCAAAGTTTCCAACCGATTTGTTACACAAACAGCAGTTGACCGGAGTTGCCTGGTGAAAGGTGGTTGTGATGCCTCGTGTAAGGAGCAGAAATGCGTACCATCACGTTTCCGAGTTTGATAACGGTTGGATTGTAGCCTATCACGATTGCGGTTCATCGTATCGCAACATTGCTGCTCGCGTTGGTCGACATGCAATGACTGTTAGCAGAATATGGAATCGGTGGGTTCAGGAGGGTAATACGGAACGCCGTGCTGGGTCCCAATGGCGTCGTATCACTAGCAGTCGAGTAGACAGGCATCTTATCCGCATGGCTGTAACGGATCATGCAGCCACGTCTCGATCCCTGAGTCAACAGATGGGTACGTTTGCAAGACAACAACCATCAGCACGAACAGTTCGACGACGTATGCAGCAGCATGGACTATCAGCTAGGAGACCGTGGCTGTGGTTACCCTTGACGCTGCATCACAGACAGGAATGCCCCAATGGTGTACTCAACGACGAACCTGGGTGCACGAATGGCAAAACGTAATTTTTTCGGATGAATCCAGGTTCTGTTTACAGCATCATGATGGTGGCATCCGCGTTTGGCGACATCGCGGTGAACGCACATTGGAGGCGTGTGTTCGTCATCGCCATACTGGCGTATCACCCGGCGTGATGATATGGGTTGCCATTGGTTACACGCCTGAGTCACCTCTTGTTCGCATTGACGGCACTTCGAACAGTGGACGTGACATTTCAGATGTGTTACGACCCGTGGCTCTACCCTTCATTCGATCCCTGCGAAACCCCACACTTCAGCAAGATAACGCATGACCGGATATTGCAGGTCCTGTACGGGCCTTACCGGATACAGAAAATGTTCGACTGCTGCCCTGGCCAGAACATTCTCCAGATCTCTCAGCGATTGGAAACGTCTGGTCAATGGTGGCCGAGCAACTGGATCGTCACATTACGCCAGTCACTACTCTTGATGAACTGTGGTATCGTGTTGAAGCTGCACGGGCAGCTGTACCTGTACACGCCATCCAAGCTCTGTTTGACTCAATTCCCAGGCGTATCAAGGCCGTTATTACGGCCAGAGGTGGTTGTGCTGGGTACTGATTTCTCAGGATGTATGCACCCAAATTGCGTGAAAATGTAATCCCATGTCAGTTGTAGCATAATATATTTGTCCAATGAATACCCGTTTATCATCTGCATTTCTTCTTGGTGTAGCAATTTTAATGGCCAGTAGTGTAATAACAATGAAGCACTAATTTGTTTACATCTCTGTTTAGTAGTGATTCTGAATTTTGTGGGGTGGAGTCATGACCCCGTAACGACCCTCGCCCTCTAGCCCATGGATATGCGCCTGCAGTGCGGTAAACCAGTTCCCACACTGATGACAACGGGCTTCTGCACAGCTGAAGGCGCTGGTGCTGAGGCAGGCGCGGCGCCTCCTACTCACCTTCTCGACGTCGTCTTCGTCGACGAGCAGCGTGTCGCCGGTGGCGTCGAGGCAGATGCGCAGCTTGCCCGAGGTGGCGGCGTCGCCGTCGGAGTCGCTGTCGGCGGGCGTGGGGCAGCGGCGCGCGGCCGAGAAGCCGGCGCGGTGCACCAGCCACACGTGCTCGGCTGACTGCAGCCACGCCGACACCTGCTCCTCGGAGCGCGCCTGCAACACACCGCAACCGGCAGCGCCGTCACACATAGCGTGGGCACCTCCACTGCGGGAATACCTGCTTCTGCTCTCTACTCTAACATCTTACTGACGCACATCGTTAACCTTGCTGTTATCTTCGGGTCGATAGTACCCGAACAGGAGTTTGTTCTAGCGCTTTTGTTTGCATGTTGATACTCCGGTTGCTATGGGTTTATTTATCGATTGTCATTTTTTATTTGTTGTTCACTATTGCTATTTGAGTCTACATATCGTCATTTGGAGATAGTACGAGTGGAGCTGTGGACGCTAGATAATTAAGTGTCAAGTAGAAAATTCGGGACGTTTCATACCTCTACCCGAGTTCAATATAGAACGTGAGAGTAGCAGAGCGAGCTAGAGACGTTTGCGCTGTGGCAGTCTGACGTCTCAGAAAAGTCAGAAAGATAAAAGGGGAAAAGATTAAAAAACGTAAAAGCGCAGTCGCGCGGTCAATGGTAAAAACAAAATAAGGGTAGTCAGCAAGAGAGCAACCCCGAGGCTATGCCAGAGGCAGGAAATATCCCACCTCTGAAGCAGTATAAGCAAGACCACCTGCTATTTAACCCTTTCGTGAGCCGTGGGAAACATGCTTCCCACTACAATGAACTCGCTCCTAGTCCCGTGGGCTTCACAGTTCCCACCTCTTTAAGGTGTTACCACCTAGTGAACAGTATAGGGTACTACTTCCAATCGGAAGGTCCCGCCGTTTTTGCTGTACATTCGCGCAGAGGCATTGTATAGCTGGGTGTTGCTCTGTAGAGGAGCCTTTCAGTGCTGTTTGCGTGACATTTTGTGATTTTTTCCTCAAAGCTATAGTATAAGATAAATACTTTTGATGTACCCAAATTTATGAAGGAAAACGTAAAATTGGAACGAGGAGAGTTCCAGTTTGAAACAAAAGGAGGCATTTCTGCAGTAAAATGGATGGATAATCATCCAGTCACTTTCCTGTCCTCAATTAATGACCCATTAGAAACAGCCACAGTGAAAAGGAAAAACAAGGATGGTACTAGTACAGAGATTTCTTGTCCTGAAGTTGTGGCAGAATACAACAAAATAATGGGTGGTGTCGATAAGTTTGATCAATTAAGAGAAAGGTATGCTATTGGCAGACGTTCTGTAAAATGGTGGCACAGAATATTTTATTTCCTGGTGGACGTTGCTGCAGTGAACAGTTTTATCCTGTGGAAAATAAGTAAAAGAGAAAGTGTACAGCATGTTCAGCTCACATACAGCATCCATCTAGCCAGACTATTGATCGCTGGCTTCTCATCCCAAAAAAGGCGTGGACAAAAACCTGTCTTTCTGGCAAAAGGGGTAAAGTACCTGCAGATTTTCGTCATGTGGCTGTAGGGGAGCATCAACCCATTTTAGGAGAAACCTACTGGACGTGCCATCATTGTAGTACCAAAGCTGCGGAAAAGAGCACTCGCTGTGTTTGTACATATTGTCAAATACCACTTTGCAAAGACCCATGTCTCAGAAAATTTCATGGCAAGTAATTGTGAACAATCATTGTAACAAGAGAAGAAAATTTATCAAATAAATATGACATATATTGAAAAAGTTGTTTTTGTCATTTAGCTCCAAGGAAGGGCAGTGGAAAGAATACTTCCCACCTTGTTGTGTGACCTCACTTTCACAGTTGGAACAAATTTGATATTCTGTATGATAAATATACCTATCTGTTAACTACTATCTGCTCTCCACTTATTAAAAAAACCTGCTCGATAATTTTGCCCACGAAAAGGTTAAAAGCGTTCAACCGCTAGAATGTAGAAGTGCTTATGGGAAAAGGAGACTAACCAATTCTAAAAAGTGATAAAAACAAAGGGATAGAAAAGAGGATCTTGGCCAAGGAGGGGAGTCGGGAATCTCTGAACAAACCTTACAGTGGGAGACACCCCAACCCTCACCGCCCTGACCCAACACCAGAGTGAGAATAAAAACCACTTTCACGGAGGAAACTGAGAACCAGTTCGACCATCGGGGAATCGTCAGCCAACATTAAAGGTAAAGTGTGGGGGAGTCTGTACTTAGTACGCGGAGCCAAAAGAAGGGGGCATTCTACCAAAATGTGGGCTAGTGACTGGAAGGCTCCGCAACCACAAAGTGGGAGTGGCTCATTACTCAAAAGAAAACCATGGGTCAGCCTGGTACGGCCGATGCGGAGACGACACAGGGTGGTTGAGGCCTTTCGGAAGAGGCGAAAGGAAGAACGCCACAGGCCTGGTGTCACCTTAATCGCACGAAGTTTATTAGACAGGGGAGTAGCCTCCCAAGAGTAGGCCCATGATTGTGCGAAGTGGAATTTGATGTGAAGCCGTAAATCCGCTGCAGGAGAGGTTACAGACAACGGGGGTAAGTCACTGCTCCCCCAGCCAAACGATCAGCGAGCTCATTACCTGGGATACCCACATGGCCAGGGACCCAAAGGAAGTCAACGGAACAAGCAGCACGGTGAAGATCAGCAGATGGTCATGGACGGCCAAGGGATGGCGGGAAAGACACCGGTCAATAGCCAGAAGGCCACTCATTGAGTCATACATAACAAAACACGGTTGTGTTGGGACTGTTTAATAAAGGTAAGGGCCTAGGAAATTGCCATCAATTCCGCAGTAAACACCCCACATGTAGGAGGCAGGAGATTATTTTCCGTGCCAACATAGGACGTGAAGGCAAATCCCACACGATCAGCAGATTTAGAGCCATCGGTGCAAACAACAACAGCATTCCGAAACTCCCATAAAATTCGGCGGAAGTAACAACGGAACACCATCGGGGGAACGGAATCTTTCGGACCTAGGCGGAGATCCATCCGAATTCGGGGCCGAGGAACTGTTTCCGCTGTGTGTGGGGATAATACCATTAGACAGAGCACGGCAGGAAAATCGTTTACTCGTTTTGAAGAGGGTCGTTTTGACATTAAACGACTCTCCACGCTCAGGAAGACCTTCGGGGTTTGATGAAAATCGTTTAAACGCATTAATCCACAGTGATAAAAGTCAGTGTACTCCAGAACTGGCAAATGTGATGAAATGTGATCATACCACCATCGCGTGACATTCACATGCAATGGGGAAGGTTCAAAAATTGGGTATATGGGCGCCGCATGCTTTAAACCAAAATCATAAAAAATCAGTGGGTGGCCATATGTGAATCTCTGCTTGCTGGTGATCAATTGGCTCGTGAACAACAGCGAGATTTCCTATCCCGTGTCGTTACTGGTGACGAGAAATGGTGTCTCTATGATAACATACGGCAAAGAAACTAATGGCTGAAGCAGCAACTCACCGGCACAAAGATATGCGCGCAGCCACGAAACAATGTTATGCATCTGGAGGAAAAACGACGGTGTGGTGTACTAGGAATTGCTCTCCCGAAGTTTAGCCATCACTGCCGACACAATCCAAGAACAACGATCAAGAAGAATGCGGGAAATTATGCTACTCCAAGCTAACGCCCATACTTTGTATTTCTACACATTCTACTTAGGACTAAAATGTAAAGCTTTCTACCCCTTGTTATAGCTTAAGCTATTACGCTTGTGACCCAGCTGTTCAAACATTCACACCATGTACAAATATCGGTAGTAAAATTTTATTTCTACGTGTGAGATAAATACATAATGCTGTCTTTATTTATTTATCTTAAGAGACTGCAGGTCTTTTGCTGCGTATTGTTGGAATGTCTGTAGAACAATTCATGTAGTTTATTATGTTCAAATAATCAAATAATTGCCGTTACAAGTGAAGTCTCATCGACTGTTTCACTCGATCGCAGTTCATGTACCTAGAATAGAAGTTTTTGCGTGGCTATCACGACAAAAAGATTCCTTTATGACGAGCACTGAAAGTATTTGTAAATGCATCTGACAGTGACGAGGATGTTTTCTTAACAATAAATCACCCCAATGATGACGATATTTGATACTTGCATGACAGCTATGCAAGCGGAGCAGATGGTTCAGTCAAAAGTGTGAAATAAACGATTCATGTGGAGCTTACAACCTTTTCCACGACTGGATGAGCAACCAGTTATAAAACTGGCTCCTGGACCAACACGATATGCTGTAGCCTGACTTCCTAGTGCTATAGAATGCTCTTTTATGCTCTTATGAACGATAATATTCAGATTATTGTGACAGAAATGACTATTACGGAGAGTCACAAAGTTTATGATGACAGCTGGGAAGAATCAGATGAAATTTGTCTTGAACCCTATACAGTTTTTTTCTACTACTACCTGATATTTATAAATCGCACTGCGACCCGGCAAAGAGTTTACATGGGATTCACAAACACGCAGAGCCATCTTCCGTGCCGTAATTTCACTTAAACGTTTCTTTTGTACGTCACGTGGTAACGCTTCGATGACAAGTCTGATCGAAGAACCTGTTAGTGTTCTCTGGGAAAAGCGGGTAGAAACACATTTGAAACTGTATAAACCTGGCACAAACGTAACTGAGATGAGGAAATAGAAGCTATATTTAAATTTGTAATAATTTTTAGTACCTTATGAGTATAGTGCCCTTATGTACGAATCGGTTCGTGTGGTCATCCTGAAGATAGATTTACACAGATGGGTATAGACAAAAAGACGGAGCAGGATATACGTTCGTTGAAGACAAGACTAATCTAGGGGACAAATTTATACTTCATTGATTCTCCATACTCAAGAAGAAAGCATCATTATTCTATCAGATTCACGTTCATGCTGTTAAAATGCTATAATATCAACAAAACAAAAATTATCTAGCACACGGCATTATAAGAGCAGATCACGAGCTTTCTCGCCTAAATAGGCCTACCAATAGGTTTGAGGTTAAGGCGCACAACAGAATAAAGGTAAATACACTAAAAGACACTCTGGCCAAGGAAGCTGAGTACACCGGTTTAGGGAAATGCGACAAAGCGCCACATGACCACCACCTATACAGGGTGTTACAAAAAGGTACGGCCAAACTTTCAGGAAACATTCCTCACACACAAATAAAGAAAAGATGTTATGTGGACATGTGTCCGGAAACGCTTAATTTCCATGTTAGAGCTCATTTTAGTTTCGTCAGTACGTTCTTCCACCTACGCACAATGGAGCACGTTATCATGATTTCATACGGGATACTCTACCTGTGCTGCTAGAACATGTGCCTTTACAAGTACGACGCAACATGGGGATCATGCACGATGGAGCTCCAGCACATTTCAGTCGAAGTGTTCGTACGCTTCTCAACAACAGATTCGGTGACCGATGGATTGGTAGAGGCGGACCAATTACATGGCCTCCACGCTCCCCTGACCTCAACCCTCTTGACTTTCATTTATGGGGGTATTTGAAAGCTCTTGTCTACGCAACCCCGGTACCAAATGTAGAGACTCTTCGTGCTCGTATTGTGGACGGCTGTGATACAATACGCCATTCTCCAGGGCTGCATCAGCGCATCAGGGATTCCAGGCGACGGAGGGTGGGTGAATGTATCCTCGCTAACGGAGGACATTTTGAACATTTCCTGTAACAAAGTGTTTGAAGTCACGCTGGTACGTTCTGTTGCTGTGTGTTTCCATTCCATGATTAATGTGATTTGAAGAGAAGTAATAAAATGAGCTCTAACATGGAAAGTAAGCGTTTCCGGACACATGTCCACATAACATATTTTCTTTCTTTGTGTGTGAGGAATGTTTCCTGAAAGTTTGGCCGTACCTTTTTGTAACACCCTGTCTACAGCAAGAACTAGGATCAACACCGGACTGAACGGAAAACCAAACCAGTCTTACCACACTATACTCAACGAAAGTCCGCTGCTCGTGGTCTCGCTTCCCGAGCACGGGGTCCCGGGTTCGATTACCGGCGGGATTTTCACCTGCCCCGAGATGACTGGGTGTTGTGTCGCCTTCACCACCACCACCACCACCACCACCACCACCATTCATCCCCATTACGGTCGGAGGAAGGCAACGGCAAACCACCTGAATTAGGACCTTGCCTAGTACGGCGTTGCGGGCCTCCCGCTACGTTCCCCTACGCTCTGTCATGAAGCATGGGACTATTTCCATTTGCATACTCAACGAATGTTTGATAATGAGGGCACTTGCTGGGAGCATCTTTTGGTTTACCAGTGGTGGTGGGTTTGGGGGATTAAAGGGACCAGACTGCTACGATCATCGGTCCCAGTTTACCAGTTTTCGTTTATACTTTTCATTAGGCTAGGATGAATAATTCGAAGCTAATAGAACCTACATAATTAGAGTTTTGCGTGTTGAACAAATAAAGCACTGGATTGAAGGACTCTGCTTCGATTCCTGCTACGTCCTCAGTTATTTTCTAAGGTAAGGAGGTCTGGCAAGGGGCCCATTCAGTCGCTGTGAGGCCATATGAAAAGCCGCTTCAACAAAAAAGCAGAGGCATCAACTGGGTGCACCTACTGATAATAATGGCTAGAGGGATTCCAGCATGTTGGTAACATCTCCCACGACCTTAGAACGCTCCTCATACAGCCAGTGGCAAGGGGCCTATTCTGTAAGTGGTATTTACGTTCTTTTTTATTACCATAATGACTCATTTGTAAAGTAATCAGACGTCTGACGCTGTGTTAAAAAGGGAAGTTCGATTTGGAAAAGAATCCGGGGGGGGGGGGGGGGGGGGGGGAGGAAGCGATCGGGGGAGGGGGGGATTACTTGTTTTGTACTAAGTTAATGATTAAAACATTCCGGGCACTGCGGATATGTCAACATACGCTCTTTCACCGTTTACTGTTTCGTTGATGAGACTGTCACGGACCAGACTTGAGGTCGTGAAGGACTTGCCTCAGAACGTCCTCGACCGGGGCGAAACAACTATGCAGATGAAGGCGGCAGGAGCTCCGAGGACAAATATTTATCCGTGTCACCTGCTGTCGTTTCCCCTCGGCCACTTTCTCTGGCTGGGCACTGCCCGCAGTAAAACGGGACGTCCACCTGGGCTGCTGCTGCTGCTGCTGCTGTGCTCCTCCCAGATCTCGTTACTAAGCGCCCAGCACTGTTGCGTCACCCGTCCTTGGCAGGGCCATTAATATCGACAGCCGAGCGTCACCTCGTTACCGCGGCTCCGTCGCTAACTAGCCGTCCATCGATCAAAGCCCACGCGACTGCCAAACGCCGTCCGGGATCTCCTATCACGCAGCCTTGATAAACTATCTGTAAATTTAAAAATGGAACGTGTCTTCAGCATGAGACTTCAGTGGCAGCTATTTCAGCTCTGTCTCCCGCACACTGAGAACTTCCGTCATTCCAACCAATACTAATGTAACGGTGTCGCGCTTTACGACATTAAACTGTTGTAACGTTCCTTTTGTCCGTGCATCGCACTAAGTCACAGTCGCTGCCGCGATCCGAATCCACGCATTCTTCACGATATACGGCGCGCTAGTCAATTTACGCTACGCACTGTTGCAAGGATTAACCGAAAACGTTTACTGGCGGACTTGGATAAATATTCTGCACAGTTACACAGATAAAATCAGTCTAACCGCGACACACCGTTAAGATTCTCATAACTCCGAATCACTAATTACCAGAGGCGTTCAATAAACAATGCAATACTTTTTTTTCTCGGCCAATTTCTGTTGAAAAGATACGGAACTTCTTGTGGGGCATCGTGGAATATTCCCGTTCAGTTCCCATAGTTTCATGAAGTTCTGATGGTGGCAGCGCTAAACGTATCCTTCAAAATGTCGCCTGCAACGAAGGTGCGTTCCAAGCAGAGAGCTGTCACTGAGTTTCTTTTGAAGCAAAACCAGAGAATCGCTGATATTCAAAGGCGTTTGCAGAATGCCTATGGTGACCTGACACAGAACAGAAGTACGGTGAGTCGTTCAGCAAAGCGCCTGTCATCATCCCAACATGGTCGAGCAAAGCTGCCCGTCCGGCCGTACAAATTGAAACGTCCCCTTTCAACAATTATACATGGCTGTGCTTAAACTGACACACAATATTTTGTTAGCGCAACGCAATCTGACTTTCAAAATTCCGTACAAAAGAATGCCCCTGACTAACATTAAACTATACCTTTCACAAATCACTTACCTCACAAAAATCTTCGCTGCCCAAGCTACTGCAATACAGCGAGCGCCACTACTGCCAGCTAAATAAAAGATTCAAACTATGGAAGGCACTAACTACTGATAGGGATAGTTAGCAAATGAAAGATATTAATAGAGAACAAACAATGTATTTACCTTGATATTATCATATATAAATATAGCAGTTCATGACAAATTTCAAAACTCCGCCATCTCTCTCCCCACATCCACCACTGCTGGCGGCTCACCTCCAACTGCGCAACGCTACGCGCTGTTCACAGCCAGCTGCCTAACACTACAATGGCGAGTATTACAACAATGCAAAGCAGACACAGACTGCCCACAGCACAGCCAGTGATTTTCATACAGATGTGGCGTTACCAATAAAAAAACTTAAACAGCCTACTTACATAGAGAAAACATAAACAGCCTACTTACATAGAGAAAACATAAACAGCCTACTTACATAGCCCCCATGCTCCCCACAAAAAATTTTACAAAATATTTTTGGGCAGTGGCCAATAATGATTTGATAAAATTTTTCATAATTACAATAACAAACATATCAAATGCACACACTTATTGATACAATGTTGGTCAAAAGCTAAAATTTTCTCACAGTCCATAAAGACAGTCCTGATCATTCATCATGGTAAAATAGTAGTGTTTTTCTCAAAGTCTGAGCAGTAGAAGAAAATGCACACGGTAGTAGTGGATTTCCATCCAGTCTTGACTCTTGACATGCTGACAGGTAATGGGCCACAACAGAGCAAACCCACAGCAGAGTCATTCGACGGTTTGAAGAAGATTGGTAGGTAAGTCATCACAGAGCAGACCCACTGTAGTCCTGGTAGAGAGTATGGTATTGGTGGGCCACCAGAGGTGCAGACCCACTGCAGTCCTTGTAGAGATAATGGTATTGGTGGGCCATCAAAGATGCAGACCCACTGTAGTCCTTGTAGAGATAATGGTATTGGTGGGCCATCAAAGATGCAGACCCACTGTAGTCCTTGTAGAGATAGCCAGCAGCCATCTGTTGTGACTGTGCAGGTGCACAATCACCATTGAAGAGTCTTGCGGATAATATAGCAAGTCCATAACCACCACTTGTGCACTCACAAAGTTTTTGGAATTGTCCTTAGAACCAGCAATGCTGTTATCCAGTCCCTTGCAGAATTATTAACACACGTGCAAACACGAACAGTCCCTACTTCTCACATATTGTCCACATACTATGACCAACAGAAACGTGTGCAGTGAAATGTAACTAACAAGTTAATAATGTCATGAACTGGTGACAATTACAATTTTATAACATAAGAATACAATTACAAAGGTACAAAATACATCATTAAAAACATAATAATACAGATAACATTTGTAGTACAGGCTTTACAAAAGAATAGAAATAAACATATACATCAGTGTTACAAAAATAGTGACATAAGTACATACATAAAATAATGAGACTAGTTTTCGAAACATTAATTTCACACATGAACACTGAAACAGAACAGAATTGTAAACAACTTTACAAAGAAAATAACATATTATTAATGCAACTTATATTTGAGGATAACAGTATTCCTCCTCATAGTGAATATAGCTTAGTATTAGAAGAGAAAAAAATTCTATGAAACAGTACACAGAGACAGGAAGAAAACAAATACTCAAGGGTACACAAACACATAGTGGGATAACACCAATAGGAAAGGACAGGGTTCGTTTTCAGTGTAACATTTGGTACTGCAGTCCATCCCAAAACTTCATATATCTTTCCTCTTATTTCATCCTTTGTTTCCACCAAAAAAAATTCTAACTAAGCATGCTTTCTGTGTTTATATGTTCACACATTTCTTACCTCATTTTTATTTTCCATTATCTTACCTCATCATTTATTTCCAAGAAAATCCTATCTAAACCTGTTTTCTCAATGCATTTCTTCCAATTCATCGCAACTCATTCTCTTAGAGGCTACCCCCTCTTAAGCTAACTTAAATCTACTGAGCTCAGATGCTAAACTAAGGAACGAGGCAATGCAGCATCACATAACAAATCAACACAAACAGCAACGAGAAAAAAAATGGAAATTTGCAAAGCAAGCTACAGTAAATCTAAATTAACAAGTAATGCAACATTACAACTAATATGAGCCAATGCGCAGTAAACAAAAAATTAAATCTGGCTTAGCAGAGTAACACAAATTAAAATTCAGTAACACGATGCCTGGCAAACAGCAGTAACTTATACCTAAACATGACATAGCGCAAGCAGAAAAAATATTACACTAAACATAACAATGCAGATAAGGGAAATGTATAATCACATCTTAATGTCTAAGTAATTAAAGTGGTGCACCACAAGAAGTTATTCTACCAAAAAGTTACCAATTACTTGAAAAGAAAATTATGAATGCAGTTACTAGTTCCTTCTTATTGTTCTTTCCTTTCCAAGTGCTCCTTTTTTAAAGAATGTGGATCATAAAATAATTATTTAATAGATCTGTTGACAGAAAGTGTTCACATTAGCAAATGCATTTCATTTTATAAAAGCAATGCTGCAACACAGCTGGAAACCAGATATCAAATGAAATAAGCAATTACGCAAACCAAAGCATAAAAATTTCATTCAATAGTCATGTGGCATTTCGTAAGTCAGTAGCTCTCAACTCTCATAGAAAGACACTTGTCATTATCAGGTTTGCAGATGTACGAATATTTCCCATCAATTCATAAGCATTTCAGCAATTAGCACAAAGTGCGAGTAATCATATGTTTTCAAGTAACGAGGGTGTCGCATTAGCGATGAAAGGCACACCCTAATGGCTTGTTCTCCAGGTGTTCTCCTGTGCTCTGAAAGGCACGCGCTAATGGCTTTTTCTCCAGGCGTCTGACACAGCTGGGTGCCCACGACGCATTATGTGTAGGTGGTCCGTTAACTTTCTTACGGAAATATTTACGACAGCAGTTTCCGCTACAGAGACAGTCGCATATAAAAATATTTCGCAGGTCAAGAATTTGCGTTACAAATCTGTAGAAACAAAATCCCATGAATATAACAGTGTCCAAAAAATGTTCAGTGGCATTGTGATACATTCACACATGATTCACACATGTCATAACTCTTAAAGTACGATTCTTGGTTTCCAACATCCTTTTTCACAAGTCAAGAGTCCCTACCCACTATTCATTACTCCTTACCTTATTACACATATACGTATCCATCGACACTCGTCAATATTTCGTCATTATAAATATGAAGCATAATCAAATAACTCATATAGCCTCAGCCTATTAATCGTAAACATACCTCAGCAGCATAATACACATCGTCGTCGTAAAAATAACATCATAACACCTCAGTCAAATCTCAAAATCGTCGTAACTTCCTCCAATAATTTCAAAACGTAAAAAAAATTCTCTGCTCATTTCAATAGTGTCATCTACCTCAAACGTACTTTAAAATCATGCTCCCTTACCAAATATATCATTCAAATCTCTCATAGTATCACAATGGTTCCGAAAAAATATGAACAGTTTACAAAGTACAGACAAAATACAGTTTCATAAGTGTGAAGTTATCCAACTGTGTAATTGCGTAAACATGTGTCACTGATGCAGTAAAATAAATGTTTGTCTCTCTCAGTTAAATGATCAGATAGCTGTGTAAATTGTGTGTTAGAGAAATATGGTACCGATGTGTAAAGTTGTATAAGCAAATACCATATTAGCTAGGGTTCCTTGTGGTTGCCACACACATGGTACACAAAGTAAGCATGTACCCCCCTGAGGATAAATGTAATTATACCCTCAGGTGTTACAAATTACAGCAATGGAATGAAATGTATCACGGAAAACTTTCTTTGTAATTAAAAAATCTTTGAAAATAAGTGTTTTAAGTATAAGACTAATCACTCAAATGCGTGTCCTGTAGCGCTAAATGCGCGTCTTGCTGTAAGATAATTCTGTGGAACTGTCGTAGTTATCGTCCTCTGTAAGCAAAGTTCTGCTAAAGTCAATGTACTTACCTCATGATACACAAAAGTGAAATGCTTTGCGTATAGATGTCGTAGTTATTATGCTTATTGGCGTGATGAAGAAAGTACTGTACAGTAACGTAATGTTGTGCCACGAAAAAGGCTGTCTCATTGTTGCTATACCACAAAAGTTACTACTAAAACATGTTTTTCTTCCTAGAAGAATTCAGAAAACTGTGCAGATATAAAACAGATACACTGCAAAAGCAACATTGTGAATTGTCACTCATTAGTAGCGTCGTGATAACATCGTGTAGCTGTCACATAAACTAACCACTGTGTCCTCTGGTATCTCACAGAAAGTACTTTAAACCCAGAATGTATTTTCAAGTAAACCAAAAGTTGCATTAAAATCTCATTAGCAGTACCAGTATGTGTCCTAAGTACGTAAGCCTGATAGTCGTTACGTAATCGTGCAACTAACAAGCAAGAATGTACAATTAACAACACAGTGTCGTCTGTTCATTATAACAATGCATTCGTAATTTCTGTTTAAATAAGTTCTCTTGGTTCTTGACTGGATATTTAACTTCAAACATTGTTGTATGTTAACAGATTCTAAGTCTGACAATGCATATTAGAAATGTGAAGTGAAAAATTTTATGGCAAAGACTAAGTTAAAAAGCAGATTATCTTTCAATAAATGGTTTTACATGTGAAATGTGGTGTAAACCTTTACTCTTCCTAGTACGCAGAGTTTCAACTTCAACGCAATTATCATGTGGTATACGTCGGATTCTGTAAGGTCCATTGTAAACTAGAAAGAATTTGTGACTCAAGTGTTTCTTCTTATGTGACAATGAATGAGCTTTAATGAGAACTTTCTGACCAATATACAATTTCTTTGCATTTGCTTTACCGTGTAGTTTTCTCCTTTTGTCTGCTGCAGATTTTATATTTTTAAGAGCCAAATCAATTATGTCTTTGTGTCGAAGTTTACGTGTATTTGGGAAAGGTACAAGCTCTCTGATTCTGCTCGGTGGTTCTTCATTCTTTAGTACAAGAGTAGGTGGTAAAGCAGTGGAATCATGAGGCATTTCATTCAGCACATTTTGAAATAAGTGTAAATATCTGTCCCAATGCTGATGCTTTCTATGACAATAAAGTCTGCAAAGCTTATTGATTTCTTTCATAATCCGTTCAGACGGGTTACAATGTGGTGAGTACAATGAAATAAAAACAGGTTTGATTTTATGGTTGCGAAGCATGCGTGACCAAACAGCAGATCTGAATTGAGGTCCGTTATCTGAAATGACTTTGCTAACGTGTCCAACTTCACGTAAGAAATTTTTAACAAAGGCGTTGGATACAGATCGTCCAGTGGCTTTACGTAACGGAGTGAAAGAAACAAATTTTGAAGTAAGTTCAACAGCGACTAGAACGTACGAAAATCCATTAGACGTTCTGACAAGCGGTCCCAAGAGATCAACAGCAGCAAATTCTTTTAATTTAGAAGGAATGATAGGAAACAACGGAGCACGATGTGAGACAGTAGATGGTTTCGCCTTTTGACAAAGTTTACAAATAGACAAGACTCTTCGAATTCTTTTTTCCATATTGTTAAAATAACAAGTCGTTCGAAGAATATGATAACATTTTCGTGGACCAAAATGTGCGTAGCTGAAATGAATGTACCAAATGAGCTTATTAACAAAATCGTCAGGAATGCAAAGTACCCATAGCTTGTCATCAACAGTGCAGCGTTTGAACAGTATGTTGTTTCTAACCAGATAATAATGCCGAATCTGTGTGTGTGTCTTTTCATGCCATTTGCTCTTGATGTCTTTCCAAATCGGATCTTTATCTTGTTCATGAGCAATGTCCTTTAAAGATGTGGTGATGAAGTTTTCAAAGGCGACTTTCTGAATGTAAAGAATACTGAAATTTTTCTCGAGGTTGCCTTCTGTGGTACTTTTCTCAAGCCCAGCCGGTGCGCGTGACAGTGCGTCCGCAACAATGTTCTCCTTGCCGGGAATGTAGACTATTGTGAAGCGGAATTCTTGCAGAAACAATGCCCAACGCTTTAACCTGTCATGATTTAATTTTGAAGACATAAGAAATTGTAATGCACGATGATCACTGTATACTTTTACGTGCTTACCAGAAAGAAAGAAACGGAATTTGTTAAATGCCCAAACGATTGCTAAAGCTTCTAATTCAGTAACGGAATAATTTTTTTCAGATTTTGTTAGCACTCGGCTAGCAAAAGCAATGGTTTTCTGAACAGTAATGTCATTTTCTATGGCTTCTTGAAATAAATGAGCACCAAGACCGACTTTAGAAGAATCCATGCTAAGGCAGAAATCTTGTGACAGATCAGGATGAGCTAGTATTGGCGCGTGAAGTAACGCTTCTTTCAAAGAATTGAATTCCAACTGTGCTTGTTCGTCCCAGTTCCAAATAATATTTTTTCCAGTGAGAGAACAAAGTTTTGGTGTAACTAGAATTTGCATATTCAGAAAACGACGGTAAAAATTTACGAGACCTAGAAAACTGCGGACTTGTCTTTTTGTGGATGGAACTGGAATGGCTCTGATTGCTTCTAACTTTTCAGGATCCGGCTGAATGCCTTCAGAAGAAATAATATGTCCCAAAAACCTCACCTTTGACCTACCGAATTCAGACTTTTCCAAGTTAACTGTAATTCCAGATTCTGCAAAAATACGTAACAAACTGTTGAGGATGCGATTATGTAGTTCCCATGAAGCTTCTGCTATTAGAATATCGTCCACATATAAGGTGATGTGACGTTTTAAGAACTCAGGTAATATGGAATTTAGCCCGCGAATGAATGCTGCTGAAGAAATGTTCAAACCAAAGGGAAGTTTCCGAAACTGATAACAAACGCCGAAACAAAGGAAAGCTGTGTATTTTCTACATTCTGGATGAAGTTCGATCTGATAAAAGCTGGATCTGAGATCAATGGAAGACAACACTTTTACACCATTAAAATTTTGAAGAAGTTCTTCCAACGTTTGCGGCCTGTCTGTTTCAGGAATAATGATCGTATTGATTTGTCTCGAATCTAAGACAAGCCTGATCGATCCATTTTTCTTCTCAACAACATGTAATGGATTGTTGTATGAGCTTACTGCAGGCTCAATAATGCCCTCGTCGAGCATAGATTGTATTTCTGTTCTAACACGGTCCCTATAATGTGCTGGAATTACATATGGTCTAACACAAAATTTAGTATGCTCACGAACACGAAATTGGTATTGAAATCCCTTGATTGTTCCTGTTTTGTGAGTAAAAACTGTGGAATGTGCTTGTAAAATCTCAAAAAGGTCCTGCCTATCAGTGTCATTACAATTCTCAATTGTTTGAATTTTATTCTGAATTAACTTATTAGTGTCAAATGCGCCGTCGATATCATCCCTGTCAGTACTTGCAGAATGATTGTTAGCGTCAAGTTCCGTCGAAAATTCCGAACTGTTGTCTAACAGGAGGTAAAGCCGATTAATTTCTTCGTCATGGTTTGAGAGCCAATCTTCAAATTTCAAAGCTATTGACTTACCTTCTTTTTCTAAACTTATTTCAGCATCGTGAAAGCTTAAGATTGCTTTGTATTCATTCAAAAAGTCTACTCCCAGTATAATTTCCGTCGACAATAATGGAACAATAAGAAAGTTCATAGAGAAGCTGTGGCTTTGACAAAAGAATTCTAGGTTGGTTTGTTGGCGTACATCTACACTTTTTCCAAAGATTGCACCTTGTAATTTAATCTTACGTAACGGAAGTGTGGGACAATCGTTCGATTTGTTGCATTTGCTAAAGGCTGTTTCACTAATTACTGAAATGGGACTGCCAGAGTCAAGTACTGCCGTAAATTTTACATCATTTACTGTAATGTGAATCACAGGATATGCAATGTTGTTATGTTTTATGTCGTGTTCCTGGAGTAAGATGTCCCTAATGTCTTCCATTTTTACGTAATTACTAGCTACGGCAGCTGCGTCGTCAGTTTCATAAGTATGTTTTGTGGCTGCCAGCGGTGTGAGTCATTGCCTATTGTCTCTTTGTTGGCGCGCGTCGTTATTGGGGTTTGGAGACCTAACTTCTACAAATTCACCGTGACGAGAGGGCCCTGCTCTGTTTGAATCCCGCCAGTTCTGATGCAATTCAGGTCTGTCGTTACGATCACATCGTCTGTCGTCATGTTGGTAGTTCCTGTAGTTTCTTTCTTGTCGGTTAAGTGGTGGAGAATTTCTCCCTGAATCGTAACTGCGCGCTGGACCGTTGCGTCTCAAGTTATTCTGTCTCCCGTAATAATAATTGTTTTGGTTCCCATATTGTCTGTTTCTCTGATTGTCTCTGTGATAGTCATTACCGCGGAGAGGTGATCTTTCCCTGTAATTATTACTACTCTGCCAACGGTTGTCATACGGGTGGTGTCTGTTTTGGTCACGATTTGTGTTGTGAGAATAGCCTTGTCGCGTCCAGTTATTATTTCTTTCATCGCGGAATTGCGACGGATGTGATCTGTAATTGTTGTGCTCCTGCGTTCCGCGATTGTCAGTGTCAATTTCCAGTTCTTGTAACAGTCCCTGAAATGCTTCAATGTCGTCTTTGCAACGTCCTGCCAAAATAATATGTCGTAAATGTTCAGGCAGTTTGATTAAGCAAATGCGGATGAGTTCTGAGGGGCTGTATGGGTTTGAAAGATACTGATTCTTATGCAACATGTCTTCAAAATATTTCACAAGACTGGAAAATTCAGATTGTTCGAAACGTTTCATCATTATGATGCTATGTTTTACACGATCTTGTGTGGCTTGAGACCAATATGCTGAGAGGAAGGCATGGTAAAACTCTCCTTCACTGTGGCAATCGTGAATTACCGATCGCATTCTTACAGCTGGTTCATTCTCCAAGTAGCCACACATAAATTCTAATCTGTGCTCTAATGACCAGTTGGGAGGAAAACAATGAGAGAATTGATGGAGCCATGCTTGTGGATGAATGTCGTTGCCAGAATTCTTAAATGTTTTGAATTTACGTGTAGTCATGAACAGCTTATAGTCAAAATCATCGTGTCGGCGAGTAGCATCTCGGTCATAGTTACGTCGTGTCGGCGGTTCCATCTCAAAATTCGGTGTACCTTGCCAATTTCTTTCATAATTACCGAAATGCCCTGTGTTATTATTTTGTGGCTTTTGCGTATTTCTAAGTTCCTCTTCCCGTGTTGGAGCGCGAGTGTCTTCTGAAATACGTAATTCTTGTATTACCTGTGTCAGCTGATCTTGTACTTCCCGGATTTCTCTTTGGTGTTGCGTATCAATTTGATTCAGATTTTGTTTCAGTTTCCTAATTTGTTCGCTCTGTTCTGTGTCATTAAAGACTACCGGTTTTGCGTCATTCAGATTATCATCTACCTTCGTAGATAAATTATTTAGCTGATCCGAAAGTTCAACTACTTTCTCTGATAATGAACACATTTCCTCAGTGTGTTTTTCTGAACCAAGCTTCAGAGTGTCCATTTGTGTTGAAATCGAATCTACTGTGTCCTTTAAGTTTTCCTGAGTTTTTGCAAGTTGCGTAACCGAATCGGTAGATGCAACTGAGTCAAATTTAGCTTGCAAGGTCTCATGATTTTCATGAACAATAGTTTGCAGTTCTTTTATGGCTGCTTCGTGATTCCGTAATGCATTTTCATGCCGCGAAAAAATAGGTTGAAAATGCTCACAAATTTGAGTTTTTACGTCATTACAGACTTTTTGACATTTCGATTCAATGTTATGTAACTCAGTAGTTATATCTTCACGTGTTTGTTCAAGAGTTTGTTCCAATGAGTCTAACTTTTTAAGATTTTGTTCCACTGTGTCTAACTTTTGCTGTGTTTGTCTCTGATTTTGTTCCATTGTGTCTAACTTTTGAAGCTTTTGCTGTGTTTGTCCCATTTGTTGTATTAATTGTAATAACAATGCATTGGTGTCTGAAACATGTTCCTCAGTGCTTTTCCGCAGTGAATGTACACCGGAAACATTCACATTTTGACAAGCGGAAAATGTGTCTTGACTCATTTGACAAAACGGTGAGGACGCAAAACCTGAATCTACAGTGTTTGCAAAATTGTGTCCTATCATTTCGGATTCCTGAGGCGAGCTGTTGCCGACCGATCGATCGATAATGCTTCCCTGTTCACTACCTGTTTCACTGCCTACGCCATTGTTTGACGCCCGCTCCATTTCCCTATGCACAGTTACCAAATTACTACTTTGAATATTAGTTAATTCATTACATGGTGGGGCCAACACACTGCTTTCGTCTTCACTGTCATTTCTCAGTTTACTTTGGAGCCGAGTGTTACGTTTTTCACACGCCATTATTGTCACAATATTTCACACGATAACACAGAAAAGCACAATTTGAAGAGCAAAGATAGGGGAATACATTAACATAGCACTGAAAATAATATCTAGCTAATTACCAGCGCAGCTGCGAAATACTTGGTGCAAATCTACATGCATGCCACAACTGTTTTACAGTACAACAATGAAAGACTGCAACTACAAAGGAGATTCTCTCTACAATTACGCGCTAGCAATAAACAAAAGCTACACTAAATACACAAACTACAAGAAAAAATCAGAAGATTCCAGTGAGGTATCCTAGGCTAAGGGTCGACATATGAAACGTCCCCTTTCAACAATTATACATGGCTGTGCTTAAACTGACACACAATATTTTGTTAGCGCAACGCAATCTGACTTTCAAAATTCCGTACAAAAGAATGCCCCTGACTAACATTAAACTATACCTTTCACAAATCACTTACCTCACAAAAATCTTCGCTGCCCAAGCTACTGCAATACAGCGAGCGCCACTACTGCCAGCTAAATAAAAGATTCAAACTATGGAAGGCACTAACTACTGATAGGGATAGTTAGCAAATGAAAGATATTAATAGAGAACAAACAATGTATTTACCTTGATATTATCATATATAAATATAGCAGTTCATGACAAATTTCAAAACTCCGCCATCTCTCTCCCCACATCCACCACTGCTGGCGGCTCACCTCCAACTGCGCAACGCTACGCGCTGTTCACAGCCAGCTGCCTAACACTACAATGGCGAGTATTACAACAATGCAAAGCAGACACAGACTGCCCACAGCACAGCCAGTGATTTTCATACAGATGTGGCGTTACCAATAAAAAAACTTAAACAGCCTACTTACATAGAGAAAACATAAACAGCCTACTTACATAGAGAAAACATAAACAGCCTACTTACAAAATCTGCGACTCCCGCAATATTATAACGTGCAGACACTCTCATTCGAAGTAATCGATGGATCACAATCAAACACTTCTTCTCCGTGACAATAGAAGGCCTCACTCAAGTCTGCGCACCCGAGAGCAGCTCACAAAATGTCTTGTGGACTGTCTTCCCTCATCCACCCTACAGGCCAGATCTCGCACGTTCCGATTTCCGTCTGTTGGGCCCCATGAAGGATGCATTCCGCGGGAAGCACTACGTTGATGATAAGGACATTATTGATGCAGCAAGGACTCCGACGTCGACCAGTAGAGTGGTACCATGCGGTTATACAAGTCCTCCCAGTAAGGCGGGATAAGGTCTTCGAATAGAACGGAGATTATGTCGAAAAAAATGGTTCAAATGGCTCTGAGCACTATGGGACTCAACTGCTGAGGTCATTAGTCCCCTAGAACTTAGAACTAGTTAAACCTAACTAAGCTAAGGACATCACAAACATCCATGCCCGAGGCAGGATTCGAACCTGCGACCGTAGCGGTCTTGCGGTTCCAGACTGCAGCGTCTTTAACAGCACGGCCACTTCGGCCGGCGATTATGTCGAAAAATAGGATTTCGCAGCCGAAAGAGTGAGAAATAAGATGGTGTATTGGAATCTTGAATGAAACCGACATGCTTTCAGAAAAAGTGTTGCATTACTTATTGAACGACACTCGTAAAAGCCCTACAGTGATCCAACTACTTTCAAAAAGAGTGTACGAGATCCGACCACTGGACTGGGACATGCTCACCGCGGAGCAGTTCGATACACCGACTCCATTTTGTTACGACCAACACCCACAGATAATTATCACAACAAAAGCTAGCAATACAGTTCCAGGTGAATAGTGAAAACGTCACACAACAGGCGCAAAAACAAATTTGCACGGTAACAAATGAAATTTATTGGCATGACTTAACCCGAGCCATGTTCGTCGCTTCTATCCCGCACCACTTCCAGCCGGCTATCGCCTGCTCTGAGGCCTCTTTTTACGGAACAGTCACTAATCCCCACCACTCACCTAGAAAATTAGGGAAGTTTCTAAGCGGAAGAGACGAGCGAGGTGGCACACTGGACTCGCATTCGGCAGGACGACGGTTCCAACACGCGTCCAGCCATCCAGATTTAGGTTTTCCATGTTTTCCGTAAATCGCCCCAGGCAAATGCCGGGATGTTTCCTTGGAAAGGGCACGGCCGATTTCCTTCTCCATCCTAGACAAAATCCGAGCTTATCCTCCGTCTCTGCCGGCCGGTGTGGCCGAGCGGTTCTAGACACTTCAGTCGCTACGGTCGCAGGTTCGAATCCTGCCTCGGGCATGGATGTGTGTGATGTCCTTAGGTTAGTTCTAGGGGACTGATGACCTCAGAAGTTGAGTCCCATAGTGCTCAGAGCCATTCGAACCTCCGTCTCTAGTGAACTCGATGTCGATGGGACGTTAAACCCCATCTTCATTCCTTCTAAGCAGAATACGACACTCGCACACGAGTCTCAGTTCCGACTTGCATGATTTCCATACTTCAAAAGTAACGTTGTTGATCACGAAGGATCACTAACTCCCGACTTCCGAAATGATAGCCACTTTAAAACACGAACTCCGTCTACATCTACATCTACATCTACATTGATACTCCGCAAGCCACCCAACGGTGTGTGGCGGAGGGCACTTTACGTGCCACTGTCATTACCTCCCTTTCCTGTTCCAGTCGTGTATGGTTCGCGGGAAGAACGACTGTCTGAAAGCCTCCGTGCGCGCTCTAATCTCTCTAATTTTACATTCGTGATCTCCTCGGGAAGTATAAGTAGGGGGAAGCAATATATTCGATACCTCATCCAGAAACGCACCCTCTCGAAACCTGGCGAGCAAGCTACACCGCGATGCAGAGCGCCTCTCTTGCAGAGTCTGCCACTTGAGTTTATTAAACATCTCCGTAACGCTATCACGGTTACCAAATAACCCAGTGACGAAACGTGCCGCTCTTCTTTGGATCTTCTCTATCTCCTCCGTCAACCCGACCTGGTACGGATCCCACACTGATGAGCAATACTCAAGTATAGGTCGAACGAGTGTTTTGTAAGCCACCTCCTTTGTTGATGGACTACATTTTCTAAGCACTCTCCCAATGAATCTCAACCTGGTACCCGCCTTACCAACAATTAGTTTTATATGATCATTCCACTTCAAATCGTTCCGTACGCATACTCCCAGATATTTTACAGAAGTAACTGCTACCAGTGTTTGTTCCGCTATCATATAATCATACAATAAAGGATCCTTCTTTCTATGTATTCGCAATACATTACATTTGTCTATGTTAAGGGTCAGTTGCCACTCCCTGCACCAAGTGCCTATCCGCTGCAGATCTTCCTGTATTTCGCTACAATTTTCTAATGCAGCAACTTCTCTGTATACTACAGCATCATCCGCGAAAAGCCGCATGGAACTTCCGACACTATCTACTAAGTCATTTATATATATTGTGAAAAGCAATGGTCCCATAACACTCCCCTGTGGCACGCCAGAGGTTACTTTAACGTCTGTAGACGTCTCTCCATTGATAACAACATGCTGTGTTCTGTTTGCCAAAAACTCCTCAATCCAGCCACACAGCTGGTCTGATATTCCGTAGGCTCTTACTTTGCTTATCAGGCGACAGTGCGGAACTGTATCGAACGCCTTCCGGAAGTCAAGAAAAATAGCATCTACCTGGGAGCCTGTATCTAATATTTTCTGGGTCTCATGAACAAATAAGGCGAGTTGGGTCTCACACGATCGCTGTTTCCGGAATCCATGTTGATTCCTACATAGTAGATTCTGGGTTTCCAGAAATGACATGATACGCGAGCAAAAAACATGTTCTAAAATTCTACAAGAGATCGACGTAAGAGATATAGGTCTATAGTTTTGCGCATCTGCTCGACGACCCTTCTTGAAGACTGGGACTATCTGTGCTCTTTTCCAATCATTTGGAACCCTCCGTTCCTCTAGAGACTTGCGGTACACGGCTGTTAGAAGGGGGGCAAGTTCTTTCGCGTACTCTGTGTAGAATCGAATTGGTATCCCGTCAGGTCCAGTGGACTTTCCTCTATTGAGTGATTCCAGTTGCTTTTCTATTCCTTGGACACTTATTTCGATGTCAGCCATTTTTTCGTTTGTGCGAGGATTTAGAGAAGGAACTGCAGTGCGGTCTTCCTCTGTGAAACAGCTTTGGAAAAAGGTGTTTAGTATTTCAGCTTTACGCGTGTCATCCTCTGTTTCAATGCCATCATCATCCCAGAGTGTCTGGATATGCTGTTTCGAGCCACTTACTGATTTAACGTAAGACCAGAACTTCCTAGGATTTTCTGTCAAGTCGGTACATAGAATTTTACTTTCGAATTCAATGAACGCTTCACGCATAGCCCTCCTTACGCTAACTTTGACATCGTTTAGCTTCTGTTTGTCTGAGAGGTTTTAGCTGCGTTTAAACTTGGAGTGGAGCTCTCTTTGCTTTCGCAGTAGTTTCCTAACTTTGTTGTTGTACCACGGTGGGTTTTTCCCGTCCCTCACAGTTTTACTCGGCACGTACCTGTCTAAAACGCATTTTACGATTGCCTTGAACTTTTTCCATAAACACTCAACATTGTCAGTGTCGGAACAGAAATTTTCGTTTTGATCTGTTAGGTAGTCTGAAATCTGCCTTCTATTACTCTTGCTAAACAGATAAACCTACCTCCATTTTTTTATATTCCTATTAACTTCCATATTCAGGGATGCTGCAACGGCCTTATGATCACTGATTCCCTGTTCTGTACATACAGAGTCGACGACTTTCCACCTCAACCCAGCAAGAGGGCTCCGGCCACTTCTCGATTTCGCGAGCACCCAAACCGCTCCATGGAATTACTTAACATATACTCCTTCCAGCCGGTCATAATAAGGGGAAGAATGTGGCCACTCTCACTGGAACTATCTCCGCAACGGATGTCGTTAATGCCAGCATTTAGAGGGAAGTCAGTCTTCCTTTAAGACCGTTATGCGGGCTCCGATCACAACCCCTTTAGGAGGATTAGGGGGTGTCCGCACAATCTTTTTTTAAGTCGAACAAGAACTCCCTTTTCCGTGCAGGCGAAATCTAGCCGTCGCGACAGCAATAGCGAATATGGCTAGCACACATGGGCGGCCAGAAAACGATGTTTAACAATCTTACAAGCGAACACTGCTTCGTGCTATTATGCTGATAATTTTAGCACGGCGAAAGAACAACCCAGAAAGCTGACAGTGCTTTTTCTAGCTTCCAACTGCGAAGCGCTTACAGCTACTGACGAAAACAGTCATCATCTGCCGAGAGGTGACAACAGTGAAGCGTTGCCATCAATACACACAAAATCACGTAACGTGACTGGTTGAGACAGACACGCGAAGCTGGTACGCCAAATCTACTTTGTCAGAGCCCTTCTTTCCGCATAAGGTGTTAGTTAACTAAAATAATGACTTTTTAAAAATCTGGGCATATAATTCTCTACGTCCACAAAGAGCTACCGTACCATACCATCCACAACTACGTCAATACTTCGGCAAGCCACATTTTCCTGTGTGGCAGAGGATACTGCATGTACCACTGTCATTTCCCCTCTTTCCTATTCCAGTTGCTAACTGTGCGTGGGGAGAATGATATTTGGCAAGCCTCCGTGTGAGCTCTATATCTCTCTTATCTTAAGTTCACAGTCTTTTTACAGGATATCTGGAGGAGGAAGAAACAGATCGGTTGACTTCATCTAAGAACACACACACTCGGAATTTTAAAGATAAAACTCACTGTGATGTTCAACGTCTCCCTTGTAATGTCTGCTACTGGAGTTTGGCGCGCATCTCCGTCACAATTTTTCGCTAACTAAACGGCATTTTGCATAGTTTTAGATGGGAGAAACCATTTGTCAAATGGTTTAAATGCACCGCTATCCTAACACTGACTGTGAAAAAGTTGACGAAACTGCACATTTTCAAATCAGAGCACAATTTAACAAAAAACCTGCAAATGGTTATATATATATATATATATATATATACATATATTCAAATAACCATTTGCAGGTGACGGATATATATATATATATATATATATATATATATATATATATATATATATGTGTGTGTGTGTGTGTGTGTGTGTGTGTGTGTGTTGGTAACGAAGTTAAACGATTTGTCTTTATGCACTAGTATGGAAGTATAAGTAAAGGAAACAAAACAAAAATTCGGAGTAGGTATTAAAATTCATGGAGAAGAAGTAAAAACTTTGAGGTTCGCCGATGACATTGTAATTCTGTCAGAGACAGCAAAGGACTTGGAAGAGCAGTTGAACGGAATGGACCGTGTCTTGAAAGGAGGATATAAGATGAACATCAACAAAAGCAAAACGAGGATAATGGAATGCAGTCAAATTAAATCGGGTGATGCTGAGGGAATTAGATTAGGAAATGAGACACTTAAAGTAGTAAAGGAGTTTTGCTATTTAGGGAGTAAAATAACTGATGATGGTTGAAGTAGAGAGGATATAAAATGTAGACTGGCAATGGCAAGGAAATCGTTTCTGAAGAAGAGAAATTTGTTAACATCGAGTATAGATTTAAGTGTCAGGAAGTCGTATCTGAAAGTATTTGTATGAAGTGTAGCCATGTATGGAAGTGAAACATGGACGATAGCTAGTTTGGACAAGAAGAGAATAGAAGCTTTCGAAATGTGGTGCTACAGAAGAATGCTGAAGATAAGGTGGGTAGATCACGTAACTAATGAGGAGGTATTGAATAGGATTGGGGAGAAGAGAAGTTTGTGGCACAACTTGACTAGAAGAAGGGATCGGTTGGTAGGACATGTTCTGAGACATCGAGGGATCACCAGTTTAGTATTGGAGGGCAACGTGGAGGGTAAAAATCGTAGAGGGAGACCAAGAGATGAATACACTAAGCAGATTCAGAAGGATGTAGGTTGCAGTAGGTACTGGGAGATGAAGAAGCTTGCACAGGATAGAGTAGCATGGAGAGCTGCATCAAACCAGTCTCAGGACTGAAGACGACAACAACAACAACAACAACAACAACAACAATGGAAGTACAGATAAGACACCGCGGTTATCTTTAATAGCTCTCGAAGCGCAGTCTCTGGGTTCGATTGTCGGTAACAAGCTCGTGCTTTTCTGGGTTAGAGAGGTCTGAAACGGTGTCCACACAGACTAGTGAGGCTAAATGTGAGCTTCTTAAGTAAAGCAAGCTTTGCTTGAGTGAAACAAACAGCTATGGTGAAACCTCAGGGGTGGCCTGCCAGTTTCTCGGCAACCCATGACCAAATGTTCTCAATGGCTGAGAGTTGAAGGAGAACGTGCTGGCCATACAACAGTCGGACATCCTCCGCATCGAGGTAAGTCAGGACAGCACGCGCAACATGCAGCCTCGCACTATTTTGTTGTTAAGATAACGTCTCAGACAGGGCAGAGCCAGCGACCTTAGTATGTGAGAACTGTAACGGCTGCTGCCTAAATTATTGGCCACGGGAACAGGAGGTGATGGTGGTGTGTGCCCAATGGCACTCCGTTCCATGAAAGTAGGTGCTGGGTCCGTATAACTATGGCGTGTGCGATGTGGCAACGTTCGTTCTCCTCTGACTATCCACACACGGAAGCGTTGTCATGGTGCTGTATGCAGCAGAACTGGGAAAAATTTTTGGTAAGTTCCTATGGAGCCAAACTGCTGAGGTCATCGGTCCCTTGGCTTACACAGTACTTGACCTAACTTACGCTAAGGACAACACACACACCTATGGCCGAGGGAGGATTCGAACCTCTGACGGGGGTAGCCGCGGGGACTCTCTCGAAAATACGACGTTGCCACTCTTGTGTGCAGAGCAGCTGCTTGCACCATCGTTGGTATGCTCAGAGGGGCATAGTAAGCGCTGCACAATACGTCACACTGGAACACCTCGCGCCCTTACTTTCATGCTGGAGGCTGCGTTTCTTCGTGAATGTTGTCGTTTTTGTTTTGTTACTCCTGTGTACTGAGTGATTTTCAACTGGAAGTTTTTTTAGTGTGTGCAAGCAACGTCGGGTTGCGCTGTCGGCTGCAAGTTTCAAAATAGCAACACAAAAGGCACGTTACATGTAAACTGAAGGCTAAGCGTGGGGGGTGGGGGATGGGGTGGGGGGGGGGGGGAAGAGTGGGGGGTGCGCAGAAAGGAAAGGAAAGCAAAGCAAAGCAAAGGGATTGGTGATGTCAGCTGCATCGGGATATTACAGGGAATCAGCGGCGACGAGTGAAAATGTGTACCGGACTGGGATTCAAACCCGGGATCTTCTGCTCACAAGGTTGGTGCGTTATCCATTGTCGGACGAAGAAGATGGATGCACACCCCATCGGGCATGTCCGAAATAACAAGCACCTCGCATACATGTAACAAAAGGCATAGACTTTGTGTTTTATGCTTTCGCTCGCGATACAAGTCTGCAAAAGGTTTAGCTGTCTAATTGTTGCAAAAAACGCAAGGATACAGGATATATCAAGCGGATGACTGCGCATGATTTCTCGCGGGGGTTTGTTTATACCCTCGGAAACGTGGATTTTAAAAATCTAGCTAAACCTTATTTTTCTACGAGCCTTGGGCATAGCTCTCTCTGTTGCCACGTGATGGAAGCCGCAATACAGGCCGCTGTCTCCAGGTGCTCCAGACATCGGCACACTGAATTGTTTCTTCCCTCGTTGCAAACAAAAATATTTGCTAACTCAAGATACGTAATGTGGTCTTACGACCCTGCACTGCCAAATGACAGTATGCCTTTTCTATCGGGCGCTAGCCGTTCTGGCTCATTGAGATCCTACATGGCGTTGAATACGGGCTTCTGAACCCACCTATTCCACCACTCGCACGACTGTCGTGGGATACCGACCAAAGTGAACAGAAATATAGCGCAACGATAACCAGCACGTTCCATACGGCACGATCATCCTCCTCCTGCACAATTCCGATTCCTACTGGTAACCTTCTTCTTCTTCTTCTTCTTCAAAGAGGCATAGCACGAGCTTCTCATGAACAACCAACATTCAAATGCGATATCCGGATGATAAACTCGCTCCGTAATTTTTCCTCCACTAAAGAATGTAGCTGCGGTTACTCCAACACGAATGCCGGCCGCGGTGGCCGAGCGGTTCTAGGCGCTTCAGTCCGGTACCGCGCGACTGCTACGGTCGCAGGTTCGAATCCTGCCTCCAGCATGGATGTGTGTGATGTCCTTAGGTTAGTTACGTTCAAGTAGTTCTAGGTTCTAGGGGACTGATGACCTCAGATGTTAAGTCCCATAGTGCTCAGAGCCATTTGAACCATTTACTCAAACCCTGTGCAGTTTGGCTGAAGTGCTACTAATTTGCTTATCCAAGCGTGGAGTATACTTCATGCCAGTTTGACGTCTGTTTCACGCTGCCTTCGTGGTATTGAAACTTTAATTGCCACCAGTGTATTTCGCTCACATTTGGTGCGGTACGGCTATTAAATGATGGCAACATAGCCGTCCGCTACTCCTAGTGTCACGCTGGCGACCTCTTGCGCTGTGCATAGCGATATTTCCTCATCTGCTTTTATTCCAGTAATTCCTCACGGAGCAGAACTACCAAGCAGTTCATGAAGCTACATATGTGTAAGCCGGTCCGGTGTCGCTGCCTGTTTCACAGTGTAGGTAATAAGGAGCGCCAATTGCACGGCGTGACCGGCGCAGGCCGTTCCCACAGCGCACGCTACCGGGCTTGGCTAATGAGGACGGAACAGACGCCCTGCCTGGGGAGAGCAGCGTGTGAAACACAAGCAGGGGTTGGGTGGGGGCGGGCGGCTGTTTACTGTCTGCCCGGCGACGGAACGGGACAGAACAGGCGCTTCTTGTGCCGACGCTGTAGCCCTCCTCTGCTGGAACTTTCCGCCGCGGCGCCTTTACAGAAAACTGGAATCTCTGTCACAAACAACAGAGGCAAGCGCCTTAACCAGTGGTTAGTGATAGCGACGGGCAGCTTTCCTTTTGCTGCTCTTGCGGTTTCATATGACGTCAACACTGTACTAATAAACAGCTTAAATAGCTGAAATCGCCATCCGGTCCCAATTGCTGGTTGCCTATGCAACGGTTTCCAAGGCCAACAAAAATCTGATTTTATCACAGTATTTAAAAATTAAAAAGTTGTCGTAAACTACTCATTGAGAGGTATAATATCGTGATAAAGGTTTAACACAATATGGCGTGTTAATCCTCGCAGTGTCAAGATGGAGGGAGAGGGTATCATGTGCCCACCTTTTGAAAATATTATAATCTCGTCAGATGCTTTATGTTTAAAAATTTTTAAAGATATATTTATTTTTCAAATTAAGTCAGAACTTTTACCGTTACCATAAAGCTTTTAAGTTTTTCAGCTAAACTTAACCGATGGCAACGGCCTTGCCGCAGTGGATACACCGGTTCCCGTGAGATCACCGAAGTTAATCGCTGTTGGGCGTGGCCGGCACTTGGATGGGTGACCACCAGCCGCCATGCGCTGTTGCCATTTTTCGGGGTGCACTCAGCCTCGTGATGCCAATCGAGGAGCTAGTAATGGATTCGGTCAAGAATACCATCATGACGACCGGGAGAGCGGTGTGCTGACCACACGCCCCTCCTATCCGCATCCTCCTCGGAGGATGACACGGCGGTCGGATGGTCCCGGTAGGCCACTCGTGGCCTGAAGACGGCGTGCTTAAACTTAACCGATAAATTTAAGTGTCGTCATCAATGTGACTTTTCAGTAAACGTCATATTCAAGATTTCCATGTGCAAGACCCTACTTACAAATCAATAATTCTTTCAAAAGTTCGTTGCCGGCGAAAGTCAGCATCCATTAACGAAATCTTACATTTTAAAAAATTGTTTGTGGTGATCAAAAACTACCCCGACACTCCCCCCCCCCCCCCCCCCCTCCCACCACCACCCTTCTCCTTGGTGATACTGGTTCAAAGTGGTTTAAATGGCTCTGAGCACTATGGGATTTAACATGTGTGGTCATAAGTCCCATAGAACTTAGAACTACTTAAACCTAACTAACCTAAGGACATCACACACATCTATACCCGAGACAGGATTCGAACCTGCGACCGTAGCGGTCACGCGGTTCCAGACTGAAGCGCCTAGAACCGCACGGCCACACCGGCCGGCAGTGATACTGGCATTGAAAACATGTCGGCAGGTATTGAAAATGTGTCGGTACTGCGAAGATTAAAGTAAGAAACTGAGTATTGTCTTAAGGTAGCGTAACTCACAGCTCACTAGTTACGCAAACAATGTTCACACATTATTTGAGAAAGAGGGGACTTAGCGTCTTCCAATAAAGTTTACACACAATTTCAAGCCGTTTCCAAACTTTTCTCTCGCTGACACCTTCCACAAAACAATAAAATGAAAAAAAAATATCGCTTACTACAAGTCACTGTTCCTGCAGCAGAACTTCAACAGTCTCGACGTTTCAATTCATTATTTCTTTTACTAACCATCCGTAATACATTTTTCGGATAGTATCCGCATACACCACTGACTGTACCTGCAGAATTATAGCATTGTTCGACACACAGTTCAGAAGATATGACGTCGATGAGAGATAAACAAGATGTTGTTATACATGCAGTTCGAGTCTTTGGGGTGGGGGATCATTAGTCTAAAATATATAACTCTCACTAGATTATTACATACTTTCGTAGCCTTTTCATCCCTTACACCTGTGTGTTACTAAGAAACTATGTGCTACTAAACTACTGAGTTCAACTGAGGCGCCTGATAAAGATAACATAGGTAGAACCAAGAAACAACATATAAGTTGTCGTAGTCTCGCCTTTTCCCATCATATTAGTTACGTAACAATCCCGTTCTCGTTATAGGCTTATTGTTATGAACGAAAAAACTTTTAGGAGCGCAACGTTCATGAAGTTAAATTACTGTTTCGTTTTATCTAAGGTGATTATTTTTTTTTTTTTTTTTGTAAGATCTAGTCAGCACACCACGCCTCGCCCTGGAGTTTACCTCGCTGACAGTGTACATTAGGATGTCTGATTTTCGGTGGTGTTTCACAGACATCCACACAGACATCACAACGCAAAAATAGGACGACCGAAAAAAAAAAAAATAGAAAAGCGAGAGTGGGCAACAGAATAAACACCAAAGACACATTAAAATAAGAGAGAAAACAATGTAACTCATTCACTATATACAACCGACAAACAAATATTACAGACCACCGAAGATGTTTCGTAAATAAAATATTACAGACCACCGAAGATGTTTCGTAAATAAAAGGAAGAGAATGTGTATGACAGAAAACAAAGACTTATTTAGTTGCACAGAAGGACCACATCTCGCTGTCGTCGTCGTTTTACGCTTTTAATAACGTCATGTTTACGTGAATGGCGCACTGATATGTTTTTGAACAGGTCTCGAGGAGAGAACTGGATTACAGAATAAAGAAATATAGGGTCCTATTTAAGGAAGACGTGTTGCCGTTCGTATCTTCATAAATCACGACTTTAACCAGCACGATTCCCTTTCCTGTTATGTCCCTGTCATAGCTAAACAACGTTTAATTCTGCTTTCACATTCGTTGGCTACGCCAATTCAGAACCAAACTTTCGCTTTTCAACCTACTCCTCGGGCTGCGCAACAGGTCAGTCTGTCACCTCAACCAAGATTTATGGGAAGGGGGAGGGCGTGTCTTTTCAATAGCACACTTTAACCCAGTCTTCGATACACTCAGCTTTGTCTTTATGCATAATTTTTGCTTTAAATGTACTCACTGCCATAAAGCCGAACACGCAGTCTTCCGGTAGCTTGTTTCCTCAACATTGTAACTGATGCACCTTACACAATAATAAGTTCTCTCCAACAATAGAAGAAGGCGTACACAATAATACTCAGCTGCATGTTGTTCTAACTGAAGTGAATGACAACACAAAACACTTGTCTATATTTAATCTGCAGATTTCCAGATTTTTCACTACGAAATAATAAAACCATGAATTTGCTTTTTGTTCAAAACTCTTAAATAATAAAACAGGTTTACATAACGTGCTTAAATTTTCATAGTCCGGTACACGATTACGAGTGCCAATGGCGGAGAAGGAAATTATGAGCTAATTATTGATAAGAAATACAAGCTTGGACTGTACAGTGTGGGGAATAAGTATACTTATTATGTGTGATAGCGCAACGTCCTTTCCCTCGTTATTTCATTTCTTCTAAGGACTCTCCGAAACATTAAACGATTACAAAGTTACTATCAAGTTCGAACTCAGATATTTCACACATCCTGTCTTAAAGTCGGAACTATAAAACTACAGTGATACAGTTACTGCAATTTAGTTTACGTGTTTTAAGCCAAAGAAATAAGGGCGACGAATATCACGAAACCAGTTTCTAATGTACCATCTTTGGACGTAATATTGCTTTCCACGTTCATTTCGTTGAATAAGAGCACGCATACACATCCATATTTCTGACAGTACTGCTACCTGGACTTGAACAGTACAACACTGGCTAATATACCAGGATACCTTTTGAAAGAGTTTGAACAAATCCATGACAATTTTGTAACCTCCGAATTTTTCAATAAAGAAAAGAACTGCCAACTGGTCGCAAAAAATTCTTCGAATTTTCTCTTTCTCCTCAAGCAATGTCAGTAATTCCCCAATATCTTTCTGACACTCATTACCTCGATGTTGACATGATGTTCGACTCCACAGCAACTTATACGGCATTCGAATGAAATTGCTGCAAACGACTGTAAAACGGGTTGCAGTACTGTACGGAGCGACCATAAAATTTTATTATGGCGAAATAAACACAACTGAAAAGGATCCAGAACCGATGTTGGTCATCTGCGAAGGAAATCGATTCATGGATATTCGTGTGGAAAATAAAATTTATATACGACTAAGTCGTTCCCTTCCTGATTATAACGATCACTAAGATATTGCGCTGATTTTATAGTAGTCATAACAGGATTTTGATGTCTACTAGTACCTATGTCACAGAGAATGAGTTGGCAGGACTAAGAATTTATTTCAAGAGAAAGGGGCGACCCTGAAACATATGGCACAAAAAATAGTAGCTAAAATTATTTCGGTGTTTCGCAGTTTCAGATTCGTTGTTTTTCGGCGTACTTGCTTTTTGGCGCATAGGAAGTCATTTGACAGTGCCGCTGCGGCTTAATTTATAGCAACTGAGTCTCGATAACGCGATTGAGTACGGTAGCTACTCTTCCTTTTCTCACAACAATAAAAATAAGAGCGTTGTCTGCGCTGTAGTAAGTTTCAAGATATGCTGGGTACGTATGGGGAAACGTAACGCCGCGCCATTGTCACGTGTGTTTTTGAGGACTGGTATATTGACGACGAACATTCTTATCTGCGCATCTGAAAGGTCAATCCACAGACGCTCGTTCTCTATGTCAGAAGTAAAGAGCTTTAAACATGGAAAGCACGGCTGTCTGCAGTCATTAACTTGCATATGCGTAACTCGTCCTCGACACGTAATCAAAATTCCTCGTACCGTTGCTATTATCAGGATGTTTAACAGACTCAAAATGGGTGCGAAAGCAAAAAAATCTCGCCGTATCTGTATAGGTATTTCGATTTTTTACTCATGCAATAATTTACTTGTCAACGTGAAGTGTTGAAGACTTTAATTGTGCACTGGTAAAAATCACGGAAGTGAATTCCAGTGTAAAGACACATTTTGGAATAAAAAAATACCCTAACGAGGAGAACACGGCAAGTTCCACAACCCGATTTCCCAGAAACTTCGCTCACTGGAAGAAGAGTCAAAATAAGTGGAAAGGTGTCTCGGCTTATCCGAAGATACTCGACCGCTTCTGTGAAAGTGCCAGTCAACGTTTTCGACATACTTTAGATGTCTTTTAGCTCGGGTGGCATTCCACTCGATCTTGTTGTTAACGTCCTTCAAATCTGCTTTGTGGGTAGGGGGTTCACACTACTTAAGATTTCACGCGTTGGCAATAATTTCGCGCCAAGCCACACAAAGTATCACTTTTACGAAAAATGGCGCTTCCAATTGTCTATGAATTAAGATGAACTATAGGAATATTTCAGCAACAACAATTTTAAATAAATTTTCCATTCATTTACTTTTCTACTTTTATTTATTTATATAATTCATTCACCAGACACGCAATTAGTAGACGAGTAAGTAATCTTCTACGTGCATGGGTAAGTAAATGAAAAATAAAATAATGCGCGGGTTTCGAACACGGGGAGCAAAGGCGTGACGATGCGACGCTATCCAGTGTGCCACTACTATGGTTGAACTACTTGCTCGCTAAAAGACACATAAATTACCTCGAAAACTTTGACCGTCTTTTTCACAGAAATGGTCGAATATTACGAATAATCTGAGACTCATGTTCGGCAATTTTGACCCTCTTCCACAGAGCGAAGTTTCTGTGAAATCGGATTATGACACTCCCCGTGTTTGCCTCTTAAGTGTAGTACATAAGCTCGTAACTTCAGAATGCCAAAGTAAATAGTTGGATTATACCTTTCTTTCGACGTCGAAGCCGTGTGTATGGTACGATGAGCCTGTGTGACAAGTCAGAAACTAGAGCAAAACTATGTAAGTTGCTTATACAATATCAACAAGAGCAACATCTGGAAAGTGTTAATTATTAGAACGAAAGAAACAGGTACGAAAAGCAATGCCAAAGACGAAAAACATTGTTTTGCTGGCCGCTGTAGACGAGCCGTTCTAGGCTTAGTCCGGAACCACGCGGCTGCTACGGTCGCAGGTTCGAATCCTGCCTCGGGCATGGATGTGTGTGATGTCCTTAGGTTAGTTAGGTTTACGTAGTTCTAAGTCTAGGGGACTGATGACCTCAGATGTTAAGTCCCATAATGCTTAAAGACATTTGAACCATTTGAACTGGTTTTAGATCAACGAAACAAAATTCGGTTATTTTCAGTTCACTCTGATATTGCTTAAGATGGAACGTGTACAGTGATTAATCATACTTCAGTAATTACATAGACCAGTGCTTCCCAAGGTGAGCGAGTTACACGCCGATCGGAAAAACATTATTTTCTGAGGAGTCAAATTAAAATGGTTCAAAAGTGTTTCGTTCACGAAACTAAATTACGTTTAAAAGATAATTACTACTTTCACTACCTCTTAAGACTGTAACACTGTTTACATAAATTACCAGTTCCCACATTCTTTTCAAAAGAGGCGTTAACTGGTGACAAAATATGGTGAAGGGTACAGGTTATAAATAAAATGTATGGTCATCATCTTCCACGCATAGCTTATCCACTACATAGTACTTACATCTATGACAGTAAAATTGAGACATATAGACCAGACACGCTTAAATATCTCGTGAAAATAGCTTCAACAAGTTGCAAGCAATTCCTGCAGTATGCCCAACACTGATTCACTATTCACTCTGCAACAATAAGCGATCTGACAACACAATACCAACAGTAACTATACAGGGTGTTTATCTTAAGACAATGAAGTATCTCGAAACTACACATCGGATCAAAAAAAAGTTATAATTCCAATTTGTTTGTCTTTGAGAGGGGCATCCAACGATGCCACACTCGACCTGTGCGTGAGTGCCAGGGAGGCAACCTTGAAAAGCCCGTCTTTATTTTTTCTAATTGCAAATTACAAATCTACGGGATAAATGTATAAACGTTTGGTCTGAAGAATTTTCCTCGTTTCGCCACAGGTGTCGCTGTAATCAGAGGAATAGAAATGGGTACACAATAGTAATGACGAGTTACTCCAATGACCCATGAATATCCCATGGCACATAGAGCAACTCCACGCTGCGAGGGTAGGACAGACCAGCTTTCATAACTTCCAATTGGAAGCCCCCATTCGCAACGTTATATTCCTCTGACATATCGAACGGGGGACCACTTGACACGCCAGAGCCGCTATCTGTTCTACATCAACACGATGAGTTCCGATCGCATACGGCCTGTTGCGGTACGAGTTGTTTGCTACACGGCCATGGTGGCTTGTCAAGTAGTCCCGTGTTCGTTATGTCCGAGGAATACAACGTTGCGAATGGGGTTTCCAATTAGAATTTACAAAATATTGGCCTGTCCTACCCTCGCACCACGGAGGTGGGCTCCCGTGTGCCATTTAATATTTAAGGGCCATTGAGCGGCAAGTCGTAAATTACGAGAGTGTATCCATTTGTATTCCTCCAATCACAGCGTCATTTGGGGAAAAACGAAGAAAATGCTTCAGATGAAACATATGTATATTTTGCCGTAGAATCGTAATCTGCACTAAAATACGGGGTTCCCATCGAAGATTTCAAAACTGCACCCCGCCACCCACGCACGGGGTGGGGCGGCGGGTCGAGTGTGATATCATTGGATGTCCCCCTCCGAACAAACAAATTGGAATTCTAACTTTTTTTGATTCGATGTGTCTTTTTCGAGGTAGTTCGATGTCTTCTGTTAAAATGAATACCTTGTATAATGGCTGCTGCACTGCTGTTATTTATTATTATTATTATTATTATTATTATTATTAATAATGAGCCCAACAATCAAGTGATTCGCAAACAGTAGGCGAAAGTATAGTTGCACACAGTTTAATTAGACTGATTTTAAATGAGGGAGCAGGGTGTGCGTAAAGCAAGTGACACTTGGGAGAGAGGTGGTGCAGAGGAAACATACAGGGTTATTACAAATGATTGAAGCGATTTCACAGCTCTACAGTAACTTTATTATTTGAGATATTTTCACAATGCTTTGCACACACATACAAAAACTCAAAAAGTTTTTTCAGGCATTCACAAATGTTCGATATGTGCCTCTTTAGTGATTCGGCAGACATCAAGCCGATAATCAAGTGCTTCCCACAATCGGCGCAGCGTGTCCCCATCAATGAGTTCGAAAGCATCGTTGATACGAGCTCACAGTTCTGGCACGTTTCTTGGTAGAGGAGGTTTAAACACTGAATCTTCCACATAATCCCACAGAAAGAAATCGCATGGGGTTAAGTCGGGAGAGCGTGGAGGCCATGACATGAATTGCTGATCATGATCTCCACCATGACCGATCCATCGATTTTCCAATCTCCTGTTTAAGAAATGCCGAACATCACGATGGAAGTGCGGTGGAGCACCATCCTGCTGAAAGATGAAGTCGGCCCTGTCGGTCTCCAGTTGTGGCATGAGCCAATTTTCCAGAATGTCCAGATACGCGTGTCCTGTAACGTTTTTTTCTCAGAAGAAAAAGGGGCCGTAAACTTTAAGCCGTGAGATTGCACAAAACACGTTAACTTTTGGTGAATTGCGAATTTGCTGCACGAATGCGTGAGGATTCTCTACCGCCCAGATTCGCACATTGTGTCTGTTCACTTCATCATTAAGAAAAAATGTTGCTTCATCACTGAAAACAAGTTTCGCACTGAACACATCCTCTTCCATGAGCTGTTGCAACCGCGCCGAAAATTCAAAGCGTTTGACTTTGTCATCGGGTGTCAGGGCTTGTAGCAATTGTAAACGGTAAGGCTTCTGCTTTAGCCTTTTCCGTAAGATTTTCCAAACCGTCGGCTGTGGTACGTTTAGCTCCCTGCTTGCTTTATTCGTCGACTTCCGCGGGCTACGCGTGAAACTTGCCCGCACGCGTTCAACCGTTTCTTCGCTCACTGCAGGCCGACCCGTTGATTTCCCCTTACAGAGGCATCCAGAAGCTTTAAACTGCGCATACCATCGCCGAATGGAGTTAGCAGTTGGTGGATCTTTGTTGAACTTCGTCCTGAAGCGTCGTTGCACTGTTATGACTGACTGATGTGAGTGCATTTCAAGCACGACATACGCTTCCTCGGCTCCTGTCACCATTTTGTCTCACTGCGCTCTCGAGCGCTCTGGCGGCAGAAACCTGAAGTGCGGCTTCAGTCGAACAAAACTTTATGAGTTTTTCTACGTATCTGTAGTGTGTCGTGACCATATGTCAATGAATGGAGCTACAGTGAATTTATGAAATCGCTTCAATCATTTGTAATAGCCCTGTACTTTGTAACAAGCGTGTACCCTCCAAGCGGATGCTTGCTTTTCTTCTGGGAACGAATGGTAAGTAGAACTCACGATGCACTGAGTAAGTATATATATATATATATATATATATATATATATATATATATATATACACAATTGGTACGCTTCTTTCTAACAACCCTTCCCCCCTCCCTCTCTCTCTCTCTCTCTCTCTCTCTCTCTCTCTCTCTCTCTCTCTCTCTCTCTCTTTAATATATTAGAGAGAGAGAGAGAGAGAGAGGAAGGGTTGTTAGAAAGAAGCGTACCAATTGTCTCACTGACTCGTTTGCTCGTGGGTTATCATTTACCTTTCGTCATTTTAAAAATGTGTGTGCTCAAAGGGAATACTTTTTCATTCTAGTTATGCGATAATATTGATGAATGGGGTGAGAGGGGAAGGTTACTAGCCAATATTTGACTACACTCAGGAGAATGGTCCCAGAAAGGTTGGGAACCAATGCCCTAGACAGATCCGAGTTGATATAGTATTACGTTCTTCCATGTAAACGGTGCACCATGGCCCCTAAGAATGGATGCACAGAAATCTACAATCAATGTGCAATTACAGCGGCAAACCGACCCTCTCTCTCGCCAAAGATCCTCGAATGGTGGACGATATCCTTCCTCCTTCCTTGTAACTCAGCTACTACGTATACTCATATCTGAATACAGTATAGGGGTCGTGTAGTACACGCAGAGACATCGAGCATAGGTCCTTGGCTCAGTCAAGCTCGGCAGTTTGAGTGCGCGACAAGCATTTCAACGCAGCTCTCTCCTCGATCTCTTCCTAGGAAGATGGTCGAGCAAATAGAAAGCTGCGGGTCGCGCTATGCGGACTCTCCATCTAAAACTGAGAGCTTGCTCTCCACGTTTCGACAGCCTGTATGGACCAGTGAACGGTTGTGCGGAAATTCGATCTGCTGTCCTGTGCACTCCACCGTGTATGGAGGCGCCCGCATTGAACACGTAGTACTGTGGGAGGCAGGGCGGTGGGGTGCGTGGGTGGAGGGGTGGAGGGAGGGAGGGGAAAAGTGGGGGGCGGGGGGGGGGGAGGAGCTTAGTTAAACACACATCCTCGATGTTTTAGGATTCTGTAATTGTCGAAAGATAAACTGTTTAAAATCCGTAATCCCCACCCCCGATTATTTATGGTTCAAATGGCTCTGAGCACTATGGGACTCAACTGCTGAGGTCATTAGTCCCCTAGAACTTAGAACTAGTTAAACCTAACTAACCTAAGGACATCACAAACATCCATGCCCGAGGCAGGATTCGAACCTGCGACCGTAGCGGTCTTGCGGTTCCAGACTGCAGCGCCTTTAACCGCACGGCCACTTCGGCCGGCCCCCGATTATTTATAGCATCGATATCCCACGTGTAATACAGCTTCAGACGTCCGATTACTAACGTGTTAAATACCTGGCGTTAAGCAAGTAAAAACTTACGGCTAAAGGTAACTCAAAATCCTAATTATGTTCATTTTGGACTTTTCATCCGCAGACTGGATGAATATAGTCGAGATAATTTGCGCTCCGTTTTAAGAAAAGGAAGTTTTTCACGCATCTTAATGTTTAGGACGACATGTCTCCTGAACCACACGTTACACAATGTTATAATTTTTGCAGGTACATTCAGTGGTATACGTGGATACTGTCTGCAGAATCTGTTGCGAGTTAGTAGCCAAGAAGGAATGATTTAATGAAATGTTAAAATGTGTGTGAAATCTTATGGGACTTAACTGCTGAGGTCATCAGTCCCTAAGCTTACATACTACTTAACCTAAATTGTCCTAATGACAAACACACACACACACACACACACACACACACACACACACACACACACATGCCCGAGGGAGGACTCGAACCTCCGCCGGGACCAGCCGCACAGTCCATGACTGCAGCGCCCTAGACCGCTCGGCTAATCCCGCGCGGTGATTTAATGAAAACGTCGTGTGAAACGGAAGTTTCTACCACACCGGGACTCAAACCCCTGTTCTCAGCATACCAAGAGCATTCGCCTTAAGGTGAGGTAAGATGGTTCACAACTGTTGTAACTGGTTCTTGGTGTCCCGGATACTGGAAATGAGGCCGAGTTGGGGTATGAGCTGATCCCACACGTCATGTTCTATCGGAGACAGATCTGGGGATCTTGTTGGCCACGACAACAGTTCAACAACACTATAACGCTTCATAGAGACATGTGCCATGCGTGTGTGGTATCATCCTGATGAGATATGGCACCACAGTATTGACACTTGAGAGGTAACACATGAGGACGCAGTGGTATCTCCGTAATGTACTGTTGTGCCTTTAGGGTTCCCTCAACCACTACGAGCCGTGAGGTGAAATCATACCCGATATCTCTCTCACACCACGACGCCCGGAGCAACACCGCTGTTCCTCTCCGGAACATTGGAAGAATGGGATGCCTTTCACCAGCAGTCCACGCTTCCCGGTCGCGGCACTGCTCCAGAAGCACCGGTTTGTGTTGTTGTGTTACCTACGACACGGACGGTAATTCCCTAGTTTGGTTGCTACTAATCTGACCACTGGTTCAGGATGACGTGGTTTCCGGGGGTCCATTGCTAATCCTAGGGTACCAGGTGCACGGGCTACGGTGTGCTAGGTGCACAGCACGGCTATCCCCCTTTGTCGAAGTCAGATGTGGTCGACCGAAACACAGAACACGTATTGCCTGTCCTAACGCTCCCAAGCAGTCCAAGAAACGGGCCATATCACATCTTTATCTGCCACAAATTTGGATATTGCACGACTCGACCATCCGGCCAAATGGAGACCCACAATGAGTCTCTGCTCGCCGGCGGGGGTGGCCGAGCGGTTCTAGGCGCTACAGTCTGGAACCGCGCGACCGCTACGGTCGCAGGTTCGAATCCTGCCTCGGGCATGGATGTGTGTGACGTCCTTAGGTTAGTTAGGTTTAAGTAGTTCTAAGTTCTAGGGGACTGATGACCTCAGACGTTAAGTCCCATAGTGCTCAGAGCCATTTGAACCCTTTTTTTTGCCTCCGTTCAATCTCCGTTAGGTGCTGATAACGCTGTCTTACACGGGTAAACGGCATCTCCGTGTCATTCACAGTGATCACTCAACACCAGACGCTGTCCATGCCCCTTATATACCTTACCAGGCTGGTAACAACACTAAAAAACGAACAACACTAATGCACTCTACCTGCCGCACAGAATTGCAGCTCTAATCATTTAAATACCAGCTCATGGTGTATACGTGTGCGACCATGTCTTCGGGTGCTTAATTTTTTGTCAGGCAATGTACTTCCTTTCGTATATAGCTCTGCTATTCGTTCTATTTTGAGACTTGTTTTGAACATTGTCAGTCTGGTAAGTGCTAGTGCTTGTCGCCGAGTTTAGAGAACGCCGTTCGCTGTGCGGGAGTATATTTCACTGCGAGGACGGCTCCTTTCACCGGTTCCACTCCCGGCACTTTAAAAGGGCCGGCCAGGCTTTAGCTGTGAATAATCAACGTCCGCGGAAGATGCCGAGAGAGACTGGCTAGTTCTTGGTCTGTCGCTTAAACTAAACTAAACGAAGATCCTGTTACTGTAGACCCTCACCACAGACGACAGAGCACTCAGACCTCCGGTAGAAGGCGCAAATACCTAGCAGAAGTCAAACAATAAAAGCGTCTGTAGTTTGAGATAAGAGAGGAATAATGCCAGGAAATACCCGAACAAGGATCAAAACGTCAATTGCATGTGAACACTGAACTAAAGGTCGTATACAGGTACTCATATGATGAATGAGGAAAGTGTGTGTCACGGTTTGAAATGTCAACATCTGAGCGACAGAAGTCCTTCCACTTGTCTCTGGGGAGCATTGGTTGTCAATTCTGAGTTGATGTCAACCTTAGTTGAGTCATTCCGGATGCTGTCTTGCTTCGTTAACTCTTTGTCTTCGACTTCCCCTCATTCTAGCTTTTGTCTTAGAGGAGGTCGCCGTTGGTAGTCTACGTCCGATGTTTCTCGATTACAGGTCGAAAGATTTTCTTTCTTGGAGAAAGTAACTGAGAGACATTATCCTTTCAGCCACTGTATTTCCACACTGACGTCGCAGCAGGTAGTCTCGACTAAAGAAGTTCAGCGTGTGTACAGATGTAGACGGAAGTAGGGGTAGGTGAACGAAGTCACACAACATCGACCTTCCTCCACAAAACATGTGACGGGTTGCGGAGTATGGACGTTGTTTTTGTTGTTGTTGTCGTCGTCTTCTGTTCGAATAATGGTTTGATGCAGCTCTCCACGCCACTGTATCCTGAGTAAGCCGCCTCATCTTCGAATAACTATTGCAACTAACATCCATCTGAAACTGCTTACTGTATTCATCTATTAATCTCCCACTACAATTTACAATTTTCACGCCCTTCCCTTTCCACCTACAGAAAAGTAATGATTCCTTGATGCTTCAGAATGTGTCCTATCGACCGATCGCATCTTTTCCTCAAGTTGTACCACACATTTTTATTCTCCTTAGTTCTATTCAGTACCTCCTAGTTAGTTACGGGATATGCTCATGTAATTTCCAACACCTTGATCTCTCAGAATGTGTCCTATCAACCGATCCCTTCTTTTGGTCAAGTTGTGCCAAAAATTTCTTGTCTCCTCATTTCTATTCAGTATCTCCTCATTAGCTACGTCATCGTCGCATCTAATTGGCAACATTCTTCTGTAGCGCCACATTTCGAAAGCTTCTGTTCTCTTCTTGCGTGAATTGCGTATCATCCACGTTTCATTTCCATACATGGCTGACCTCCAGATAAATTTATATTCGAGGTTAACAAATTTCTCTTCTTCAGAAACGCTTTTCCTGTTATGTTATATCCTCTCTACTTTGTCCATCATCAGTCATTTTACTGCCCAAATAGCTAAACTCATTTCCTTTTGGTGTCTCGCTTCCCAATCTAATTCCCTCCGCATAGCGTACTTTAATTCGTATACATTCCATACCCCTGTTTTGCTCATATTCATCTTACATTCTGCTTTAGGATACCGTCCATTTCGTTCAACTGGTCTTCCGAAGTCCTGCGCTGCATCTAGCACAATTAAAATATCATCGGCAAACCCCGAAGTTTTTATTTCTTCTCGCTGACTTTTAATTCCTACTCCAAATTTTTCCTTTGGTTTCCTTTACTGGTTGCTCAACGTGCAGATTGAAATAAAAGCGAGCGTTGTGATCAACACTGTCGAAAGCTTTGTCTATGTCTGCAAATGCTTTTTCCTTTGACTAACCTAAATTCTAAGAGTGTGTCTGTTGCCTCGCGTGTTCTTACATTTCTGCGGGACCTAAACTTATCTTCCCGACGATCAGCTTCTACCAGTTTTTCCTTTCTTCTAAAAGAACCCATGTTAGTATTTTGCAACCATAAATTATTAAACAGGTGACACCTGTCAGCACCTGGTTTCTTTGGGACTGGAATTACCACTTTCACATAGACGTCTATGTACGTATGATAGAATTTGTGAACTTCTGAAGTTACTTCTTCACGCTATTTCGTACAAACAACAAATTAGCAAAGGAGGTAAGACGTGTGGTTTAAATTCACCAAGAGCGTCAGGTGTCGTATGTCTAATGTTATTTTTGAGTGCACATAAACGGAAGCTCCAGCTGACATTCTTCCATCACTACATTCACGTGTAGTAATTAACGAGTCGCTAACAATTTCAATTTCTCTGATTAGGTATTCCCATTATTTTTAACTTACAGACACGATCGGTTGAGGTTTTCTGGCATGGGAACGGTGTTAAACGGCTACCCACAGGACTCTTCGACTAACTGCGGCGTCATTCACCTCTACAATTCTGAGAAGCGCCAAAGCGATTCGGGACAGCGTTCAAGGGATCTTGTTACGTTACGCCCAGAGATAATTATTGCACTACAATGGACGAAAGAATCGCAGAACACGAGGTCAGGAAAAAGCAACTGTAAAGGCATATTGTTCGCCGCGGTAATCGAACGCTTTGAAAACGTAATGGAACGGTGGATATGTGGAAAAAATAGCACGAAATGAAAGCAGCTAGCAATATCGAATTGTCGACGGCAATCTGCAGAAAGAAAAATGGATTCTATCACACAGAGCGTTAATAGAGAGCTACAGATACAATGAAGTCGATTAAAAGCTAGCTCATCACCAACGACAGCTGCCTCGGAGTGACTTTCATCTGTATACTGGTATCAAGAACAGGTAACAGGAATGAGTCAGTTCCAATAAGCTCGAAAGCCGCCATGAACTGTTTGAATGACAGAATCCTACCACAATGAGTGCGACTGGATGGAACAACATTTTCCCTTTATTTTGCATTTTTGACTGCCGTTTGGTCTGCGTAAGCATCTTCAAATGTGAAAATGGAAACACAGTCTAAACTCTAACTTCAAATCAAATTTGAACTACCTCGCTGCAAATCAAAATACGATGCCACCTACGTAACAAATGGGAGGTTGGTTGTCTCCATTGTGTTCCACGGCAGCCACCTCGTTGAATTTCTTTTAATGCACCCGGGCAATGTACGCTAATGACAGGCTTTAATGCCTGCAAGATGAACCTCACCTACGAACTGTCACAGGAATGTGAAGGCCTACTTGGATGAAAATGTACCACGCCAATGGACAGGACGCTGAGGATCAGTCGAGATTCCTGGACAGACCCTACGCCGATCGATGTTTCTTATGAGTCACAGTGAAGGATGTAGTGTCCGCCGTAAAACACGTAATCTGGACAAACTTTGCGATGAGATTCAAGCGGTGTCCGAAAGAACAGATACCATATGCATATAAATATATAGTTCTGGCAATACCGGCCATGGCCTTCCTCTTCTGTACATACTACCCGAACTCTTACGGGATTCGGTAAGAATGTCTTCCACGAGTAATGAGTGTGTTGGGTAGGGACACTACCAATGTAGTGCGTGGACATACAAGGTGAGAATGTGGGTCTCGCGGGAGGCGTGCGCGAGATAGTCCCTGCAGTCGCACTATCGTCTGTGCCCTCGGTGGCTCAGATGGATAGAGCGTCTGCCATGTAAGCTGTAGATCCCGGGTTCGAGTCCCGGTCGGGCACACATTTTCAACTGCCCCCATTGATGTACATCAACGCCCTTCAGGAGCTGAAGGTATTAAGATATAAGCACAGAATTAGTCGGGACTCATACTCGGAAATGTACTTTAACCAACATTCAGTTTCGTTTCAAAGTGGGCTATTAGGCATACTTCTCCCAGAAAGTTAATATTGTAGACAGGAAAATAAATGTTCTATCATAGTTCAAAGAGTGTACACATTTTTAAGACGCAGTCTGTATCTATAGTCATGATTTAAATATGTCTTATAAATAATTTTACAGTATTATTCGATCAGGTTATCTAAGAAGCAATGCAGCTTAGACAAAATTTTGACGATGTATCAGTATTATTTTCTTAGATGCAATTTTCTATGTATTGCAGATCTGAAGATAGCTAGTTAATTAAGCCGAAACTAGTTATCAGTAAGAAATTATATTTCCGAACATGACAAATAAGGGATTTCTTCTGAATCCACAATTTCCGTATTTTTTGTGTCCTGAAGCAAGATACCCATGAACGTCGATCTGCATCGTACGAAGTCGTGCATGCCTGAGTACAGTCACGGTTCTGTAGGCAACTGAAATACATTCTCAAGTATATTTGTATTTTCATAGTCAAAAATGTAGCACTGCGTTGGAAACCACTTTCATTCGGTCACACCATCAGCAAGTCACTGACCATCTTGTCTCACAGCAGAAAAATGTATTAACAGTTTTGGTGATCACTTTTGAAATATTAAACTGTCTTCTTATTCTTTTCCCATCTGTCCCTTTTTCATTTGACTGCCCCTTATAAATTAATATCAGTATGTTCTGGAATGTTCAAATACCAGCAGCCTCTGTTCAGGAGAGAGTTTGTTCCATTTTGTGAACATGCCAAGAACCACGACCCAATTATTTGTAAGATTTCCGTCTACGTTACTGGCCGATCTGTCGCAATTCAGTACAGCGTATATTGTTACTTCTAACTATGATACTGAAATAACTGAAAAAACTGAAAAAATTGGTAGTGAAATGGTTAAAGTACAGCTCATGATGATCAGGGACACGTATATCTGGTTTGCGGATTATCCATGCATAAGCCGAAGTATTTTGTTGTGTTTGAACGAATATTTTCATGCAGTCCCAAAATCTGACCGTCACACTTCCTTGAAATATTTCCCGTTGGTCTTTTGGTACGTGCAAGGATTTTACTCTTATACTACATACGCAGCCGATTTCTTGTCTGTATCTTTGCCTAGCCTTTTCCCTAGAAGCAAAAGGTCGGTAATTTCCAACCCACTTAAAGCCGATAGTAAGTTCTCTTCTGGGATGGTTTCCTTCAGACTTCTTGCTGTGCATTGATATGAAACGAAAGCATTGATCATTTATTAGAGTACGCATGTCTAAATTCGTTTGACTGTACCGATGTTTTAACTCTGCAGAAAAAGAGACTCCTCACCAGGAACACCGTGAATGAAGAACAGAAACTGCTTCCTCATTGTATTTACAAGACATGCTACATGTCAGATTTGAAAGGGTACTCCATTAATTACACGTCGGCAACCTGAAACTGACAAGTTATTTACAAAAATTACACCTAAGACACACAGTGTTTTGTATCTCTTCGTTTCAGTACACTTTGGGGGGAAAATCGTCCAATCTTTTTTCCGTTTGCGTTTTTCATTCGCTTTTTCGTGACAAAATTTGTCATTTTCTGGAGATTCAAAAGATAGCTAGGGTGAAAAGAATTTTGTCCTGCACACACTGATAGCAGATTAACGCATTTCAGTGGCTTAGTGTGCGTAATAACGGGTTCTTCGACTGCCTTGTCTTCATTGCCTTCCTCTATCAAACACACACCGTTCACAATTTCCGCTGCACAATCTCACGTCACAGGCATCACTATTCAAACACCCACGGATGTTTTCGTCTTCTACGTATTCACAACGAGAAATTTGTATCGTAACTGAAAACATCGTTCTCATAATAATGCAACACTTCAGGATTGGATTTTTATTTTTTCCGAGATGGACGAGCGATGCACGTATATTTGAAATTTCTGGAACTGTGGGTAAGCCATTAGGCCTACTCCGCAATTTCTTTTCTTCCGGGAGTGATGGTTCTCCAAGGTGTGCTGGAGAAATTCTGCGAAATGTGGGAGGTATGAAAAGAGGTACTGACAGTAGTAAAGCTGGGAGAGCGGATCGTTTAGTTGCCGGCGGTTGTAATGTTTTGAAGATACATTTCTCAGACCCTACTTATTTTTTCATTTACTATTGCTAACAACTTGTTTTAGTTGCTAAGTTTCGGAGTACTTTGAAGAACGTTAATTCAAAGTTAATCAACTGTTATTAAACGTCTGTAGATGAAGCATGTGAAAAAATGTCGGTTAGCATTTGCCCATGAATTGCAATGGTCCTGGATTCAACTACCTCCTCTTTCCTCCAAGATCACATCTTCGTTCCCCGAGCATTATTGCTACACTTTGGTACGCGCTATATCGACCTCCTACGATTCTAATAGCGTGTCCCAGAAATTCGTTCGATGTCTGTCATAATACCAACTCGATAAGGATTCCAAACAATGGAACAGTACTCGAGGATTGGTCGCACTGCCGTTGCGTGCGTGCGTGTGTGTGGGTGGGTGCAGATCGAATTACGAGCAACACCTTCACCTCGGCCGTTGCTGGAGACGCGTGGGCCGTCAACACCACGTGGTATGTAGCGGGGGCACGTACGACGCGCATCCCGGAAGCTGCCAGCGACAGGGAGGGGCCGTGGCTTCCGGCAAAACGCCAACAGCTCGCTGGCATGGCGGCCCTGCGGAGCGCCGTTGCTGCTTACCAGAAGGCGTATTGTGTCGTCTTCGGCTGCTACGGGGACTCGCCCGTGATATTCTAAACGCACGGACAGTCCCGTCGATGAATTTCTAGGTGTAGTGTTGTAAAGCGATAAGAAGTGGAATGAGCTCGTAAGATCGTTGTAGGGAAGGCGAATGGTCGACTTCGGTTTATTGGTAGAATTCCAGAGGAAGTGCAGTTCATCAATAAAGGGCACTTATACAGGGTGGTCCATTGATAGTGACCGGGCCAAATATCTCACGAAATAAGCGTCAAACGAAAAAACTAGAAAGAACGAAACTCGCCTAGCTTGAAGGGGGAAACCAGAAGGCGCTATGGTTGGCCCGCTAGATGGCGCTGCTATAGGTCATACGGTTATCAACTGCGATTCTTAAAAATAGGAACCCCCATCTTTTTATTACATATTCGTTTAGTACGTAAAGAAATATGAATGTTTTAGTTGGACCACTTTTTTCTCTTTGTGACAGATGGCGCTGTAATAGTCACAAACGTATAAGTACGTGATATCACGTAACGTGCCGCCAGTGCGGACGGTATTTGCTTCGCGATACATTACCTGTGTTAAAATGGACCGTTTACCAGTTGCGGTAAAGGTCGATATCGTGTTCATGTATGGCTATAGTGATCGAAATGCCCAACGCGCGTGTGCTATGTATGTTGCTCGGTATCCTGGACGGCATCATCCAAGTGTCCGGACCGTTCGCCGGGTAGTTACGTTATTTAAGGAAACAGGCAGTGTTCAGCCACATGTGAAACGTCAACCACGACCTGCAACAAATGATGATGCCAAAGTAGATGTTTAGCTGCTGTAGCGGCTAATCCGCACATCAGTAGCAGACAAATTGCGCGAGAATCTGGAATCTCAAAAACGTCGGTGTTGAGAATGCTACATCAACATCGATTGCACCCGTACCATATACCTATGCACCAGGAATTGCATGGCGACGACTTTGAACGTCGTGTACAGTTCTGCCACTGGGTACAAGAAAAATTACGGGACGATGACAGATTTTTTTCACGCGTTCTATTTACCGACGAAGCGTCATTTACCAACAGCGGTAACGTAAACCGGCATAATATCCAATATTGGGCAACGGAAAATTCACGATGGCTGTGACGAGTGGAACATCAGCGACCTTGACGGGTTAACGTATGGTGGGGCGTTATGGGAAGAAGGATAATTGGCCGCCATTTTATCGATGGCAATCTAAATGGTGCAATGTATGCTGATTTCCTACGTAATGTTCTACCGAGGTTACCTCAAGATGTTTCACTGCATGACAGAATGGCGATGTACTTCCAACATGGTGGATGTCCGGCACATAGCTCGCGTGCGGTTGAAGCGGTATTGAATAGCATATTTCATGACAGGCGGATTGGTCATCGAAGCACCATACCATGGCCCGCACGTTCACCGGATCTAACGTCCCCGGATTTCTTTCTGTGGGGAAAGTTGAAGGATATTTCCTATCGTGATCCACCGACGTCGTCTGACAACATGCGCCAACGCATTGTCAATGCATGTGCGAACATTACGGAAGGAGAACTACTCGCTGTTGGGAGGAATGTCGTTACACGTATTGCCAAATGCACTGAGGCTGACGGACATCATTTTGAGCATTTTTTACATTAATGTGGTATTTGCTGGTAATCACGCTGTAAGAGCATGCGTTCTCAGAAATGATAAGTTCACAAAGGTACATGTATCTCATTGGAACAACCGAAATAAAATGTGCAAACGTACCTACGTTCTGAATTTTAATTTAAAACACCTACCTATTATTAACTGTTCGTATAAAATCGTGAGCCATATGTTTGTGTCTATTACAGCGCCATCTATCACAAAGCGGAAAAAGTGGTCCAACTAAAACATTCGTATTTCTTTACGTACTACACGAATATGTAATAAAAAATGGGGGCTCCTATTTAAAAAACGCAGTTGATAACCGTATGGCCTATGGCAGCGCCATCTAGCGGGCCAACCATACCGCCATCTGGTTTCCCTCTTCAAGCTAAACGAGTTTCGTTCTTTGTAGTTTTTTCGTTTGACGCTTATTTCGTGAGATATTTGGACCTGTCACGATCAATGGACCACCCTGTAGAGCTCTAGTGGGACCCATTCTTGAGTACAGCTAGAGTGTTTGGGATCAACGTCCGTGCTGCTAGTTTGTTACCGGTAGGTTCGGTCAACAGACGAGTATTTGGGAAGGAAATCGTCCGTGGCCTTTCTAAGGAGTCATCCCGGCATTCTCCTGGAGCGACTTAGAGAAATCACGGAAAATTTAAATATGGGATGGCCGGACGCGGGTTTCAACGGTCGTTCTCCCGAATGCGAGTCCAGTATGCTAACCACTGCGCCACTTCGCTCAGTGACCCCCAAGACATAACAAAAACACGGACTCGTACGGAATCATGTAGGCAGTCGTTTCTCGCCCACTCCATTAAATGCTGCTCTAAACATCGAAGTGACACAGATACATGACATTTTTTCAAACATAGTCAGCAATTCTATCTACACGACGGCCGAAACATTCTACTAATGCCTTCAGTTCCTCGACTAGTGGTACAAGGTATTCCCCGCCATGCACCGGTATGGTGGCTAGCGGACTGTGTTGGTAGATGGAGATGTAAACCAACGTAGGTCATAGGTATGCCCCTGGCGTAGAGCTCCTAGAGGGTTCGATAGACGTTTGTATTTTTCGTAGACTTGGGCGCAAATAGATTTAAAAATTCATATAGAGAGAGTTTCCGATTGTCCGTGTGCGAGTTATACGTGCTTTTCAGAATGAATTATCATTCTGAAAGCGAATGTGTGTTTCCTGGTAGATTAAAACTGGTATAGCCTGTACCAAAGTCTAGCAACAATGCTCGGGGAACGATAATGTGATCTTGGAGGAAAGACGAGGTAGTTCTCGCGCAACCCTGGTGGGTAAATTTAGAATAACAGAACAAGAAAGGTTAGGATGCGTACAGGGGTACACGAGGTGGTCAGAAACAGTCTGAAAAGCTTGTAAGTGTGCTACAGGATAGGCTGTACTGAAAAATAACTCTGAAAACAAAAAATTCATACGTTGCACCTACTCCCGTCTAACGTACAATTTGTGTGTCTCTCTCTCTTCTTCGGTTTCAGGAAACCACATTATGAACGCGTTTGGCGCCACCATCTCTGGCGGGCCGCTTGTATTTCTGCACGCAACGGTCTGATTGGTTAACTTCAACGCTTATTAACTCGGAGACGGCGCAACGTATCAGATTTTTCCCTTCACAATTATTTCTCGTCATAGCGTACCCAGCAACAACATTACACGCCTTTCAGATTGTTGCTGAGCAACCTGCGTAACTTCTGCTGGATGTCCGCTCCGCCGTGCACTGTACAGAGACTTGCGGAGTGTGTCTGTAGACGTACGTAGGGTCTTGAGAGAGTAACTTACATACGTCGTCCCACGCTGATACCATTGCGCAAGAGTGGAGGCGCATCGTCAGAAGAGAGTAAGTACACGTTCCACGTTCCCTGCAGAGAGAGTTCTGCTACAGCTGGGATAACAGGTCCGTCACACAGTAGCAACTGGAAACGTGCTCCAAAGTTGACGTACGCAGGGCAATACAATTGTTGTAGACAAAACGTCTAAATTTCACACATATTAACCGAGTAATTTTGACGGTATATGGAAGAAATGCAATATTGCATCCAGCCGTAGTGAAATGGTGCCAACAATTTGACCAAAACTGACAGACGTGCCTGATAGGGAAGTCTAGATTCCACACCATGCGATTTCCATCTTTTCGGCAGGATGAAGGAACTTATGGAGAGGGAGGGGGGAAGGGGGAGGGGTAGCGCAGCAGTCAATAAAAGTTTCTTGGTCCTCCGTAATAATGTGTAACATACTTCTCGAAACCCCCTTGTAGGTGGAATAAACGTCCGCTAAAGTCTCATTACACCACCGTCCAGCAAACACAAGAATCAATGCAGTCAAATGCCTAGAAATATCCATCCGAACCGATTTAACGTGGAACCACGACGTACTTTGCCTGAGAGGAAGGCGGATGCCAGAACTCTTCACTAGAAGAACCGTAAGGAAATGAAATTCATCCACACAGAAAATCATCTGCGGAATACTCGTCCACTGGTGCTTCTTCAGTATTGGCATTAAGCTTAGGCAGCTGGTATCACATACCTACCAAGGGATTGTCAAGTCCATGCCATGCACTGTCTCTACTATTTATCAGGTGGTAAAAACTTTATAATGTCCGCATACATATTTCTTTATTTACAAGGACCTCGACAGACTTTGTTAGGTCTTCAAAAATTTTTGTCATAAAACTTGTTCATTCCGTGTTAGCTCTTCACGATAAGTCGTTACGTCAGTCGATAAAATGAATTGCCATACGTAAAACATTTAAATTCAGAAATCACCTTGTGAAAATTGTTATGTCCATATATTCAGCAGTGTGTGAATTTCTAAGGGGCCAAACTGCTGAGGTCATCGGTTCCTACACTTACACACTACTTGAACTAACTTAGGCTAAGAGCAACAAACACACCCATGCCCGAGGGAGGACTAACCTCCGGCGGGAGTGTGATTTTTATGACGTGATACTCAGGACAACACAAACATCCAGGAGGGGTGTATATAAATGGACACAGCAATGTGCACACGGTGCTTTTTGATTTTAAATGTTTTATTTTTGACAAACCTTTGTATAATATGCTACATTTTATCCACTGACATGAGAACTTCGCGTGAGGTTCCAAATCGGAATGAACACGTCTTACAAAAAATCTTTTAAAGGCCTGAAGATGACAGCAAAGTCTGTCCAAACCGGTCTTTGTAAATAGAAAAAATATATTTATGCGATCTTGGCTTTGGAAAGATTTTACCTAGAAAAACTGACCGCTCTTCTGGTTTCTCAACATAAGACAATTCAATTGTCACGTGGTCATAACGTTTCAGCTCCTCATTGTTCGCTGTAAACAGAAATCGGACTTATACTCGATTGCGTTAGTCCCGAAATTTCCATTACATTTGTCGAATCCGCCCCGTTAAAAACATTACGTGAGGCATCCTGTACATGCAGATTCGGTGGGTGGAAAGTTCATTTTGTCAAAATATAATCGAAAGCTTCTACAAATCAGTGATTTTCAGATCGTGTGGTAATCAGTGATAACTACGATGATATTTGGTTTGTGGGGCATTCAGTTGCGTGGTTATCAGCAACCGTAATAATCCCGATCTTTCCCCGAATGATGATAAAGTGATGTGGCCAGCAGAAACATCCAGTCCCCGGGCGGAGAAAATTCCCGACCCGACCGGAAATCGAACCTGGGACCCTGTGATCCAGAGGCAGTAACGCTGCCCACTAGACCACGAGCTGCGGAGTGATAATTCATATTTCCATACGGAACTTAATAATGTCCTTTCTGCTACAGCCACTTCTAAACTAGCTCGTCTTCTGCCACCAATAGAATTTATTATTTTGTATCGACGACTAAAAATGAACGTACACTACTGGCCATTAAAATTGCTACACCACGAAAATGACGTGCTACAGACGTGAAATTTAACCGACAGGAAGAATATGCTGTGATGTGCAAATGATTAGCTTTACAGAGCATTCACGCAAGGTTGGCGCCGGTGGCGACACCTACAACGTGCTGACATGAGGAACGTTTTTCAACCGATTTCTCATACACAAACAGCAGTTGACCGGCGTTGGCTGCTGAAACGTTGTTAAGATGTCTCGTGTAAGGAAGAGAAATGCGTACCATCGCGTTTCCGACTTTGATAAAGGTCGGATTTAGCCTATCGCGACTGCGGTTTATCGCATCGCGACATTGCTGTTCGCGTTGGTCGAGATCCAATGACTGTTAGCAGAATATGGAATCGGTGGGTTCAGAAGGGTAATACGGAACGCCGTGCTGGATCCCAACGGCCTCTATCATTAGCAGTCGAGGTAACAGGTATCTTATCCGCATGGCTGTAAAGGATCGTGCACCCACGTCTCTATCCCTGAGTCAACAGATGGGGACGCTTGCAAGACAACAACCATCTACACGAACTGTTCGACGACGTTTGCAGCAGCATGGACTATCAGCTCGGAGACCATGACTGCGGTTACCCTTGGCGCTGCATGGCAGACAGGAGCGCCTGCGATGGTGCACTCAACGACGAACCTGGGTGCACGCTTGGCAAAACGTCATTTTTTCGGATGAATCCAGGTTCTGTTTACAGCATCGTGATGGTCGCATACGTCTCTGGCGACATCGCGGTGAACGCACATTGGAAGCGTGTATTCGTCATCGCCATACTGGTGTATCACCCGGCAAGATCGCATTGACGGCACTTTGAACAGTGCACGTTACATTTCAGATGTGTTACAACCCGTGGCTCTACCCTTCATTCGATCCCTACGAAACCCTACATTTCAGCAGGATAATGCTTGACCACATGTTGCAGGTCGTGTAGCGACCTTTCTGGATACAGAAAATGTTCGACTGCTGCCCTGGCCAGCACATTCTACAGATCTCTCACCAACTGAAAACGTCTGGTCAATGGTGGCCGAGCAACTAGCTCGTCACAATACGCCAGTCACTACTCTTGATGACCTATGGTATCGTGTTGAAGCTGTACACGCCATCCAAGCTCTGTCTGACTCAGTGCCCAGGCGTATCAAGGCCGTTATTACGGCCAGAGGTGGTTGTTCTGGGTACAGATTTCTCAGGATCTATGCACCCAAATTGCATGAAAATGTAATCACATGTCAGTTCTAGTATAATATATTTGTCCAATGAATACCCCTTTATCATCTGCATTTCTTCTTGGTGTAGCAATTTTAATAGCCAGTAGAGTATTATGTTACAAACGTATTCTTGCAGCACGTCAAGCGCGAGCATTTCTCCCGCGGCCATCTGGCAGCAACACACCTGTGATCTGCGCAATCGCAGACCTCGCGTAGTACGTAAGGTTCAGCAGGTCCCCTGCCGCGTGCGGACACTGGAAACGCTGCAAATGGAGGCGGGCTGCGCCGAGTGGCGGCAGTTTCCTTTATTTGGAGGCGGGATGGCTATTTATAGCGGCGAACAAAGGAGGCTGCCGCTTTTTGCGCCACCGGCCGCCATCAATATTTATGCGAAACCCGTTCGCTCCTCGGAGGCAGCGGTGGCGGCAGGGGCACTTCTGTCTGCGCCCGCCACGAACCCCTCCTCGACCTGCAACGCTGCTCCAATCCTTACCTCCCACTGTAGCAGCAGCTGCCTTCGTTCAGAGAGTTCCGAAGTGACAGAAGGGAACCACCGGAGATTTGGAAACCACCATAAAATGTCGCATCACCAAAAAAATATTTACTGTAGAGTAATGAAATTTCTGCAGTACATTTGCCTATGAAACATATTTAAGTGAGTAAGATTGCAAGATCACAGGTTAATGTACGGAGAGGGGTCGGAAAGTTTCTAGCCTAGCTATAATACCAGTTTATTTTTCAATGTATTACCCGTGTACTCTAATACACTCGCGGGCACGCTCAGGTAACTTCTGCAAACCATTAAAATAAAAGGTCTTCTATTTCGAGTCCAACCAAGCGACCACAGCATCAATCACTGCATCATCATTGTCAAATCGTCATCCTTTGAGTTCTGTTTTTGGGTCTGAGAAAAGAAAAAAGTCTGATGGAACCAAATCTGAAAAATATAGCGTATGACGTAACAATTCGAAACCGCAGTTAAGCAGAAAAAATGGTTCAAATGGCTTTGAGCACTATGGGACTGAGGTCATCAGTCCCATAGAACTTAGATCTACTTAAACCTAACTAACCTAAGGACATCACACACATCCATGCCCGAGGCAGGATTCGAACCTGCGACCGTAGCGGCCGCGCGGTTCCAGACTGTAGCGTCTAGAACCGCTCGTCCACCCCGGCCGGCGCAGTCAAGCAGAGTTTCCAGTGTTGTGACGGCTTTGTGCTATGACGCATTGATAGTTACCCTTTTGCAAGTGATCCTCCATAATTACCCCTTCTGCATCCCAGAAGAAGGGCGCCATTACTTTACTGGCTGATTTTTGCACCCGGAATTTTTTTTTTTGGGGTAGAGGACTAAGGATGTTTCCATTGTTGTGACTGTTTTCTTCTCAGGACCAAAGTGGTGAACGCTAGCTTCGTCCGTTGTCACATACCTTACAAGAAGGCCGTCTTCATTCGCTTCAAATTGCCGGACGATTTCTTCACAACACTGCACATGCTCCAGTCTCTGATCTGCATTCAAGTCTTTCTGGACGCACCGAATGAAAACTCACCGCATTCCCAAAATACCGCCAAATAATGTCATGAGCACGCCCATGGGAGATTCCAGATATGGTTTAAATGTACTGCAACGTTGTTCGACGATCCAGCAAAACTGTATAGCGAATTTCAATCACTGTTTCATGAGTGGCAACGGTGACAGGCCTTCCGCTCCTTGGCGCTTCACCCAGACTCGTTCTTCCACGTTTGCAGTCAGACAGTTTTACATTGTTGCATAAGACAGAGCACTGTCCCTAAGTGTATTCCGCATACCCTTTGCAATTTCCTTGGGCGTCATTCCCTTCAGATTCAATCACAACGGTTTTTTATTCCCTCGGCATTCGCCATTTTGCTTACACTACGGTATACAACGCATCCTAGCGACAAAACTAACGAAGCTGGAGGCTCGAAATTTGACTTGTATACCCACAAAGGGTCACCAAAAAAATATGTTGTGGTGTTTGTGCGAGACATTACGGTAACTACACTATGTGATCAAAAGTATCCGGACACACCCAAAAACATACGTTTTTCATATTAGATGCATTGTGCTGCCACCTACTGCCAGGTACTCCATATCAGCGACCTCAGTAGTCATTTGACGTTGTGAGAGAGCAGAATGGGGCGCTCTGCGGAACTCAACCTGTCAGGTGATTGGGTGTCACTTGTGCCATACGTCTGTACGTGAGATTTCTATACTCCTAAACATCAATAGGTCCACTGTTTCCGATGTGATAGTGAAGTGGAAACGTGAAGGGACACGTACAGCACAAAAGCGTACAGGCCGTCCTCGTCTGTTGACTGACAGAGACCGCCGACAGTTGAAGAGGGTCGTAATGTGTAACAGGCAGACATCTATCCAGACCATCACACGGGAATTCCAAACTGCATCAGGATCCGTTGCAAGTACTATGACAGTTAGGCGGGAGGTGGGAAACTGGGATTTCATGGTCGAGCGGCTGCTCATAAGCCACACATCACGGCGGTAAATGCCAAACGACGCCTCGCTTGGTGTAAGGAGCGTAAACATTGGACGGCTAAATAGTGAAAAAACATTGTGTGGAGTGAAAAATCACGGTACACAATGTCGCGATCCTATGGCAGGATGTACGGCGAATGCCCGGTGAACGTCATCTGCCAGCGTGTGTAATGACAAGAGTAACATTCAGAGGCGATGGTGTTATGGTGTGGTCGTGTTTTTCATGGAGGGGAATTGTACAACTATTTGGTTTGCGTGGCAATATCACAGCACAGGCCTACATTGATGTTTCAAGCACCTTATTGCTTTCCACTGTTGAAGAGCAATTCGGGGATGGCGGTTGTATCTTTCAACACCTGTTCATAATGCACGGCTTGTGGCGGAATGGTTACACGACAATAATATCCCTGTAATGGACTGGCCTGCACAGAGTCCTGACCTGAATCCTACAGAACACCTTTGGGATGTTTTGGAACGTCGACTTCGTGCCAGGCCTCACCGACCGACATCGATACCTCTCCTCAGCAGCACTCCATGAAGAATGGGCTGCCATTCCCCAAGAAACCTTCCAGCACTTGATTGAAAGTATGCCTGCGAGAGTGGAAGCTGTCATCAAGGCTAAGGGTGGGCCAACACCGTATTGAATTCTAGCATTACCGATTGAGGACGCCACGAACTTTTAAGTCACTTTCAGCCAGATGTCCGGATACTTTTGATCACATAGTGTATCTTGGGCTAGGAACTTTTCGACCGCTCATCTTATGGACGAGATAAGTCATTGCAAATGTAAAACGCTGGTACATTAATAACCGATGTAACCGCCAGAACGTGGAATGTGTGCATGGGTTGTATCGTACAGTTGCCGGATGTCAGTTTGTGGGATGCAATTCCATGCCGGCTCACTTGGTCGATCAACAGGGGATGGCAAATGCTTTTTGTGAATGATGCGGTGTTGTCGTCCGATGATGTTCCAAATGTGCTCATTAGCAGACAGGTATGGCTGATCGAGCAGCCCAAAGCAACATGTCGACTGCAGGGCATGTTAGGTTACAACAGCGGTGTGTGGGTGAGCGTTAACCTGTTGGGAAACTACAGTTGGAATGGTGTTCATGAATGGCAGCGCAACAAGCCTAATACCAAACTGGCAGCCCACATCTCGTGGTCGTGCGGTAGCGTTCTCGCTTCCCACGCCCGGGTTCCCGGGTTCGATTCCCGGCGGGGTCGGGGATTTCCTCTGCCTCGTGATGGCTGGGTGTTGTGTGCTGTCCTTAGGTTAGTTAGGTTTAAGTAGTTCTAAGTTCTAGGGGACTGATGACCATAGATGTTAAGTCCCGTAGTGCTCAGAACCATTTGAACCAAACTGGCATAGAAGTTTGAAGTCAGGGTGCTTGAGATAACCACGAGAGTGCTCCTATTGCCATAGGAAATCGCACCCCATTCCAGCAGTCTTTCTGCAGTATCGCGGAAGGATCATCCAGCTTCTCGTAGCCCTACTACAAGACCTCGTTCAATCTCAGTGAGGTGTTGAAAATGGTGTCCTTTTCGACTTAAAGACACTCTTGACGAACATCAAGTCACGACGTCCAATCTCAATCTCGAACGTAACTAACGCTCACGACCGTTGCAGCACGTATTCACGGCAAACCTGATTTTCACCCTCACGGTTGCGCTACTAGCGCCACTCTTACGCAACTAAAATCGAAACTGAACAGGCAAATTGCAGATGCAGAAACTCGGCTACCAATTTTCTTTCATGTCAAAACTCTTTCTTGGTGTTGCTATTTTTTTTCTCCGTCGGTGTATTATGACTCAGTAGGAAGCTATCGGAGAAGACGGAATCCTAATACCAAACTACTGAGAAAACACCGCTCAACAATCTCCTAAATTCAGTCGGAGACAGGTTACAACTTGTGCGTAAAGTGTCTAGTTGATTTATATGTTCAAGTATTTTAATCCGCAGCCACGGACTCTAACCACTATTATCGTGAATAACGAGCTTAACGTCCACAGTTTAAGTTGTGCGCCCCAGAATTCTCGTCTTTACGAGGATATCGCAATCTGGACGACCACTGTCAGGTGCCTGAATTGTGGATCACTCCTTTCATTAGTGAATCTTACAAAAATCACAGTGGCACAACTCCGCTGCGTGTAATCTTGACAAATTGCCATGTGGGCCACAGTTAATTCAAGGCAGCGAAATCCTTAACTGTGCGAAGTTCGTCGATGATTACAGAGCTCTGTTCCTACTAGCGTAGGAGTGTCCATTTCGTATGCGGGGGACGACAGTTGCCTTTCGCTTCCATTACTGCTGCTACCGCTGCCTGGAATAGCACTGGTAAGTTGCAGCGACCGCTACAAGCGAACAAGGCATCTTTAAGATAAAGACGAAGAAGGATGGTAATGAATATGCTCAAGCACATATAATTTAACAATTATATGCTTAAGATCGTGATAACTTCTAATGCTGCAAGACCTAAATTCTCTTCACGAAGTTCGTTCATCTATTTCATGGTGAACAAGCTACAGGCTACTTTTACCATTATTTACCTTCCGTCGCGTACCTGAACGGCGTGTCAGCATCCACACTGCTGTTGTAGGCGAGTGGCTAATCTGAAGGAGATGTAAAGGCGACAATCAAACATGCCCACTGCATCGCCTATAATACAGTCGAGAACGCAAACATTTTACGAAAATGCCGAAATATCACCTTACCAACTGATATCATCATCACTGGGCTCAGACCCATGCCACATCAACTACAAACATCCTAAAAACACAACTTGTATAAATCATGATCCCCTCACACAACACACTTACAACTATACATGCACAAACAAATCCAAAAGTCAGACAGAAGGCATTAGGCAAAGTCCACCGACCCTTCAGAATACATGAATTGAAGTCCAGTCATGACAACGCCAAAGGCGACAACACAGGAACGGATTCCACGCGTGCACATTCGAAATGGAGCACATCGTACCCACAATACTTTTCCGTCTACACACTTAGTTTTCTTCAAAACAGTCGAAATAAAACATCTTCACGTGCTCTTGGAATTCAGGAAATAACTGTAAATTCATTTTTCGAATAATGTAAAACGTTTAGAAAAAAGTACAAGGGGCGTTCAGTAAGTAATTCAACATTTTTTGCTAGGCCAGTTTCGGTTGAAAAAACGCGAAATTTGTTGTAAGACGTTGAGGAATATTCCGTCTTCAGCCCGGTTTCACGAAGTTCCGATAGGTGGTTGTACACGTAGCCTTCAAAATGGCATCTGTAACGGAGGTGAGTTCCAACCACAAAGCTGTCACTGAGTTTCTTCTGACGGAATATCAGAGCATTTCAGATACACATAGGCGCTTGCAGAATGTCTACGGAGATCTAGCAGAAAATAAAAGCACAGTGAGTCGCTTGGCGAGGCGCCAGTCACCATCGCAACAAGATCGTGCAAAACTTTCCGACATTCAACGTGCCGGGCCGGCTTCGCACAGCTGTGACTCCTGCAATGCTGGAACATGCAGACACCCTAGTTAGAGGTGGTGATCGACGGATCACAATCCCTCACTGTGCGCTGGACGTCTGTGTTTGTTGTATTGACAGATTCGACCACCAGTTTGGGAAATCAGCGGTGTCTGCCCGCTGGGTTCTTCGCTGTCTGAAAGAGGCCCATAAAGAGCAACGAAAGAACATCTGTGCGGAATTTGTTGCGCGTTACGAGGCAGTTTTTTGTCGAAAATCAACAAGGGCGATGAAACACTGGCTCATCATCTTCGAGCCAGTAGCAAAACGGCAATCTATGGAGTGGTCCACACGATCTCTTCTCCGAAGAAAAAGTTCAAAGCCGCAACCTCAGCCGCTAAATGGCGACGGTCTTATTGGCCTATAAATGGGTTATTCTGTTGGACGTCCTCCCTCATGGTGCAACGATCAGCCCTGAAGTGTAATGGTGCTACCCTCAGGAAACTGAAGAAACGACTTCAGCGTCTTCGTCGCTACAGAAACGCAAACGAATTTCTCCTTCACCATGACAACGCAAGTCTCACACAAGCCTGTGCACCTACGAGGAGCTCACAAAACTTCATTGGGCCGTTCTTCTTCACTCTTTAGCCGAGACCTCGCACCTCCAGACTTCCCCGCGGCAAGCAGTACGTCGGTGATGCAAACGTTACTGATGTAGCAATACGTTGGTTCCGTGGTCGACCAGCAGAGTGGTACCATAGGGCATACATGCTCTCGCAGTAAGAGGCGTATGGTACTAGCACTGAACGGAGATTATGTTGAAAAATAGGGTTTTGCAGCCAAAATAAGGGGGAATAATATGTTGTTGTTGTTGTTGTTGTTGTTGTTGTTCTTGCTGTGGTCTTCAGTCCTGAGACTGGTTTGATGAAGCTCTCCATGCTTCTCTATCCTGTGCAAGCTGCTTCATCTCCCAGTACGTACTGCAGCCTACATCCTTATGAATCCGTTTAGTGTACTCATCTCTTGGTCTCCTTCTACGGTTTTTACCCTCGACGCTGCCCTCCAATACTAAATTCAAGATCCCTTGACGCCTCAGAACATGTCCTACCAACCGATCCCTTCTTCTAGTCAAGTTGTGCCACAAACTCCTCTTCTCCCCAATCCTATTCAATACCTACATATTACTTATGTGATCTACCCATCTAATTTTCAGCATTCTTCTGTAGCACCACATTTCGAAAGCTTCTATTCTCTTCTTGTCCAAACTATTTATCGTCCATGCTTTACTTCCATACATGGCTGCACTCCATACAAATACTTTCAGAAACGACTTCCTGACAAATCTATACTCGATGTTAACAAATTTCTCTTCTTCACAAACGCTTTCCTTGCCATTTACAGTCTACCTTTTATATCCTCTTACTTCGACCATCATCAGTTATTTTGCTCCCCAAATAGCGAAACTCCTTTACTACTTTGTCTCATTTCCTAATGTAATTCCCTCAGCATCACCCGACTTAATTCGACTACATTCCATTACCCTCGTTTTGCTTTTGTTGATGTTCATCTTATATCCTCCTTTCAAGACACTGTCCACTCCGTTCAACTGCTCTTCCAAGTCTGTTGCTGTCTCTGACAGAATTACAATGTCATCGGCGAACCTCAAAGTTTTTATTTCTTCTCCATGGATTTTAATACCTACTACGAATTTTTCTTTTGTTTCCATTACTGCTCGCTCAATATACAGATTGAATAACATCGGGGAGAGGCTACAACCCTGTCTCACTCCCTTCCCAACCACTGCTTCCCTTTCATGCCCCTCGAACTCTTGTTACTGCCATCTAGTTTCTGTACAAATTGTAAATAGCCTTTCGATCCCTGTATTTGACCCCTGCCACCTTCAGAATTTGAAAGAGAGTATTCCAGTCAACATTGTCAAAAGCTTTCTCTAAATCTACAAATGCTAGAAACGTAGGTTTGCCTTTCCTTAATCTATTTTCCTAAGGTAAGTCGTAGGGTCAGCATTGCCTCACGTGTTCCAACATTTCTACGGAATCCAAACTGATCTTCCCCGAGGTCGGCTTCTACCAGCTTTTCCATTCGTCTGTAAGGAATTCGAGTTAGTATTTTGCAGCTGTGACTTATTAAAGTGATAGTTCGGTAATTTTCAGATCTGTCAACACCTGCTTTCTTTGGGATTGGAATAATTATAATCTTCTTGAAGTCTGAGGGTATTTCGCCTGTCTCATACATTTTGCTCACCAGATGGTAGAGTTTTGTCAGGACTGGTTCGGCCAAGGCTGTCAGTAGTTCTAATGAAATATTGTCTGCTCCCGGGGCCTTGTTTCGACTTAGGTCTTTCAGTGCTCTGTCAAACTCCTCATGCAGTATCATATCTCCCATTTCATCTTCATCTACATCCTCTTCCATTTCCATAGTACTGTCCTCGAGTACATCGCTCTTGTATAGAGGGAATAATATGGTGTATTGGAATCCTAAACGAAACCAACCAGCTTAAAAAAAAAGATATGTTGCATTACTTATTGAACGCCTTTCATAATATAAACTATTTTTTCACTGAGAATGCTGCTGTATACATCGAAGAATCATCGCCGGATCACCCTAAGGAATTGCTGAGAGGCGTGTTTGTAACTTCCACGTGGCATAAGGAAAGGCAGATTTTTTTTGAATGTGGATAAGTGTAAGGTAATGGGTGTAACAAAGAGAAGGAACCCGATATCATCTAATTACAAGAAGTAATCATCTTGAGCATGTCACGTCGTAGAAGTATCGTATACTGAGAAGCGATATGAAACAGGACGATCACGTAAAATCAGTATTAATGAAGATGAATGGGAGACTTAGATTAGCTGGTAGAGTTCTGGGGAAATGCTATGGAACTTTCAGTATTGCAGCGCGTCAGCAATCGTAAGTATCTAAATAATTGTAATAAGTCCACCTCGACTGCATAAAGTACCTGGTGTTTACCTAGGTTTCAGCATGGGTAACCACGCCTTCTTCAGAACAATTCTATGGCACACAAAACGCTAGTGTGAACAATGCTAGCGTATCGTTCCAGTGCTTAGCGGCTTTATCACACAGACATGACAACAGACATCCAACAAATTCAGGGACGCACTGTCAGGTTCGTATCAGAACAGTGGAGCCCATACGAAAGTGTAATAGAAACGCTCGGCGAACTTAAACGGGAATCCTTCGAAGAAAGCTTTGTTCGAAGAAGACTGTGCAACCAGTACGTTGCCACCGACAATTACTGTCGTTGTCATCATGAGAAGAGCGTACAGAGGCGTACACTGAGGTGGCAAAAATCATAGGATAGAGATACGTACATATACAGATGGCGATAGTATCGCGTACACAAAGTGTAGAAGGGCAGCGAGTTGACATAGATGTCACTGGCATTCAAGTGATTCATGTGGAAAGGCGTCCGATGTTGTTATGGCGGTACGATGGAAATTAACAGATTTTGGACGATTGGAGCTAGACGCATGGGACATTCCATTTCGGAAATCGTTAGAGAATTCAATATTCCGACGCCCACAGTTTCAAGAGTGTGTCGAGAATACCTAATACCAGGTATTACCTCTCACCACGGTCTATACGGTGGCCGCCCACCTTCACTTAACGACCGAGAGCAGCGAAATTTGCGTAGAGTTGTCGATGCAAAGCAACACTGCGAGAAATAACCGCACAACTCAATGTGGCACGTGCGACGAACATATTCGTTAGGACAGTGCGGCGAAATATGGCGTTAATGGGCTATGGCAGCACACGAATGACGCGAGTGCTTTTGCTAACAGCACATCGCTTGCAGCGCCCCTCCTGGGCTCGTGACTATATCGGTTGGACTCTAGACGACTGAAAAACTGATTAGGTCAGATGAGTCCAGATTTCAGTTGGTAACTGATGGCAGCGTTCGTGTACGGCGCCGACCCCACGAATCCGTGGACCCAAGTTGTCAACGAGGCACTGTGCAAGTGGGTGGTGGTTCTATAATGTTGTAGCTGTGTTTACACGGAATGGTCTGTGCCCTCTGGTCCAACTGAATCGTTCATGGGAGCAAATGGATGTGTTCGGCTACTTGGAGACCATTTTTAGCCATTCATGGACTTCAGTTTTATGGATGACAATGCGCCATGTCGCCGGGCCACGGCTGTTCGCGACCGGTTTGAAGAACGTTCTCGACAACTCGAGCGAATGATTTAGCCACCCTGAATGCACATGATGCATGCCATCGGACATTTATGAGACCTAATCAGTGGCCCCCACTTAGGGGGGCCAGATACTTTGTGCTCCCCCCCCCCCCCCCAATAGTTAAAGTAGGGGCCTCGCCGCCGCCGCCCCAATATTCAAACATGCATTTCTCATCGCTCTCCCCCCTTTCCTCATCCTTTACTCGGAAATTTGTTAAAAGCTGCACACACAGTTTTGCATAATAGTATTTAATGATTATGTAGGAAAAAATACCGATTTTACGAGCTATTGCGTATTCCTTTCTGCTACTCCTCCAACCTCTGCATATGACGAATTGTCGTGACAGGGTTTGTCCCCTGCATCTGTACTATTCGCACACTTCTACTGTACGGAGGTATGCGGGGAACGGAAGCTCACCATGAGCTCGCAGCGCTTTGACTGCTAGGACGAGCTCCACTTCCTCCCACAGCAGCCTGCTGGCAGCTTGTAAAAGAAACTACTACCCCCCCGCCCCCTCCCTCCCTAGAGCCGGCCCTGACAATAATCAACAATACTGCTACATGGCTACTTCTTGTTAGGCGCACAGTACTGTTACGCAGGCCGCAGCTAATGTTGGCAGCGAACGTAAATATTCCGGAGCTGGGCATCCCCAGTGGTCATTTAGTCTTACTGTGACTCGGTTCAGTTGTTAATCTTTCGTCCCTTACTGTCCAGTTTATAATGGACAAGTTTATAATGAGGAAGAAATGTGGCAAGTGTTGGCGAGGGTGAAGCTAGACCCAGTGTTAGTGGTGCTGTGTGTGACGACAAAGACACAGATAGTGACGGAACTGTGGCGGCGACAAAAAACACTGTCCCCGGAAAAAAACAACACTCTCATCGGCCCTCTTGGAAACAGCAATTTGCATGGATCAATTACAATAAGGTAAAAGATGTTATATTTTGCAAAATTTGCAGACAAATGTTTGAAGAAAATAGTTTTCAGTTTTCTCACAAAATGGAAAAAACTTTCATGGAAACTCGTTTTTCGAACTGGAAGAAAGGGGTAGAAAAGTTGAAAGCGCATGAAGCATCGGGCTGCCACAGAGAAGCTGTACTAAAATTCAAATCCTTAAAATCGAATGTCAATGTATTTAGCCAGATTTCCAAAGAAAAACTGACACAAATGAAAGAAAACCGAGATTTTTAATAAACAATCATATCTTCCCTCCGTTATTTAGCAGTGCAGGAGCTTGCAATACGTGGGCATACTGATGAAACAAGTAACTTTGACAATTTATTACGCCTTCGATGTGAAGATAACCAGCTACTTTTAATATGGCTACAGCACGAAACTTACAAATGGACATCCCATGATGTGCAAAACGAAATTTTGGCCGTTTTAAATCATACACTTCTTAGAAAATTATTGGAGAATATCAAGAGTGCAGAGTATTTTGCAATAATAGCAGATGAAACAACAGACATAGCCACCTAAGGGCAATTTAGTATCTGAATAAGATTTCTTGATGCTTCGCTAGAGATAGAATAATATTTTTTAGGGCTATACTCAATACAAAGTACCACAGCTAAAACTGTTTGACATTAATATCGACATTTTGAGACGACTTGATTTGCCTACATCTAATTGTAGGGGCCAATGCTTTGACGGTTCAGCTAACATGGCCGGATTATACAATGGTGTCCAGGCAAAGTTTATGGAAATGGAGAAGAGAGCTATGTTTGTGCACTACGTTGCACACTGTTTAAATCTAACACTACAAGACACTGTGAAAGCAGTTCCAGAATGTCGAAATGCATTGAATGTTATGAAGGACTTAATACATTTTGTGAGAGATTCACCTAAAAGATTAGATCTTTTTGCTCACCTGAAGGTAGATGTCTCTACAAATTTGAAACCACTCTGTCCTACAAGGTGGGCCGTAGGGTACTTGGCAATGTCTTCAGTTTTGTCCAACTATACAGAACTTCAGGAATTTTTTCTAAATGTTTCAAGAAATGACAATTCAGACACTGGGGCCAAAGCAAACGGCTTTTTGATTAATATGCAGACATATGATTTCTTTTTCATGTTATCACTTTTGGTAAAACTGTTTGGTCACATTGATACCGTAAACATAGCACTACAGAGGAAATCCCTACACTTAGAGGAGGCCAATAAGATGATTTCCACTCTTGTAACTTCTATTAAATTTATGATAAACAATTTTGAATCATTCTGGGGTGAAGTAACGTCAAAATGTCAAGATATGGATGTTGATTCCCCAATATTACCCCGTAGAAGAAAAGTCCCTAAGAAATACGATGACTCCATCAATTCATCTGTAGAAACATTCACTGACAAATATAGAAGATCGTATTATGAAACAATGGATACATCCATCAGCTTCTTGGAATCACGGTTCAAAACTCAATCATTCATGTTTGTAAATCAAATTGAACAATTTCTTCTTGGTGATAACAAACATTCATTCGATATTTTATCTTTCTACGAATCAGATATAGACAAAGAACGCTTGCTTCTCCACCGAAGCATGTTTCATGAGATTATCCAAAGTAGTGATTCTGCGAATATTAGTTCGTTGGATGACATAGCGAAATACCTAAAACAGGAAAACCAATACTGCCTGAACTAGTGAAATTTGTACGTGTAGTGCTGACGATTACGGTAACGTCCTGCACCGCGGAGCGATCGTTTTCTAGTCTGCGGAGGGTGAAAACGTATCTTCGTTCTATAATGAGGCAGGATCGTCTTAATGCCATCGCCCTTCTCAACGCCCATAGAGATGACCTTGATGCCATATGTGACGAGTTCATATGCATGAGGAGTACTTCAAAAATTAAGGTATGTTTCTTCAACTTTATTTATGTATTTGTTTTGTACCACTACTGACCTATATTCCGACTGAAATGACATTGTGATTGACGTTTCAGCGAGTCGAGGGGTAGGGGCTAGTCGCCAGCCAATAGTAGTTTGCATGATTTTCAGCTGTTTGCATTTTTCATTATCCTCACAAGCTTTTTTTTTTGTTTCTTGAAAGTTGTTATGCTGTGAGGGGAATTTCCCAAGAATATGATGTGATAAGTCAAAAGAGAAAGTATGCGTGCATAATACACCTCTCTCCCTCAGCACTTGTGTTGTTCCATATAATTCTCATTGCAGAGATAGCTTAGAATTTAAGAATGTGATGTGGGAATTCCATTTCAGATTGTCTTGTAAACAAACAAAGCAATTTTGTTTCAGAGACAATTTTTTGGTTTTAATGGATTTTTAATTTTGCTGTGTGTGGAATTGTATGGTGGCGGTATTTTTTAATTTTTTTTTTAGGGGTTCATCAGTAGCTTATTCCTCACAAACCACTCTGAAATCTTTTCATTTGTGACTTCGGCATACAGCCTAAGAGCCTTTCTATTTCCACTTTCAGTCAATACACTGGTGTCATCTGCAAATAGGACTGGTTTGGAGTGTCGAACATGTAGATGGAAGCGCAAAGTTATCTGCCAAATGTAGTACCTAATAAAATGATTCTTGCCCCCCCCCCCCCCCAAAAAAAAAAAAAATTTTCAAGTCGGTGCCTCTGGACCTAATCGAGCAACACTTTCGCAATTATGGATGGTTATAGGGGCATCATGGCTCAATATTTCTGGAGGGGACTTTCAACGACTCGTTGAGTCAATGCCACGTCGAGACGCTGCACTGCGCCGGGCGAAAGGAGGTCCGACACGATATTAGGATGCATCCCATAATGTTTGTCACCTGAGTGTATATCTCTCTTTGGTATCATGAGAAGAGCGCACAGAGGCATACACTCATTCTTCCCTCAGTCAATACGCTAACAGAATAGATAAAACCGATTACACTGGCACTCTGTAAAATGTAGCATCTTTTGTAAACGCAACAGAGGGCAGCTTCCGGTAAAATCATGTCTATTTTGGATTATTAGTGTTTTTCGGTTATCTGTATAATGTTTACAGAGCAACGGCAAACGGCTTATCGGTATCTGGAGGCTTTCCATCCACTCACCCAGATGAGGACAAGGAATGGTTCTCCGGCAAGTGAGCAGACACAGAAAGAGGAGGCGTGTTGGTGGCAGCTGAGGGCTACCAATGGGCTGAGTGCTGTATGGTGGGAGGTGGGTGCTGGGCCCACGCTCTGCGACCGCGGCAGCGACAGCGCATGCGCCGGCTGACCTTCAGCGGATACGGCCGGCCAGGAATACAAATCAGAGGCTTTACACCCACCCACACGGTACCAGGTGGCGTTGGCTGCCGTGGCGGGATTTCGCATCGACCCTGTTTGCGAGCATTGGACGTTCTGTTTGTGACCACTGAACTTGACCAGCGAGTCCTCTGATCACACGAGCCAAACCAAAACTTTGTTTTATTACCTTTTGCTAGAGTATAGCTAAAGCTTGATTCACAATTGTGACTTCCACGCGCAGCGTCACCAACGTAGGTTTTTCTCTGAAGTCTCAGATAATTCCTCCTATAACCGACGTCCTACAATTTTTGAATGTGATCAACAGACATTAGCTAACGTATTCGAGTGGCGCACAAGTTCCTTTGTTTTGCACGTTGATATTCCGATTATATGGGTTTATTTATTGATTGTCATTTTTTATTTGTACACTGTTGCTATCTGAGTTTATATATTGTCATTTTCATCTGAAAATAGTCAGCGAGCTGTGGACGTTAGAAAATGGAGTGAAAGTTGGAAATTTTCGACATTTTTTTCTGTTTTGAGTTCAGTAGAGGAGTGACAGCAGCGGAGGAAGCCAGAAAAAATTGTACCGTGTATGGGGATAACGCCATTGCGCAGAGCACGGCAAGAAAATGGTATTCTCGTTTTAAAGTTGGTCGTTTTGACGTTAGTGGAAGAACTTCGGCGTTTGATGCAGATCGCTTAAACGCATTAATCCACAATGATCCACGTCACTGCACTCCACTGTCAAATGTGATGTACTGTGACCGTTCTACAATCGTGCGACGTTTGCATGTAATGGGGAAGGTTCAGAAATCGGATGTATGGGTACCGCATGCTCTAAGCCAAAATCACAAAAATCAGCGGTTGGTCATATGTACATCTCTGCCAGCTCGTCATCAATTGTATCGTGAACAACATCTATCATTTCTATCCCGTATCGTTACCGGTGACGAGAAATGATGTCTTTATGTTAATATAAGGAAATTAAAGAAATGGTTGAGCCCAAACACAGCAGCAACTCCCCATACAAAGAACTACGCGCATCCACAAGAGCGAATGTTATGCATCTGGAGGAATTGCGACGATGTGGTGTACTATTGCTTCCCCAAGGCGTAACCATCACTGCTGACACTTACTGTCAACAGCTGAGACGTCTTGCAGACGCAGTCCAAGAATAACGAGCAGCAGGACTGCGTTAAATGATGCAACTCCACGATAACGCCCGCCCTCATTTTGCTAGACTGACAAAAAGCGAAGCATAGGAGTTGGGTTGGGAATCATTCCGGACCCATCTTATTCACCTGAACCTGCTCCCTCAGATTTTACCTTTTCCGCTATCTATCAGACAACCTTCAAGGACCTCCCTTCCCGGGTGAAAATGCACTCCGAACTTTGCTCGACGAGTTCCTCGCTTCAAAACCACGTGTTTTCTACAGTCGCGGAATCAACAAGTTAGCGTTGGCATAATGTTGTAAATAGTGAAGAAGAATATGTTACTGATGCCTAAAATTTCTGTTCATGTCAATCTGTTGCGTTTTATGGAAAAAAAAGCTATGAACTTATGCACCAGGTTAACACGTAACACTGCAGAATTTACTTTTAGTGCTTTTCATATTTATTGACACTAAGTTCAGTTTCACCGAGCGACGGGGCGCACTGGTTAGCACACTGGACTCGCATTCGGGAGGAAGACGGTTAAAACCCACATCCGGTCATCCTGATTTAGGTTTTCCGTGATTTCCCTAAATCGCTTCTGGCAAATGCCGGGATGGTTCCTCTGAACGGGCTCGGATGACTTCCTTCCACATCCTTCCCTTATTCGATGAGACCAATGACCTCGCTGTTTGGTCCCCTCCCCCCAATTCAACCAACCAAAAAGTTCAATTTCGATTTTCAGTTTTCCAGTACGTATGAACATTAGTATGTTAACACGTATCAACTACGAGCAGTTTTACAAAGTTCACTAGAAGCACTGATTAACGGAGTAACTGAACATCTTCAAGGCGATTGAAAGCAAATCAACGCCTGATGACTGCTGGATACTGAACGTAGCTTGTGCACCTGTTGATCGCGATTTAGTGATTCAAAGCCGCTATACATTTATACATTTTTACTTCTGAGCGCTAACTGCCCCGACGGAAAACTCGTCTACGACTGACTCTATATTTATACAGTTTAATTAGCGCACACTGACACGGTTTCTTCTGATACGCGGCCTATCACATTTTAGATATCAACATAAAAGACAGTAAAAGTGAAAGATACAATCGCCAGTCAAGTAAATTCGTTCAGTTAAATGCTGTATAAACAGAAAACGATAACGGGTGCTACTTTAAGATGGGAAAGTTTTAAAGAGCAGAAGGATTCGCAAATGTCCCCATGAATTTCCTTGAAGGTGGAATGTTGAAACCGGAACGGTTAATAAACTAACCGATCGTTTTTGTAACAGTAAAACAGTTTTGCAAATAGAAAAATCGGGGCTACAAAATCGAGGGATTGAATTTTGAAGAATATTACATTTTAAGACTGAAACATTCTCCAACACGAGAATTTTGGATACAATTAACTTTTCAAATATTAATTTTTCAGAAAATCGTAAAATATTTACTTGACGGAGAAGAATGAGGACTTTCCAATAAACTTAATCTTAAAACACATAAATTTCATCAATTTGGAATTCTGACGTGCACATGGTTTGCAGGTGTCGTAAATTCTGAATATTTCTTATATAAAAATGTTTCCATATGAAGTAAAGAAACTATTACCGCCAGCAGACTGTAAATTATATTGTGAATAATAAAATTAAATGACATACTGTGTGAATGATAATCTGGTAAATTTGTGCGTGTATAGTATACATATTATGTGTATAATGAAAAAAAAAACAAGAAAAAAGATATTTAAGAAACATAATTTTAAAATTATGTACATGGCTGGAACAGCAACCGTAGGATGAAATCATCTTGCAGAAATGTTGAACAGTCAATCAGTTGCAAAACGGAACGTTTATTAAAAGCCATTGTTTCAATGTTTGTAAAAACGTCGTCTTCAGAAGGAAGTATTGACAACTGGATTAGATATTGTGGCAGACGTGCGTTAAAATACAGCCGAAAGGCGTCCGTCAAATATAAACTTTCACCTCCATAATAATGCAATAGCTGTACGTTGGTGGGGAAATACCATATCGAACCACTTTGTGCATGTTGTAATTATTGAGGTGAAATTTTGTGTATGACTGACGCCTTTCGGCTATATTTTAACATACCTCTACCACAAAAAGTGATACAGATGTCAGTACAACGCGTTGTTCTAAACGTTGAAAGGGGTTTTAATAAACCTTTCTTTAAAGTCAGTACTGGCATTAGACTTTTTTATTTGCAGTGTTACATTTACACTTACATAATCAAGATTTCGGCTTCAAAGTGCCATTATCAAGTGTTTTAAGTATTATGAATTGACTAAGATGGCTTACTGTCATATTAAAATTCACTATTAGACACATTGTCTTAGAGTCGATATTTCTGGCAGAGCTGTTTTTTTTTATTTACGTATGCTACAGACAAAACATCATGACTATCATATGGACGAGGCAGGAGCTAACGTAGTAATTTTACGCCCGTCCATTTCGTAAAGGAACTGTGTGAATGGCGTGTCAGATAAAACCGACTACTGCCGCTGTAGTGCGCTGCAGTCTGGTATATGACGCTGAGGAACACGTACCGTATGCACACGCCGGACAGTTTCTGACATTGAGCGTTCAACATCTTTGAGGAGATAAATTCAGCGCGTTGCACGTTAAATGTCATGGTTTGCGTGACGTCTGCTTCACACTAGAACGGCGAAAGCGGTCGAAATGACCCCTGTCATACTGTCTACCTTCACTGTTCATATCTAGTTGATTTACTTCGTTAATGAAATCAAATAACTTTTCGTAATTTTTTTCTTTTGCTTACGACGACGTATTAGGATTTAGAAAACATATTTTCTTCCACATTTCATTCGATATATCTATTATTCATTACATAATGATTGATCCCTGACATTGAGGTCATTCTGGCCACATTGCATTACGAACATCGATATGTTATACCTTACCGGAATCGTGGAAATGTCTACTTTTATGTAGTGTATTAATATTACATCTCAGTTGAAATTTGGCGAATTACGCGGTAATTTAAGAAAAATCGTGCTGTTTCTGGCTTTTTCGGCGAGTGTCAACTTTAAGGACGCATAAAACTCAGACCGTAATTAGCAGAAAAATTTCCTCAGCATAGTTTAAAGATACAACCTTGTTCTATTTACAGGCGGATTTTCGTTGCTTTCTGATTCTCGTTTCATCGCTATAGCGTAAAAGGCAAGACGCTACGACTGAGTGTACCGTTGTAGCTATTGCGACGGAGAAGGCACTAGTGTTACGCTTGAACTTTTGTTGGTTACATCACATGTCTTAACTAATGAATACTCCTCGTGTTTGTTAGTTATGAGTTTGTAGAGCTGTTGTGCTAGTAACTGCAAAATGCGAGGCTGTGGTGGAGCGCAGTTGTCACACCAGCGCGCCGCCACTGTTGCAATGCGCCATAAGCTCCTGTTCGTCAGCGAAGAACGCCGACTTCGTAGTCGCATTCCAGTGCAGCATTGCTGCGTTTAGCTTTTGGTGCGAGTAGAGGGAAATAATATGGGAAATTGCAAATAAATGCTCGATACGCAACCATTTCTCAATAAATGAACATTTGTATAGCACATTGGAACAGTAAAGAATGATGACCGAAATAAAACGTAATTTTATCGCTTTCGTTGCTCGCCGAGCTCTCGCTACTGCTGCTGCTGCTGCTGCTGCAGTTGTCTACTTCGATCACCAACGGTTCTACTGCTATGTCAAAACAGTGGGCGCTTTGTGCATAACGGCTTTCAAGTTTGTACACATGACACTGAAATCCTCCAGATACTTTGGGGAACGCTTTCCAGAGCGGAGCAACAAAACTATAATTTAAAATTCTTGTTGTTCTTTGCTACCTTGTTGTTGACAAATACCCAGAAAAGTTCAACGGCGTTCAACTGGCAGTGCGTTCAATTGGCAGTGCGTTACAGGCAACCAAAAGCTTCTGTTAAGTTTGGAAGGTAGGAGACGAGATACTGGCAGAAGTAAAGCTGTGAGGACGGGGCGTGAGTCGTGCTTGGGTAGCTCAGTTGGTAGAGCACTTGCCCGCGAAATGCAAAGGTCCCGACTTCGAGTCTCGGTCCGGCACACAGTTTTAATCTGCCAGGAAGTTTCATATCAGCGCACACTCCGCTGCAGAGTGAAAATCTCATTCTGGAACCACAAACTAATCTAATGATCGCAGTATACTTTCCAAAAGGTATACCTGCGCCCTGAAGTGCGGTCGCGCGTGTTCCAGTAGTCCAGCTTCAGTAAATTCCCCATACGATGTGGCATTATTGCTTTCCATCCATTCAATAATAGAATCCTTTCTCCATTTCGTAGATGGATTTCGTGATACTGGATTTATCATCGTGTGGTATGTAGCTTGATCTAAAGCAATCGCAGACCTGTTTCGTAATATTTCGAGAACGCTCCTAAATCACTCTTCATAGTGTGTGGCAGTCATTTTAGAATGATAATCTGCATCTTCTTTCTGCCCAATTAAACATAAGCCAGCATTTTGCACGAACCCATCTTCGTCCCCAATGAGGCACATTATAATCCTTTTTCGAGAATTGAACGTTGCTTGAATTCCTCCTTTCCAGCCATTCACTCTTTAACACTATCTGTGATAATCGCATACATTTTCTTAGGCATAAGGTATTTTTTTCCTTGCCAAACAAAGTTTCTGGAATGATTTGTACCATACCGTCATCAGTATTGCGCAAGTGTATTTTCTGCTAGAACTACTCTTTTCTTGCTACTTGGTTATTTTCTATCAGCACAGGTTTTTTGTTGAACTTTTTGTATCTGAAGCCCAATTTTCGAATAGCACGTCAAAGGGTTGTTTCAGTCATACCAGGAAAATCTTCCACTTTTGTCTTCAACTTTTCCAACATCGCTGTCACGGTCGGGAATTGCTTTTCCACATGGATGTCGTGGATGTTTCTTCCCATAACTCCCTGTGGAGACTCGTCCAATACAAACTTCGGTCGCCTGCCATAACTCTTTTTTTGGTGATAGCAAAATGTTAAGATTCTCTATATGCTCTCGAAATTCTCTCAAATGTACTTTCACTATTACCGAGACATTCAGATGTTCTTTTTACTGACTGATACTGAACTGCTCGCGCCCTGTTCTTTTTCGGCCTAGAAGTACCCACGCGTACTTACCACCTTAGAGTTTTCACATCTCTGTAAATGATGCATGGTTTCACGCAAGTACAAGGCAACTAAATATATTACGAGCACTGTCTCTCACGGATACACGACAACGAATGGGAGCACGAATGTTTCCTATATGACGGGAAGCCGCGATGTAAACACTGCAACAATGAAGTGGACGTAAGAGATCCGACAAAATAGCACACGCGAGCACGCGGCGCACAGAAACGCAAAAGCGAATTAAAGATGTGATTAGTGCTTTATGTAGATTTACGTATATAAAAACATAACAGCTATGAGAAGCAACAACAGAGCTCACATGTACACCTTTCGTCTTGTATCACCATAAGGCGAATTGCAGCAATCTACGCCTATTATTAGAACAAAATGACTAATTGGAATGCTATGACAATTCGTCTGGAAGTTGAGTATGGTTGTTTCCTTAAACTGTGCAAAGGAAATTTTTCTGCTAATTGAAGGCTGACATCTGCGACTCCTCAAATTTGACACTCGCCAAAAAATGGTCGAAAAAGAATGATCTCTCAAATATTACCGCATATGCCACCTCCTTTTCAACTAACATGTATTATTCATACATTAAAAAAAGTAACCATTTCCACGATTCCGGCAAGGTGTAACATCAATGTTCGCCATGCGATGTGACCAGAATATCTCAATCAGGGGTCAGTCATGCAAAGGATAATAGAACGGCAGAATGGGTCAATCTGACCCCACTGCAATCTCTCTTCTGAATGTATGTAAATTATACAAAAATGACGAATCACCACTCAGCAGTCATCCAGAGCAGTTCCTGCTCATTGCTGCAACTTGTCACATGTAAATTCGAATCTACCACAGTCAATATCGTATCATTCAGGTAATAGTCTCTATCCGCGAAACACGTGTTCGAACATGTACCGTCAGCGTGGACTTCCTGATGAAGAAGAGGATTATGTACCTGAGATAAGTGAAGATGAAGACACTGAACGAGGAGCGATTAGTGGAACAGGATTCATATGCTGATCTCCGTCAGTCATCACCTCTAATATCACAAAAAGACTATTGGAAGCATCTATGATGATGGGTGCTAGAGATGGAACCGAGTGGGAGATTTCCAATTTTTCATCTTCTGGAAAGAGGTCAGCTGTGAAGCTTCTGAAGAAGAGCTGAGGCGTCACTGCTTACGCTTGCCAACAAGTAGACGACTCTGCCACCAGAAGATTCCGTCTTATTTTTGACGAAGCAGTGCTACGTCTCGTGAAGAAGTACGCAATATCAAATTTTGGACAAGTACTAAAAACAATGACTGGACTGTGTCACTTGACCAACTGGAGAAACTCATAGCCATCATGTATCTCAAGGTGTCATTTGTACAAAAGGTATGTCTGTGGATAATCTCTGGTCGAACTCTTGGGGTCTTACTTATATGAAGGACGTTATGATGGATCTCAGGGGTGTGTCAAATTTCTCCGTTTCGATGAAAAATCAACTCCAACTGAATGACTAGCAGCGAATAAACATTCGGTCTTACTAACCTGGAGAAATTATAACAATTGCCGAGTAACTGTTACCAAGCAAAACAAGATGCACGTTCACCCAACTCATGTCTAACAAACCACACAAATATGGTCTCAAATTCTGGTTACCGTCGTCGCTCATCTGTGACTGACTAACGTCCACTCTTAAAGGCATCTACCCAATCGTACGCTCTTCTCTCACTAATCTCTATACTTTCCCAACATCCTTATATGGATTTCTCGAGGTTTTATGCTCTCCGACCACAAAAATCGTATTACTTCTCCCAGTTCTTCTACAGTGGACACAGCTAGGAACGCGACCATTTTGTTTCAACCGTCTTTCCTATTCAACTTGTCATTCCATCTGTCGGCGTATGCCGGAACTTTCGCAAAGGATGCATCTTCACTTCCCGGGAGTTCCAAATGCCGCATAAGTTAATAATGATAGTTTTTTGTTATTTTCTGAATTGCCCTCATACATACGCACTTCCAGTAGTTGCAAAAACCGATTTTTCGTACCTTTGGTAATATTAAATATGTACCGAAAAGTGTTCCGCACTTGTGAACTGAGAACACCTGCCTGTGAACGAGTAATTGCCGTGCCGTACATAGAGTTTGCGTCCCAAAGACGACTGGAACGTGTGGTGTGGGCGGAGACGGCGCACACGCACCGATAAACGCAGAAAGCGAGCAGCTGTTGACACGGGACGTGGCCGTTTGCCGAGCACACAGCAAGTACACAGCTGGCCTGGCCTAACTCTGTGTACTCCCGTCGTTAGAGCGAGGCGGCGCTACGCCCTCCACACTACTCGTGTCCTTCACGCCGTCCTTAACATCAGCAGAGCGCGTCCCGCAAATGGCCAGGGCAACGCACCCGGCCTGCGCGCAGCTGCTGCAAATCAAATTACACGCAGAGTCATCACTGAAGCGCTCAACCTGTGTATCACAATCACTCAAAGTTTCGTTCTTAAACCGGCCATTTTAATTCGTATAGTCTAAAACGTAAACAAAGGTTTCGAAATTTAGAGAGAGTGGGCGAACAAGCGGTGGGGGATACGATTCTGCGAGAACTCTTTGACAGAGCACTGAAAGACCTTAAGTAAAAACGAATCACCTAGAGCAGACGACATCCCGTCAGACATACTGTGGATCCTTGGTAGAACCACGATGACGAAACTGTTCCGTCTGGTGTGCAAGACACACTAGTGACCCATAACAGTGTGACACCTACTTAAAAGCGTGGTGGCCGAGTTCTGCAGCACAATTCAGCAATGATTTTGTGTGCCATGGATTCGGCAAGTACTTGATTACAGAGGTTTGTGACGCCAGATGTCTACCCGCAGGTCAGACACTTCCCGTAATTTACGGTCGGTTGGTTTGCGCGCGGGGAGCTGGCGCCCTACAGCGTCCCAGTCGGGCTCCATTGAATTTAGATAAACCAAATTTGATGGTAAAAACTTCAACGTGAGTGCACTGTCATGCTACTCAAATCATTGCAACACGGTCATGGTCTTCTGACGCGGACAGTTATCCTACTGGAAGATGCCATCGCTGTTGAGGTAACACCATGCATAAGAGGTTACAGGTGGTCCCTAATGAAGTTCTCGTAGCCCACAGCTCTCATCGAATCTTCGACTACAACGCAGTTCTCTTGGAAGCTCAGGTGATTGTCCCCGTAACATAATACTGCTCCCACCGGTTTGCGTCCGTAGTGCACTGAATGCTTCGAGCAGCCGTCCGCATGGATGACGGCGTATCTGGACACGACCATCCACGTGGTTTAACAATAAATGGGATTTAACCGACAGGCAACACGATTGCATTGATGCGCGATCAAATCTTGATGATCGCGTGCCCACTGTAATCATAACTGACGATGTCCTCGGATCAACGAACACGTAGGGGTCCTCTGCTGCAGGACACCATGTTTAACACTGTGCGCTGAACGGTGTGCTCCAAAACACTCGTGCCTGCGCCAGAACTGTGCTCTGTCGACATATTTGCCACAGATCGTCGCGTGTCCTGGTATGCTGTCTTCGCGAGCGAGCAGTCCCCGATCCCTATGTTCTGCGATGAGGTATGGGCGTCCAATTTCTTGTCGCCTACTCATGGTTTCAGCTTTCTTCAACCACTTCCCATAGATCCTCACGACAGCAGCACGCCAACAGCCGACCATCTTCGCCGTTTGCAAGATGCTTGCTCCCACCCACTGCGCCACAACACTTTGGCTTTTGTCAAAGTCGCTTAAGTCGTCGGATTTCCGCATTTGCGTCACTTACCGTCGCTAGAATGATTATCCATTCGTCTCTGCTCCGCTCATATACTTCTCTTAACCGCGTCACGTGCCCTCAGCGCTACCTGGCAGCATACAACCTCACGGTGGACCGTGATCGTAATGTTTTGGCTCGTCAGTGTATACAGGGCAATTACAAATGATTGAAGCGATTTCATAAATTCACTGTAACTCCATTCATTGACATATGGTGACGACACACTACAGATACGTAGAAAAACTCAAAGTTTTGTTCGGCTGAAGCCGCACTTCAGGTTTCTGCCGCCAGAGCGCTCGAGAGCGCAGTGAGACAAAATGGCGACAGGAGCCGAGAAAGCGTATGTCGTGCTTGAAATGCACTCACATCAGTCAGTCATAACAGTGCAACGACACTTCAGGACGAAGTTCAACAAAGATCCACCAACTGCTAACTCCATTCGGCGATGGTATGCGCAGTTTAGAGCTTCTGGATGCCTCTGTAAGGGGAAATCAACGGGTCGGCAAGTTTCACGCGTAGCCCGCGGAAGTCGACGAATAAAGCAAGCAGGGAGCTAAACGTACCACAGCCGACGGTTTGGAAAATCTTACGGAAAAGGCTAAAACAGAAGCCTTACCGTTTCCAATTGCTACAAGCCCTGACACCCGATGACAAAGTCAAACGCTTTGAATTTTCGGCGCGGTTGCAACAGCTCATGGAAGAGGATGCGTTCAGTGCGAAACTTGTTTTCAGTGATGCAGCAACATTTTTTCTTAATGGTGAAGTGAACAGACACAATTTGCGAATCTGGGCGGTAGAGAATCCTCACGCATTCGTGCAGCAAATTCGCAATTCACCAAAAGTTAACGTGTTTTGTGCAATCTCACGGTTTAAAGTTTACGGCCCCTTTTTCTTCTGCGAAAAAAACGTTACAGGACACGTGTATCTGGACATGCTGGAAAATTGGCTCATCCCACAACTGGAGACCGACAGCGCCAACTTCATCTTTCAACAGGATGGTGCTCCACCGCACTTCCATCATGATGATCGGCATTTCTTAAACAGGAGATTGGAAAACCGATGGATCGGTCGTGGTGGAGATCATGATCAGCAATTCATGTCATGGCCTCCACGCTCTCCCGACTTAACCCCATGCGGTTTCTTTCTGTGGGGTTATGTGAAAGATTCAGTGTTTAAACCTCCTCTACCAAGAAACGTGCCAGAACTGCGAGCTCGCATCAACGATGGTTTCGAACTCATTGATGGGGACACGCTGCGCCGAGTGTGGGAGGAACTTGATTATCGGCTTGATGTCTGCCGAATCAGTAAAGGGGCACATATCGAACATTTGTGAATGCCTAAAAAAACTTTTTGAGTTTTTGTATGTGTGTGTGCAAAGCATTGTGAAAATATCTCAAATAATAAAGGTATTGTAGAGCTGTGAAATCGCTTCAATCATTTGTAATAACCCTGTATAAGACAGGCGAAAAACTAACACTTCAAGAAAAAGCTAATAACAGCAGTTCAGAAGAAAGCAGGTGCTGACAGTGAATATTACAAGACAATCTCTTTAGTATGTCTTGACTGCAAAATGTTAACATTAATTACCTTCAACTCGGGTAAAGTAGATTTCGGACCGGAGAAAAGCACTGCCCCTACGACTTATCTTAGAAGACAGGGCGGAGACAGTTAAACCAACGTTCATAGCACTTTAACATTTACAGATAGCTTTTGACAATGTTGGCTCTGCAAACCTGAAGCTAGCGTAGGCAAAATGCAACGTCTGAAAGGATACTTTCAACTTTTAGGGGAACCAAAGTGTAAAGACATGGGAAAGAAAGCAATAACTGAGACTAAAGGTTGACAGGGTTGTTTTCTCTCCTCCATGTCATCAAATATGTACATTGAGCAAGCTATTAAGGAAGGTAAGGGAAAATTTGGAAATGGAGCAGAAATAAAAACTTTAAGGTTTACCGACGACACTGAAAATGTCAGAGGCGCGAATGAACAAGAAAGGCCAGTTAAACAAATTGGGTAGTGTCTTAAAAATAGATGAGGTGAACATCAATGAAATTAAAACACGGGTCATAGAATCTAATAAAATCAGATGATGCAGTACTGAGGGAATTATATTTCAAACTGACATAATGAAAGTTTTGCTATTTGGGCAGGAAAATAATTGACGACTCGTAAAATAAAGGCAAGGGCAAGAAAAGTGTTTGTGGAAAACAATGCTTTGCATAAATCTATTACGAAGCGAAATGTGAGCAATAAACTATCGATAAGATGACAATATGAAATGGGTAGATCGGATAACTAAAGAGGAGGTACTGAATCGAATTGGGGAAAAGTAAATATACTGTCGGTAAAAAATGGCAACACCAAAAAATAATTAATGTTCACTAATGAAGTTTCGGGAATACATTTCTTTGTGCTGGGTCGGAGATTGGTTGTTTTCGGGAAGGAGACCAGACAGCGTGGTCATCGGTCTCATCGGATTAGGGAAGGATGTCGGCCCTGCCCTTTCAGAGGAACCATCCTGGCATTTGCCTGGAGTGATTTAGGGAAATCACGGAAAACCTAAACCAGGATGGCCGGACTCGGTATTGAACCGTCGTCCTCCTGAATGCGAGTCCAGTGTCTACCCACTGGGTCGGAGATTCTCTCCGCTCAGGGACTGGCTGTTATCATTTCATCCCCATCGACACGCAAGTCGCCGAAGTGGCGTCAACTCGAAAGACTTGCACCAGGCGAACGGTCTACCCGACGGGAGGCCCTAGCCTAACGGTATTTCCAATAACAGGTGTAACCGCCAGAATGTTGAAAGCAACCATGCAAACGTGCATGCATTGCGTTGTGCAGGTGCCGAATGTCGATTTGTGGCATGAAATTACATTCCTGATGCATTTGGTAAATACAAGGACGATTAATGATGTTTGTGAAAGACGCTGGAGGTGTTGTCCAATGATGTCATATATGTGCCCGATTGAAGACAGATTTGGTGATCTGCGGTATGTGGGCGGTACTTATCCTGGAATGTTGTTCATGAATGGTAGCACAACAGGTCGATCCACCAGACTTATGTACAATATTGCAGCCAGGATGCGTGCGATAGCCACGAGAGTGCTCCTGCTGTCATACAAGATAGCACACTAGACCATAATTCCAGGTGTAGGTCCACTGTGTCCAACACGCAGACAGGTTGGTTGCAAGCTTTCACCTGGACCTCCCCTAACCAACACACGGCCATCACTGGCATTTAGGCAGATTCAGTTTTCCATCAGGAAACACAAAGACCTTCACCCTGCCCTCCAATGAGCTCTCTCTTTAAACCACTGAAGTCACAAATGGCGGTGGTTTGGGGTCAGATGAAAGCACGCCACAGGGCGTCTTACTCGGAGCAGTCCTTAAAGTTACCGATTCGTAACAATTCGCTGTGTCATTGAGGTCCCAACTGCTGCTCAGATTGCTGCTGCAGATGCCGAACGGTGGACCAGAGCCAAACGCGGAACACTATGTTCTTCCCTCCTGGTAGTGCCACCTGGTCGTCCGGATCTGCCAGCAATCATGTACAGTGGCTTCATTCCTGCCAAGTCTTTCTGCAGTATCGCAGAACAACTTCCAGCTTCTCGTAGCCCAATTACACGACCTCATTCAAATTCAGTGATGTGTTGACAATTGGGTCTTTGTCGACTTATAGGTATCCTTGACTAACATCAACTCTCTACGTCCAGTCTCAAACGTAACTAAACGCTCACGCCCGTTATAGCGTGTATTCAAAGTAAACCTGATTTTCATCCTCATAGTGGTGTTACTAGCGCCACTTTTATGCGACTGGTGCGGAATTTGAATAGACTTCATCTTCCAATGTGGAATCCCGCCTACCAATCATCGTTTACGTCGCACACCTTCTCCTTGGTGTTGCGACTTTTTCCCCCTCAGTGTAAAGTGGCATAACCTGATTGAAAGAAGGAGTAGGTTGACGTGTCCTGAAGCATCAACGAATAGTTAATTTGGTAAAAAGGGGAAGTGCAAGGGTAAAATTGTAGATGGTGATACAGTAAAAAGGTCCTAGTGGATGAAGACTGCAGAGATGAAAAGGCTTCCACACGCTTGAGGGCTGTACTAAACTAGTCTTCGGACTGAAGAGTTCAACACCTCTCCACAAACACTTTCAGTTTTCATGATAATGTAGAGATCGAACTTCAAAGGACTACTGACGCTTTCATCACCTCATAGCTACCTACACGCAGGGACTATACATTATACGGCTCTCCATCTGATGGTCTTGTGGACACCTAAAATGGCAACGAAAAATGTCGTTGCTCAACCACTGACATTGAAGACAGAAAATTGCTGTATGCAGATTACTCAAACCTACTCTCACACGATAAGTGGCACAACAGTTGATTACTATCACACACTTAGAAGAATAGTTTACATAATTTCTTGGGATTTCTCAATATTAATGGGATATTCTTCGCTTTTAAACTAGGCCAATTGAAAAGTCAAACGGATTGAAACATTTAGAGTTCTTTCTCTTTACAAACGACAGAATTACTGGTCTTCAGCGAATTATTTCTGAAACTCTTTCACTTGAATAAATCATCGCTTTCCGTCTCATTCGGATAATTCCTTCATGGCATACCTTTCGTTTTATTAGAGTTCAGGGTGATTCAAAAAGAATACCACAACTTTAAAAATGTGTATTTAATGAAAGAAACATAATATAACCTTCTGTTATACATCATTACAAAGAGTATTTAAAAAGGTTTTTTTCACTCAAAAACAAGTTCAGAGATCTTCAATATGGCTCCCTCCAGACACTCGAGCAATATCAACCCGATACTCCAACTCGTTCCACACTCTCTGTAGCATATCAGGCGTAACAGTTTGGATAGCTGCTGTTATTTCTCGTTTCAAATCATCAATGTTGGCTGGGAAAGGTGGCCGAAACACCATATCCTTAACATACCCCCATAAGAAAAAATCGCAGGGGGTAAGATCAGGGCTTCTTGGAGGCCAGTGATGAAGTCGCAGAACTTTTCCCTTTGCACAAACACCCATTCTCTGTAAACTGTTTATACCAACGTTTAATACACCACCTATCAGGAGGTTTAACACCATACTTCGTTCGAAATGCACGCTGAACAACTGTCGTCGATTCACTTCTGCCGTACTCAATAACACAAAAAGCTTTCTGTTGAGCGGTCGCCATCTTAGCATCAACTGACGCTGACGCCTAGTCAACAGCGCCTCAAGCGAACAAATGTACAACTAAATGAAACTTTATAGCTCCCTTAATTCGCCGACAGATAGTGCTTAGCTCTGCCTTTTGTCGTTGCAGAGTTTTAAATTCCTAAAGTTGTGGTATTCTTTTTGAATCACCCTGTATAATACTTTCTTTCACATATATTTCGACACAAGCAAACGATGCACAAGATTTCTCCACTGTAATACAGGTATATTCACTGAAAATACAATTAAGGTACAATAAATTGAACAGTATTCCAGAAGTACCCTTCAAATTGATTCTGCCACTAGTCAGCTGATCGAGGTGTTAGAGTAGAGTGACTGTGTCTTCTACATAATACGTGGTCTAAGGGAAGCATCAAATACCGAACACGGAGGCTTCCGCTAACTCGGCTACGTCCACCAACAAACTTCGGGTAAACTGCGTATGGATGTAAATCATGCAAAAAAAAAATGGTGTTGCTGCCACTTTCACGAGAAACGTATGACGAAAACTGTAGAAGCGTACTACCTGTATTAGTAGCGGATGCTGTTGAGACACTAACTACGGTGCTTGGAGCATTTGATACACCTTTGACTTTTGCGGCTGCTATTAGTAGTATTCTTAGAATTTTTACCACATTGCCTGAGTGCTACACCTCCGAAAAACGATCCACGATTGTCAACAGACGCTACGCACTGCCATTAAAATGACGCAAATTCTACACAAGACGTACTTTTGATTAGCACTGATAAAGTAGTTAGGAATAATATTTCCCAGCAACAGGTGATCTGAATAGTTCCATAAAATAGTTTACAGCCGTGACCACTTACATTTAGTCAAGGAAGTCCCTATGTCCGCAGGAAGTTTATCTGTCAGTGTGCAAAATTTTCTGTTTGAAACACCTAACACGACACTTAAAACGACGAGGGGCTGTCATTACTACCATGTGGTGAAGGGTTCTACTATTATGGCAACGTCTCACTACTAGAATATGATCCCATTTCAATTTTATAAAATGAAACGGATTTAACTACTGGATCATAAATGCTTTTAATAAGTCTGACTCAATATGTACGTATGCGTTCCGGATGAACGTTAAAAATTCGTATCTCTCTCTCTCTCTCTCTCTCTCTCTCTCTCTCTCTCTCTCTCTCTCTCTCTCTCCCCCCCTCGAACACTTTTAGGAACTACGAGGCGAACCTCAGAATTGATACTGAGAGCTTAATAATGACTCGAAAATACTGCTATGGGTAGAATGTCATATTGGACAACCCACCCCAGCCAGAAATCTTGGTTTTGGTGCCACACTGATTTGCAGCGTAACCTGAAATCTAACATGGTAAGTTACGAGGTGGCAATTTGCTCGGGAGTCAGCGCAACCAACGAACCTCAATGCCAAATAAAAGTTGTGATAACAGACTGACCTGTAGCGTCGACTTATGCTTACATTCGCGTCATACAAACGAGTTTGGGCATATTTAAAACAATTTTTGTCACAAAAACAAACTGGAAGATCAGTTCAAAATATTTATACTATATATACTATATTATGTCGTACATAAACCACGTAACATACAAGTTTGGAGGGGAGGGGGTGTGTGTGTGGGGGGGGGGGGGGGGGGGGGTGCTGGGGATAGTACTGACATTGATGGAAAATATTGCAAATGGTGCATATTAAACAAACAAACACACACACACACACACACACACACACACACACACACACACACACACACACACTTCAATCTGACGTCCACAACACACAACACATGTTACACCGGTAATATTCAATGCAAGGACGTTCGTGACGCACAAAAACAAACGATCGTACCGCATGTACAGAGAAGATATGTAGCAAACAGATATTACTTCCTGTGCAGAAGACATATACACCATCGTTGTTAACTGGTTTTGAGGGGGGATGGGGGAAGGAAGTAAATGACTTGCTTCTCTACACGACAGCTGTGGAAGGTACCGAATGTTTGTACCTTACCAATGCACTATATCGCTACGCAACACGCGATCTGTGGCTGTTGATTTACCACATCTGTGAAATGTCAACAACTGTTGTTGACCTATGGCCGCTATATTAACTCGCTGACACGCAGAATTCTGTTTTCTGCAGTCGGCAGCGAAGTTGCCGCCGCTAAAGTCTTGTCCGTAACACAGCAGCACATATACTTTTCACGAACACTCGCGGATGAACATCGATCGGTGACTTCTAGGTTACAATGGCAACGACACTTACGGTATCACCATTCACGCGTAGGCAGCGCACGGCACGCGTCCCGGGCATTTGGGCCGCAGCTGGTAGATACGTGCAGAGCTGCGGCGAGTCGGGCAGGAACTAAGCCGAGCAGCGACTTCCGCCAGGGGCCGACGCACCTGCTGGCGCGTTGAGCATGAGAGCACGCGTGCTGGTACCGAGCAATGGCGGAGGCGGCTGCAGCAGCGAACGCTGTCGCACCTGTCCGACTCCAGGCCAGGGGGAAGTCACCGCCGCAGCCAAGAGCGTCTAGTGACCGTGAGACACAAGTCGTCTCATGTCGAAGAATGTACGATTTAAACTTTAGCGCCGAGTCGAGATAGTGGATCAGTTGACGCCACCGATGGACTATAGTACTGACAAGATAACGTGGCGGTCGGCCGCTAGCGTAAACAAGCGAGAACGAAGACAGCCCGAAGGTCGAGGAGCGAAGGGGCTGGCAACCTGCACCCGTGTTCTGCACTTTTACGAAAGTGGAAAAGAAGCACAACCGTGAGGCGGGCACACGCTGGACCAACGAATGCGAATGAACGACAATCAACCACTTCGTCGGTCGAAATTTCCGTCGAGGGTGCGGGCGGCAAATCAAAGCCAGCGAAGAGGTCGGCCTTGGTTGCGGTTCGGAAGACCGACGGTAGCATCAAAGCGTTGGCGGTCAGCTGGGCTTGGGACCCACCTACTGTGGACGCCGGGTCGAATGTTGTTTCAGTAGCTATTTGCTAAGTCTGTTGAAAGCGAACGTATTTCAAATGGCTCTAAGCACTATGGGACTTAACATCTGAGGTCATCAGTCCGCTAGACTTAGAACTACTTAAACCTAACTAACCTAAGGACACCACATACATCCATTCCCGACGCAGGATTCGAACCTGCGACCGCAGCAGCAGTGCAGTTCCGGACTGAAGCGCCTAGAACCGCTCGCTCCCAGCGGCCGGCAGAACGAATTTATTGTATCTAAAAATATTCGAGAATACGGAGAAAGCATTAAATCTGATAGTTTTATACTGAACAAGAATGTTTATGTGACTTTCCGAACTGTGATTGTGAAAACAAATTGAAAATATTAGTTGCTTGGTGGGAAATAAATGAGCTGTTAGGAAATAATGTGCACGACGTGCAAAATAAAATGGAATCTTTATGAATATATTTTTACTGAAGAAACAGCTGTCCCAAATGAGGTGTCATCTTCGGAAATTTCAGGGCCTACACAAGCCAATAACAACTCGAAATCTCTAGCTCTCATTCGCAAAAATTATGAAATAGTCCATATTCCAATTTAGTAAGATCAGACAATTTTCTCCTATCACACTACCATACTTTTTAAAAGACATGTAGTCTACCAGAGTATTTTTTTCCTACTTCTCCTTCTGACGATCAGCTTGTTGCAGTAAAATAAATGTTGCATTTGCGACGACTGCTAAATTCTCTTCTTCCGTCATAACATCGGCCGGCGAAACTGTTATTAAAACTCTATAACAATAAGTTATCAAAGCCAATTACGATTCAGTATGGCCAAATCCCTTCGTCTCAACCTTTTGGTTTGCTGAGGATTACAGGCCGAAAGCCAATGCCCTATTGGCCGAATCCACTGGTTGTCGATCGTTTGCCTTCGTTGGGCTAATGTGTACGCGCCTGTAGATATCGCCAAATTCCTTCTGGTGTTGTCAGAGTCATACTCGAGCCCCCTGGTACATACTCCGCAAGTCACCGAACGGCGTGTGGCGGAGTAATTTCATTTCCTCTTCATAATTTGTATCTGTTCTGGGAAAATGTAGTAAGATTTGGAAAACAACGATTTAGAATTTTAAAAGATAAACTGTTACGATAGTGAAGGAGTATATCTGTAGGTAATCATACAGGAACATTTTTAAAGAACTTAAACTTACAGGTCCTCCAGAATTATGTAGGATGGATATAAACACTTTCTTAGAATGGTGCTCCAGATCTTTTTTTGAGTAAGAAGCGCTTTCGCTAAACCCAAAAGGACGAACAAAATGATGAACCTTACATTGCCTGGAAGCTTCTATTAAACGGGGAAAACGATCTGAAGTCTTTTTACGTCGGATGGGATCGTGGGAAATAATTAATACCGTTGGGAAGATCACTCCACACTGAACACATTTGTCTAAAAAGTTTTGCATTTTTCCATCTTGTAGGCGCTGTAATCAAAAGAGCCTCCCAATGCCACGCCACTCATCCGAAGTGAGGAACAACTGTCGACATTAGATAGTGTAAAAAAATTTAACGCAATTTCTCGCGTGTAACAGGAGGTCTTTCGGCGGTACAGTGTTGAAGGCTTTTCTGATACTTTATAACAATAACAAATACTCGATTAGTCTGTTCACTTATTTCAAAATAAGGAAACGACGTGCTACGTTTACATCTACGCCCACACACTGGTGTGCAGCGGAGGATACTTGGTCCACCACTGTCATTTCCCCTTTTACTTATTCCAGACACGAAAGATTCACACGAAGGACAATTGTTCCCCCGTGTAAGCGCAGATTTCTCGAATATTATCTTCATGGTCTATGTTCTCTTCGCGAGATATACGTAGGAGGAAGCAATAGCTCGCTTGATTCTTCTAAAAACGAACGTTCTCGGAATTTTAGCCGCGCGGGGTAGCCGCGCCGTCTAGGGAGCCTTGCACGGTTCGGGCGGCTCCCCCCGTCGGAGCTTCGAGTCCCCCCTCAGGCGTGTGTGTGTGTGTGGGGGGGGGGGGAGGGGGGGCATAGCGTTAGTTAGTTTATGTTAGATTAAGTAATGTGTAAGCCTAGGGACCGATGATCTCAGCAGTTTGGTCCCATAGGAACTTGCCACAAATTTCACTTTTTTTCTGAATTTTAACAGTAAACCACACGGTGATCCTCAACGCCTCTCTTGCAACGTCTGCCACTGCAGTTGGCTGAGAATCTCCGTGAAGCTTTCGTACTTACTAAATGAACCTGTAAGAAACGCGCTGCTGTTCTTTGGATCTTCTCTATTTCCTTTATCAATAGTATCTGATACGGATGCCAGACGGAAGAGCAATATTCAAGTACTGGTCGCACGTGGGTTTTGTAAGCTACCTGCCTTGTAGGTGAACTACACTTCCTAAGGACACTGGCCGGCCGAAGTGGCAGAGCGGTTCTAGGCGCTACAGTCTGGTACCGCGCGACCACAACGGTCGCAGGTTAGAATCCTGCCTCGGGCATGGATGTGTGTGACGTCCTTAGGTTAGTTAGGTTTAAGTAGTTCTAAGGGACTGATGACCTCGGAAGCTAAGTCCCATAGTGCTCAGAGCCATTTGAACCTAAGGACACTTCCGATGAGTCTCGGTCGAGTATCTGCTTCCCTCGCCTACCGGGCAGTTGTCTGCTGAGGTTATTGTTATCGTAAACGGGGTAGTTCAGGCGAGACTTTTACCGGTATCTTATGCAAACGTAGTTCAAAACAGTCCCACCTAAAACTGTCTCGTTGAAGCGTCCGCATAGCACCGGATGTCGGCTTCGTCCTGACACATGATGCTAGAGCTATTGACGTCACAGCAAAAGAACAGAAAACTGTTTTTCGCGTCTATATATTCTCTGAAATGAAGTTTGTGAAGGCAGATTGATCTGCAGGGTAGCCCGAGGTCTAGGTTAGATTAAAGGTGATAGCTTGAAAATGAGCTGGATAAACCAACGAATGTGAACATGAAATCTCTGTTGTGCCGACACACTGTTTAAAGCGAAACCCGAGGTCTACGTTGAGAAGTGACGGGTTGGTTGTCAGACGGCGAAGCGGTATGCAAGACTTCAATTAATCAGATACAGTCGTCACTAGAATTGGAGACGAACGGAAGACGGAAACACCTTGACACATGATTCCTATTCCAGCTTCTGAAATTCCCCCTACCATATCCTCTCTCTCACTGAAACCTATGCATATAATGTATTTCCTGTAAACTTAATAACAAGTGTTCCAACCTTCCTCCCCTCATCTCTAATCCTGGGACTTCTTACTGAGCGAGGCGCATTCGGGAGGACGGTAGTTCAAAAGCCCGTCCGCCAACCCAGACTTGTATTTCCCGTGGTTTCTCTAAGCCGATTAAGGAAGTATCAGAATGGTCCCTTCGAAAAGGACACGGCTGATTTCTTTCCCTAGTCGCGATCTGAGGTTATTCCCGTCTCTAACAAAATCGCAATTGCCGTGATTTTAAACCCTGATGTTACGCACTGCATTTCGCGACTTTGTAGTGCCTCACATCTTACGCCTACCATACGTCTACATTCTCACCGAGCGAAAATCTAGCCACCTCTCCCTGCTCAAACCACATAATCGCAGCTGAGATCCACCAAGCTTTCCAGATGTAACAGATCTTCACTTTTCCTATCCTTTCTTCCTCAATAAAAGATTGGCCAAACACCACATATGGACCAACGATGAGGAAAGAAGGCTAGAGGAACTGGAGATGTGTGTAATATTTGCGTATGGAAGAAACTAGAACGGGTGAATTTTAAAGCAGGGAGGTGCTGAAAAGAGTTGGGGAATATAGAAAACACTTAAATACCACAGCGAAAAGAAAGAAACATTGGCCAGGCCAATGTTTGCTGCAGCAAAAAACTGAAGGGATAGCAGAGGATAAGAGAGCAAGCGCGAGATACCAGTTTACGGCTAGTGACAGGAAATAAAGCAATGACCACGTGGAAGTAAAGAGACAAGTAAAACGCGAGAGATGGCCAAGTACCACACCGGGACCTGCCGAAGGCGCAACTGCTGATGAAGATTTTTTTCTCTTCATGCGAAAGATTTATTTGTGATTCTTTTCTTTCCTCAACGGCCTCATTCCTATCCACTGCCAAAGTATTCCCTACATGAGACGCATACCACCTTTACCCAGACATATCGACTCTTTCCAGTTTAGAAGACTGAAATTCTTTAACCATAATTAATTTCACTACCTACATCAGTATGATAACACTGCAATTCACAATTAACTGCCTGCCAGAGGCTCATCGTACAACACTCAAGCGATTTCTCTACCGTTCCACTTTTGAACAGCGCGCGGGAATAATGAAAACTTAAATCTCTCAGTGGGACCTCCACTACCATGAGCCGGAGACCGAAGTCCAATCATAGCAGTGGAAGCATGGAGGCGGTCCTCTGCCGAATAAGTTCCGTGCTGCCCGCATCTCGTGGTCGTGCGGTAGCGTTCTCGCTTCCCACGCCCGGGTTCCCGGGTTCGATTCCCGGCGGGGTCAGGGATTTTCTCTGCCTCGTGATGGCTGGGTGTTGTGTGATGTCCTTAGGTTAGTTAGGTTTAAGTAGTTCTCAGTTCTAGGGGACTGATGACCATTGATGTTAAGTCCCATAGTGCTCAGAGCCATTTGAACCATTTTTGAAGTTCCGTGCTGCGCCTTCAGCTGGAAAATACGTGACTACAGTTTTTTGGGACAAGAATGGAATCCGGCTCGTGGAATGACTAGAACCAAAGGCCACCATTAACAGCACGGCGAATGTGGAAAGTTTTTGGAAGTTGCGCCGTGCAATTCAAAAGAAACACGAAACGCTCGTCGCCATACGCGTCGGTCAACGACAGCTTCCATCCCATCGCTGCTGAGATGGGGTCCTAGGTACTGCTACACCCACCGTATTCCCCTGACTAGGCACTTTGTGATTATCATCTATTTAGAGCTACGCGCGGGCCTCATTTCGCGGACGTCTAGGAACTGCGAGCATCTGTCCCGCGGCGGTTGCGACGGACTCGAAAGAAGTGATTCGAGATATTGGTGTTATTCACGAGAAACGTACGAAAGTGACCTTCAAACGCAGGGCCATTCCCACATTCAGCCCTCAACGGTCAGGATTTCTAGTACCGGTATGTTTTTCGTGACACTCCCTCCTACAACTGTACAAAAATTTGCGACTGCACGAATTATTTTCCACATTCGACATTTTTTTGTCCCTTTTGACTGGCCTTATTACGCCGCAGGCTTAGTTAAGGACTTACAAATTGTGTAATTGATGTGTGTGTTAATTTTATCTACCAGCATTTCTGAATTATAACAACATAAAATACACAATTACCCCGGTCGTATTCGTCAGGCCTTTTGACTAAGAAACTACTGTGCTTGTAAGCAATACATTAGGATCGAATTTTCAACTTAATTATTTTTACCGTAATGTTTGCAAAAGTCATTTTTCTTTCAATACTCTCTCTGGTAGGCTTAAATTAATAACGGTTAACGAAATAGGGGGCTATGCTGGTGGTGTAAAAGCCTAATCAACAGAGGCCAAAACAGATCCAGTATTGGGAATAATTCGAGCAGTCGGAAATTTTTGTGCAGTGGTAGCAGGCAGCGCTACGAACATAACACTAAATCCCGACTGGTAGGGGATGTGGTGGTGGTGAGGAGAGGGAGGGAAGAGGGAGAGATGCGTTTGGAGGTCGCTTTTGTACGTTTTCGTTGAATACCTCGAAAACCGCGGCTTCCAGCGCAAACGCATTCCGGTACAAAATTGTCCTGGTCAGTTTTTCTATAGGACTAATAGTTGGCATGTCGCGAGAGAGAGAATATGAAAACCGCGTGCGTGGTTTTTGGAGGTCAGATTGTGGGAAGCACAAAACGACGTCGGTAGGGGAACTGAATCACGTCGTACATTAAAAACAATTGTAAATCAATATGGAACGCCTTTCGTGTTTTTCCTTTCGTCCTTGCGTTTGACTTTCATACATACTCAGTTTGGTCCATGTTCACATGAGATAATGTCGATATTTCGCCTTGTATTCTAAAGATGTCTTTGTGTATAACAGCAAAAAATATCCCAAGAAGCAATCAATATCATGGGATACTGCCGATATCGATACTTCATCGAGGCAAGTAGACAATTTTAGGTATTGCTATGGAAAGCAAACATCGTGTCAAGTCTCTTACTGGAACGTCGCTAACTTTGGTGGTAATTTTGTTGCTACTGTACTATTTGAAATTTAATGGTCTTTGTTGTCGATTAGGGAAGAGAGACGTTAGCGTTTTATTGTCTTGCCGTCCAAGCATAGTTTAGGCACCATTGGGATATACTTTTTGCAATATTCAAAAGTTAAAATTTTTATAGCAAGCACCTCCACTGTCGGGGTTCAACATTCATTCATGTGAGATGCGAAATTATCGATTTACATATGGGACACCAACTGTAAGTCTAGAGTTGCCTCCGCGACAAACTGCAAAAAGTGAGTTAACTTACTCTTGTGGGAGGACTGCCCGCGCTGTGGCCGTCATGACACTCACCTGCAAAAGAAGAAAGACACAGTTACGTAAGGCATATCACTAGTTCCTCTCTCTTTTGTTCACACAATTATTATACAGTATACAGATGAAACATACACCTACGAATACACCTTTATCAGTTTTGCAGTCTCTCTCTCTCTCTCTCTCTCTCTCTCTCTCTCTCTCTCTCTCATTTTTATGTTTCTAGCACTACACACTGATAATTCTTGGTTTCCAGGCCCGATTTAGAACGCTGACTTCGAGTTCATTTCGTGTGCTGCGACTTTTAAGCTATTACGTACATTTTGCCTCAGCTCAGGTTGGCTGATATGCTGTGCTTACGCAGTATTGACATTGAAAGCCTTCAATAAGACGAGAACAATATCACTCTTATAATTAGTGTCCAAATAAAATAGGCCCGGAAAAAATTTCATGCAGCTTCCAATAGGCAATCCAACTTATCCACAAACGGGGCGGAAGAAGTACGTTGGGTTGCCTACTTTAAGGTGTATGAACTTATTTTGGGGGCAGAAACGTTTCTTTGCCATCGGTGGACGAAGACCTATCCATAGCACAGATCACGGACCTCGTAGGTCTAGTAGCTCAACCACAACTGGCGGAAACTGCACCACGTGACCGCCAGGGGAACAGTGTAAACTACGATACAAGTAGTCGCAGAGCACGCAGAAGTTGATGGGCTCTTGGGGCAGCCACCTCATGCGAGATCATGGCCAGCTACGTTACGCCACCGTCTTCTCACTGCCATTGTCGCTGGTCTCGACTAGCCCTCAGAGACGGAAAATTCGGTTCCGTTAATGTTTGGCATGTCGCTTGTGTACCACCTAAAATGAAGGACCCTAAGACATGTTGGTTCACTATCCCCTCCCCCCCTCCGCCTCCCCCTTCCAGTTTTGAGGAAACCATTTGTAAAGTTTAGGACGCTCAATCAACTGAGAATTGACTGGACCCACGGATGACTAAAAACTGAGTATTTTTCATCATCATTAACAAGGTCCACAAACGCACATTTTCCAAGACATCGAGAAATTCTGACGACTGCCCTTTTTGTACCCTTCAGGATAACGCCTTTCAACGAATGCAGCGCTGGACGAGCGACCAAGGCGCCTGTTTGCGAAGCGGAGGACATGTAATCGATTCCTTTATACATTTTTTATACGTAGTCCCCCCTCCCTCCGCCCCCCACATTGAAATTTGTGCAAAGGCTTGTGTCTTCCTGGGGACAAGTCTCCATTTGCATGTTTAATGGGATCTACTGGACACAGAAGATGACAATGAAGAGGTAGTGTCGCCGAAATAATTCCACCACAAGACAAGATCCTGATGAGAACAACAGTGATTAGTCATGTGTAAGTATGAAAAGTGTGCATTGAGCAGCCACTGTTTAAATGAATTTGTACACATTTAGTGTAGGAAGTACACTAGTTGCTGTTTCTCTCGTCGTCGTGTTAAGGAGAAAGTTAACTATTCCGATAATTATTCATCTAAACGAGAGGGATGAGAATTTTAATGTCGCCCTTGCATAGGAGTCGGCTGAATAGAAGGAGACTGTGTACAAATTACAGGAGAAAATAAGCATTCACTCTACAAGTGGAAAAACTAGCGATGTAAAATTTTCATAGTTCAGTTTGTTGTTTTTCAATGGATGTCAGACACGACAGTTGTTTATGACGTGTCACGCATCAAGAAGCCGCGAAGTTAACATATAAGATTAATATTTTAAGTGCTTTAGTGCCTACGTTCAGGTCATTCGAGTTATGTAACACACAAACTTTGTTTTTAAAATTATATATTAGATCCATCAGATTGGCAGGTTAACAGTGAATTTTTTTGAGGTTGCATACATGCCTAATTCCGGTGGTAATTTAAGGCTGGGTAATGCGCAGGAATAGTCACTTTTCTTGTTGGTGTTATATTTGGTAAACTTAACTCTTATAATTTTTGCTACTCGTTTCTGAACGGTGAATACTTTGTTCCTCCATAAAGAGACAGGAAACATTAACAATGAAAGCAAGAAGGAGGTATACGTTTTAACGCATTCATCACTAAAGACTATTGTTACCCGTTCGTTCGTTTCCTTTATGCGATAACGTGCGTTGAATGTTCCTCGGATACTTGTATCCTGTTTGGTCGGCGATGGTCACGTAATCACCATTGAAATCAGTAATGCGTGTCGTCGTCGTCTGCGTTCAGAAAAATGCTACCAATTTCTGTAGATCTTCGGTATTTCATACCTCCTTGTGTGACGTGTTTCCTGACGTGCCGCAGGCTAATTTTATAATCCGGTTTGCACGAGATAATGATGCAGCAAACGTAAAATCCGTGTTGGTCGAGTCTGGTGGTCTAGCAATAAAGCGCTTGCCTCGAAACTGACGAATCGCGGGGTCGAATTCCAGTCGGACCGTGGACGTATACAGTCTGTACTAAACCTAACGTTCACCATTCGAGTCGCCACGTATGACACGTGGTTCGGATTTACATTAAACTGTAGGACCCCTTTCACTATTTGGGTAACTGGGATAGGTTAGCGATATGCAAGTCGTAGAAGTGGCGTCCAGTAGAAAGTCTTGCACCAGGCCATCGAGACTCGCGCAATTATTATCTGTTTCGAACCGTACAGAAACTGAATTATCTGCTTTGAGTAATGCATTGATAATACGTCTGTTTTGCCGTCCTTGCACTCACCAAAGCACAGATTTGATCACTTCCCAGTGGTCTTCTTCTGCGACAGGCTCACAAATATTTATTTCAGCGCTGGTGCGTCAACGGTTACTAAACTTGAGCAACTGAAAAATTATAGTAAGCAATCTGATATTACCACCAAAACAGAAATGAGATTTACTACAAATTACAAACTACATAATGGATAAAATATTCACGGAAGATCACTGCATTATTTCATAAAATGTATTTTAGTCTGTGGATATACAATGAAAACACACCCCATGTTCGCAACTGACTAATGAGAGTAACAGGCAACGAGGCTAACATATCTCGACTGATGTACATGCACGCGTTGTGTCCGGCGCCTCGGTGTAATACAGCGGCGCTCGGTCAGCAGTATGTCGTCCGTCATGACGAATACCAAGCAGTATATCCCGGATTTGTTTTCATTCAAAGAGGACAAAATTCCAATTCTTCTTGTTATTATTCGTTACTGACTTCGTCAGAATCTGTTCTTGTGATGGAACCACCTCGGCGACACTCCTTCACTCTCAGCTTCTGCGCCCAGTAGATCCCACTACACATGCAAATGGAGATCTGTCCCCAGGACGACACAAGCCTTGAGACAAGACTATATTTGGGTAACCGAGCTTCAGCTCATCGTTAAAAAGTCTTGTCTGTTTAGAACCCGTAAGAAGCTGGGATATTATAGTCTATCAGGGCATACGTCTTCGTTCCATTCAATTTACACCGTCAGACCGTTTTGGAAGTTAATGGCGCGTTCTGCGAGCAAATACAGCCTCGTTTGCATGCAGGAAATAGATTACATCGACGCCCGAGAGCCAGTCTTCATTCCGAGCTGCGTGAAAGGATCTGATCGATTTACGTAACTGCCAAGGGTGTCATCTTCTACAGTCATGAAGGACGGAAAAGCAGCTGCAAGAGCTAACAGTCATTAGAGCCTCCTTGGTAGTAACAGTCATTCTACTACGCGGATGAAGAGTTGATTCACAGCCTGTGCAACTGATACATAACAGATTCAATAAAATTGTCTGTCGTGTAGTACATGTTAAATATCTGAAGTGTAAGTGCAAAAGTGTCGCCAAGTGTGTCTCAGTGAAGACAATCATTAATAATAGTTTGTTCCTTTATACCATATGAGACGCTTTTCTATTAAAATCCTATATGTGTCGCCAAAAATAACTATGTTGTCCTTGTAAGTAGAGTAGTAGCTCCTAAACACGTCCAACTTTAAATAAATATAAAATATTCTACTGAAATCATTGTATCACTAGTTATAACATCTTCAACCAACTGTCTGATCCTGCTCAGAATTCATACTACACATACGATGAAATAACAGCGTAGGAGAGACAAGGCACACGTCCACAAAACAATAAGGTATTTCATTCAACTGCGAAGGGAAAGAAATAAGAAACTAATTGCTATTGGTTCTCTTTTTGGCACTCTGGACGATGGTAATGAAGGGTGTAGCAACAGCGAAAGGTGAGATACAACACTGTCATCTTGGTTATCACAACTGTGACCGTGAAAGTAATGGGGATAGTTATGGATGTCATGTTTCTCACTTTGTTGACGATAGTTGGGGCATGGAGCTCATGGTAACAGCTGCGGTGGTAGGGGTCATAATTTAAATCCTGACCATTCATGAGATTGTGAATATGGTTGTCACATTAAATTTTGGAAATTTTTGAAAACATACTCAGTGATGAAACTTCCTGGTAGATTAAAACTGTGTGCCGGACCGAGACTCGAACTCGGGACCTTTGCCTTTCGCGGGCAAGTGCTCTACCAACTGAGCTACCCAAGGACGACTCACGCCCCGTCCTCACAGCTTCGCTTCTGCCAGTACCTCGTCTCCTACCTTCCAAAGTGAAGAAGTAAAGCTGTGAGGACGGGGCGTGAGTCGTGCTTGGGTAGCTCAGTTGGTAGAGCACTTGCCCGCGAAAGGCAAAGGTCCCGAGTTCGAGTCTCGGTCCGGCACACAGTTTTAATCTGCCAGGAAGTTTCATATCAGCGCACACTTCGCTGTAGAGTGAAAATTTCATTCTAGATACATACTCAGTGACCTTAAAATTTGTTAAAATTAAAATTTAAAACAGTCTTGATCGCAATTTTTTTAAATATATATATTGGAGTGAGTGACCGGTTTCGACTCTTTCATAGAGTCATCTTCAGACTCCAGACACTGCCAGACGAGTCTTGTCGGCCCTCGACGCTCGTGTAACTCGTGCAACAGGATGAAGTTACACGACCGTCGAGGGTCAACGAGACTCGTCTGGCAGTGTCTGGAGTCTGAAGATGACTCTACGAAAGAGTCGAAACCGGTCACTCACTCCAATAAATAAATAAAAAATTGCGATCAAGACTGGTTTAAATTTTAAGTTGTCACATTAGTTGTGGAGGTTGTTGTTGAGGAATGTAATGGTTGTGCTAAGTGATAGGGGAGAGAATTGTAATGACGGCGACTATAGTGGTGGCGGTTGTCGGTGCTGGTCACACTTCTGTTGATTTTGATGTTTATGATGAATATAGCGATGTCGCCAATCTTGGTTGGTAGTATCTGAGGAGTCTGTGTACTGGGTAGTGATGATCTTACGAGCAGCGATTGTGAATGGGAAAGGGAAGCGGGAGGATCGGTGATAATGTGCTCATCCGTCTTGATTTTCCATAACAATCAGGCAAAAATTAAGAATGAAGATCACCTACTTCTCCAGCTCTACATACAAACGAACGAATGGACACGATGTGGAGAATCTCAGAAACCGATGGCAACACAATGAGCGTGATACTTTGGGACCCGTTGGCGTGACAAAGAGACTGAGACGCACAAAGTAACCGCAATGAGCAACACAAATCCGTGCGTTAGCTGCAGTAAATGGAGAAGATTTGGTGGTCTGACGACAATGGCGACATCTATCACAGATAATACGCCGCGATGGCTGGCCTTCTGATTATCTTCTGACTAACACCCTTTTAACTATGAAGCCCTCTGACTACTACAGATTACGAAAAAGTTCTTAAAACAAAGTTTAGAACCAAACTTTTAGTTGCGTGTGCAACACAGTGTTAAGCATCAGGAGGAAGGTATTCGAGTTCGCTCAGATCCGAGCGTTCAAGGAATGGAGGTTATAGTCAAACGTCCGTCTATATCGGTATCATTGGAGACGAAGCCGGATGCATGACGACAGTTCTTCGGCATCGGTAACGGTCTCGAATCCAAAAGGTCGAAATGGTTTGTAAGGTGAATGCCGACGACAAGGTAGGTGCACAATAGATCACATACTGCTTTTTTATTGTTTTTACTTACAGCATGAGTCGCATAAAGGTAACCTGTTAATTTTCGGGTGGACTGACGCGGAGAATTAAGACCAGAGGTTTTTATTAGAGCCTGATGACTCACCGACGTTAAAGTAGCCGCGTTTGAAGCAGGCTCTGCTATTTTGCTCTTGTAATTAATGCAAGAAAGGATAATCGGAAACGCTCATTTTCTTTTTTTTCATTCTTGACACTTTAACTCTTTTAGCTAAGATGCAGCACAAACTTTCTTCAAATCTGCAATGTTTAGGTAGATTCTCGAGCCTAATACTCCAAGTGATGAATGAGAGGTGAGATGGGGTAAACAATGCAGTGTCGTGATACAAAACTCAACGAACGTAATGTGTCAAATTAATGACTATGAAGAAAGGCATCGTTCAATCAGTCAATATTTTAAAATTTTTCTTTATTAAGCACTACCAGTTTCGAGCGTTGCATAATAAAAAGGAAGTCAAAATATAAATGCATATATTTTATCTCAACTGTGTTCTATACTGGCACACTGTTATGACAACTATAAAAATATTGTATCACTCTCACTTAACCTTCCTATTGTGAATGTGTCTTACACAGTTGGTTTACTAAAATTAATCATATTTATTTTGTTACGGGACCTTTTGTAATCCTCAAGTACACAACAATTTATATTATCCTTAATTTTTGTTTCAAAATGTGAAATACTTTTTGAGATAAATAACTTTGACACACTTCTTGTGAATGGGTCTGAAAGGTTATTCATTTGAATTCTTCCAACAAATTGATTGTAATACACGCGATTGTTGTTATATGCTCTACAATGGTTCAGAGGCATTTCATATTGTTGTAAGAATTGGTATAACAACTGCACCGTCAGTCTATGGCAACATGGCTATTCGTTTTCTACGCGATGAAGAATTAGAAACGATTCTGAACGAGTCATATGACGAAACAGTACATGATCCTGTCAATGATTAAGATTTTCAAGATTCTGTTGACAGTTCAAGTGATGTTGATAATGTCTCAACTGGAAGTGAGGAGAGTGATGTTATTCAAGCAGATGAAGGCGCAGCTACGTTGTCTAACGAAACTAATATAGCTGGAAATGTTTATAAATCGCGTAATGGCACAGAGTGGTCTAATATCCTCCAGCTGCGTCAAAGGCAAGGTGAGCATAACAAATATGTTATATGAAACTGAATTTTACGAGTATATCATTATTATTATTATAGGTCGGCGTCATAAGGAAGTGTCTAACACGGTAGGTTATCACCACTGTGGTCTTGGACTCGGAACTCGGTTCGGTCAAAGCTGGTTTTTGCGGTAGAAAAAACAATGTGCCGATTGTCTAGAAATATGAGAACATTCATCTTCCATAATCTCTTGGGCCTTGTATGCAATATATCTTTACTTTTTACGTAATGCCACATTTACTTTTCTTATGTTTCTTTGCAGTTTATCTTATTGGTTTGTGGTTAGTTCTCAGCTAGTTTATTTCTTTTTTTTCCATTTCTTTGGGGCTGGAAACATTCTTTGTCCTGCTCCAGGATCTATCCGGTTTGCTCTTCAGCGAATTAACGAAATGAAAGTATCCTCATTTTCATTGTTTATAACTGAAGAAACGTTGGCACTGATTTTGAATGAAACCAACAGAGAAATGACCTGCGTATCACAAGCCAAAAATGCGACATTCACATCTATTACAAATCAGGAACTGAAGGCTTATTTGAGACTTCTTATATTGGCTGGTGTGTACAGATCTCCAGGAGAATCTCTTGAAGAGCAATGGGACAACATGAATGGTAGACCAGGTTTTGTCCAATGATGTCACTTCAGCGTTTCCATACAATCAGCAGATTTCTCAGATTTGACAACAAAGAAGATCGACCAGCTAGGCGACGCCATGATAAACTGGCTGCTATCAGGACTGTCTTTGAAATGTTTGTGGAACCATTTCCTAAAATGTTCGTTCCTTACGGAAATGTCAGAGTTGACGAGCAATTGGTTTCATTCAGGGCAAGATGTCCCTTCCGTTAGTACATGCCTTCAAAACCGCGAGAAAGATATGGAATAAGTTTATGGTTCTTATCTGATGGGAAAACAGAATATGTTTGGCAGCAGATGTGTATAAAGTAAAGCTGGAAAACTGTTCACGAGAAACAAAGGCGGAAATGTTGTATTGAGGCTTGTGGAAAGTATTGAGAAAATTTGGCGAAACATTACGAGCAATAATTTCTTGAAGGATTACACCCTGGCCAATAAACATAAGTTGGATCTCTTAGTAAGAACAAAGCTGAGATGCCGAGGGAAATGCTGGCAAATAATAGCAGACCAGTGTTTTCAACCATCTTTGGATTTCAAAGAGATGTAACGCTGGTTTCGTACGTGCCAAAAAGAATAAAGCAGTAGTATTAGTCTCTACGATACACCATGACTGTAGCTTGTCTTCAGAAGAGCAAAAGAAGCAACAAGTAATACTACACTGCAACAAAACCAAAAGAGGAGACGCAACAGATAAACTTGCCAGCACTTATTCCTGTAGAAGGTGTACTAAGAGATGGCCTGATTGTTTGCTCTATAACATGCTACACATTGCTGCAATAAATGCTTATGTGTTGTATGTACACACAAATCCTGGTTACAATCAAAACAAATTGTAGAAAAGATCGTATTTCTAAGAGAAAGTGGATATGAGCTAACAAAACCAATGCAAGAGGAAAGAATGACTACAACTATTCATAACGACATCGAAGTAAGTTTGGAAAATATTGATGCAACGAGTTCAGGAGCAAAAAACAAAAAGAGGGGCCAGTGCAAAGAATGGGGACCGAAGAAAGATCGAAAGACCAACAAAAAGTGTGACAGTTGTCAATCATTCCTCTGCCAAGAGCATACAATTATTTACTGCATATTTGTGTACGCTAATACCATACCCATAGAAATTGAGTTAAATACAGTTCCTCAAAATAAAATATCGTAATTAAATTTATATTTTAAGATAATTATTGTGTATAGTAAAAGTTAAAATTTCAGCTATAACACGCGCTTGTATGCAAAAACCCTGATACAAACACTATTTTGAAGTACCATGTATGACCATTTGTTTCTCAAACTAAATTTTTATGAAACATTTCTTGTATAAAATTTGTTCATTAAATGTTGAGCAGTTCAAACTTCTTTTTTTCTACATAAAAAACTAAATACAAAATATATTTTGAAGAATCATCTACGAACATGTAATCGTTTTTAAGTTGCGGGTCTAACAGATCCCATTCACAATGTGTGTGTTTCTGTTTGAAACATTTCAATTATAGAACGAAATTTTCACTCTACAGCGGAGTGTGCGCTGGTATGAAACTTCCTGGCAGATTAAAACTGTGTGCCGGACCGAGACTCGAACTCGGGACCTTCGCCTTTCGCGGGCAAGTGGTCCACCAATTGAGCTACCCAAGCACGACTAACGCCCCGTCCTCACAGCTTTAATTCCGCCAGTACCTCGTCTCCTACCTTCCAAACCCCGACATCAATATGGTATATGATCACCATGCACACGTACACAGGCCGCACAACGGGTTGGCATACTCTGGATCAGGTGGTCGAGCAGCTGCTGGGGTATAGCCTCCCATTATTTCACCAGTGCCTGTCGGGAGCTCCTGGAGTGTCCTAGGGGTTTGAAGACGTGCACCGATACGTCGACCGAGAGCATCGCAGACGTGCTCGATGGGGTTTAGGTCTGGAAAACAGGCAGGCCACTCCATTCGTCTGATATCCTCTATTTCAACGTACTCCTCCACGATGGCAGCTCTGTGGGACCGCGCATTATTGTCCATCAGGAGGAAGGTCGGACACACTGCACCCCTGAAAAGGCGGACATACTGGTGCAAAATGACATCCGATACATCTGACCTGTTACAGTTCCTCTGTCAAAGACATGCAGGGGTGTACGTGCACCAATCATAATCCCACCCCACACCATCAAACCACTATCTCCATACACGTCCCTTTCAAGGACATTAAGAGGGTGGTATCTGGTTCCTGGTTCACGCCAGATGAGAACCCGGCGAGAATCACTGTTCAGACTATATCCGTGAACATAACCTGGGACCACTGTACCAATGACCATGTACTGTGTTCTTGACACCAGGCTTTACGGATTCTCCTGTGACCAGGGGTCGATGTAATGCACCTTGCACCTCCGGGCGAATAAACCATGTCTGTTCAGTCATCTGTAGACTATGTGCCTGGAACAACTGTTCCAGTGGCTGCGGTAAGGTTCCGAACAAGGCTACCTGTTGTACTCCGTGGCCGTCTGCGGACACTGGTGGTGAGATATGGGTCTTCTTGTGGTGTTGTACGCTGTGGACGTCCCGTACTGTAACGCCTGGACATGTTTCCTGTCTGCTGGAATCGTTGCCATAATCTTGAGATCATACTTTGTGGCACACGGAGGGCCTGTGCTACGATCTGCTGTGTTTGACCAGCCTCCTGTCGCCCTAGTATTCTACCCCTCACAACGTCATCAATAACACAACGTCATCAATATATGTTCTTTGAGCTGTTTTCAACACACAGCCACCACGTCTGAAAACGTCTGCACACTTACTCGCTGCACCGTGCTCTGACATGCACCGACACACCTCCGCGCACGTGGACTGCTGCCAGCGCCACCGTGCGACGACTGCAGGTTAATGCACCAGTTGTTTATACCCCGAGGTGATTTACACCCGGAAACCCCCCACCAGAGCGTTGTTTCACCATGTATCAGCATTATCCTTAATTTATGAGCATGAGTATAGATGGAACTCGGACCATACATAGAGAGAACTGCGACATTGTAGCTCAGAAGGCAACTGAAAGAAATGGACATTGAGACGAATAGAAATGTCACTTTTATTCGAAGACAATAAGTACAGTGCAAAGATTGCAATTCATGATGGTCCCCTGGACATCACAGAGGGCGGGACTTGGTTCTTAATGCGGCAGCGCCTGCTCTGCAACGTTCTCCCATGTTGGCCACAAGGTTCGTAAGGAGTTCTCGTGGTAGGTCGTTCATTCTTCCACCAGCGCGGCTGACAACCGCTGCATGGTCGATGGTGGACCTGGACCAACAAAAAGATCAAGTCCGACAGTGTTGGACGTACCCTCACATGTCAAAAGCTGCGAACACGTAATGCACCGAGGAACATTGTCGGAGTTGGTTGTCTTGGTGGTGCAGGTGTTATGGCACGGAGAGGCATAAATTGTAGGGGCGTACTGACTTACAAATCTATACAGTACACTCACTGGTTAGCGTTAATGTGACTGCGTACTCTGCGTGCGTATTTTCAGGGGTGCACTCCGCCCTGACTTCATTTTTATAGCGCTTCCAACAGCGCAGGCGGAACAGCTCTTGGAATGAGAGGATATTCGGTGAATGGACTGGCCTGCCGTTCCCTCGACTTAAACCCCATTGCGTTGGGGGGAGACATACTGCAACACGCCCACATGCCTCATCGACCAGCCAGTAGCTGTCAACCGCACTGACAGAGGAGTGCAGCAGCCTACCACAGTAATTCCTTACCAACATTGTCGCAACTTGGAAGCAAGTTGTGGAGTATGCATTGTCCTTCACACATCCTATTAAGAACCATGTACCACCGTTTTTAAGATCCTGGGACCACCATGAATCACGATGATTCAGTGTAATTATGCGTTTGAATATGCGTCATGTCTGTTCGACTTTATTGCTTGTTTCTTTCACTTACCTTCTGTATATACTATTGCAGTTCTTTCAGTGTATCATCCAAGTGCCATCGAGCTGTGTTACTTGGCAGTGAGCGAAAGTTTTGCACACCTGTGTACTTTTCTGTATGTTAACGACTGAATAATAAGGTACATTATATGTGCGTCTCGTATGAGTAGGCCTGCGTTGGTCCGTGTTTCCACGAAGGACGAAGATTTTGAGACGGACGGAATGTTGCTATCTAAGTCACTACAGGAGTTTTCTCTGTAATCAACGCTTTCTAATACCTGTCGTTTCTTATCCTGTTATTACGGTCCGTACAGGATTAAGCTAACACCGTGAAACACGAATGCTTATTTTGCGTAAAAACCCAGGAAACGGATGTCATTTCTTATGAAAACATAATACAACATATCACACGTGTTGTTAAGAAATCGTCAGTAAACTAAGTGTTTCTTGCCAAACTGGTATTTTGTCTTATTCTGTGGAAGCAGAGAAATAAATGACTCGTGGACAAAAATACAGGAATTCATTGAAGAACTGTAATTCTGCCGCTTGTAAAAAGAAAGAATTGTCTTATGTTTCAAACTCCTTTTTGCCGTTCCACTTGGCCAAATGTAAAATATCGGAAATTTAGAAGAGACTGGGTTAATAGTACCACTAAATGTGTAACTCTAATGCAAATCATTCAATTGTTAAAAAATAAATTCTTGATTTCAGCTATGAATAGAAAGAGCTATAAATGCCGACTCCATTTCGTACAGTCCGCAATGACCTCCGTCACTTGACTCAGATGTAATGATTCCATACGATTTACGAGTCCTATCAGATCTAAAGAACTGGTACCTTCTTCTATCTGGTCATCCCACATGATAACAATCTTTTGTAACCTCATTTAAAGACTTCACGAAAATCGGCGAAGTACTTGATCTCCAAGATGCTACAAGTATTTTTGTCTCTCTCAGACGAGTGACTACCACTAGTGTCGTTCTGAAACTCTTCCTGGTTCCATAGTGTAAGAAGGTGCCGGTGTCGACTAATTTAACGTTTCCCTCCAGCTTCCGTATCGATGTAACCATCAGATGTCTCTACACTGCGGCAGCAGTTAGCATGGCTCAGGCCCCAGAGAGAAAGCGTCGCCCATTAGTAACACTAATCACGGATCCCGCCGAGATCTCAGGAAATTAAATTAACCACGACGATGTCCTGGACACTCCATTACCGACAGCGGTGCGGTGAAGTGGTTGCTTGCGTGTCGGATGATGGTCCATGAGATTCAAAGCTGCCGCCGTGATTTATATTTATTACTCGAGCACTCCAGGCGATGGCGTCACGGTTCCTGACACGTGAAAGTGACACGCACCATCTTGAGGTTCGTCTGCTGCCAACTGTCACTTTTGACCTTGCTTCCGACGTGTTACTGAATCCCTGAGTAATAACGGGAACCCTGCGTTAGCCATTTTCACCTAAGTCTCATTTTGTGCGCGCGAGAAGTAACTTCTTTCTGAAGTTAAAGAAAGAGATCTCTACTCAACAGACGATAAAAAATATTTTCAATGATAATAACGGAAAGATTCGCAACGATTTTAGAAAATATCTTGTTGGAGGAGCAAACTGGCTTCAGGAATTCGTCCTCTTCAGTCAACACTTTTGTCATCGGATAAATAGCCGGCCGGAGTGGCCGAGCGGTTCTAGGCGCTACAGTCTGGAACCGCCCGACCGCTACGGTCGCAGCTTCGAATCCTGCCTCTGGCATGGATGTGTGTGATGTCCTTAGGTTAGTTAGGTTTAAGTAGTTCTAAGTTCTAGGGGACTGAGGACCTCAGAAGTTAAGTCCCATAGTGCTCAGAGCCATTTGAACCATTTCTTCATCGGATAAATATTTGAAAATCACTTACGTAGAATGTAATAGAGAAACGCATCTGAAGTTTATTGACAACGTGAAAGTCCTTTGACAATGTACATAGCAGAGTGTTGTGTTCAGTAATAGGCAGGAGAGGCATACCAAACCACTAACTAAGAGTAATCCAAAAAATGTACCAAAAATGCGAAAATGCCATTGCCGGAATAGAGAAATCGAGGATTACGACAAGGGTGCAATTCGCCCCAATACTTCTTAATATCTACGTTGATGAAATGTTGAGATATTGGCCAAAAGAAATAGTTTTACACCCATAAGTTAAACCGACGAAATGACCTAATGACCACAGTCTTTGCTAGTGACCAACTTCTTACAGCTGAAAGACCACCCGCATCTGACTGGTAACGACGTCACTCCTCATTCCAGTCAACAAATTCACTGACTTAAACTCGAAAAATGTGTTCGCATTTTTTTAACAACTTTAGCTGTGGCACAAAATATAATGTCCTTTCACATATCTTTCGGTACAACCATACGCTGCACGATTTTTCATAACTGCAATAAAGAAACCTTTACTGAAAACACTAAAGTTGAAGTACTATCAATTTAACTCTATTCCAGCAGCAGAACGCTATTGGATGCCGCCAGAAGTCAGCTGATCGGGATGCTGGTTTCAATGTCAAGACACCATTCGTCGTCTGTACAGTCCAGGACAGTGATTCCCAAACTTTCTTAGACCATTAACCTTGAGTACAGACATTAGCTAGTACCGCGCCCTCCCCGCCCCCTCTTGCCTTTGTTGCACCCCCCGCCTCCCCCACATTATCACGAACTTTATCATCTAATTAAAGCATAGAATGAATGACTTTTCTTGGAATAGTCTTATTTTTAAAATGATGAAAGATGAAGGATATTTAGTTTGTGTGTGTGTGTGTGTGTGTGTGTGTGTGTGTTTTACAATAAATGACGAAGTAATTCGTGGTGCATCGCAAGTGCTACCCACAACTCCTCCTCAGAAGAGAAAGCTAACTGTCCACAGTGAGGGCAGACACTTGTTTCAGAACATGCTTCCCCTGCATTATTCCTCTTGATTGCGGCACTTGCTTCACCTGCACACTGCAACGCCATTTAAAATCAAACAAGTTCAAACGTGTGCACTATAGTTACTGTTCGTAAATCATTTCATCTGTGCACTCCTTACCTCTGAACTGGCAGAAATTAGACGAGTTGAGGCTGTTAATGCTTTGTGTTTAAGCACTATAATAATAATAATAATAATAATAATAACCGCATACAGCACTATAGCAGCCCTTATGTAGTTACCACTGTGTCGTGCTATCAATTAATTCATTTTTCTGTTGCGAAGCGAGTAACAAAGCAAAGTATTATCTACAACTTGGAGAAGACATTTTCTTGAGATGTTTAGCATTTAGCAGAATGAGACGAGGTACTGGCAGAAGTAAAGCTGTGAGTACCGGCCGTGAGTCGTGCTTCGGTAGCTCAGTTGGTAACGGATCATGCAGCCGCGTCTCGATCCCCGAGTCAACAGATGGGAACGTTTGCAAGACAACAACCATCTGCACGAACAGTTCGACGACGTTTGCAGCAGCATGGACTATCAGCTCGGAGACCATGGCTGCGGTTAACCTTGACGCTGCATCACAGAGAGGAGGGCCTGCGAGGTGTACTCAACGACGAACCTTGGTGCACGAATGGCACAACATAATTTATTCGGATGAATCCAGGTTCTGTTTACAGCATCATGATGGTCGCATACGTGTTTGGCGACATCGCGGTGAACGCACATTGGAAGCGTGTACTCGTCATCGCCATACTGGCTTATCACCTGGCGTGATGGTATGGGGTGCCATTGGTTACACGTCTCGGTCACCTCTTGTTCGCATTGACAGCAATTTGAACAGTGGACGTTACATTTCACATGTGTTACGACCGGTGGCTCTACCCTTCATTCGATCCCTGCGAAACCGTACATTTCAGCAGGATAATGCACGACCGCATGTTGCAGGTCCTGTACGGGCCTTTCTGAATACAGAAAATGTTCGACTGCAGCCCTGGGCAGCACATTCTCCCGATCTCTCACCAACTGAAAACGTCTGGTCAATGGTGGCCGAGCAACTGGCTCGTCACAATACGTCAGTCACTACTCTTGATGAACTGTGGTATCGTGTTGAAGCTGCATGGGCAGCTGTACCTGTACACGCCATCCAAGCTCTGTTTGACTCAATACGCAGGCGTATCAAGGCCGTTATTACGACCAGAGGTGGTTGTTCTGGGTACTGATTTCTCAGGACCTATGCACCCAAATTGCGTGAAAATGTAATCACATGTCACTTCTAGTACAATATATTTGTCCAATGAATGCCCGTTTATAATTTCTTCTTGGTGTAGCAATATTAATGGTCAGTAGTGTATTTGAGTTGTTATCTTCGCGTACCGTAACGACAAAAAAATCAGAAAAACCCGACTGGCGCGTGGTCTCCTTGCAGGCGGTCAAACACACCGGACGCTGGTGCGGCTAGCGCTGCAGGCGCGCGGTACTTCTCGAGGCGGTGGCCATTAGACGGTGCCGGCTGGACGGCGCCCAGAGCTCATTAGTGGCTGCGGACAGTAGCGCCGCGATGAATATGGATGACGCAGCAGCCGTGTCCGGAAAAACGTAAAGTAACGCAGCCGGCCGGCGACGGCTTTCCACCTTACGGGCGCGTGTGCGGGGAGCCGGTGGAACACGTAGCAGGTTGCGCGCGCGGGTGAGTGGCCAATCACGACCGACACGCCACAACTAACGCTCCAGGAAGGCCCGTAAAGTGCCGTGAAAAGCCACAGCGCAACACGTACGTGTATTACCCGGCCCTTATCTGCATGCCACTTTCACTGCCTGCAGACACTAAGTGCCTTCCGGGTGAACACAGGCTGTATAACTTACGTCTTGTCTCAGGGCAGTTTTCGTACGAACAGCAGTAATTAGCTCCCTGACCACCCTCGCACCCGATGCGGCTTATGTGCATGCGCTGACGACCTTTTCCTCCAGAAACTATCCGACAGAAATTCCAGAGATACGCTAGCAAAAAGGCAAACTGAGTAGAATGTAAGGAAACACTGCAAGAAGACTGAGTACATTAATTTCTTTAACGCTTTCGCTACTATTGAGACGGATATGTCTCACGATAAATTATCAGAGAACCGGTGGAATTTTGTTGTATGTTATTGCTATTCATGTCCCACTGGCAGCTGCTAACAGTTCGCAAAATTCTTATAATTAGACATTGCAGCTGTAGGTTGTGCTGCCTTAAACATTTATTATTAACATTCTGCTCCGTGTAGTCGCATCAAACAGTTCTCGCCTGCAAGTAGGCAAACCCGACGAACACACCGGGCTGCTGTCGTGCCTTTCCGGGCAATTTGTGTCAATGTTTGCACGCACGAACTGACATTTTGCGCGTCACAAACGGTACCCATTTTGAGCGCCTGTTGGGTGAGTTAAAAACTTGGCGAGAAGCTCTAGCCACTGGAGTGTTTGTGTTTTCAGTTTCTCTTTCTGTATTTAACAATTGTTTTCTGAACATCATGAGGCAATTGTGAAGTAACACCGTTCGGCGATAGGCAAAATAATGTGAACAGTGGTAGTAATGCTGTGATTGTGTTTGACCGTCAACAACGCAGGTAAGGCAAGTGTCGCGCTAGACTGTGCGTGTTCAGTACGGACGAGGCATCAGTGTAGGTTATTTACGAGTAGTGCACACTTCGTATTTGCATTCAGAGGCCGAGGTCGACGTGCAATGAAAGACCCAACGGAGTTCCGAAGAGGGCAGATTGTGAGGGCCCGATTAGCTGGATCATCAGTAGCCAACTTATTGAATGTTTCAAGAGCAACTGTTTCAACAGTAGTGACAGCCTACACACAACATGGGAAGACATCATCGTGCAAATATAATAGTGGGCGCAAATAAAAACTAAATGACAGAGATCGTCGGAAGCTGACATTAATTGTTCAAAACAGCACAAAACTACGACGGCTAAAATGACTGCAGAGCTCAATAGCCATCTACAATACCCTGTACCTATCGACACTGTCCGCCGAGAACTCCATAAAGCGAACATTCATCTTGATTCCAACGGTTAAGCATGGAGGTGGAAGTATGATGGTGTGGGCAGCCATATCATGATATTCTGCTGGTCCCATCATTACTCTCAAAAACCATGTTACAGCCAACGATTATCTGAACATTTTGTTTTTTTTTTTTTGTTTTTTTTTTGTGTGTGAGATCCGGTACGCCCCAGGATTCAAATGTTGCTCCACAGCAAAGATGCCATATTTCAGGACGATAATGTAGCCATTCACACAGCCAGGGCAGTACAATTGTTGTATGAGGAACATGCAACTCAACTGCACAGTCTTCCCTGGCCAGCGCAGTCCCCGGACTTGAACATTATCGAACCCTTGCGGGCGGTATTGGAGCGCAAATTCCGGAGCAGATTTCCGCCTTCCTCTCACTACAAGAGTTAGCAGAGTTTCCGACCGAAGAGAGACATAACATTCCACTGGAGACTATAGAATCATCATATGCCAGTATTCTAAGAAGAATCGTAGCTGTATTACGGGCAAATGTGGGTCCAACACCTTATTAATAAATCACTCCAAAGTAAGTACTGGTGTTCACATTATTTTGCCTATTCCCTGTACGGCCCACCCCTCCACGTGTTAGATCATGAAGCGAGTGGAACTTTTTTTCATGTTGTAACTTATGACTATGACAAAAACTAAAATAACTAATCAGTGTTTTTAGACTAAAAGTCCGCCCCGGTAGCTGAGTGGTCAGCGTGACAGACTGTCAATCCTAAGGGCCCGGGTTCGATTCCCGGCTGGGTCGGAAATTTTCTCCGCTCAGGGACTGGGTGTTGTGTTGTCCTAATCATCATCATTTCATCCCCATCGACACGCAGGTCGCCGAAGTGGCGTCAAATCGAAAGACCTGCACCAGGCGAACGGTCTACCCGACGGGAGGCCCTAGCCACACGACATTTCCATTTTATTTAGACTAAAAAAAGGGACAAGTACAATAAACTGAATACTATTCCAGGGGCAGAAAGCACTTGGATGCCACCTCAAGTCAGCTGACCAGGATGTTGGTTTCAATGTAATGACGTCATTCGCGGTCTATACCGTCTAAGGTGTTACAAGGAGACTACACGGCAATAGCATTTTTGTAATTTTTCATATTTACGGTACCTGAAGTTCGGAAGTCGAATATCAGTCAGACAAAGCAGTCAGGTGATACTTCCAAATACAGACATAGAAAACCATGTTCTCAGCATAAGAAAATGAATAATACTTTGTTTTTCTACAGCACGCATTCCCAAACTTTTCTTCTGAGAACACTGTGAGAATCCTGGTATTTTGATGAAACACCTTGTTTATTTTGATGATAAATAGAGTTTTAAAAATGAGAAGTTTTACTGAATGATTACTTCAATTTAATGTCATAACAATTTTTTTTTAAAATTAGTATCGTCAAAATCTCAAAAAAGCCGTCATGTTATTAAGTTTCTCGTGGAGCACTTATTCACTTCCCATCGGGTACTACTGTTATCGGAAAACAAATCGGGAAACCCCGCTCCACAGACACGCACGAACACTATTCGAGCGTATGACGTAGAAAACAGCAGTGAAGCTGCCATTAAGTTGACAATCTCGTACTTTCACAAGAAGTGTGAACAAACCACTCGTATGTCAAAGAAGTAACCGATCACGATCACGTAATTGGGAGGCAGTTGAAAACGCTGAGCATCTATCAGGAAAGGGTTGGCATACAGCTATTGGGTCCGGATCTATAAAATTACTGGGTTTACACAAATGGGCAGTGCTGTATAAAGGCACGTATGTATCCTGAAAATACGCAGACGATTTTCAACATTAAACAGCTAAATTCGTAAATATCAGATTAGAGACGGAAATGATTTCCACAGGTAAGTACACAGGAAGTTTCCCGAATAGATGAAGTGTGCTTCAGCTTTACCTGTTTGCAGTTATTCTCAATGTAAACACGGGAGAAAAAGATAATAAGTAAATTCAGTTTTACTTACGAAGAAAGTAATAGCACATTCTTTATAACTGAGATATAACTATGTTATTCTGATTGATACAGATTTTGTTAACGCGCGCGTGTGTGTGTGTGTGTGTGTGTGTGTGTGTGTGTGAGAGAGAGAGAGAGAGAGAGATATCAGAGTTTTTCATATAGGGTGTTTCACAAGGTTTTTACGACTTCAAATTTGAATAACGCGCTCTAAAAACGGTGATGGTGACATACGGGTTAGTAACCACGTCGTACTGGTCGAAGCAACACCGTGCGTCCGCGTTGGAGGGCTATTTTCGCTACGAAGAATTTGTCCTGTGCTTTCGTAAGCATAAGAGTCAGCCTCGATATCCAATTCCAGCTCGTGGAACAATACTGAAATGGGTAAGAAACTTCCGTACAACTGCCATTGCATCGAATCTAAAGTCAATCGGTGCTCGGAAAACCTTCAGACTCTATGCCAGGCTTTTACCTGCGCGGTTATGTGAAGGCGAGAGTGTATTCAGACAGGCCGAGAAGTTTACAACAGTTAAAATATCGAATTCACGATGAAATTTCTAGAATTCATCCAGCAATTACGAAAAATGGTTCAAAAACTGGGTGAAATTATAAATGAATTTAATTTTTTATTCTGTGATTGCAACAGCCTAATTTTATCAGTAAAATGTAAATGTATGACTGGGGCCTCCCGTCGGGTAGACCGTTCGCCTGGTGCAAGTCTTTCGATTTGACGCCACTTCGGCGACTTGCGCGTCGATGGGGATGAAATTAAGATGATTAGGACTACACAACACCCAGTCCCTGAGCGGAGAAAATCTCGGACCCAGCCGCGAATCGAACCCGGGTCTTTTGGATTGTCATTCTGTCGCGCTGACCACTCAGCTACCGGGGACGGGCAGTAAAATGTAAATCACCGCAGGAGGAAAACTGCCTATTATTAACAGTTACGTAAATGTGTAAATTATGGATGGCTACATGGTTAAGAAACCAAAAAAAGTCAACAAAGGGAGGGAAAAGGGATGGGAAAAAGGTGACTTTCTGATTTTTTTTTTAATGTCACTGAACTGTACCAGCGTGTAGGCGCGGAGAGAACGAAGGATGATTATAGTCTGAGAGACGAGTCTTTGGTATTGACAGCTCGGTAGCGTCTTTCCGTTGCCTAGCGACCGTAGGCAGGCAGCCAATGACGGCCTGTCTTTTAGGGGGTAGCAAGGGCCACATTGCCGCTCTGAAACCCGGTCGCGCGCGCTTATGAAACTTACCAGTGTCTCGCGTGCAGGCGGTGCGGTCATTCGTCATTTGTCTCAAGTTGAATTCGCAGTTTATTTCGTTTTTGTTGTTTTTAGTGTTTCTTTGTTTATGTTTCGTTGTAAACAATGTCTAGTGCGGCGGGTAGTACCAGCCCAACACAAGAAGTGAAACGGAGGAAGAAAAGTGTGCTACACACCCAGGCCCGTGAATTCGTGTGCTCTGTGAGGGATTACTTTGAGAAAGAAAAGGACAAAGGTGGGGCCTTAATTCCTGTTGTTCAGGTTGTGAAGAGAACTGCAGCAGCATTGAAAATAAATAAGAACACTGTTGTAAAGATAGGGAAAGAACAGTATAGTGTAGATTGTGAGGAGAGTGGCACAACAAAGCTGCACACACCAGGAAAGAAGCGACCGAGAAATAAGCAGGTGACAGCTTTGGACGATTTTCAGAAAGACAGCTATTATAAGAGAAGGGAACATCCCACTCTATCTAAATTACTGGTGTCGCTTCAGAAAGACGATCTTTTTAAAGGGAGCAAATTTTCATTGCGTACAGTGTTGAAAGACATAGGCTTCAGCTATTCACTGTTTAACGGACGCAAAATATTAATGGAAAGGACAGATGTAGTTGCATGGCGGTGCAGATTTCTGCGCAGGATCATGGGTGTGGAATTCGAAAGTATAGTGTGGTTAGATGAAACTTGGGTCAATGCCAGCCATTCTTTACGTAGAGGCTGGAATGATGGAACGCCCGAGGGGACAATGGCAGTGCCTGTTGGCAAAGGAGGGCGTATTATTGTCTTACATGCAGGAACATCGAAAGGTTTTGTGCCAAACTGCTTGAAAATGTTTCGGTCAAAAAAGACGGGAGATTACCATGAAGAAATGAACAGTGTAGTATTTCAAGAATGGTTCGAGACTTCGCTTATGACGAATCTGACAAGTCCATCAGTGATTGTTACGGACAATGCGCCTTATCATTCCGTTGTTCACGATAAGGCACCAACCTTGGCAACAAAAAAAGACGATATCATTCAGTGGTTGAAACGGCGAAAAGTAGATTTCAGAGAAGATTTAAGGAAGGCGGAACTGCTCGAAATTGTGGCACAAAAGAAACCCCAATTTCCAACATATGTAATTGACGAGATTGCTAAAAGGCACGGGCCTGAAATCGTTCCGCTTCCTCCATACCACTGTCACTTCAATGCAATTGAAGGAGTGTGGGCGCAGATAAAAAATTACATTGCTGCAAACAATAAAAAATTCACGATCTCTGAAGTGGAAACTCTCCTTCCAGCAGCTACCAATAAAGTGACAAGCGAGTCGTGGGCTAAAATTGTAAACAGCACTGCAAGTGCCATCGGAGAGGCGGCCAAAACCGAAGGGGTTGTGGAAGAATGCATCGAAAATTTAATTATACATCTGGGAGAGAGCAGTGATAGTTCGAGTAGTGCTGACGAAGACAATGTCAAATCAGATTCTGACAGTGATGTCAGTGGTGTTTTTCCATTACAGTAACTACAACGTATTCGGGAATGTAAGGAGGGAGTATGCTATCGATCTACAACCAGATCATCATATTGTGAGTACTTTCTTCAGATTATAACTCTTAATACACTGACCAATTATTCTGTAGCTTGTAGTAGAACAAATTAATAATGCTAATACTTAACAATGGAAACCAAAACTGCTAATGTTCAACAACTTGCGAAAATAGTTTTCATTTCAGTTGTGAAGTTTAACAAATAACTTTATTATGTTTCAGCATCTTAGATACTTGTACTAAATTGCTCTTATCAGTTTTCGAGTTAATATATTTCAAGCATCAACTTTAAGTAAATTCACGCGTACCAATACGACTTGTACTTTGTCTCGCTTTTATTTCTGCTGCTAGAGAATGCGTGTAGCAGACAGGGCGCCGCGTGCTGTGAGCCACGTTCGACAACAGCGCCGTCTGCCCGCCGGAACTGTCAGTACCAATCACTCCTCTCACGGACTATATGGTTTAGCGTCTCGCCTTTAGGTGGACAACTAGAAACAGAGCAATGACTTAACTGCGAAAGAAATGGAGAAGAAATAATCCGCAGCCTTTCCTACGGAACCACCCCGGCATTCGCCACAAGTTCCTGTAAAGCGTAGAAAGTCTACTCAGAATTGCTGGGTGCGAATCTAAATCCCCAGTCCCATCTCGAACGACATCACAGGGCCGTTGCTGACACAGATTCTGACTAGTGTAACGCTGGCATTAGCAACTGCGTGTCGTAATATCACTAGGCAGAGGACACCGACTTCTCAGTAAATGGCCATCCCCCGTTCTCCACGGTTAATTACACGGCATCAGGACGTGACGTAATGCCATTGTGGCGCGGCTACGAGATTAGCGCAATCTGCATGCCGTCATTTGTCACCTGAATCCCTAACGATAGCCGCGAGATGCTGGGCTGCTGCGATTTGCATCACAATTAAGACTGGTCCCGGCCAGGTGTATGCTAACCAAGCTGTCTGACGCGCCCACGATTGTGCGACGTTCATGACTCTGCCTTAAACGAGCATTGTTCGCATGCTGATGCGTACGTAGCAAATCGCCTTTTGTGTCCCGGATAACAGCCTTGCCGGGAATTTGCGCAGCCCTCAGAGGAACGCTAACATCCGCGTGTGACAGGGAACTGACGGTAGCGGTGGAGAAATAGCCAAGACGCGCGAATATGGACGTTATGACATCAGTGTTTACAGTGCGGCGTAAGATGTGTGGAAAGTTGAGTTGTGCTGAGGGAGGTAGGAGTCTCGTTCGCATCCAGGGGATACGCTCTTTTGTCAGGTAACCATGACAAGTGAACTGGCAAATAAGCATGTAGGCACGTCTGAGACACTGTGCGTGCCTAGCCGGCCGCAGTGGCCGAGCGGTTCTAGACGCTACAGTCTGGAACCGCGCGACCACTACGGCCGCAGGTTCGAATCCTGCCTCGGGCATGGATGTGTGTGATGTCCTTAGGTTAGTTAGGTTTAAGTAGTTCTAGGGGACTGATGACCTTAGATGTTAAGTCCCATAGTGTACAGAGCCATTTGAACCATTTTGTCCGTGACTATTGGCCAGTTTACTCAGCCGTGCTCCTGTACCGTAGGTCACAGCAACAAGGAAAGGTTCCTGTTGACTGGGAAAATGCACAGGTTATCCCTGTTTTCAAGAACAGTCGAACAGGCCCACATACTAAAGGCCTATATCACTTTCGTGAATCTGTTGTAGAGTTTTAGAAGACAATTTCTGCTCGCGCATGATGGAACTCTCTGGAATGAGAGAATCTCATCTATAGAAACGAACATGTATTCACAGAGCAACGATCATGTGAAATGTTCATCCATAAGATCCAGATGGAAGTAAATGCCTGCGCACACTGGACCAACACGCCTCAAAAACTGGACCCAATAGAAAACAAAGATGCGCTTCCGACTGTAGTCCCGCGAAATCTTGTGTAGGTTTCATCGGTGCATACTTGGTCTTTCCAGTCTCAAATCTCTATGATACGGGCCGTAACAGACACAGGCACATTTTTCAGATACTGTGTGTCTCGCGTGTTTAATATAAGACAGCGATCCTGCCTATTTGTCAGTATAAAATAAAATGGGTAGCATTAGAGAAGGTATGTTTAGGATATTTTTAACTGGTGAAATGACATGTATCGACTTAAAACTGAACTACTACTGACATTATCCGGAAGAGTTGGCTACAAATTTGCTCTGCGTGGCTCCTCTTTTATAAATAGCTCTCCAACTACCTTAATAGTACTGTTAGCGAGTTCAAATGTAGTTGCGTGCACGTATTTGTGCGTTTTCAATGGACGGTCTTTTTTCTACCGTGTAGCAGCGTCACACGGTAAAAATGGGTCCTTCATTATTGCGATTGTCTCATAAACTATTATCTGCGCAAAAAGATGTTATGAAGGTTTTCTGTAGAATTCTTGGGAATTGTGATCATAATTTTTTTTTCCAAATTGGCAAACAACTCTTTTTACAAGATTAAAATGTATGCGAGTAACTCTGTTTTGTTTCGCGTAATGCTGCCAACCTATTCAAATTTGTATAAATAACTCTAAAACTACAATATATCGATGAAGAACTCTGAAGAAAAATGTTTATTTCTCGATGGTCGGATGCCAACTTCACCGGACTCATAACATTCTGCAATAAAGTCGGATGCCGACATTAGTCCACATAGTTATGACGCAAGGATATGCCATAATCGGAGCTGCTCCGTTGCCGGTTGCTCAGCTATCCGAAGACGCGCAGGAAGCTCGGAGTAAGGATACCTGGCGTTTCCAAGAAGATTTTACTCGCAAATATCTCCGTGAGAAAACGACGCTTGTCGTATTCTATTGGCTTCTGACATCTTCAGTTCCTTTCCTCTTGCGAGTCCAGAAAATGACAATTCTTAAAGATCAACAAAAGCTTTTCGAACCATCCCCCAGTGGGCAAACCGACACAACCACCATTCTGAAAGCAAAAATGAAACAAGCGACGACCGTGACTACGATGTAGACTGAAAAATGTGAAACAGCGACTAAAACATTTCAATACGGCAATTTAGCTACGTCACAATACGTTATACCAGATGTTTCACTCGAATCCGGTAAAGTTACTAGTGCTATTCCGAAAGTAAGGCCCGATCAGTCACGAAATGGAAACCACTATGAAAATAAAAAATGCTTTATTTACAACAGTAAGCTGCCCCTTCCAACTAATTCTCTACATAGTCACCGCTCTGACTTAGACATTTGTCGCACCATTGTACAATCTTTCCAATACTCTCGTGATAGAAGACAGGCGCGTGTGCTCGCCGCCATTTCTCCACGGTGCTCTGCAACTCGTTGTCTGTGCCACAATGTTTCCTTCACAGCCAGCGGTTTATGCGACCAGAGATGAAACTCAGGGGGAGCATATTATGGGTGATCAAATACTTCCCAATCGAAAACACCACAGGAGCATCTTCATTACCCCTGCAGAGTGCGGCCGAGAACGGTCAGCAAGAAGGAAACGCATGACAGTTGTGCTATGTGGGCTGCGTGACATCAGGCGAAATCTCTCACCAGGCCCTCATACTTGGCAGGAGGCACTACTTTATAGCCACGCGGTCTAGGGCGCCTTGCCACGGTTCCCGCAGCTGCCCCCATCGGAGGTTCGAGTCTGCCCTCGGGCGTGCGCGCGCGCGCGTGTGTGTGTGTGTGTGTGTGTGTGTGTGTGTGTGTGTGCGCAAGCGAGAACTCGAGAACTGGGACGCTACGAAGCGAAAACGCGTGACGCTGACCCGCGCTGGCGCTTTCCCCCTACGGCCGTATCTCACACGTAACGAGGGCTCTAGCTAGCAGCTGGGAAACCTTGGCAGAATTCCAGCCGAGTCGGAGTGTCCAGCCGCGCGCACCGCACCGCACCGCCTTCCTGGGAGCAGGGAATGCCTGCCGCGACCGGTAAGGTGCCATACCTGAAGTACCTGTCCGCCGTGGACCTCATTCACGGAGCGCGCGGCCTCCCTTCACATTAGCTTCTTCTTTGGACTGCAACGAACCTCTCAGAACTCGGCCTCCCAACGCAGTCGAGGCGAGCTGACTCTGCGGCAAAATGCGCTCCCACACAACTTTCTCTAGAAGCGAGGGGCACCCCATTTGACGGCTGTGGGAATCTAAGTTTTCGCCGTCAGAGAAAGTACACACATGTGCAAGTGTAGTTTTCGCATTACTAAATAACTACACTCCTCAAACGAATTAGGAGAAGATGGCTTTGGGTAGCTGCTATACTCCACTGCGCAGCAATTGAGAACTGGATACGTTACCAAATTACACCTCCATCTTTCACAAATTACGTACGCAACATAACGTCATTACATTCTCGTTCATGCACATATCACGAACTGAAATTCGAAATGTAAAGTTTCACAGCCGGAAATGCCACAATCAATAAAACACGCTGAAGAGCTAAAGAAACTGGTACACCTGTCTAACGTCGTATAGGACCCCCGTGAGCACGCACAAGTGCCGCAACACAACGTGACATGGACTTGACTAATGTCTGAAGTAGTGCTGGAGGGAGCTGACACCATGGATCATGCAGGGCTGCCTATAAATCCGCTGCACGTTGCATGGCATTCCAGATGTGCTCTATAAAGTTCATGTCTGGGGAATTAGGTAGCTAGTGGAAGGGTTTCAACTCATAAGAGTGTTCCTGGAGACACTGTGTAGCAATTCTGGAATTGCCCAAGTCCATCGAAATGCACAATGGACATGAATGGATGCAGGTGATTAAACAGGATGCGTACTAGATGTATCAGGAATCCCACATCACTCCAACTGCGTACGGCCCACACCATTACAGAGCCTCAGCCAGTTTGAACAGTCTTCAGCTGACATGTATGGTCCATAGATTCATGAGGTTGTCGCCATACCCGTTCACATCCATCCGCTTGGTACAATTTGAAACGAGACTCGTCCGTCCAGGCAACGTCTATCCAGTCATCAAGAGCCCAATGTCGGTGTTGACGGGCCCAGGCGAGGCGTAAAGCTTTGTGTCGTGCAGGCACCAGGGGTACACGATTGGGGTTCGGCTCATAAGGCACATATCGATGATGTCTCGTTGAATGGCTCCCACGCTGACACTTGTTCATGGCCCAGCACTGAAATCTGTAGCGGTCTGCAGAAGAGTTGCAATTCTATCACACTGAACGATTCTCTTCAGTCGTCGTTGGCCCCGTTCTCGCAGGATTTTTTCCGGCCGCAGTGATGTCGGAGATTTGATGTTTTACCGGGTTCCTGATCTTCACGGTACACTCGTGAAATGGTCGTACGGGAAAGTCCCCACTTCATCGCTACCTCGGAGATGCTGTGTCCGATTGCTCTTGCGCCGGCTGTAACACCACGTTCAAACTCACTTAAATCTTTATAAGCTGCCATTGTGGTAGCAGTAACCGATCTGACAACCGCGCCAAACACTTGTCTTATATGGGCTTTGCCGACCGCAGCGCCGTATTCTTCATGTTTACATACCTCTGTATTTGAATAAGCATGCATATACCAGTTTCTTTGGCGTTTCAATGTATTTCGTGCTATTATGCTGTGATCGAACGGATTTCACATTTACATCACAACAAGCATGCGGTACCACATAAGAGACGACATCATCCGTGGCACAGGGCGGTCCTTGCGAGACATTGCCAGAGATACACAACCTGGCGGTGTACGACGCCTTCCATATGTGTAGGGGTAGGGATTCGAGATGCGGGGCGATTAAATTGAAGGCATGAAGTACGGTGAACGTATGTCAATAAAGTCTAGTGTGAATTATGACCGTCTTGACGTTACTTTTTATCCATCCTGTGTACCACGCGCGTCGCAGAAGCGCGCGACAGCTACCTACCTGTCCCTAAACTCCTCGGTGTCGTGCCAAGTTCGTCCCACAACTGCTCAAATGGCCGCACCCGCCCCCCCCCCCCCCCCCCCGTCCTTCCAGCCAAGGTCGCTGATTTTATTGCCGTGACTTGTGAAGTCATTCCCAGCGCGTCCAACAAGATCTTCGTCAGAAGTCTTAATAATCGAATTAAGTTTCGTGTAATTTTAAGCTATAATGATGGGCAATTATACAACTAATTCACCGCCTCTAACTAACACTGGAAATTTATATTAAAAATGAAGAAATTCCTTCAGCTGTATTTAAGGTGTCGATTTTATTTTGGTAACCAGTTTCAACGTTGTAACAACGTCATCTTCAGGCCCTATAAAATATACCATAAATACAACAACCAATGTAACATCAGTAATCTATGAGTTATTATGTAAACAAATATATTATAAACATATTACATAATGGACGAATTCAATGAAATTAATTACATTTTGGCCGTTTTCATTAAATGCAATCATTCTGGAAATTAACAATTTATGTGGTACCGGTAAGTACAAATGAAGTTATAATTACATACATGATCGTTGTTATAACAGATCAATCTCAAGCATTAAATGAAACGGGAGTATATACAAAAAACTTACGTGACAAGCCGTTACACTTACGGATAATAAACAGTGCTAAAGAGAATATGCATTGCTAATCAGACATATGTAGGGTAAGATCTATTATTAAAGAATAGCACAGGGAGGGAAAGGTAGAGATAGAGTTATGTTTGCATAACACAGCATTGTCATCAAGACACAGTGAAGCAAGTTACTCAAATAACTTAAATAACGTCCATCATAACGTCACAAAACGAATAATAAGAAACCGAAAAACGAATATGGAACCTCGAGCCTGAAGATGATGATGTTACAACGTTGAAACTAGTTGCCAAAATAAAATCGACACATTAAATACATCAGGAGGAATTTCTTAATTTTTAAAATAAATTTATACCAGCTGACGTCCCATTGTCCTCCATCTCAACTATGGATGTACGAAGACGCTGGAAATCCCTGTCAAACTTCCGTTTCCGTTCTCACGCAAATTGTGACTGTAATCTACTAGCGAACCCAGGAATGTTTATAAAGGGGTCTAGAAGAACAGAGAGACACAATTACACACGCATTGTAATCATAGATGCTGATAATGAACGTAAGCATTGTATAACCAGGAATAACACAGTTTACCTTGCGAAAGAGGCCGCTTTAGCTTATACATAATTATTGTATTTTTTTTTTAATAGGGGACATCATTTAGCTCATGCGCATGGCGCCACGTCATAATAACAGTTTCAGATAATCGTCGCTGTCGGAGACGGGGTAGTGACTGAAACACAGACAGTCTTTCATTCTTTCTTTCTTTCGCTTACCCCATAGTCCCGCAGCGATCGCAGGGTCGGCGTGGTTAGAACGGATTTGGCAAGTTACTTTTAAGGGTGGCCGGATGCCCTTCCTGCCGCCCTCCCGTACCCCCAGGGAAGGAATCGGTGCACCCCACCTGTCTCCATCTAGGGTAAATCGTGAAACAGTGCGAACGTGTTTCAAATGTCTGCGACGCGTGTAACTGAGGCGGAACGTGGGGACCAGCCCGGTATTCACGTAGCGGGATGTGGAAAACCGCCTAAAAACCACATCCAGGCTGGCCGACACAGCGGGGGCGGATTCGATCCGGGGCCGGCGCGCCTACCCGAGTCCAGGAAGCAGCGCGTTAGCGCTCTCGGCTACCCTGGCGGGTCAGTGAAACACAGTCTCTCGCAAAAATTGTCGAAGACAAGTAGGTCAAAATACTGGACTCAAAATGTCAGTCTGGCAAGCCACCTCATCGAACTATTCTATTCAAACTGACTTTCCAGTCATTGTGATTACCATTCCTCAGTCGCGTGTGAGATGAGAGCCCACAGACGCCGCCCCATGCCCAGCTAGGAGGTAGGAAGCCTCCAGCGACTGCTGCAGACTCTCGCAGGATCCCTGGCGCCCCGAGGCGCCGTCAAGCCGAGCGACGCGGCGAGGTCAGTAACCTGGTGGCAGACGGCAGGGCAGATGTCGACCGCGATAGCCGGAAGGCAACAGGGGCAGAGTGTTCTGTGAAGCACCGTCCCGCCCAACCACGCCCTAGTGGAGCAGGCATTTTGGGGCTTTCTTCACGAAGCTAAGAAATTCGCACAGCTGCGAGTAGCACTCGCGCTCTGAAGGTTCCGTACAAACTTAATTATGCACACAGTTTTAATCTGCCAGGAAGTTTCATATCAGCGCACACTCCGCTGCAGAGTGAAAATCTCATTCTGGAAACATCCCCCAGGCTGTGGCTAAGGCATGTCTCCGCAATATCCTTTCTTTCAAGTGTGCTAGTTCAAGGTTTCGCAGGTGAGCTTCTGCAAAGTTTGGAACGTAGGAGACGAGGTACTGGCAGAAGTAAATCTGTGAGGACGGGGCGTGAGACGTGCTTGGGTAGCTCAGATATTACAGCACTTGCAAGCGAAAGGCGAAGGTCCCGAGTTCGAGTCTCGGTCCGGCACACAGTTTTAATCTGACAGGAAGTTTCAAACTTAATTATTTTTGTAGGCAGTTCATCCATTCCGGGAATCTCCACCATTTTTGCCTGTAATCTACACGATACTGGGAAAATATGGGTCCAAGGGATTCCAAGATTTTCGAGAATGTTTTGAATTTAACAATACAAATGTGACAAAGTCAATTCAGGAGGCAGGCAGCCATTATTATAATAATCAGTAGCTCTACCATTCAGGCCGCCTTTGTCGTAATGGTAAAAGTCAGAGATCAGGCTAAGAATGATTTTATTGCTCATATGACGCGTTTCAGAATTTATCCATCAGCAGATGTCCAGGAGCGATTACTGCACGTAGATATGGCGTTTCAAGTTGAATGTGAAATGCCATATCTATGTGGAGTAATCACTCCTGGACATATGATCACGGATAAATTTTGCAACGCGTTATGAGCAATTAAGTCATTCCTTGCCTGATGTCTGACATTTACCATTACGACCCAGGCGACCTGAATGCACAATTGCTGATCGCTTTAATTTCAAGTTTGACGTTGGATAACAAATGCCATAAGAAATATTTTTTCTTCACAATTACAAATGAAGAATTGTCGGATTTTTTTCCCTTTACTTGTACTATGAAACCTTACTTCTTCCCAAATTTCAGCATTAAAGATCAATGGTAAGTACCCAGTTTTGTCAAGTATCATGGTTGTACGTCAAAGAGAAGCTCATAAGTTTGAATATGACAATAATAGCTGTAGCTTGGAGTCCATTGACTTGGAAGCTAACGTTTATTATACCGCCAAGGGACCATAAACCTCAGCACGTCACATAAATTTTGACTCGAAAAGTCTGCCCGTTCCTGAGAAACAGGGGCTTCACCAGTCGGTCAGACAGACAGATGGACAACAAAACTATACTGTGTCAGTTTTTACCAGTTGAGGCACGGAATCGTAGAAATCCCCAAAGGGGTGTAAACCGATGGACTGAAACAGCCATAAAACAAAAATATTGCGGCTAGTATTAGATTTCAGCAGGACACATAGAGCATGATGTCGACCCGCCAGGGGAGCCGAGAGCGCTAGCGCGCTGCTTCCTGGGCTCGGGTAGGCGCGCCGGCCCCGGATCGAATCCGCCCGGCAGATTAACGACGACGGCCGGTGTGCCGGCCAGCCTGGATGTGGTTTTTAGGCGGTTTTCCACATCCTACTAGGTGAATACCGGGCTGGTCCCCCCCCATCCCGCCTCAGTTATACGACTCTCAAACATTTGCAACACATTTACACAATTTCACGATTTGCACTAGACGCAGACAGCTGGGGTACACTAATTCCGTCCTGGGAGGGGGGTGGGGGGGGGCATGGGGTGGCGGCAGGAATTAACCATGCCAAATCCATACTTGACCCCGCCGACCCTGCGCACAATGCGGGATAAAGGCCGTAGCAAAGAAGATAGAGCATGATGTCGATAAAGCGACATCACACGCTCTATGTAAGTAAACAGCTCAAATCGTCACCCAGTCTCAGAAGCAAATTGCGTGTCGAACGAGTCCCAGGTGTAACGAAAAATTAATTTTGAGTATTTAATTACTGATGGGATTTAAACATTTTAAATGCTGTCATAATGTACTTGTTAAGAGGTACAATCTTGTGTTGAAAGTTACACGCACTAAGCATTAAAGTTAAAAGATTTGTATATATCTTGAAGCATCGCAACACGTAACATGCATATTACCCTGAATGTGAAACTTCCTGGCAGATTAAAACTGCGTGCTGTTCCGAGACTCGAACTCGGGACCTTGACCTTTAGCGGGCAAGTGCTCTACCACCTTGCCCTTGCGCGCGAACGGCAAAGGTTCCGAGTTCGAGCCTGAATCCTGCACACGGTTTTAACCTGCCAGGAAGCTTCACACTGAATACTGCTTCATTGTTATTTGCAAAAGGTCATTAAAATAGGCAGTACCAATTGTCTCAATCACTCATTAGTGCTTGGTTTAATGAAACACCTAGAAAAACTAAATATTTATCTTTCATCATTTTAAAAATAAGTGTTCATAGAAAATTCTTTTCATTCTTTAGTTAAGCTCTGAAGTTGACGATGATGGGTTCAAATGGTTCTGAGCACTATGGGACTTAACATATGAGGTCATCAGTCCCGTAGAACTTAGAACCACTTACACCTAACTAACCTAAGGACATCACACACATCCATGCCCGAGGCAGGATTCGAACCTGCGACCGTAGCGGTCGCACGGTTCCAGACTGAAGCTCCTAGAACCGCTCGGCCACACCGGCCGGCTGATGATGATGATGGGACGAGGGGACTTGGGGACGGGGGCAGGGTGCTAGCTAATATCTTATTAGACTCAGAAAGATTGGGAACCAGTTAACTAGAGAGAGGCGCCAGTCACCAGCAGACCTCGCAGGACGGACGAGGCAAGGCGACGCCGTAAAGGCGAGGGCTGGGCGGGGTGCTCGCTGAGAAGGCACGCGCAGGAAATGCCAAGGCCGGGCGACCACACACCTCTGGCGGCGGCAGGTGGGGCTGTCTGGCATTTCCTGTACCGACCCCACCGACGACACCCCCGCCCACCGTCGTGTCCAGCCTACTGACTGCCGGCCACCGCATTGCGACTGCACGATGCCAATAACGCTTGCCGCTACATAGCTACGCACCTCTAAGCAACTTGCTGCAGGCAAACTAAACAGCTACGACACCCAATCGCGTTTTGCGACCACAGCGATCTCCAGTGGCAGCTGTCGGCTATGCACCATCCATCGAAAGTGTTCTGAAATCGATTTCATTCTTGGAGTATAAGCGCGGTAACTTTTTTTGTATTTTGAGTCATCAGTCTTCTCATTGGTTTAATGTGGCCCCCTTTGAATTCCACTTCTCCACTAACCTTTTCAGCTATTCTCTCTGCATCTCTCAATTCTGATACTCTTCCTTCAGATCTCGGAAAGGCGTAATTCCATAATTTTTAACATTTTTATGCAGCGACAGCAACTGATGTTGTTTATATAAGGATATACAGCCAACAGTTGCAGGTTAACTTTATCGTTTACCTAGGTTTCAACGTTAGTAAGAACGTCTTCTTCAGAACATAAAATATTATACAAATGTTTGCATAAAACAAGCCAAGTCCTAAGTCAAGTTTAAAAAACTTGATGCATAACCATAAGGTTTTGTCATTTCTATTAAACAAGCTGCAGCACAATCACTTTAAGCCCGTTGTATGGGCCTCGTCGTGTGACTAGCGTAATCTTTCTAACTTGTTCCACAACGGTCCTAAGTGCTCTTCCAATGAGATATCTGGAAGTCCATTCACTAGCTCCCACATACAGTTAAAGATCTATCCACCAATAGATCTTCATGTGGGAGCTAGTGAATGGACTTCCATCCGCCAATGTCCGCAGCTCGTGGTCTTGCGGTAGCGTTCTCGCTTGCCGCGCACGGGGTCCCGGGTTCGATTCCTGGCGGAGTCAGGGATTTTCTCTGCCTTCATCATCATTTCATCATTGACTCGCAAGTTGCCTAAGTGACGTCAACTAAAAAGGACTTGCAATACGGCGGCCGAACTTCCCTGCATGGGGCCTCCCGGCCAACAATGCCATAGGATCATTTCATTTCATTATCCGCCAATGAGATACGTGTACATGGAAACGAGAATGAGTGTCGTCCCATTCACAAGTCCAGACTTGTTTGTCGGAAATTTTGTTGGGTTCAAATGGCTCTGAGCACTATGGGACTTAATTGCTAAGGTCATCAGTCCCCTAGAACTACTTAAACCTAACTAACCTAACGACATCACACACATCCATGCCCGAGGCAGGATTCGAAGCTGCGACCGTCCCGGACGCGCGGTTCCAGACCGTAGCGCCTAGAACCGCTCGGCCACTCCGGCCGGCATAAGTCAAAGGGGATTTTGTTGGGCTTCACACACCATTTCCACGGGAAGGGAAAAGTTTTGGAAATTTGCAGACACAGCACAGGGGTGACTATATATTTCACTTGGAGAAACGTGTCTGGAGATCACGCACAAGAGGATAGCGGGAAATGGACAGCTAAGGGCTCCATCTGAAGTTTAGTAACAAGCAGATTCCTTAACCCTTCCACCAGTAGTTCTCCCTTCTGTACAAAGGACACTAGTCTTCCGTTACGACGCTCACTATTTTCGCAAGATGAGCCACAGGGACAATCCCTGAAAGGATCGCCCAACTGCCCATGCCGTCTGCTAGCGTGTGACCTGCCTTCTGAGTGACCCGAAACTCTTCCGAAGCGTGCGAATGTACCCCCTGTTCCCACTCCAACGAAACGAGTTACCTTGGTCAATATCAGACGCATTTGATGGAAAATCTATTACTGGATCGAAATGTTAGATTAGTTACAGAGAGGTGGGTAACCTACATTGCTGCGAGCTACCCCCTAGCCATTCATGTAATCAGTGCAGAATACGGGTGAAAAGTAGACAAGTAAAAGTAAATGAAGCAAGAGAGCCTCGCATGCAAATTCAACTTGTAAACAGGATAAAATGTTAGGAGAGAAGCCCGAAACAGACAGCCGCCTCACAACCACTTCATTACGTAGCAGCTCTTGCACCCTACATCCTCAGTTATTCGTTAGATGTGTCCCAGTGTCTGTCTTCCTCAACAGTTTTTACCCTCTACAACGCCCTCTAGTATCATCGAGGTTATTCCCTAATGTCTTAACACGTGTCCCTTCTTCTTGTCACTGTTTTTTAAACATTCCTTTCTTCGTCAATTCTGTGCAGAAGATCCTCATTCCTTATTCTTATTAGTCCAGGTAATTTTCAAAATTCTTCCGTAACACTAGATCTCAAACGCTTCGATTCTCCTCTGTTCCGGTTTCCTCCACTGTCCATGACTCAGTAGAATGTTATGCCCCAAGCGTTCGGTCTTAGTAACTTCTCTCTTAAATTAAAGCTTGTGTTCGACAGTCTGCTTTTTATGTCCTTCTTGCTCCGACTCTCAAGCGTTATTATGCTGCCTAAGTTCAACTACTTCATGATCACTTATTTTCATGTTTGGTTTCTATCTTTTCTCCTTTCTGCTACCCTTCATTAATTTTGTCTTCAGTTTTGTGTCAATCCGCATTCTGCGCGAAGTAGAGTGCTCATTCAGTTTAACATATGCTGTAATTCTTCTTCGCTTTCTCTGAGGATAGAAGTCATAAGCGAATCTTATCAGCGATATTCTTTCATTCTGAACTTTATTCCCACTCTTGAATCTTTCTTTTATTTCCTTCATTAGGTTTACGATGTCTAGACTGAACAGTAGGAGCTGCTTCCCCGACTGACACCCATTTTAAAACGAGCACTTCCTTCGTTGTTCATGTGGTGTCACCGCCAGACACCACACTTGCTAGGTGGTAGCCTTTAAATCGGCCGCGGTCCGTTAGAATATGTCGGACCCGCGTGTCGCCACTATCAGTGATTGCAGACCAAGCGCCGCCACACGGCAGGTCTACAGAGACTTCCTAGCACTCGCTCCAGTTGTACAACCGACTTTGCTAGCGATGGTTCACTGACAAAATACGCTCTCATTTGCCGAGACGATAGTTAGCATAGCCTTCAGCTACGTTATTTGCTACGACCTAGCAGTTCAAACACTTTTGCTGGCCACCAGACTCCGCAGACAAGAACATTAATGATGATATCTGGGATGCCGTGCAATATCCTGTTCAGGACAGATCTCCACCCTCTCGTACACTTACGGATTTATGGACAGCCCTGCAGGATTCATGGCGTCCATTCCCTCCAGCACTACTCCAGACATTAGTCGAGTCCATGCCACGTCGTGCTGCGGCACTTCTTCATGCTCGCAGGGGCCCTACACGATATTAGGCAGGTGTACCAGTTTCTTTGGCTCTTGAGTGTAGAAGAACTACATTCAAAAACATATTAGACGTCGAGCGGGAACTACGAACAAAGAGTCCATCCGCTCGATACAATTTGAAACGAAACTCGTCCGACAAGACAACATGTTTCCAATCATCAACAGTCCAACGTCGGTGCTGACGGGCCCAGACGAGGCGTAAAAAGCTTTGTGCCGAGCAGTCGTCAAGGGTACACAAATGTGCCTTCGGCTCCGGAAGTCCATATAGATGATGTTCCGTTGAATGGTTCGCACGCTGACACTTGTTGATGGCCAAGCACTGAAATCTGCGCAGCAATTTGCGAAGGGTCGCACTTCCGTCACGCTGAACGAGTCTCTTCAGTCGTCGTCGGTCCCGTTCTTGCAGGATCTTTTTCTGGCCGCAGGGATGTCGGGGATTTATGTTTTACCGGATTCCTGACATTCACGGTACACTTGTGAAATGGTCGTATGGGAAAATCTCTAGTTTATTGTTACCTCGGAGATGCTGTGTCGCAGCGTTCGTGCGCCGACTATAACACCACGTTCAAACTCACTCACTTTTCTATAACCTGCGATTGTTGCAGTAGTAACATATCTAGCAACTGCGCCAGACAACTGTTGTCTTACACAGGTGTTGCTGACTGCAGAGCCGTATTCTGCCTGTTTATACATCCCTGTATTTGGATACGCTTGCCTATACCAGTTTCTTTGGCGCATCGGTGTATATTGTACCCTCTTCTACGACGATAGCCAATTAAGTCTGATGATGGCATTGTAAGCGAAAACCGGTAAACGAAATAAATTAATTTCGTACAATATACGCCATATTCTGCTTTGCATAATAATTATAAAGTTATCCTAGGAAGAAGCGAAAGAAGCAGCAGTTAATACTTGGAAGACAATGGTCAGTCAACAGTTTCATGGCACAAGCGCCTTCTGTGCCGTACCATAATGATATGAATATGGATGCGATATTAGGATTGAGGATGAAAGTTACGTACTACCTGTCTTTGCAATAGCACTGAGAAACAAAATGGTCCGTGAATCCGCGAGAAATACCTCCAGGGTAGCGGTGTAACAATACTAATACGTGATTGTCTCAGGACCTTGCAGGGAACTAAGTGCACGATTTACGACAATCTGCGTGTATTTCTCTCTCTTTCTCGTCCCTATTACTTCTTTCTTTTAATTTTTTCCGACCACCCAATGAGAAGCGATATAATTCATCCTGCATCAGCGCGCGAAACGCCATGGAGCTATCAATACGGATCAAAAGGGAGCCCACAGAAGGACAGGACAATGAACCAAAAGAAAGAACAGATGAGCGTGGCAACTCGGCAGCAAGGCAGACAAAAGAAACAGCGCAGCAATAAACGCGGTGTCCCAGCTCTTCTGCGAAGGTGGGCGGTTGCGTGAGGAGGGGGAAGGGGGGGGGTGACTGTGTGCGGCCACCCACACCGCGTCTAGACGCCGACCATCTACCTACACGTGAACCTCAGGCGAGGCCGGCCACAAGGTAGCACGTACAGTGCTCTCACATACCGAGTAATTCTTGTAATTAAGTAAAAACTGTAACTAGCCTTTGTTAATAGTGCTACTTATTAAGAAAGATCAGCGCCGTTACCGATTTCGATCCTACAGGTTCGTTATCAGACGGCTGTTCACGTCCACAGTCACATCTAGCTTATGGTACACATACAAAGTTGACTGAATGTCCTTATACTGATATTGCTTGGGGTGGTGCTGCCGTACAGCATCGTTCAGAGGTTTTAAAATCCATGCTGTAGGAAATGACAGCAGTTACAAATGCTCCTGAAGATGTTTCTCTCTTGTGTATTTTTTCCCCAGCCATAATCGGAACTGTATTCGCACTCTAGAGACCAGTCATCATCACATACTGTCAACATTGGCAAGAAAGACCTTTGTGAACCTTGGCCTTCTTTAGAAGATTATTCCATGCCGTCCTGTTTAGTACCAAACTCCTCCCACTATTAATTTCAATTTTCCTTATGTCCTGTCTGACATTTTCCTTCCACCTTAGCTTTGGTCTTCCATCTCTCTTGGTCCCTTCAGGCACTGCACTGAATACCTCCTCAGTCAATCTTGGCTTTCGGTACACATCCTGCCTATTTTAGCTTTTTAATTTTCACGTAACTGACAATGTCTCCATTACTAAATAGATTACTCTAAAACAAGACGCCGAATGGGACGGAAATCGGTAGATGTGATGTACATGTACAGGCAAACAAATGATTCCAATTTCGGGCATTACCTTGCTGAAACGTATCCCAGCATAGCTTGCCTCTAAGGACAACAAAACAGATAGATATGGGCGATGCACCGCTGTGCTGTAAGGGTAGCCGGATAACGACCAAAGGGGTCCTGCTATGAAAAGAAATGGCGGCCCAGACAATCACTTGTAAATGGAGGGCGACAGTCAGATTGGTGTCCCAGCGCTGTCCAGGGCGTCTCCAGACACGTCTGCATTTGTCATCGGGGCTCAATTCGAAGCCGAAGCCATCACTGAAGACAATTCTACTCCAGTCATTGAGATTCCAGGCCGAATGTCCCGCCACTGTTAACAGGCTTGCTGGTCTACAGAGGTCAATGGTACTCGGCACAAGTAGAGTGATGATTTGTTAACGACCCTGTTTGGGGAACGTATGTTGACGGCGGCCACTCTAAAACATCATACATCGTAACTTTAGTGTCCCTGAAGAGCAGCACAGGTTTCAGATGGGTTGGGTTGTTTGGGGAAGAGATCAAACACCGAGGTAATCGGTCTCATTGGTTTAGGGAAGGATGGGGAAGGAAGTCGGCCGTGCCCTTTCAAAGGCATTTGCCTGAAGCGATTTAGAGAAATCACAGAAAACCTAACTCAGGATGGCCGGACGCGAGATTGAACCGTCGTCCTCCCGAATGCGAGTCCAGTGTGCTAACCACTGCGCCACCTCGCTCGGTAGATTTCAGATTTTTTCTGAGGCCACGGTAACACTTGTTGGCGAACAATATTCGTACTTGGATGTCAGAGCTATATTTTTCTTGCAGGTTACTTGTGATCCAACGTACGTGAAACTATGCACGACAGCATACGAGCCAGTTCCTATGAATGGGAGTCGATTACAATAATCTTTTTTAGTTATAGGCATATGCACTTAGGTGACAAAAGTATGGTATCGAATGCACATACACAAATTGCGGTAGTAACGCGTACACGAGGTATAAAATGGCAGGAGTGGCGGAGCTGCCATTTGCACCTCCGGTGGTTCATGTGAAAATGTTTCCGACGTGATTGTGGCCCCACGCCGCGCGGAATTAGCCGAGCGGTTTGAGGTGCTGCAGTCATGGACTGTGCGGCTCGTCCCGGCGGAGGTTCGAGTCCTCCCTCAGGCATGGGTATGTGTGTTTGTCCTTAGGATACTTTAGGTCAAGTAATGTGTAAGGTTAGGGGCTGATGACCTTAGCAGTTGAGTCCCATAAGATTTCACATTTTTTTTTTTTTTTTTTTTGCCCCACGGCGGGAACTGTAGACTTTCAAACCGGAATGGTAGATCACCATTCCATTTCGGAAATCGTTTGGGAGTTCGATATTCCGAGATCGAAAGTGTCAGGAGTATGGCGAGAATATCAAATTCCAGGCTTTACCTCTCACCACGGACAACGCATTGGCTGACAGCGTTCTGTTAACAACCGACAGCAGTGCGGCTTGCGTAGAGTTATCACTGCTCGTAGACAACAAACACTGCGAGAAATAACCACAGGAATCATTGTCGGAATTACGAGAAACGTAGGGCAGTGCGGCGAAATCTGGCGTTAGTAGACTATGGCGGCAGACGACCGACGCCTTTGCTAGTAGTAGGACATCGCCTGCAGCGCCTCTCCTAGGCTTCTGATTATATGGGTTGGACGCTAGACAACTTGAAAACCGTGGCCACCTCATATGAGTTCCGATTTCAGTTGGTAGGTATCGAGCGTGGCTCCGTAAGGGTGTGAGCTGCGTTGACATGGAATGACTGGATCCTCTGATCCAACTGAGCAGATCACTGACTGGAAATGTTTATGTTCGGCATCTTGGAGACCATATGCAGCCACTCATGGTATTCACGTTCCCAGACAATGATGGAATTATTGTGGTTGACAATGCGCCATGTCACTGAGCCACAATTGTTCGTGATAGGTTTGAAGAAAATTCTCGACAACTCGACCGAATGACTTGGCATGCCAGATCGCCCGACATGAATCCCGTCGAACATTTATGGGACAAAACTGAGAGGTCAGTTCGTGGACAAAATCCTGCAGCGGCAATACTTTCACAATTATGGATGGCTATAAGGGCAGCATGGCTCAATACTTCTGCAGCGACTTATTGAGTCCATGCCACGTCGAATTGCTGCACTCCGCCGCGCAAAAGGTGGTCTGAAACGACATTAGGAGGCACCCCATGAGTTTTGTCACCTCAGTGACTTAGTCCACACCATACACACCTGCATACCATACCGTTGGTCAGCTTCCTCTGGCACGGCTATTTCATAACCGGCAACGAGCGACGCGGCCCTATGGGATTCGCGCACAGGATCGCCTCTCTGCGATGGATATGACTGGTCTTCATGTTTTCCGTCGCGGTTGGAGCAGATTACCACCTTGGCTCCTCCGGAGACCCAGACTTATTTTAGATTTGACTAATTTTAATAAAGATAGTACACCAGATTTTACATTCCATTCTGTTTTTTAACATTTTAGATGCCCATCACGGTTTTACCGTCGTATACACTGATGGCTCCAAACAGGAGAATTTCCTTGGTTGTTCTGTAGTGTTCCCTGATCATGTTACCCGGATTCGCCTCCCTGATGAATATACCGTTTTCGCAGCGGAGCTCCACGCATTCCTGAAGGTATTGGTGCGGATGAATCGTGTTCGGAGCAATCGATTTCTCCCCTGCTCCGATTCTCTTAGTGCCTGACAATCACTGCAGAATCTATACCCAACTGAGGAGATGGTCCAGCTGATATATGACCAACCGTACTTGGTCCAGCGGCAGGGTAAGTACATGTCCTACTGCTGGGTGCCTGGTCATGTAGGAATATGGGGCAATGAACAGGCCGATCGGGCTGCCAAGGAGGCCTGCAGAGAGCAGGATGTGGTCCAGTGTCCTATTCTCTTGCAGTCTGTCGTTTCTACACTCCACAAGAAGTGCATGGAGTTGTGGGAGGAAGAATGGCTGGCGGTGACGGCCAATAAACTGCGTTTGGTGAAGTCAACAACTCGGCCGTAGCGTTCCTCCTGCCGGTTGCTCAGGCGGGAAGTGACCGTCACGCGTCGTCGGATTGGGCACTGTCCTCTCACACATAGCTTTCTCTTACGGCGGGAGGATCCCCCGTTTTGTTATTTCTTGTGGTGTGCACCTCTCTGTCCGGCATATTTTAACAGACTGCATTTTATACCGTGATGCAAGGCCAGAAGCACAAGTTGAAGGGGATCTGCCCTGTGTTTTAGCTAATGATGAGACGTGTGTGTCTAGGGTCTTAAAGCTTTGTGATGTGTCTGGACTCTGGCCTAAACTTTTAGGCTGGAGGTTCAAAATGGCTCTGAGCACTATGGGACTTAACATCTGAGGTCATCAGTCCCCTAGAACTTAGAACTACTTAAACCTAACTAGCCTAAGGACATCACACACATCCATGCCCGAGGCAGGATTCGAACCTGCGACCGTAGCGGTCGCGAGGTTCCAGACGGTAGCGCCTAGAACCGCTCGGTCACCCCGGCCGGCTAGGCTGGAGGTTTTAGTGTATTTCAAAGTGCCTGGCTCCTCCCTTTTTTCCCTGCGATCAGCCAGCCACTTCCATCTGCTATATTGTTTTAGCTCCCTCTACCACTTTCTTCCTGTGTTGTCCATGTTTTCTTCTGGCAGCTTTCTCCATCCCACGCTTCGGTGTGGGTAGGCACATATTTTTCCAAGGTTGTTACCTGTGTTTTACGTTCTGTTTTATCTTACTGTTCTGAGTCTGCCGGCCGGTGTAGCCGAGCGGTTCTAGGCGCTTCAGTCTGGAACCGCGCAACCGCTACGGTCGCAGGTTCGAATCCTGCCTCGGGCATGGATGTGTGTGATGTCCTTAGGCTAGTTAGGTTTAAGTAGTTCTAAGTTCTAGGGGACTGATGACCTCAGATGTTAAGTCCCACAGTGCTCAGAGCCATTTGTTCTGAGTCCTTTCTTGACACCCGTCTCGATCTGTTACTGAGCGGGCGCTGAAGACCTTGCCGTCGTGCGCCCATACAAGCCTCTCCATCCATTCATCCATCCATCCACTGTACTTAGTTTTTCCTTCACTAGGTTTGTCTTTCTGGCAGCTCTTTCACGACTTGTACAGGCTTCCGCCAGAATTCTCGTCGTTCATACACTAATATCTACTGCATACGCCAGCACCTTAACTGATTTTTGCAGGACACACCCATGTATTGATGGTCTCATCTCTTACAACTTTTCCAAGGATGCCCTACAGAATCGTTCAGGGCTTTGGACAGTCCTTACCACGAACAACCGCAGATGGTAGAACTGCTCGTGGAGACGTTCGAATGTCGTCTAATTTCATTCCAACCCTAATCGGAACCAACAGGGAGTGAAAATAAAATACCTCTTACTTTTTCGCCTAACCCTCGCTTAATATCCCGTCTACTCTTATCTCGTCTCCCCGAACAATCCCTGCATACCTCTTTTCTTTCCTTCTTTTTTTTGAGCGGCCCTCTGGGAGACGTGCCAAAGAAACGGACTTTTTGGGATGTGAACGGCCGCGGTTCTGTCCCTCCGTGTGTGCGTGTGTGTAGAGAGACAGACCGGGTGCTGGCAGCTGAGCGCGACCTTGGGCGGCCGCTGCCGCTGATTTGCATTCAGAGGTGGTCAGTGGGCGCCGCGCTGCACAGCACACGAGACGCTACCTGGCTGGCGCTGGCGCACCTCTCCGTCTCCAGCAACGGCGAGAAACTCGGCGGCACACTTGTGCACCGTGCACGCCTCGATACGGGCTTCTCTCACCCAACTAGGGCAGACACACGCGGCAGGCACACACGTTTCATTAACACCACTGCTTACCTTCTGCCAGCTTGACAAAAAAAGTGGCTCTGAGCACTATGGGACTTAACATCTGAGGTCATCAGTCCCCTAGAACTTAGAACTACTTGAACCTAACTAACCTAAGGACATCACACACATCCATGCCCGAGGCAGGATTCGAACCTGCGACCGTAGCAGTCGCGCGGTTCCAAACTGTAGCGCCGAGAACCGCTCAGCCACCCCGGCCGGCCCAGCTTGACAATAGCGATAATTTTTACTTCTACTTCTCTTCAGAATGCGCAGGTGAAACTCTCATGTTGGTTTAGCTAGTTATACTCTACGGTGACAAAAGTCAAGGATTACCTCCTCCCAATATCATTTCGGACATCCTTTTGCCCGACGTAGTACAATAACTAGAAGTGGCAAGTACACTGCAGTAATATTAGAGCCATACCGCCTCTACAGCCGTCCATAAATTTGAAAGTGTTGACGGTGCAGTATTTTGTGCACGAACTGAACTCGCGATTATGTCGCATAAATAAGAAGAGATAGAGAAGATCCAACGGAGAGCAGCGCGCTTCGTTACAGGATCATTCAGTAATCGCGAAAGCGTTACGGAGATGATAGATAAACTCCAGTGGAAGACTCTGCAGGAGAGACGCTCAGTAGCTCGGTACGGGCTTTTGTTGAAGTTTCGAGAACATACCTTCACCGAATAGTCAAGCTGTATATTGCTCCCTCCTACGTATATCTCGCGAAGAGACCATGAGGATAAAATCCGAGAGATTAGAGCCCACACAGAATCATACCGACAATCTTTCTTTCCACGAACAATACGAGATTGGAATAGAGGGGAGAACCGATAGATGTACTGAAGGTACCCTCCGCCACACACCGTCAGGTGGCTTGCGCAGTATGGATGTAGATGTAGAGCTGTAGATAAAATGTTTTCGGGTTTCTCAACCGCGTCAACTGCTTAATACTACACGAGCTTTCGGCCAAGCACTCCTTGGCCATGCCGGCCGAAGTGGCCGTGCGGTTAAAGGCGCTGCAGTCTGGAACCGCAAGTCCGCTACGGTCGCAGGTTCGAATCCTGCCTCGGGCATGGATGTTTGTGATGTCCTTAGGTTAGTTAGGTTTAACTAGTTCTAAGTTCTAGGGGACCAATGACCTCAGCAGTTGAGTCCCATAGCGCTCAGAGCCATTTGAACCATTTTTTTCCTTGGCCATTGTCGAGTGTTACGACTGCCAGTGGGCTGTTGGTGCGCCTTTATATACGCTAGCTGCCGGCTGTGACGTCACTGGTGCCCGTGACATTGCCATATATGGGCATGTTTTGAGTCGGCGTTCGATGTGCCCTCTTCGCTGGATCCCACGCAGCGCCGAGCTGCAAGCCACCGTCTGTATTCAAGGTGTTTGCGGTAATGTTTATTTCAATAGCTTGCTTTATTAACCCTTTCGTGAGCCGTGGGAAACATGCTTCCCATTACAATGAACTCGCTCCTAGTCCCGTGGGCTTCACAGTTCCCACCTCTGTACGGTGTTACCACCTAGTGAACAGTATAGGGTACTACTTCCAATCGGAAGTTCCCGCCGTTTTTGCTGTACCTTCGCGCAAAGGCATTGTATAGCTGAGTGTTGCTATGTAGACTAGCCTTTCATGATGTTCGCGTGACATTTTGCAATTTTTTCCTCAAAGCTATAGTATACGGTAAATACTTTTGATTTACCCAAATTTATGAAGGAGCACGTAAAATGTAAAATTGGAACGAGGAGAATTCCAGTTTCAAACAAAAGGAGCCATTTCTGCAGTAAAATGGATGGATAATCATCCAGTCACTTTCCTGTCCTCAATTCATGACCCATGAGAAAAAGCCACAGTGAAAAGGAAAAACAAGGATGGTAATAGTACAGAGATTTCTTGTCCTGAAGTTGTGGCAGAATACAACAAAATAATGGGTGGTGTCGATAAGTTTGATCAATTAAGAGAAAGGTATGCTATTGGCAGACGTTCTGTAAAACGGTGGCACAGAATATTTTATTTCCTGGTGGATGTTGCTGCAGTGAACAGTTTTATCCTGTGGAAAATAAGTAAAAGAGAAAGTGTACAGCATGATCAGCTCACATACAGCATCCATCTAGCCAGACTATTGATCGCTGACTTCTCATCCCAAAAAAGGCGTGGACAAAAACCTGTCTTTCTGGCAAAAGGGGTAAAGTAGCTGCAGATTTTCGTCATGTGGCTGTAGGGGAGCATCAACCCATTTTAGGAGAAACCTACTGGACGTGCCGTCATTGTAGTACCAAAGCTGCGGAAAAGAGCACTTGCTGTGTTTGTACATATTGTCAAATACCACTTTGCATAGACCCATGTTTCAGAAAATTTGATGCCAAGTAATTGTGAACAATCATTGTAACAAGAGAAGTAAATTTACTAAATAAATATGACATATATTGAAAAAATTGTTTTGTCATTTAACTCCAAGGAAGGGCAGTGGGAAGAATACTTCCCACCTTGTTGTGTGACCTCACTTTCACAGTTGGAGCAAATTTGATGTTCTGTATCATAAATATACCTATCTGTTAACTACTATCTGCTCACCATTCATTTCAAAAAACTGCTCAATAATTTTGCCCACAAAAGGGTTAAACTGTTCCAGAAGCCGTTAGTGCGAGCCACGACAGAGGTATCGTCAAATTTTATGTGGTGACCGTTTCCTATCGCATGCTCAGCTAACGCAGATTTCTCTGGATAGCGTAGGAGGTAATACCTCTCATGCTCTTTTCTGCGATGTTCCACAGTGCGCACTGTTTGTCCGGTGTACTTCTGGCCACACTCACAAGGTATTTCGTAGACTCCAGGTATTCTGAGACCTACTGCGTCTTTAACTGGTCTCAGTTATTAACGGATTTTCGTTGGAGGCCTGAAGACTGATTTGATCTTGTGTCTTTTCAACAGGCGGCTTATCTTGCCCTACACAGAGCCACAGAGTGGCAGCAAAGCAAGTTTCTTTTCCTGCTCTTCGTCGGCGGTCTTATTCTGATATTTCCCAGAAATCACTTCTTTCAATTTATGGGCGCTGTAGCCTTTATTCTTGAAAACCATGCGTAGCTGGCTCAGTTCATGGGGCAGGTTATCGTCGTCTGATATTACTCTTTATTCAATGTTACATTTTATTCAGTGTTATCGCCGCGAGACTCTGCATTCATACATGTGCCATAAATGTTCGACGGGATTCATGTCGGGTGATCTTGGTGACCAAATCATTTGCTCGAACAGTCCTGAATGTTCTTCAAATCAATCGCGAACAATAGTGGCCCAGTGACATGGTGCACTGTCATTCATACAAATTCCATTGTTGCTTGTAAAGTCCATGAATGGCTGTAAATGGTCCTCAAGTAGCCGAAAATAACCATGTCCACTCAATGATCGGTTACACTGGACCAGAGAACCAAGTCAATTCCATGGAAAAACAGTCCATATCATTATGGAGCCACCACCGAAATGCACAGTGCCTTCTTGACAATTTGTGTCCATGGCTTCGTGAGGTCTGTGCCGCACTCGATTTCACTTTATTTCACATACAACCACATTCTATGACAATCATATCCAGTTTTGGTCTACAGTACCCGTGTTCAGATGTTACTAACTGTATTAGGTCACGTTTGCTGTACGCAGTCAGCTTAAATGGTAAAGAAACAAAAGAGAAAGCACGCGTTTCCAATATGTATGGAAACTGGATATACGTCCTAATATCCTCCTCTCCCCTGACTCTGTCCATCTTCCTCTCTCCCTTTCTTCGTTCATCTCCTCCCCCTTCCCCCCCCTCCCCCGCCTCTGTTACCATCCCCTCCTCCTTTATCTTCTCCCTCCCTCTCTCTCTCTCTCTCTCTCTCTCTCTCTCTCTCTCTCTCTCTCTCTCTCTCTCTCCCTCCCTCTCCTCCCACCATTTGTTCCTTCCCGTTTTCTATGTTCATTTTCTCCCTCTCCTCTGTCCATCCCCCCTTCCCCCTTTCTCTGAGCTTGAGCCTTGTTTATTGTTATTGCATATTCAGATTCTGTTCAAAAATGGCTCTGAGCACTATGCGACTTAACTTCCGAGGTCATCAGTCGCCTAGAACTAATTAAACCTAACTAACCTAAGGACATCACTCACATCCATGCCCGAGGCAGGATTCGAACCTGCGACCGTAGCGGTTCAGATTCTGTACTAGTATTCTAACCACATACCAATAAACCATAAATACTTTTCTGTTTGGTAACAACGTTTCACCATTGTATAATTGGTGTTAGACAAGGTGATGGTTTATCACCTTTATTGTTAAACGGCGCTCTAGAAAAAAATTGTGAAGATCTGGAATTTGGAGTTAAAAAAAAAGTGTGTGAACTATCATGGGTCATCAGTCCCTAAGCTTACACACTACTTAACCTCAGTTACCCTAATGACACACACACACACACACACACACACACACACACACACACACACACACCCATGCCCGAGGGGGGAATCGAACCTCCGCCGGGACCAGCCGCACAGTCCATGACTGCAGCGCCCTAGACCGCTAGCGGCTAATGCCGGGCGGCTTGGAGTTAAAGAATCACAAAAGTGAATCAATAATTCTAGGAAGGAAAACAAAATGAAATTAAGGTAATCTATCGGGCTTTTGTAGACAATTTTGCAATACTCTCCGAAAATTTGAAGCACGTACTCGGGCGGTTGGTTGATTGATTTTGGGCCAGAGGACCAAACAGCTAGGTCATTAGTCCCATCGGATTAGGGAAGGATGAGGAAGGAAGTCGGCCGTGCCTTTTCAAAGTAACCAGCGCGGGATCTGCTTGAACCGATTTATGGAAATCACGGAAAACCTAAATCAGGATGGTTAAAGGCGGTTTTGAATTGTCGTCCTCCCGAATGCGAGTCCAGTGTGCTAACTAGTACGCCCCCTCTCTCGGTCAGAAAATTCGACAGACACAGTTACTCAAATAAATCTTCTGGAAGAAATAGCAAATACAACTGGTTTCAGAATTTCAGCTGGAAAAAAACCCCCAGAAATAACAAACATAAAAAATGCACCAAAACTCATGTAAACACAACTAGTTAAAGTAGAGCGAGTAAGTTAACTGAAGAATCTTCGAGAAACTGTACAACAGAATGGACTCCAAAAATAAGCAGCAGATGTAAGAGTTAAGAAAGACCCGCCAGGGTAGCCGAGAGCGCTAATGCTCTGCTTCCTGGACTCCGGTAGGCGCGCCGGCCCCGGATCGAATCAGCCCGGCGGATTAACGACGAGGGCCGGTATGCCGGCCAGCCTGTTTGTGGTTTTTAGGCCGTTTTCCACATCCCGCTAGGTGAATACCGGGCTGGTCCCCAAGTTCCGCCTCAGTTACACGACTCACAGACATTGGAAAACGTTCGCACCATTTCATGACTTACACTAGACGCAGATAGTTGGGGTACACTCCTTCCGTCCTGGGGGGTTCGGGGTGGCGGCAGGAAGGGCATCTGGCCATCCTCTGCAATTAACACTGCCAAATCCGTACTAAAACATGCCGACTCCGCGTTAGAGCGGGACAAAGGCCCCAGGAAAGAAGAAGATGTAAGAGTTAACAAAATGAAAGAGCATATGGTTTAACAAGAATACTTACAAGAAATGCATATCCAGAAAACCAAACTCGAAAACTTTACCATAATGGAACGACCAGATTGTTTATTTGCATGTGAATGCCTAAAAACCAACTATAAGCTGGAAAGAATATAGGTCCTTGAAAGACGGATAGTTATAAAAATAATAGATGCAATAAAATCTACAGATGGTTGGAAAATAAGAAGTACTGAGAAGATCTTCAAAAATATAGAGAAAATATCAGAAGTAATGGCTAAAAAAGATCAATATTTTCTGGACACATCTATCGAACGAATGAGAACACGTTCACGTGGCAAATATTCCTGTATTTCTGGAAAAAGAACTCGACAATATTATGGATTACAGAAATAAGGAAAGATTTAGAACGCAACAACGTCAAAGAATTGGAAATAACAGATATAAGTATTTTCAAGAACAAAATGCTAAATTTAGAAGGGTTTCAGTGGAGAAGATATAATACATTGCGAACAACGTGGACAGAAGAAAGGAAAAAAAAAACAACATCGGGAGAAAATTAATGAGTACTGGAAAAATAGAAAACAACAAGGAGAGAAGACGAATCGAAGTTGTTACGTGCTCCTAGTAGGTCAATATGAAAACAAAAATTAATAAAAATATCAAAAACACGTCCGTATTACAATTCAAAATTGTGTCGAAATTTCAAAGCAATCGGTCAAGAATTTCCGGAGATACACAATTTGGAAAAAAAATTTACATTTTTATTTATATATATTAGTCAAAAGCCGCATGTGCATTATCAAACGTTGACTTCACTGTATCATGGAATGTAATTATAAGTCAAATAAAAGGATGTTGAGAATCACATAGGACAGCGTCCTCACGACCGGTTGGACAGCGCCCTCGTGAAGCAGGAAGCCCTGCCTTGGCAGCGGTGCGGCCAGCTGATCCGGAACATACTCGCGAGGTGGTCTGGGGTGAGCCGGATCTCTTGAGCGATGCAAGTGGGTCTCATTGTGGGGACTGGACGGCGGCCCTGCTGGAAAGAGGTGGCGGAAGCGGGCCAGAACGGTCAACTGCGCGGCTTCAGCACGTTTTCTGGCGGAGCGAGCGCATCTCGTTGCTCTCGAAATGTACCCACCGCACGCCGGCGCAGCGCCACGCCCTGTTTCCGCGACTACATTCTAGCGAGTGAACTGACAGCAACAGCATTAAATCCTGGGGTGCTGAAAGCTGTTCCCACATAATGGACTCGGATCTGTCTTAATACTGCACAACGTTGTTGACAGGTCAGTTATGTAGCTGTAACCCACTCACCAACGATTCTTTAAAGAACTATAACACTGCATAAAACAGCTTGAAATATACAGGGGTTGACAAAAATATGGAAGCACTGTGAGAAATCCATCCGAATGATTATGATTTCTTTCTAGAGAAGCTCCATGATCATCATTGGTATCTGTTCTTTCGGAACAGTTACTATCTTCAAAATGGCTCTGAGCACTATGGGACTTAACATCTACGGTCCCCTAGAACTTAGAACTACTTAAACCTAACTAACCTAAGGACAGCACACAACACCCAGTCATCACGAGGCAGAGAAAATCCCTGACCCCGTCGGGAATCGAACCGGGGAACCCGGACGTGTTCATATAGTTAAAGGCTACCCGGCCGTTGACCTCCTCCTGTGCGAATGCGCACACTTTGCGCGAACTCTTACGGGAATCGTCACCTTAGTTGGCGAGAGTGATGAGTGAATGGGCAAATATCCTTTAGGAACATTACGAATGTAGGTTATGGACAGTTGGGAATGTCGGTCTCACATGAAGCGTGCAATGGATTAAGTCCCTGCAGTCGCGCTATCCTCTCTGCCCTCAGTGGCTCAGAAGGATAGAGCGCCTGCCATGTAAGCAGGAGATCCCAGGTTTGAGTCCCGGTCGGGGCACACATTTTCAGCTGTCCCCATTGAGGTATATCAACAACATCTGTTGGCAGCTGAGGGTTTCGATTAACTATCAGATTATGCAACACTTCTGGGTTTCACCATTGCATCACCTCACTCCGACGAAAAACTGGTGGCAGGGGTCTCATGAAAGGTGGAGAGATGACAGTAGAAGGCACACAAATGTATCCGAGGACGCCTTTATCAGCTGATGATGCTTCTGGTGATGGTGGTGCAGATGCTGATGTTGTTGTTGTTGTGGTGGTGGTGGTGTTGGTGTTGGTGTTGGTGATGCTTTTGGTAGTGCTAATGTCGGTGGTGACTGTGGTATTCTGTTTATAACGATGAAAATGTTATATTGGTGATATTTATGGTGTAGGTAACATTGATGCTCGTGGTGATGTTGACAGTCTTGGTTGGTGGCAATGGTTTTGACGTTGGTGGCAGTGATGTTTACATTGGTGCCAGTGATGTTGGTGATAATGATGTTGATGCTTGTGGTGGTGTAATGTAGGTAGTGGTTGTGCTGCTGGTGGTGCTGTGTGTGTACTGGTAGAGGGGATCGTTGGTCTGGGATGCTTGCCCTCGCTGCTACTACAGGTCTCAAGGGGTGCTAGCAGTGCTACGCCAAGCGATGATGTGTGCGCCCAGGAGAGCGCAGGCTGGCGGCCTTGCAGCTGGCCCGGCGCCTCGTGGGCTGCCCCAGCAGCCCAGGAGCGTTGCCCCAGCTGGCACGCCGGCCCGTATCACCTGCCTACATCTGCTCTCATTACGGCGACAGTCTGGCACCAGGCCGCTGCTCACTACACACTGCTCCACAACCGGCTGTGAACACAACACGGCGCAGCCGCACTGTACGGCCAGACGGCAGGTCGTGACGGAACAAGTAGTTTCTCGTGCCGTGCCAAGGCCGACACGCTGCCAATGTAGTCGGGTTGGAGCAGTCCCCTGCAAAACCTGCGGGCAGCGAAACAGCTCTGCCCAAACAGCTACATTACTGTAATAGGCGGTACGGCGTAATGGTAACGTCTGAGCTCTTGTGGAATCACAGACACGGAACCATTAACAAAGAGACAGTAAGAAAAATTTTGTCACCTCTCCACTAGAGGGGCAAAATGACTCGTCTTTGTATGACTACATGATTGAAAAACAACCACTGGAAACAATCACATCCATTAAAAGTGAGGGACATTCAATAAATTTCCGTTGAAAAGATACGGAAATTAACATGGAATATTTCGCTTCAGCCCCTATAGTTCATGAAGTCCCTACAGGTGGTGGCGCTAAACTGAACCTTCAAAATGCCCCAAATGCCCTCTGTAACGAAGGTGCACTCCTAGCAGACAGCTGTCAATGAGTTTCTTTTGGCGGAAAACCAGAGCATCTCAGACATTCGTGGGCGCTTGCAGAATGTCTACGGAGTTCTGGCTGTGAACACAGTGAGTTGTTGGGCGAGGCGTCTATCATCAACGCAACAAGGTCGCGCAAACTTGTCCGATCTCCCGCTTGCCGGCGGCCGCACAAAGCTGTGACTCCTGCAATGCTGCAACGTGCGCACACTCTCATTCGAGGTGATCGACGGCCCACAATCAAACATCTAGCTGTTCAATTGGACGACTCTGTTGGTAGTCCTGATACACTCGTCCACCAGTTGAGGTTCCCAAAGGTGTGTGCGCGCCGGACTCACACCTTCCGAATTCCATCTGTTTGGCCCAGTGAAGGATGCACATCGGAAACAGTACGTGGATATGGGGAGGTCTTTACTTATGTCTTGGCCATACTTTTATTTTTCCAACAAGTTGGCACTTATCTCGTGACTGAGAATGTTGGCGTGATACAATGTACACTAATGCCCACTAAAATTGCTACACCAAGAAGAAATTCAGATGATAAATGGGTATTCATTGGACAATTATATTATACTAGAACTGACATGTGATTACATTTTCACGCAATTTGGGTGCATAGATCCTGAGAAATCAGTACCCGGAACAACCACCTCTGGCCGTAATAACGGCCTTGATACGCCTGGGCATTGAGTCAGACAGAGCTTGGATGTCGTGTACAGGTACAGCTGTCCATGAAGCTTCAGCACGATACCACAGTTCATCAAGAGTAGTGACTGCCGTATTGTGACGAGCCAGTTGCGCGGCCACCATTGACCAGATGTTTTCAATTGATGAGAGATCTGGAGTATGTGCTGGCCAGGGTAGCAGTCGAACATTTTCTGTATCCAGAAAGGCCCGTACAGGACCTGCAACATGCGGTCGTGCATTATCCTGCTGAAATGTAGGGTTTCGCAGGGATAGAATGAAGTGTAGAGCCACGGGTCGTAACACATCTGAAATGTAACGTCCACTGTTCAAAGTGCCGTCAATGCGAACAAGAGGTGACCGAGACGTGGCACCCCATACCATCACGCCGGGTCATACGCCAGTATGGCGATGACTAATACACGCTTCCAATGTGCGTTCACCGCGATGTCGCCAAATACGAATGCGACCATCATGGCGCTGTAAACAGAACCTGGATTCATCCGAAAAAATGACGTTTTGCCATTCGTGCATCCAGGTTCGTCGTTGAGTACACCATCGCAGGGGCTCCTGTCAAGTGTAACCCCAGCCATGGTCTCCGAATTGATAGTCCATGTTGCTGCAAACGTCGCCGAACTGTTCGTGCAGATGGTTGTTGTCTTGCAAACGTCCCCATCTGTTGACTCAGGGATCGAGACGTGGCTGCACGATCCGTTACAGCCATGCGGATAAGATGCCTGTAACCCACCGATTCCATATCCTGCTAACAGTCATTGGATCTCGACCAACGCGAGCAGCAATGTCACGATACGATAAACCGCAATCGCGATAGAGTACAATCCGACCTTTATCAAAGTCGGAAACGTGATCGTACGCATTTCTCCTCCTTACACGAGGCATCACAACAGCGTTTCACCACGCAAAGCCGGTCAACTGCTGTTTGTGTATGAGAAATCGGTTGGAAACTCTCCTCATGTCAGCACGTTGTAGGTGTCCCCACCGGCGCCAGCCTTGTGTGAATGCTCTGAAAAGCTAATCATTTGCATATCACAGCATCTCCCTGTCGGTTACATTTCGCGTCTGTAGCACGTCATCTTCGTGGTGCAAAAATTGTAATGGGCAATAGTGTATCTAATGAACAATTTATATGACTCATTAACACTGCCTTAGAAGATGACGGAAAGCCGAAACGGGTAAGGTTGTTGGGAAAATAGTGTGATCAAGACATAAGGAAGGTTCAACGAAATAGCCGCGTCGTCTCAGAGCATTTTCATGCAAACTGCAGCAAGGCGGAGGTTACTGATGCGGCAAGACGTTGGCTCCAACGTCGACAAGTAGAATGGTGGAATGGTACCATGCGAGCTTACAGGCCCTCCCAGCAAGGTGAAGAAGGCTGCCGCACTGAACACAGACTGTGTTTAAAAAAAAATACGGTTTTGTAGCCAAAAGAGAGGGGAATAATGCGATGTACTGGAATCCTGAATAAAATCAACCTTTCAGGGAAAAAATTTATTGCATTATTTATCGAGAACCCCATGTATTTGGGAGTACTACGAACATAAGGTGCGATTTGAACTGGGACAACCACATAAAACTAATCGTACAAAAAGCAGTCCCATAATGAGATTCCCTGGATTTTTCCTAAAGAAATTTAATTCATCCACTTCCAAAATACTCATTTCACCCATTCTTTAGCATTGGTCCTTAGTCTGGGACACTTACCAAGTGAGACAGGTGGAGGAAATGGAGCAGATGCTAAGTAGAAGAGCGCTTTCCATTGTAGGTTCGTTAAGCAAGTGCGAAAGCGTTACAGAGATGCTCATCTAACTCCACTGTCAGGCGCTACGAAAAAGGCGTTGTGCATCGAGGTGCGGTTCGCTGCGATTTTACTAATTTAGTGAGCAAACGTTCCCAGAAGAGTCACCGAACATATTGCTCCTTTTACATGTATCTAGCAAAAATACCATGAAGGTAAAATTAGACAGATTCGAGGTCATACAAGGTGTTCTTCCGGCGCACCATTCGCGATTGGAACAGTGAGGTTAGAAAGGGTCAGTGGTAAAGAAGTACCATCCGCCACACACCATGAACTGGCTTGACAGTATGTGTGTGGAACATGAATGTGATATACACTCCGCTGCAGAGTAAAATAAACATTCTGCAAATACATTTGAGTCCTGTCCGAGAAGTTGTAGTGACCAGATAAACCAGAATTTCTGCGGGTCAATGAGAAAGATACCTGGTGTTAGTGATGTCATAAAAGTTGCGCATGTGGCCCAGTTTCATCCTGGAGCGAATGGATTCGTCATTTCCTGTCATACAGGACCTCTGCTGTTCTTAATCTAATGAAGCAATTTAGGAAACAATCTGAGCAGCTCTCTTGCATTGTTTGCAGATCATGTAGTCGTTTACAGCCAGAAGATCGAAAGAACTGCAAAATTATTCAGGTAAGATATCTGTATGGTGCAAAAAGTGGCAACTGAACCTAAAAAATAAGGAATACGAGGTCCTTAACATGAGTAATTAAAAATTTCTGTTAAGTTTCGGTTCCACGAAAAATCGTACAAATTTACAGGTAGACTACTGAAACAGGTGCAGAGGAATTACAATTGCGAACAACTTAAAGTGGAAGTAGCAAAGAGAAAATGTTGTGGAAAGGCGAAGCAAAGTCTGTCTTTTACTGAAGACGCGACAAATTTAATTAAGGGATTTATTGCACTACAGTTGTGCTTACTTTTCTAGTGTTAAATTAAGAAGGAGGTCAGCGTTGGCCGTAACATTGATGGTTTATTGATAGCAAAATCGATTTTCAATCACATAGTGATCTTCTTCAGTGCTGGAAGTTAAAAATTTCAGATATCGATCAGTGAATAAAAACAAAAAACCACAAACACACCTGAGTATAAACCAACTGTTGGAAAGAACATACCTGTGGTGTACAAACTAAACTCACAGACACTGGTATCAAAGTATGAAATGGCTCTGAGCACTATGGACCTTAGCTTTCGAGGTCATCAGTCCCCTAGAACTTAGAACTACTTAAACCTAACTAAGGACATCACACACATCCATTCCCGAGGCAGGATTCGAACCTGCGACCGTAGCGGTCACGCGGTTCCAGACTGAAGCGCCTAGAACCTCTCGGCCGCACCGGCCGGCTATCAAGTTATCAGTAACCAAACCTGAGAAGCGATCACAATAACTGAAGCCGCTGTTTACATTCACCTATACAGCAGACCTCTGTGTGACAGGGTCTTGCAAAGCCCTCTATGTGTCGTGTGTCACATGAAGACTTAACAATTCTTTATTTGCCAAGAGATTGCCACAAAATACCAAAGTGCACTTGCAAATCATTTACTGAATATTTCAATTTTAAAATTGTACATTAAATAACGCATAGCAAAAAAGACGGGGGGGGGGGAGGGGGGGGGGAAATGCACATCTTACCAACATACGCTGGCGTGTTATTTTCAAACAACTTAAAAAACATGTCAGAATAAAAAATCAACAGGCGAAGTTATATGGTGTCAGATAACAGAACTAGAAAAGAAGAAAAATATACAAATAACATGACATCAAATATAACAGAATTTATTATAACACAGTAACCGCCATCTGGCGTAAGCAGTCAGAGATGTAAAGTTCTTAATTTACGTAAAATATTACATTGAAACCAAGAAGTCAAATACATAAACATAGCAGGTCAAAATTCCATGAAACTCATTACGTGTTATAAAAAGTGTGTTGTTGGGCGGTATGGGATCCTTACCAGACAGGATGCACAGAGGATATCGAAAACGTTCGAAGAAGGGCAGATCGTTTTATCAAGAAATAGGGGAGAGAGTGTCAAAGATATTATAAGCGAATTGGAGTGTGAATCATTGGAAGAAAGATTTCTTTGTTACAGCGCAATCTTTTTACGAAATTTGAATCACCAACTCTCTGCTCCGAATGCGAAAATATTTTGTTGACACGCACCTACAGGGCAAGAAATGACAGTCTTGATAAAATAAGAGAAGTCAAAGACCACACATAAAGATTTAGGTGCTCATTTTTTCCCTCGTGATATTAGAGAGTGGAGCGGTAGAGAAATAGTCAGCAAGGGGTCGTATGCGCCGTCTGCCAAAACACTTCAGTGTGAATCGCAGAGTAATCACGTAGATCTAGCTACGTGAGGCTCCTGGTAGCTTCATGTCGGAGAAGACTGCAGTCTGAGAGCAGAAGGCGACTTGCACAGTAGCACGCAACGCGCAGGGGCGTTTCCAGCAGCGTTTCCTGGAAGCCGATGTCGCGGATCTCCGACACGCGTCCCTGGCCGCCTGCAGCGGCAAAGCGGCTATAAATGGCGGTCGCGCCCGCTACGTCACACAGGGCGGACACCCACGACAGAACAGCCGCGTCGCTGACTCAGCCCAGACACCGGGAGTCGCCGGTCTGGACCAGAGGTGCCCACAAGGGCGCAGGCCAACGACGGCAGGCACGGCACAGTAGACGGATTGTCGTCGAACCGGGGGCCAGACTCAGCTGTCGGCCTTCACTTCCAAAAACTACAGGCTGTCCTCCAAGGGGACACCCAAACCAGAGCAGCTACGTACAATACAGTCCTCAAACTGATGGTTAGCTTCAGGCACTGTACTTGGTATGGTCCTATTGGAGGAAGTATAGTATTTATTGTCTCCTTCCGTCTTGGTACTAAATTATCCAGGCGGGTGGTTGGTTGGTGCTTAAAGGATTAAACAGAGAGATTGTAAACCCCTCAATCAAGTTGTAGTTCATCAGGAGTTAGTAAAAATCAGAAATTTTATTGAACTACGCAAGTATGAAAGAGCAGTAAAATCGAGGCATTGAAAGCAATATTAATGCCAGACCTGAGAAAGAGTTTAAAGAGGAGTTAAAGAAAAATGGGCGGTACCTAGATCAGAGTGGAAGAGGTGTCTCCCAGGGCTCATCTGTTTACCTATTCAGTTGTGGAGGAACATACAATTTAACGTGAATTTCGAACCAACACTACGTCTATCTCTCACGTAGCAAGCCACATTATAGTGTGCGGTGGAAGGCGCTTCAGGCACCGCAATAAATTTGTAACCTTCCCCCGTTCCGTCCTCGAATGTTACCTTGGAAGTCTGACTGTCAGGAAGACTATGCTACATGAGTTTATAAGCATCTCAGACACACACTCGCACTTTCTGTTCGAACCCGTGACTATTCACGCAGCTCTCTTTGTATCTCAATTCTTTTTCTTTTTTCCTGTATCTTGACGGGGTCGCCGTGTTAATTACTGGACTCAGCACTGTTAATTGCAGAAGGTGCCCCCCATTGTACTTGCTTATTGTACTTGCTTACCTGCCTGCGTCTAGTATGAGCCCAAGGGAAAGTGTAACTGGGATGGCATATGGGTACCAGACCGGTATTCACCTAGCCTGACGGTCAATACTCAACCAACCGTCGACTGTGGATATGTAGCCCATCCACTTCTTTCGCAGGTGAATTACACAAAGACTGGCATCTGACTTTTCTACAGCTGCGCTTACATGACTGTTGCACTAGAAATGACCTCTGACGCTCACTCCGAGATTTTTAAAACTCCTTGCTGTTTCTAGTAACTAACCACCACTCATGTAACAAAACAATAACAAATCTTCCCACCTTTGTACACGCAATACATTATATTAATTTATTTTGAGTTGCAACTGCCAGTTTATGTACCAACTGTCGACCGCAAGTTTTCACGATTCAGCCACATCTTTTTGGTGTTGCAACTTGCTAACAAGGGAACCTCCCCATCGCACCCCCCTCAGGATTTAGTTATAAGTTGGCACAGTGGATAGGCCTTGAAAAACTGAACACAGATCAATCGAGAAAACAAGAGTTGTGCGGAACTATGAAAAAAATAAACAAAATATACAAAATGAGTAGTCAATGCGAAACATAGGCAACAACAAGGACAGTGTTGGCTCAGCAGCGCCGTGGTCCCGTGATTAGCGTGAGCAGCTGCGGAACGAGAGGTCCTTGGTTCAAGTCTTCCCTCGAGTGAAAATTTTGTTTTCTTTATTTTCGCAAAGTTATGATCTGTCCGTTCGTTCATTGACGTCTCTGTTCACTGTAATAAGTTTAGTGTCTGTGTTTTGCGACAACACCGCAAAACCGTGCGATTAGTAGACGAAAGGACGTTCCTCTCCCATGGGAACCGAAAACATTTGATCGCAAGGTCATAGGTCAACCGATTCCTCCACAGGAAAACACGTCTGATACATTCTATACGACACTGGTGACGGCATGTGCGTCACGTGACAGGAATATGTTGTCGACCCACCTAACTTGTACACTTGGAGAATGGCTAAAAAGATTCTTCTACCTTGCACGATTTACGTTTTTTTGTGGATGTGGTAATCACTCCCAAAAAAGTCATGAAAACATAAGAGTTTGTCACATAAACTGAAAATAAAAAATTAAAATTTTCACTCGAGGGTAGACTTGAAACAAGGACCTCTTGCTCCGCAGCTGCTCACGCTAACCACGGGACCACGGCGCTCCAGAGCTCATACTGTCGTTTGAACTTGCCTATCTTGCAATGGACTACTCAGTATGTATATTTTGCTTATTTTTTCCATAGTTCCATACAACTTCTTCCTGTTTTCTCGATTGATCTGTGTTCAGTTTTTCAAGGCCTATCCACTGTGCCAACTTATAACAAAATCTGAGGGGGGGGGGGGGGGGTGCGATGGGGAGGTTCCCTTGTAAGTACAATATATTTCCATGCAGTTTCGAAGTTGACCGCCAGATCATTACATGTATCATGAACAGCAAAGCCTTATAATACACCCACGGGGTAGAGTTCGCACAAAATAACTTTGGCCATATGCAGAAGCGCTTTCTCGTCCTGAGAGCTGAGCGGGACCGCCTCGTTGTTGCACATACGAGGAACAAGTAGAAGTGTGTTTGGCGGAAGTACTTCATAACCAACTTACGTAAACGTGAAGTGACGCAGTTCGGTATGCCACAAGTCACCACAAAGCATGGCAACGACTGATTTACAGGTCGTCTTTGTCAACTTGCCCAGCAAGGTGGAAGCTCGCAACAGGGTCGTTGTTGTGCCGCCATATTTCTTTTGTTAAGCTGCGGTACAAGTATTTTTTTGCGGAAAAAGTAACGAAGCTTTGCGTGGACAAGGACAGCATCCGCTGCAGCATGCTCACTGCCAGCTACGATTACATAAAAAATTTATCAGGCAAACAGCTAGACAGAAATGACTTCTCGGAAGCGCCATGCGTCTGGCAACACCATTCTTGCCATCCTGTTCTGTCGCAGCCACGCCGACGCCCAGCACGCAGTTTGACGACATCCAACACGCCTGACACGCAGAACTACTCTACCCACCGTGGTGACAACGACGCTTTCTCTCCAATGCGACGCTATCTCTAATTTTCAATTCTTCATGAGTGTACCAGTAGAAGTGACAGTCGCGTTAGGTGCCAAATGAAAACCTAGTACACCTACTGAGGGGGTATACCATGCAGCCGCGCCAATGTTTCTGAAGGCTTCAACATAATGTATAGCACACTCTGTCCATGATGTCGGCATGTACTGCTGCGAATTTGTTGGATGATAACTCACTCATATGCAGCTGAAGACGGCGATTTACAGCTGAATATGGATATGAAAGAATAATAAAAGACCAGTGGGATTGCGACTGTCAGCTGTTTTCCTATCCTTCCTTAATTAATCTACAGTCGCTGTGCACATCGGTTCCTTAAGTAATCAAAGTTGATCCAGATCTACCTTTTCCGTTATTTTCCTAAACCGCACCAGTGCAAATGCCGGGATGGTTCCTTTGAAAGGGCAGTACTGATTTCTTTCCCCATCCTTGAAACAATCCCCGTTTGTGCTCCATCTTTAATGACCTGGACGTTAAGCCCTTATCTTCCTTTCTTTCGATATTACATCGTATTCCTTTCCTATGGCACGGAATTTTTGGTGGCCGTGATTTGGGACAAGGAAGCCATATCCAGAAAAGCACAGCGGTGAAAGTGGAACGTCGGTAGGTAGTGTACTTGAGATGCGGACGCCGCCTTGTTAACCCCTGTGATAACCGCAGTGACTAATGTTGCGACACCAGGAAGACGGGCGAAGCACGTCTCGTGTCACGCTTGTGTCGTTATAAAGTATTATCTAGCGGCGGCGTTGTCTCCTGGGCGAACTGATGAAAAGAAGGCACGTAACGTGGGGCTCCTGTACCCTCTAAGCAGTTCTACAACTGAACTATATGGCGGTTTGTACTCAACAATGAGCAGATGGTGAGGCTTGACTTTTCTTCAGCAGTGGTACTGATGATAAACGCATTGGCGTCCATCTCTTTCATGATTACTCTGCGGTTCAGACTTAAACGTTTAACCTAGGGTTCATAGAACCACTTTCAGACAATTTACAGACTTCCACTCTGAAACAGCACGTCGGAAAAACGAACACTTAAGTCTTTCAGCGCGAGCTCCGCTTTCTCTTATTTTATTACGATGGTAATTTCTTCCAGCGTACCTGAAGGTCAATAAAATACACTGCCTGACATAACTTACGGGGATGATGATGATGATGACGTCTGGTTTGTGGGGCGCTCAACTGCGCGGTTATCAGCGCCCGTACTAATTCCCAACCTTTGCTCAGTCCAGTCTCGCCACTTTCATGAATGATGATGAAATGATGAGGACAACACGAACACCCAGTCATCTCGAGGCAGGTGAAAATCCCTCATCCCGCCGGGAATCGAACCCAGGACCCCGTGCTCGGGAAGCGAGAACGCGACAGTGAGACCACGAGCTGCGGACACGGGGAGGAGGAAACGAAATGAAACTTCGCGGGAGGAGAGGGTATGTGATGTTATTCGAGTGATTACAAAACCGAGTCAAATTTACGGTCTTGGGAAGACAGGTGTTGGAACCGTGCTGGCTTCAACAGCACGTAGCAAGTTCATAGAAACACGTGGCATGTGTTGACAAGCATTGTCCTGCTGAAAAATGACACCACTTAGCCGTTTGTGGTCTCGTGTCTCCTGCGCACGGGGCGACTAGACCCCTACTCCGGACACTGCTGGTCTCCGCCCAATGATGCGGGACGCCACAGAACGATTCAGGGAGTCCGCTACTTGCTCTCGGATGGCAGGCGGAATTGTGAAGGGGTTACAATTTGTATGGTGCACGATACGGCGATCCTCTGTTGTGGTGGTCGGGCGTCGTCTACTGGAACCTTGACGACGTTCCCACGCAGTTCAATATGCGACCACTGTCACGTCCGAAAGCACCACAAATCAATTACGAGCATAACGAAGCGATTAGAGCCCGCATTCTAAAGACGAACTCTAAATTTCAACATCACACTATTAATATTTTCACTCTTGTTTGATTACTACAAAATCTAAAGCCATTGGAAGAAATATGTACCCATGCCTACTACAACATATTTTGTTGGGATGAAACTTTCTCTGTGCGCATAAAGCACTTTATCCGTCACTCACTTGTTTATTTTGCCACTACACGTTTCGATGGTTCCCACCATCGTCTTCAGGTAGAGAATTATTTATTTACATGGCTGATGTCCATGAGGATGCTACAAATTGCTGGAGGGTCCTCAGACCAAATGCATAATGGCTCGAAGCACTATGGAACTTAACATTTGACGTCATCAGTCCCCTGGACTTAGAACTACTTACACCTAACTAACCTGAGGACATCACACACATCCATGCCCGAGGCAGGAATCGAACCTGCGATCGTAGTAGCAGCGCGGTTGCGGACCGAAGCGCCTAGAACCGCTCGGCCACAGCGGCCGGCTGTCCGTAAGGAGTACACACGTCTTTTCACATTAGTATACCAAAGGGAGTGTAGGTTATGTTGCGTCTTTTACTAATGATAAGAATTGTTTATTTAGAAAAGGCACTTTCGAGGTTAAAAAACATGAATTTCCAACTGAATTGTATTTACAGGGACGATGGAGTCATAAAAAGTTGCATACTGCTGCTTGATGTATGTCCTCTCCACTACATATTATATTTACACTGTCACTTCAAAGATGTTTTCATGTCACAGATATGCTTGCTTACATTGGATACAAAGATAATAGAATAAATGGTTTCTACACAAATATGTTTTCCTTTTTTAAAAAGTTACGAATGGGTTGCATCCCATTCATATTAAACAAATAATACAATTAAGAATAAAAACGTATTTGTGTAGAAACTATTTAATCTTTTGTCTGAAGTGACAGTGTAAACGTAATGCACAGTGGAGAGGACATACAAAATGGCTCTGAGCACTATGAGACTTAACATCTGAGGTCATCAGTCCCCTAGCACTTAGAACTACTTAAACCTAACTAACCTAACGACATCAGACACATCCATGCCCGAGGCAGAATTCGAACATGCGACCGTAGCGGTCGCGCGGTTCCAGACTGAAGCACCTAGAACCGCTCGGCCACACCGGCATGCAGAGGACATACATCAGGCAGCACTATGCAGATTCTTTGCGACTCTACCGTCCCTGTAAATACAATTCACTGTTAGAAACCTAAGTCTTAACGTCAAAAGTGCCTTTTCTAAATAAAAAGTTCTTATTATTAGAAAAAGACGCAACACAACCTGCACTGTCCTTGGTCTGCTACTGTAAAAAGACGTCTATACTCTTCACCAACACGAGCCGTGTAAATAAGCAATTCCCCACCTGAAAGTTGATGGTGTGAATCATCGAAATGCGTAGTGACAAACTAAACAAGTGACTGACGCATGAACTGTTTTATTTGTTCTTATCAACTGTCGCAGATGTCATAATGCCCTCCATTACGTAGCGAAATAGTCCACTTTCTCTGCACACAAACGAGTCCATTTCCTTCGTAACTTTTTTATCATGCAACAACTAAGGAAGAATGGTTGCAAATATTAAGACTTTTTGTCAATTGTTTTACTGAAAACCCTAGGTCCTGAAACTTCTTGGCAGATAAAAACTGTGTGCCGGACCGAGACTCGAACTCGGGACCGGCACACAGTTTTAATCTGCCAGGATGTTCGTATCAGCGCACACTCCGCTGCAGAGTGAAAATCTCATTCTGGGAACCCTAGGTCCTGACAACAAACAGTTCCGTTACATTTCCGCAATTTACCTGATCAGATATACACGTTAGCATATATACCTGCCAGCACCCGTTTACTTGTGGTAAGTTCCTATGGGACCAAACTGCTGAGGTCATCGGTCCCTAGGCTTACACACTACTTAAACTAACTTTCGCCAAAGACAACGCCGGCCGTGGTGGCCGAGCGGTTCTAGGCGACCGCTACGGTCGCAGGCTCGAATCCTGCCTCGGGCATGGATGTGTGTGATGTCCTTAGGTTAGTTAGGTTTTTCTACGTTATAGTGGACTGATGACCTCAGAAGTAAAGTCCCATAGTGCTCAGAGCCATTTGAACCATTTTTTTGCTAAGGACAACACACAAACCCATGCCCGAGCAGTGACAAATAACTCCAGGGACATTATAACGCAGTGATTTCGTAAAACGTGATTTTAAAACTCTGACAAATCACAAGTGAAAATACCAGTTTCCGATAAGTAACATTAATGGAAATCACTGTGACCGGGTAGTAACAGTTTAGCCCCCGTCCCTAGAGGACAGCATTACAATGCATTACGGGTAAGTCAGCAAGCAGGCTGCAGGTGCCGGCGCTGCCGTGTGCAACCCCTGGGCTGACCACGCCCCTCGGACTCCGTGACCGGCCAGTGTGTTGGCGCCCCGCGGCCACCACGAACCTCGCGCAGATAACATCTGGCGGCGGCGCGTTCTCACACGGGGAGGCAGGTACCCCAGGCTGTCCGGCCTCGCTGCCTCCGAATAAGGCCTGATTGCCGCCCAAATCCCGGCAAATGCCCGCCTGGTCGCTCCGGATCCTGCACTTAGGCTGTTAGCACTCCAGCCGGAACGGGCAGTACCTGTCTGTCTGTCAGTCGCACTAGGCGTCAGTCTCAGTCTCCCCCTCCCCTCCACCCTCCCTCTCACTGCGAGACCAACACAGCACGACCGCGCTGCGGACGGTCAGTACGTGTTTATTATCGTTCCGGCCATCTGAGATCCACGTCAGTTCGGATAGTGTTCGTTTCTTCTGGTCTTTATCCTTCTCCAGAATTCGTTCATTTTCATGCTTGGCAAGATTCTTCGCTCTTCTGTCCATGATATTTTTGTCCTGGGTCTAATTCTGTCCTGGAAACCTATGACGGCATGAATTTTTTATCTGAAACTGTTTTCTGTATGCTTTGTCCTACAGAAGGTACAGGACACAGCATGCATAGAAGAGCCCCGAACTGCCTACAACTCAGGCGCAAACGAGGGTGCATACGACAAGGACTATGTTACGCATCCGCCTTATTTGACTGAAAAAGTTCAGAAGTGGGCATCCACCTACCAAACATGGATACAAGCAGACACACGGCACCATTCAAAGACAGTACGTCCGTACCTCAAGGATAGTACCTCAACATAAGACCGTATCTCAGCAAATATCTTACTTCGCTTGGTTAGTTGATTCGATGACAGCCGGCCGTTGTAGCCGAGCGGTTCTTGGCGCTTCAGTCTGGAACCGCGCGACCGCTACGGTCGCAGGTTCGAATCCTACCTTGGGCATAGATGTGTGTGATGTCCTTAGGTTAGTTAGGTTTAAGTAGTTCTAAGTTCTAGGGGACTGATGACCTCAGATGGTAAGTCCCATAGTTCTCAGAGCCATTTGAACCATTTGATTCGATGACAGCGAGGTCATCGGTAGCACCGGATTAGGGAGGATGGGGAAGGTAGTCAGTTGTGCCCTTTCAAAGGAATCAACCCGGCATTTGCCCGAAGCGATTCAGGAAAATCACGGTAAACCTTAATCAGGATGGCTGGACGCTCTAGTGTGCTGACCACTGCACTATCTCGCTCGGTCGAGTGTCTTAGAAGTCATGTACAGTCGCCGCTAAGAAGTGCCAAACTGAACATTATCTAAGTGACGTTAGTAATCATTCACTGGATACAGGGCTATACCACGTTCGAAGACAGATCCGTGCAAGTGAACAGTGAACTGTACTGCCATGCACAGTCTTCATACTCCAGTTAGTTGTGAGACTTTTGTTAATAAAACACTGTTAACTGTTGCCATCTATTTTTGTCACAGCTGTTGCCTAACTATATCTGGCCCTGTGACAAAGCTGTATAGTTGCTGTTTGCAAGCATGCCATCTCGTAGCAGCAACTACTTACGGTGGTAAGGGGTTCTCTTCCTGCCACGTTTAAACCTTTGGCATCAAGTACATCTGTTAAACACAAATGGTTCAAATGGCTCTGAGCACTATGGGACTCAACTGCTGAGGTCATTAGTCCCCTAGAACTTAGAACTAGTTAAACCTAACTAACCTAAGGACACCACAAACATCCATGCCCGAGGCAGGATTCGAACCTGCGACCGTAGCGGTCTTGAGGTTCCAGACTGCAGCGCCTTTAACCGCACGGCCACTTCGGCCGGCTGTTAAACACATCACTATATTCTTATTTCTTCTAGATTCCTTAACACCTCTCGAGTCCCGCATACTTTGGTCCTCTTGATAACAGAAAACTGTGCTGTCTGATGTCTCCACCTCCGCTGGTCCATTCTGAGGGTGTGTCTGAAGAACACGCTCCTTCTTATCCCGTCGGTGTCCGAGATTCTCTCTAATCTGAGTGTACAGTTTTTGACCCGCTCGTCTCCTGTATTGACGCCCCTCTGTTGATTTCAATTTGCTCCTGTGAAGCCTTCGTACCACTAGCTCTAGCTCTTACGAGGTTCAGACTTTAAGAAGGTGGGACCACCAACAGCTACTGCAAAGCGTGTTGTTTATCCACAGACTACCACAATCGCTAAAGCGACCACCTGCAAGTCACGGATTAACATTACAACATGTTAAGGGAAGGTTCCTTGGTTCAAATACTTAATTGCTTTCAGTTGCTGGAAATATATCACCACCATTATCATCATCATCATCAATGGCCTATACTTCCTAATGGAACATTCGAGAAGCATCACACGCGCTGGCACTTTCGTCGGCGACTCAAGAATCCAATGTGCGAGCCCATTGGGCGTCCAGAGGTTGGGGCAGGTGTATATTACCCTGAAAGAGAGGCTCGCCGGACGCCCTTGTTTACACGCTCGTTTCGCAGCTAAGTTACTGAACCATGCGTCGTCGTGCAACTTGCTCCCATTGTTGTCGATATTGCTACATCTGCTGCGGTCTCTGCAGAGCTCCTCCCACTTGTCGCAGTGGCAGTTTAAATGTGTCCACATCGGGCTGGACGCAATCTGAAAAGGGTAATCCTGGTCTTCCAAACAGTCTCTTGGGAGGCGCTACCTAACTACGGTGTTTCGCGGAAGACGGGCTTGGTCCACACGATGTAAGTGTACAAGTCTCAGCAGGCGACGTTGCTTCAGAGCTGCGGTAGTACTCTCTAGCTTTACACTAGTCACCACCGCCATGTTTGTCACATGGTCTCTCCGTGTTACGCCATGAATGTTTGGTAAGCACTGCAGATAAGAGATATTGAGCTTACGGTCTTTTTTAGCGTAAGACGTCCAGGTCTCAGCATCGTGCAAGAGGTTGCTCAGCATGCATGCGTAATAGAAGAGGATTTTGGTGGTCACCGAAAGGTGTTTGAGCCCGCATCCATAGCTGAAGGGTCAGCGCAGCTGGTTGCCACGCGGAGGACCCTGGTTCGATTCCTGGTACTGACAGATTATCTCTTGATGGAACCGCTGGAACAGGGTGCAAACAGCCGTGTGATGCCAATTCAGGTGCTGCTTGAGTGAGTAGCGACTACATGGTCTGGAAAGTCTGTATAATGGACAGAAGTGCGTTGTGCTGATCACACGCGTTGTGCTGATCCATACAGGATCTAATAGAGCTATTGGTGGAGGATGACACGGCGGTCGGTCGGTACCGATGGGCCCAACAAAGCCTGCGGACGGAGTTTACGTTTATGTTACGTAAGGTGTTCGTCACCCCATGGTCTTCTGTGAACCATCTACTACAATGATCAGCTAGACCATTATGACCACCGGCTTATTATCGATATAAACCCGTCAAGGTGACAGCAACGTCACCTGACGAGGAATACTGTGCTAGTCAGACACACGTAGGGTGCATGAGCGTCAGCGAGCGAGTTGTCCGTGTGTAGATGTGGAGCCCGCACGATCTATCTGAAAAGGTGAGTTTGAGCGAGGGGAGATTGTGTTGGCCCGGAGGCTCGGCACGAGCATTTCGGAAACTGCTCGACTTGTCGGGTGTTCGAGGAGTGCTGTGACGAGTGCCTTCAACACGTGGCGAAACCCAGGTGAAACCACGTCCACACGAGCGGAGTTGGGCAGCCACCCTCATTACAGACATCGGACGTCGTAGGCTGGCCCAACTGGTAAAGTAGGACAGGCGGCGAACTAATATCAAATTTTAATGTTGGGCAGAGTACAAGTGTGTCTGAAGTCGACGACCCATGTAAGTGCCAATGTTAATATCACGACATCGGCAACTAGGACTGAAATGGGCACGTGACCATCGGCATTGGACGTTGGCGCTGTGGCAGAGCGTTCCATAATCTGATGAATTCCGATACTTCCTTCACCATGCCGATGGGAGGGAGCGAATTCGTCGTCTTCCAAGAGAACAGCCCCTTTACACCTGTACTGCGGGACGGAGACAAGCTGGCGACGGCTCTGACGAACATTCATGTGGCGATCCACGGGTCCAGCAGAGCTCATGCAAAATACAACGACGGTCAAGGAGTATCGTACACTGCTCGCAGACCACGTACACCCCGTCATGACGATCACGATTGCCAACAGCAGTGGCATTTCTCCACAAGACAATGCGCCATGTCACAAGGCCAGGAATGTGATGGAGTGGTTCGAGGAACACAGTGGCGAGTTGCAATTGATGTGCTGACTCCCAAACACGCCAGATCTGAATCCGACTGAACACATCTTGGGTGTGATTGAACGTGGCGTCAGCCGGCCGCTGTGGTCGAGTGGTTCTAGGCACTCCAGTCCGGAACCGCGCTGCTGCAACGGTCGCAGTTTCGAATCTTCTCCTTAGGTTAGTTAGGTTTAAGTAGTTCTAAGTCCAGGGGACGGATGACCTCAGATGTTACGTCCCATAGCGCTTAGAGCCATTTGAACCATATGAACGTGGCGTAGGAGTTCATCGACCCCCTCCACGGAATTTACGGGAATTAGGTGGCTTGTGTGTGCAGGTGTGGTGCCAACTTCCTCCAGCGACCTTCCAAGTCAGGATGTGTCGCCGCTGTTATCCGTGCCAAAGGTGGACATAGAGGTTATTAGGAAGGTTGTCATAATGTTCTGGCTGATCACTGTATATTATATACTTTTCACCAGCGACTGGGAGCAACAATGGACAAGCCACTGTAGTGTTGAGTATGCTGCCTGGCCAAAGTAGCATCATAAGCTTTATTAAGAGTGGTAGATTCTGCTACGGGCAGATCACAGAAAAAAGTAGGGCCACCAGCGTAGATGCGGCAGGGAGTTTTTAAGCGAATACTCACTATTGTGATACTGAACACATTTGTAAGTGAACAGCAGATACAGGAGCAGTAGGACAGAGAAATGGGGTAGGGGGGTGGCGGGCGGGTTGCTATGCAACCTAGGACCACCAACTCTGGTCGTTGTTTTCGTTACTTAGCAACGAACAAGATCACCCCCATTCGCCATGCTTAGACGAGCTGATAATAAGCGAAAGATCTGCATATTCAAGTTCATTCGTGGGCATGTGTGTCAGCAGAAATCTGTATATACTTCGTCAATGTAGCGTATAATAGCACAGATATTTCAGATACACAACCACACTCTGGTCGAACGGGTTCAGATCCCTATCAGACGACCCTGATTTGGGTTTTCCGTCACTTCTCCGTGACGCGTATTCTTTCTGACCTCCAATTTAAATAAGTGCTCTCATCAGATGTCGGGCCCGAGATTGCCACGTAAGAAGTTTTTAGTGTCATACACACACCTACCCATTCAGTCACAGAAAGATTACGCGATGTGACATGTCTTCACGAGCAAGTACCGTCCTGCATCTACAAAAGTTTCAGTGCGCGGTACTTCATCTTCCGGCTGAGACAAATTAAGGATATTATGAAAAAAGTAAACCAACGGACCATGATAGTTATTCCTACAAACTTCCTTTTTAATACGCTTTATGTTTCAGATCAGTGCCATAAAGGCAGTTATCACAAAAGCCGCGGTCATGCCTCCTTCCTCAGTGTGTGTGAGTCGTAGACCTGCAAGAAAACATACACCAGGACTGGCGCACAATTTCCTGTGAGCGAAAGGAAACGAAGATAACATCAGGCGTTCCCGCAATCTCCCAGAAACACTAAACGCTACTGATGTTAATTGAGGAAGACTGCAGCGAAACGAGACATTTCCGTGCTCTGCCTTGTCAACGGCACCGGAATGCTTTCAATAAGGAAACATTGCGTACGTCTCCTAAAACAAGTGCCTCGCACAAAACATGTGCCTGTGGAACGCTATAGGTGGTGCAGAACTGGTGGTCGCGAAAACATCACAATCGACACAGACCGAAGAAGTATGTTACGCCTTGTCAATTACAAGCGGCTTCAGGGCCGACGTGGACTGCTGCTGTCAGTGAATGCAGTTTCCGAGAGAGCAATGCAAAGGACACTGCCTGCAATGGATTTTGGAGTGAGGGACCTGCATGCAGTTGAGATCTGGAGTCGAATGCCTAGCAGAAACGCCACTCTCTTAGCGACACATGAAACTGCACGTCTTCAAAGGGCCAACAAAAAAATTGGGTAGACGCTGACTGCAGGCCAGTACCGTAATTAGATGAGCTACCATTTTGTCTCTTTTCAAATGGTGGAAGGCTGCGAGTGTACAGACGCCCTAATAAGTCGTTAAACACACAGTGTGAGGAGCATATACTTCCGGCCGGAGGTGGTTCTCTGATTGTTTGGACGTCGGCCCAGTCATTCATGGTACCGAGTACATGAACCACGGTGTTAATTTTAGAATTATTGGCTCTTTCTTTTACATCTTCATGACGAGTATTCTTGCGGATTCCTACACTCACAGAGATGCCTCCTGGTTTGATGAACACTCTGGCGTCCTACAGCACTTCATATGGCCCGCTGAGTGACACGATCTCATTCCCAAAGAACGTGTCTGTTTGATGTAACGTGACAATTAACAACTCCGCAGATTGGTACTTCTACGTTATCAAGTAAATAATAAGTGGCTTCAACTGGTTACGGCATACCTCAAGAAAAAGGAAGAAATTTTTGTCTCTCTTCCTAGAGGAATTCAGCTCGTTTTCAATGCTAGAGGTAGTGGTGATGGTTTTAGTGTGATGTCTCCTGCGTGTGTGTGGGGGGAGGGGGGCTCTTGTGACCAATTTTTCCCCAGTGAGCTCACAGTGATCGCGGAAAGTGACGAAAGGCCGCGGATTTTCACGAGAAGCTCGATACAGTTTGGCGTACGGAGCGCCATGGTCGGAAGGTAGAGATTTTCGACGTCGGTGTTCCCGAAAGCAAGATGAGCTTTTTGAGGCGGTGGCGTTCTGATACTAAAAACCAGTGTCATCTCGCCTGTAAAACAGGTTTACAGTCGACGGAGCTGGCCCGAGTTAATAAGATGGGCGTAATTACGTGCACGGGCCAGAAATAAATACGGGCCCGCGATAAGTTCCCTGTCAACGCTAAACGAAAACCGGGGCCCCCGTCTGGTCTAGCTAATCGCCGGCCGTGCGCCCTGAAATGCCGATCCCCTCAGACACGGGAGCCGCCGGTTTCGGCCGGGCAGACCAGCACAAAGCTGACAATTTGTGGTCGGAACTTCGCAGCAGGAATAGGAAAACTCGTTCCGCACGCGGAAGGAGACTGGAATTTGACTCTGGCTGGGAATAAATTTCAGCGGTCGTTCGTTTCATAGCTATAAAAGGAGCGCGTAAAAGCAGGCAAAGTAGAGGGGACCAGGGAAAGGAGTGACTCTGGCGCAACGCTTGCAGGACAGGTAGTACGGCCCGCTCCGCAAAACACACACACACACACACACACACACACACACACACACACACACTAACTGTAAGTGGTCGGAGTTGAAGGGGGAAACGGATAAAGAAAATGAAAAATCAGATACAAAGGGTAGTTATCACCTGCACAAAATAAAGTTACGTAATTAATATTTAGTTTTCTTTTGCGGCTGTTTGCCAGAAATAAATCCTGGTCGACTTTGAAATCCCGGAGCTGAGTACCATGGCACACCGTTAGAGGTGCCAAAACAAAACAGCGCGGCCCACTGATGAAACGCAACAGAGCCTATCGTGCATATGAAGGGGAACAATAAAGGAAGAATCAATTTCGACCAAACTAAGTGCTTACTTAGGAATACTAGACTGAACTGCACTTTGTAATTTTTACGCTATAATCATAGTTTTTAAAAATTTGTTAATTAACTATGTTTATATTTACACTGTTAGACACGTCTCAGTCCATTTCCTATGAACTATAAGGTTGGGATAAACATGGAACCGGACTACGGCGGGTAAACGGCTATTATTGCCCACAAAAGAGGTTGCCGCAATCAGTTTGTACACAAGACATTACATGTCGTTCTCATTATGGTGAAGATACCTATTTGTCGCTTTCTCAGAATTGATAAAGTATTGTTTCGTGTGTGGTAGTGTTGGCAAAGTTACGCCACGAAAGCCCAAGAGGCCGTGGAAGCTGCTTAACACGAGAACATAGCAGTGCTAACTTCTCTAGTTAGCGACGTTTTACTGATGCAACCTGAGTCCAGGAAGACGACGTGCAATTTCCGGCGCTAGCAGTCCGTGTAGAAACCACGCAGAAGGCACAGACGTATGTATGACCCGACACGCATGGTCTGCCAAGTTACTGCCATTTCTACTGAGAGCCGGCGACCTACGACACACACTGAAAAACGGGCTTTACGCGGTGTAATTCAATGGTATACTCTTCTGTTCGTCGGGAACGAAGCGAGTACGCGCAGTGGTTAAGGTAAATAGAGTCGCATAAAAAAATTCGTCCTGTCTTCCATATCCGGCGATTCTTATTTTGGTTCTATTCTGATTTTAGCTGAATCGCGTGATATTTACTTGTACACTGCCACTGCATTTTTTTCGCACGTACTAATTCGTAGAGGCTAAAATGTTGTCTCTACAAACTTAAGTAGCGATGCAACATGTGATTTTAAGAAATACATACTCACTGCCGAGGGATACGTTGTGTATAACGTTCTTGTATGACGGTTAAATGTTTCCGAGAAAGCGACTGTCGCAAATCAGTTTAAGATTTGATGATACAATCTTCTGAGCGTGAACAGTTATCAGCTATCCACGAACACCACTGGAATCCTGAAGAAGATTCCAGCTGAGAGACCGAAATGTTGAGCAAATGAGAAGTTTGAACAGGAATACGACACTACCTAGCGATTCACAAGATGATGTCATCAATGACAGAGACTACGAAAGCTTGCAGCCTTATACAGTTTAAGATTCATTTCTCTACGCTTGAAGTTTATAACATTGCAAACACACGCAAAGTGAAGAAACTAAAACTGCTGTCAACCTCGAGTTTAGTTTGCGTTGTTGGAAATTGGCATTTCTTTGCCTTAATCAGACCTCTGAAATGACTTAAATTGGAAATTTGTGGTAGTCTATATTGGACCAAACTGCTGAGGTCATCGGTCCCTAGGCTTACACACTACTTAATCTACCTTAAACTAACTTACGCTAAGGACAACACACACACACACACACACACACACACACACACACGCCCAAGGGAGGACTCGAACCTTCGACGGGAGGAGCCGCGTGAACCGTGACAAGGCGCTTTAGACCGAACTGACTCAGCCAACTATAGGGAAACCTACAATTTAGCGTGAACTCTAAAATTTGGTACAAACTGACAGTTTTTGCATCACGAGAGTTTAATGAAGTGATAAGCAATAGGAAAAATCCTAGAAACGACGGGCATCGAGCCCTGGATATGTAGTTTTGTAGTCTGGCACTAACCGACTTTCATTTATTTTTCACTAAGCCACATAAAGTTGTGTATATTAATGTGTACAGCAATGATGCATCATGAAGTATGTCCCATATTCACTCAATGTAGGAAGCAAGTAACCTAGTGGAGGAGGTAGTTTCCAGATCTGGTCTTGTGAGCTCTACACCAGAAAAGCACGATTGGTACAAGAAAATAGAGATTTTGCCAAATCAATGAAATTTGTTACATATACAAGAAAAGAGACCTAGCGACGGTAATATGGCGAATGCCTTGCTTACAGACAAATCTAAAAAAAAAAGTATCGTAACTTTTCCGACGAAAATAAAGCACAGACACAGAAGATAGTGGAATATATAGTCACATTCTCTGTTGACAATGGTACTAACTCGGACGCCCAAAAATATAAACTGAAATACACGATCCATTGATTTCCTCTCAGTGTATTTAATGTATTTCATGGACACTATCTACACACATCAAAGAAAGTTTGGCGTCACCTCGGTTCCGAGAGTTCCGGAACCTGTACAGAAAATTGGAATAGAGATCAACATAAACATCATTTCCGCCCTTTTTACAGCTCATGAAAACAACACATTGCATGTCGTACCATCATACAGCGAGATCTTCAGAGGTGGTGGTACACATTGCTGTACACACCGGTACCTTTAATACGCAGTAGCACGTCCTCTTGCATTAATGCACGGCTGTATTCGTCGTGGCATACTATCCACAAGTTCATCAAGGCACTGTTGATCCAGATCGTCCCACTCCTCAACGGCGATTCGGCGTAGATTCCTCAGAGTGGTTGATGGGTCACGTCTTCCATAAACAGCCCTTTTCAGTCTAGGCATGTTCGATAGGCTTCATGTCTGGAGAACGTGCTCGCGCCTCTAGTCGAGCGATGTCGTTATCCTGAAGGAAGTCATTCACAAGATGTGCACGATGGGGGGGGGGGGGGGGGGCGCGAATTATTTTCCATGATGACGAATGGCGATCCAATATACTGCCGATATGGTTGCACTATCGGTCGGAGGATGGCATTCGCGCATCTTACAGGCGTTACGGCGCCTACCATGGGCATCAGCGGCGTAAGTCGGGCCCCACAATGCCACCTCAAAACAGCACAGAACCTCCACCTTGCTACACTCGCTGGACAGTGTGTCTAAGGCGTTCAGCTTGACCGGGTTGCCTCCAAACTCGTCTCCGGCGATTGTATGGTTGAAGCCATATGCGACACTCTTCGCCGGCCGGAGTGGCCGAGCAGTTCTAGGCGCTACAGTCTGGAACCGCGCGACCGCCACGGTCGCAGGTTCGAATCCTGCCTCGGGCATGGATGTGTGCGATGTCCTTAGGTTAGTTAGGTTTAAGTAGTTCTAAGTTCTAGGGGACTGATGACCTCAGAAGTTAAGTCCCATAGTGCTCAGAGCCATTTGAATCATTTTTCCACACTCATCGGTGAAGAGAACGTGATGCCAATACTGAGCGGTCCATTCGGCATGTTGTTGGGCCCATCTGTACCGCGCTGCATGGTGTCGTGGTTGCAAAGATGGACCTCGCCATGGATGTCGGGAGTGAATGTGCGCATCATGTAGGCCATTGCGCACAGTTTGAGTCGTAAGACGACGTACTGTGGCTGCACGAAAAGCATTATTCAACATGTTACTGTCAGGGATCCTCCGAGCCATAATGCGTAGCTAGCGGTCATCAACTGCAGTAGTAGCGCTTGGGCGGCCTGAACACGGCATTTCAACGACAGTTCCTGTCTCTCTGTAACTTCTCCGTATCCGAACAACATCGCTTTGGTTCACTCCGAGACGCTTGGACACTGCCCTTGTTGAGAGCCCTTCCTGGCATAAAGTAACAATGCTGACGCGATCGAACTGCGGTAGTGATAGTCTATGCTTGGTTGAACTACAGACAACACGAACCGTGTATCTCCTTCCTGGTGGAATGAGTGGAACTGATCGGCTGTCGGACGCCCTCTGTCTAACAGGCGCTGCTCATGCATGATTGTTTACAGCTTTGGGCGGGTTTAGTGACATTTCTGAACATTCAAAGGGACAGCGTCTGTGATACAATATCCACAGTCTACGTCTGCCTTTAGGAGTTCTGGGAACCGGGCTGATGCAAAACCTTTTTTTTATGTGTGTAGTTTGAAGACGACGTCGGTGATGAGTTGCGAAAATTAGTGAAGACCGTCTGTGAGTACATCTTAACAGCGGTTTAAGATGGAATGATGACTAATCCTCGTGATACATCGAAAAATGTCGTGGACCAGTTCTACAGCAGAATAAACGATGCCGCAAACTTTCGTACTGGCCGAATCCGAGGTGACTACATATAGTAAGTTACACATGTCGTATCACGCTAAGACCTCCGCACAACAGGAGTGGCGGACTGTCAGAGCACTTTACATGTTACGCATTTTCTGTACACACAATTCTGCTGCGGTGCAGATAGCACGTTCATTACAATGTGCGAATGAAAGTAGCACAAAGCTGAAGTGCGCGGGACCGTACAATTTTTGTGGGCAAAACGTCTAAACTGCTCGCAGATCGGCCGTGAATTCCGGCGGTATATGAACCAAATGCGATGTTGCGTGCAGCCATAGTTAAATGGTACCAACAATTTGACCAAGGCCGCACAGACGTGGGCGATGCTGATTAGGAAGGTAGGCCATCGACCTTGGCTACAGACGACAGTGACCAGGCTGTCGAGGGAGAACGTCTGAGGGGGAGAAGGTTTCCACCTATGAGGGCGTACACACAGCGGTTATCGAGTGGCTCCGTGACCAAGAAGCGGATGTCTGTGTTGGATGATGATGATGATGATGATGATGTATGGTGATGAGAGAAGGGAGCAGATGAAACACTGTCCCGGCACATAGCCTACTCGCGGATAGCAACAAGGGGCCCGCCGAGCTTAAAGTCCCCCTCCGACGGACGGAACACCATCAACGGCGTCACATGCCCTCACTTCATGAGGCACTGCGGAGATGTTTTGGTATTTAAACCAGATCATTAACGCAAAGTCTGGTGATCACGAACTTCACGCCGCCACCACATGTCCTTCCATGACAGACAAATACTGCAAGTGAAAAGTTTTTCCACCACCAGGATGCGAACTGTCCTACCCCGGGCCCAGCGCCACCTCACAAGCCTGCTTTAGTGGCTCTTCGTTTTTCTTTCTTTTTTTCCCCATGTTTGGGGCGGTTTTTTTTTAATTGCACAGGGCAGCTAACACTAACCGAACACGCTGTGCTACCGTGTCGGCGTACACTGTCTGATCAAAAGTATCCAGACACCCCCAAACACGTACGTTTTTCATATTAGGTGCATTGTGCTGCCACCTACTGCCAGGTACTCCATATCAACGACGTCAGTAGTCATTAGACATCGTCAGAGAGTAGAATGGGACGCTCCGCTGTCAGGTGTCACACGTCTGTACATGAGATTTCCACACTCCTAAACATCCCTAGGTCCACCGTTTCCGATGTGATGTTGGAAACGTGAAGAGACACGTACAGCACAAAAGCGAACAGGCCGACCTCGTCTGTTGACTGACAAAGACCGCCGACAGTTGAAGAGGGTCGTAATGTGTATAGCACACACCTATCCAGACCCATGACACACGAATTACAAACTGCATCAACATCCACTGCAAGTAGGAGGTGAGAAAACTTGTATTTCATGGTCGAGCAGCTGCTCATAAGCCACACACCACGCAGGTAAATGCCAAACGATGCCTCGCCTCGTGTAGGGAGCGTAAACATTGGGCGATTGAACAGTGGAAAAACGTTGTGTGGAGTGCAGAATTACGGTGCACAATGTAGTGATCCGATGGCAGGGTGTGGGTATGGCGAATGCCTGGTGAACGTCATCTGCCAGCGTGTGTGGTGCCAACAGTAAAATTCGGAGGCGGTGGTGTTATGGTGTGGCCGTGTTTTTCACGGAGGGGGATTTCGCCCCTTGGCACTATCAGGCTTACACCAATGTTTTAAGCACCGTCTTCCTTCCCACTGTTGAAGAGCAATTCGGGGATGGCGATTGCATCTTTCAATACGATCGAGCACCTGTTGTTAATCCACGGCCTGTGGCGTAGTGGTTACATGACAATAACATCCCTGTAATTGACTGGCCTGCACGGTATCCTATAGAACACCTTTGGAATGTTTTGGAATGCCGACTTCGTGCCAGGCTTCTCCAACCGACATCGATACCCGTCCTCATTGCAGCACTCCGTGAAGAATGGGCTGTCATTCCCCAAGAAAACTTCCACTAACTGACTGAACGTATGTCTGCGAGTGGGCCAACACTATAATGAATTCCAGCATTATCGATGGAGGGTGCCACGAATTTGTAAGTCATTTTCAGCCAGATATCCGAATACTTTTGATCACACAGTGTATCTCGGTCAGGGAGGCGGGTTACATTCAGCTAGTGGCACTCATATTAAAAGCCTACGCACTGTTCGTATCGTTTATGGATATGGTTGGGCGTGATTGTTTCGTTGGAGATACGACACTTCAGTGGCAAATTGCTCGTCCACTTAATTGAGGACTTACCGTCAAGAAATAAATCACCGCGGAAGGATACGGAACCCTAAAACTGTTACGGACCAACACGGTAAGACAAACTGTTCTTTAGAAAGGGGAGCAATGTTTGTCCTTTTCTATCAATGAAATTACTGCACATCATCTCTCGATCAAAGACATACCACACTTAACTCTAGCACTATCAACAGGGGAGGAGGTACCTTATGCCCACCATACGAAAACAGTGTAATCTAGTCGTATACTTCATAGTTTCAAATTTTCATAATAAATATTTATCGCTTTTATGGAATTCTTCTACCAGATTCCATAACTGTTTTAATTGTTTTAACTTAACTTAAACATTAGTCCTAGCAGTAAATGCGACTTATGAGAATGAATGTCATATTCAACATTTTGAGGTTCTGGGCCTAGTTGCGCGTCACTATCGCTTTAATAATTTTTTGTTAATAAAAGTCAACGACAATTAACAATGTTTTAATTTTTTTGTGGTGGCCATGTAGTGCAACCCCCGCCCTCTCCTGCTCACGGTTGTAACTGGTTCTTCAAACACGCTGACTGCTAGCGTTAACGGCTGAAAATCGCAACCTCACGTTTGTGTCCAAGGTCAGTCTCCAATTCACTACGTTCAGATTTCCGCAAAAAACAATCATGGGTTTCTTCGATGCAATGCAAACTATAAAGCAACTTTACTAATTACAATACGTCCTTGCACGTGAGCACTCTTTAGTATACGAGATCTTTGTCTAACGGCAATAACGTCATTTTATCTCAATATTTTTTTATGGAGCTCTACCTCTGTGTCATAAAGTTATCACGACTAAAAAGGAAAAAAGGCTTAAGTGGAAAATATCGTCGCTTAGCCCAACGCTTCGTACGTTACAAAGGTGTTTTATTTGCACTCTGGAGACGCCCGTCTTAACGGCTATACAATTGTCAGCAATCTTACGCCCCCACCACATAAATCTCGAACTCGTTCCAGTCGGTTACGTTCAAATTTTCGCAAAAAACAGCGAGTCTTGAAAAGTGAAGTGATGGCGCAAGTTGTGACGAGCGGAAATTGGTGAGCGCTGCGCTGCGCTCCGTCGAAGAAGCCGGTAGACGGACGGGTGTCCGCCCTGCTTACAAACGGTGCTCGTTTGTTATCGCGCGCAGCGGCTGCAGCCTCTAATGGACGGTGGAGAACCGACAAAAAACAGGCGATGCCAGTCACGGCTCTGAACGCGGCCTGCATCTCGACTCACACACAGACACACACACACACACACACACACACACACACACACACAGACACACGTGATGAAAGAGGAGGGGTAGGGGTAGTGGTAGGGGGGAAGGGGGGAGAGGAGACATACACCTTCGACTGCCCCTTCTTGAGCGTCTGTACGGTTTGCTTCATAAAGCGTAGCGGCACAAAAAGAAGAGTGGCGGGGGAAATAAGTGAGTTACTAATGGGGCGCGTGGAGTGACTGTGAAATCTACAACGCGGCGCGCTGTTGGCGGACAGGATTAATTAAGAACGGCGCTTTGGACGCCTAAGATATTGCCGCGGGTGTGCCCCGGGCCTAAAAAGACAAGGCGGAGGCGTCGGCGATGGCGACGTCGACGGCAATATTTTACGACATCGGCGGGCGGTCTCGGTCGGTCGGACCGCCGAGTTCTCACGGAGTCGCTGGCCGCCTCCGTCTGCGAGAGACGAGCCCACATGGTTAGACAGGACCACACAGCCGCACCCGTGGAAACGTGGTGCAGCCGAAGCCCGCGCAAGACACAGGTCAATGAGGTAAATAATGGACTGGCGCGGCTTCAGAGGCGCAGCTTCTGAAATATCGCGTACTTCTCACACTTTTAGTAGTGCATTAGGACAATGCAGAGTGCAAGTAGTAAGGGTACTAGTAAGCCGTACTACTTAGTAGTCGATCTAGGGAAAGTGGCATGAGAATTTATGCGGTGCACTGATGTACTGGTGCGTTGCGACCCTGATCACTACATAGCGGCGATGATGCGGTTAGCGTACAAGTTCCGTAATCGATGGTCCGCCGAATTCATTCTCGCCCTTTTTTTTATTAATTAGATTCTTGCCACACTACTCATATTATTTCACAGATATTACGTTTATCTGTATGAAATTTTATGAATTTCCTATGTTATCTGGTTCTTCGTTAATTTTTATTCTTTCAACAAATACACTACTCGCCATTAAAATTGCTACACAAAGAGGAAATGCAGATCCTAAACGGGTATTCATTGGACAAATATATTGTACTAGAACTGCCATGTGATTACATTTTCACGCGGTTTGGGTGCATAGATCCCGAGAAATCAGTACCCAGAACAAGCACCTCTGACCGTAATAACAGCCATGATATGCCTGGACATTGAGTCAAACAGAGCTTAGATGGTGTGTACAGGTACTGCTGCCCACGCAGCTTCAACACGATACCACAGTTCATCAACAGTAGTGACTGGCGTATTGTGACAAGCCAGTTACTTGGCCACCATTGACCAAACGTTTTCAATTGGTGAGAGATCTGGAGAATGTGCTGGCCAGGGCAGCAGTCGAACGTTTTCTGCATCCAGAAAGGTGCGTACAGGACCTGCAACATGCGGTCGTGCATTATCCTGCTGAAATGTAGGGTTTCGCAGGGATCGAATGAAGGGTAGGGTTGTAACACATCTGAAAAGTAACGTCCACTGTTCAAAGTGCCGTCAATGTTACAAGAGGTGATAGAGACGTGTAACCAATGGCACCCCATACCATCAAGCCGGGGGATACGCCAGTATGGCGATGACGAATACACGCTTCCAATGTGCGTTCACCACGGTGTCGCCAAACACGGATGCGACCATCATCATGCTGTAAACAGAACCTGGATTCATCCGAAAAAATGACGTTATGCCATTCGTGCACCCAGGTTCGTGTTGAGTACACCATCGCAGGCGCTCCTGTCTGTGATGCAGCGTCATGGGTAATAGCAGCCATGGTCTCGGAGCTGACAGTCCATGCTGCTGCAAACGTCGTCGAACTGTTCGTGCATATAGTGTTGTCTTGCTAACGTCCCCATCTGTTGACTCAGGGATCGAGACGTGGCTGCACGATCCGTTACAGCCACGCGGATAGGATGCCTGTCATCTCGACTGCTAGTGATACGAGGCCGTTGGGATCCAGCACGGCGTTCCGTATTACCCTCCTGAACCCACCGATTCCATATTCTGCTAACAGTCATTGGATCTCGACCAACGCGAGCAGCAATGTCGCGATACGATAAACCGCAATCGCGATAGGCTACAATCCGAAACGTGATGGTACGCATTTCTCCTCCTCACACGAGGCATCACAACAACGTTTCACCAGTCAACGCCGGTCAACTGCTGTTTGTGTTTGAGAAATCGGTTGGAAACTTTCCTCATGTCAGCACGTTGTTGGTGTCGCCACCGGCGCCAACCTTGTGTGAATGCTCTGAAAAGCTAAGCATTTGCATATCACAGCATCTTCTTCCTGTCGGTAAATTTCACGTCTGTAGCACGTCATCTTCGTTGTGTAGCGATTTTAATGGCCAGTAGTGTATTATAACTGTTGACAGGTAGAAGACCAAACGCGCATAGTTTTCCTGAAAATGTTTGTCAGTCGAGATTTCCGAAAATCTGTTTACCTGAAATCGGGCAAGGTAAAAAGAACTGCTTCCGACTTGGACGTTTCGATCTGCAGACACAGGTTTCAAGGACGAGAGGCAGGCTTGGAATCCCAAGTCAAACGTCGATAAATAACGGCATAAACAACTTTATTCAATGATATAATGAGTTACAATGTGCCATAATATGAGGGTAGTGTACGATTAATCGTCGTATGAGTTTTAGACATTAGAAGTTGCAGGATATTCTTCAAACAGACACGGAAAACATCAATTAAAACTGAATGCAATTTTATATCTAAATTGAAGGTGGAAGGGGGAGAAAATAACCCTGGCCAGCCTGGCTAGTGTCCGGTAGATACCTGCCTTAAGACAGCTGAAGAAGAGAAGAGAGGATCTTGACACACAGGGGACGCGTCTTCTAGGTGGCTATCGATTTCTCTGATGATTTTATACTGAGGCTACGGACTATTTCTCGAAACAAACTCGCCCTGCAGCTAGAAGGCTCGTAATGTCGCACGCAGCTCCCTGGCTAGGCTGCGATAAGGGAGTGCCCACTCGAGGGTCGCACTGCCCGGAAACAAGGCCGCCATTCACGACCGTGTACAGCTCAGCAGGGAGACTCACAGGGATGGGCGATAGCTACCCAGCCTGAGGTCACACGATACTACAGCACACGGTCTCACCGTCTGACGTTTTACTCCAATAGGCAGGGCAGTTCTCAGACTGAATTAGTATGGGACCCACTTCAGAAGTTGGCTTACCAGTGTGACGGCTGTGCGAGTGTCAGACACAAATACAAAGGTAAGGAGCTCAGTCCCAGGTTGGCCTTGGGCTAATTTCTTTGCCAGTGTTCATCCCTTAGAAATGCTTTTTGCGTATCAAAAGAGAAACGTCAAGACGGGGTCCCAGCTGAATATAGCGCCCCTTCCCCACAAAGGTTTGGCCGAGTCGCCTGTCTCGTCAGACGAAATCAAAGGAAAACGCGGAACGTCAAATAGAAAATAGAATACTTTTTAATTTCCAGATACTGGACAGTATTATTGATACACATAACATTCACATTTAACTACAAGGCATTTAGCACATTCGTTGATATCTTAATATATCACGAAAAAATGCATTTTCATGCGATTAGTATTGAAAATAAAAAAAATGTAATTTGATTTACTATCTCTTGATTAAAATTTCAATTTGGTAACGTTAACAGAATTCAAATAAAAGAAAAAATGATACTAACGAGATTCAGGTCCGAAAGTCGCGATTACAAGTCTAGAACACTATGCACTCTGCTACTGACGACCCTGTTACAATGCTCGAAAAGTTTGACGCTTTTATAAAACAGATTTTTCTTGTACGTTTAGATTCCAGCACTTTTTTAAAACACGACCGTTTCCGTAACACATGAGCCTGCGTCAGATATGATTCTACCTGTTACCCGTCCAACTTATCAGCAAAATTTACATGCTATGTCACTAGATAGAACTGCTTTATCTTGTGGTTTAGCATCTAAATTTTTGTGGTAAGTGGAACGCGTTATTCTTCTAACCGATAGAATCAGATCTGAGGATCGTTCATGTGCTACCGAAAACAATCATTTTAAACAATTGAAGCAATTTAAAGAGACAATAAAAACAGTTTCTTATACAACAAGTGATTGCAGATTTTCCCCGAGGACAACATATCAGTTTGTTGCGACTTTGATGGCGCTTGACAGTCTTGAAAATCGACCTTTTCGAGTCTTTTTGAGCTGCGTGCTCTACTGTTTTAGTACGCTGTTTTCCGGATACTGATTTTCTTACGGCGTGTCTGAAGAAGTCGAAGAGGACCACCCCACAAGGCCCCATTGTAAGTAATTATTCCATAGGCCCTGTTACTTCATGAACATATTGCGTCGAAAAGAAAATGTTACATGTGACGATATCTTTGCAACTGGGAGAGGGAGACATTAATCGGGTAAGTAAAAGAAGTTACGGAGGATGTAGTAGTTAAGTAGAGGTAGATAGATTAGCACAGTACAGGAAGAGATGAAGGGTAGCATTAAATCAGAGGAGAGAGCGACGCAAGTAGGCGGCGGCAGGAGCAGACAAAGCGCGGCTTTACCTCCGCGAGCAGGGCGTCGATGTCCTTGTAGTCGGCGCCCACGCACGGCTTGCGGGCGAGCGCGCGCCTCTCCAGCTCCTCCCACGGCACGGCCTCCGCCGCCGCCGCCCTGCGCCCCGGCGGCCTCCTGGGGGCGGCGGTGCCTGCCCCCGGGGGCGTCGTCGTCTTGGAGGCGGCCCCCGCGCGGCCGCCTCGCACCGCAGCCGCCGCCGCCGGGGGCTTTCGGGCGGGCGGCGTCAACTTGGCGCGCGGAGACGCCTTCTGCTCCGGCCCACCCCTGGCCCGCGGACTCGCCCTCTTTGTCACGTCCTCCGAGGACAGCTGCTGGCCCTTCTTCGGCGACACGTCCTCCGTGGAGCTCTGGCGGCTGTTGCGCCGCGCGCCAATCCTGCCGCTCAAGTTCTCCGACGACAGCCGGCCGTTGACACCCTTCGTCGCTCTAGCCGCCGGGTCCTCTGACGATGAAACGCTGCCGCTGCGAGACTGTCCATTTCTGGTGTCCTCCGAAGACTCGATGCTCTTGCGCCTGCCATCTTTGGCCAGTGGACCGTCATCCCCGTTCGCCACTTTAGCCTCCTCTCCCCCGACATCAGACGAGAGACTGCCGCTCTTCTCCTTCATGTACTTCAGCACTCCTCGCGGTGGCTGCTGCTTATATCTGCCCTTCACCACCCTCGCTTCCACTTCACCTTGCTTGTGGTCCTTCCTCTGGACAGACACCTTCCTGACAACTCCAGTTTTCCTTCCGTCTTTGATCTTCTGAGGCGAGGATTTCTTCTCTGGCGCCGGGAGCTTCTGCTCTGGAGGCGGCGCATTCTCCCCTTCGTCCAGTACCGTGCTGGCCATCTCCGTCACTTGCTCTGTGGGCGTCACTTCCACCCGGATCCTGAGCGCTTCAGCCGGCACCTTCTCCTCCCCGTCCATCACCAGCTGGTCCACAAAGGGCTGTTTCTCGCTGCGCACGGTGACCACCTGATCGGCGGTTTCCTCCAGCACCATCTGCTCCGCATACTGCTTAGCGCCGCCTCCTCCAACCTGCTCCGCGCTGTCCGTCTCGTCCCGGTCGGGGAGATGGTCGGTAGAGTGGTGCGCTGCCCCGCCGCCGAGGATGTCCGTCAGGTCCTCCGCGGACAGGTTGAGGAAGTTCTCGCCGGCCAGCCTGTTGCCCACCGCTTCGCTGTGCCCCTTCACGTCGTACTCGGTGGCCGGCGAGTGGCGCCCGTTCCGGGCCCTCATGGCGCCCTTGTCGAGGCAGGCCCTCGAGCCCTTGTCCAGGATGTCGGACGGCTTGGCGCGGCACCAGCCCTTGATGTTCTGCACGAGGCTCTCTGACGAGTGGTGCGCCGAGGCGGCGGCCTCCCTGGCCCTGGCCAGCACCGGCGTGCCGGCGCCCCGCGGCCGCTCCTTCCCTTCCGACGTCCGCACCATGACTGCGGCGTGACCGCCGACGTGCTCGCTGACCCGCTGGTTTCTCTTCTTTCTCCTGGCGCTGAGCCGCGTGCCGTCAGCTGACCGGGCCAGACCGGTGCCCGGCGGTGGGGGGACGCCTTCGCACTCGTCTTCGCGGTCGCCGGCGCCCGCCTTGGCGGCTGACGCGAGCGTCGCGGCGGCGTGCAGCCGGTTGGACGCCTCGGCGCCGATACCCCCTCCCCCTCCGCGGTCCCCCTGGCTCTCTAGCGAGCAGCGGCGCAGCTTCTCGATGCCGGCGCCGTGCGCCTCGCCCGTGCACGCTTTGTGCAGCTGCTGGCGCTTGCTGCGCGGCGTCGACTGCGAATGGGAGTCGATGTCCGGACCGCCGCGGAGCGAGTTCTCGAAGGCGCGCAGTTGCAACATTTTCACGTGCCGCTCGACCTGCTGGCGCCTACGCGCTTTTATCCTCTACTACAGTCTCTCCGCCTCACACTTTACTACTGTGCATAACTTTTCACTCACAAGAAGCCTTCCATTATTAATTAGCGGCAGTATCAGAAACCAAACATCTATCACTCCGAGTTGCCATACAGTCGTATTCAAACAAGCCAAACGAAATTCAGTTTCCGCCACGCAGCCGTACTACAAGCCTAAAACCTGCGCACACAGGAACATCGTAAGGCACCAAATTCAGGAGACAAAAATAGAAAATTGTTTCGCTAGAGCCTAGAATCCACACATCAACATGTATCACAGGTAAACCAGTCTTGATGCCAGAATTAGGAGTCGTATCGTAATTTAATTTCCACAACAAACTCTCGTATTACAAGTCTACACCTTTCTGTTGTTTCTCGTTTCTCCTAACAGACCGCAACACTCCAAAGTCATGAGACGAAACAAAAAGACTTTCTCACTACAACCACGTACTCACACCTCTGTACATACTGCACATACGCTAATCTCCAAGCTAGTTGTATGAAACGAATCGAAGTTCAGATTTCATCCGAGAGCCGAAAACCACGTATGGTCCCTGCAAACGTTCCCTTACATTCGTTACACGTCGCCAAATTCACGAGACGTAACCAGGAAAAGTTATCACGAAAAATAAGAATCGACACCTCAATAAACAGCGCAGTTATACCAATTTTGAGGACAATATTAAGAAAAATAATGGGAGTTTTGATTCTTCCATGGATTAGCAAACTAAATATACTCCCTGCAAATGCTACCTCATATGTCGCAATACACTGTGAGACTCCAAATTCAGGAGGCGAAACCACAAAATTGTCTCACTATCTCAACATATACCGCACGTAAACAAATCTCGAAGACAGTGTTAGGAGACGAAGTGAAGATAAATTTTTACCACACATTCGTATTACAAAAGACAAATCCTGCAAAATTTTACCACACGTCCTAATACATTGCAAGGCTCCAAATTTGTGAGACGAAACTAGAAAATTGCATCAATAACCAAGAATCCCCACTTAACACACGGGGCGTAAACCGATTTCGAGGAAAGTATTAGAGGACGAATGCAAATATCATTGCTGTAAACGTTTCTCAAAAGTCAAATACAACGCTTCAAATAAAAGATGGAAATCCGAAAAAGTCACTGGAGCCAAAAACGTCCACCATAACTGACAGGCATTCATAAAAGCGTAGAAAGTTGTTGTCCACGCAGTATTTTGTTACAAGTCTATTTTTTCCTGTCCGATTGATAGCCACTGTCAAGAGCGACTCTGTAGTCAATATTGAAACTAATGCAATATGTAATACGACGACTCAGCAAAAACAGAAAATGCATGTACTCGTTATCGGATTTCGTGCACTCGGTAACTTCGACTGACGATGGGTTCTAAACCACATTGCGTAAACCAAAATCTTGTCTCGCATTCGGAATCTCATCCTGTGGAAGTAATTTTTCAAAAAATTGTTAATTTATAGTTCGTTTCAGCGGAAAATGTACACCTTATCTTACACCGAAAAAAAAACTATCTTGCCGACATAAAGGACCCACATCGACAATATGGGACGTCCACAACAGCGGAGAAAGTGATATGTTGTCGTTCTACTGACGCGTTATTTTGTCTCCATCAAGTGCAGTGGGGAGAAACAGGGTACAACATCAAAAAAGTATTTATCAAAATAATTATGCTGAGTGCCAACTCGATTGTTAATTACTTGCAATTAGTCTCAGTTTCGCTATGAGAAAAAATGCAGGGGGACCTGAATTTATTGCCTTTCGGGTTAGCATTATCTTCAACTGCCGACCAGTTAGCACGCATCTAGATCAAGCCGCTTCCAGCATCATGTGGAAAGAATTTAAAAACATTGTTACAACTTCAAATGAAATGGCCAGCTAGACAGTTGACAAAGTAACACTGTGTCTGAACTGTGCACTCAAATGAACAGTCTTTTTCTGTTGTTACGTTTCCTTATTTCTCGACAAGTCTAACAAGCACACAATTTTGATTAGCAGTGATGTAAATTCATTGCTCCAAGACAGTTTGGACTTTTGCTCGCCGGCGTCCAAGTTCGTGAGCGTCCAGTTATTCATCAATTAATGCTCGTAATCGGCTCAAATGACTGTCGACCTCCACAGTGCACCGGTCACGATACATTTACCTTGCGGTAAACAGCTAATGAGTCACAATTAGGCGACCACGGTCCGAAGAGTATGCAAGGCCCTCGGAAGACGTCCAGCACAAAAAAAGAAATCCTTTCGTCGGGACTGCGAGAAGTATTGCAGTTTCTAAGAAGTAACGAGCTTCATCACCCAAGTCGTGCGCCGCTCTCGTTACAGAAGCTCAGGCATAAAATTAAACTGTGAGCGTCGTCGGCACGGAAAAACCGCGCGGTAATTACTTCTCCGGGACTTGCAGCGAAAACGGGTGCGGTTGGGAGGAGAACATAAAAAGACGAATGAACTGAGTTGTCCTCCGCTTCGTGGGTCAACGTCCACGCTTTTGTATCGCGTAAAAAGAGTAACTGATTGAGCTGGCGACCAACTTTGAAAAGAGCTATTGCACTGATAAAGTATCCACCACTATGGCGCGTTAACAGATGTAATTTCACGCCCTCCACAGACCTTACCAGTTGGCGAACACACTGCATACACCGCGTGAAATCGTAATAACGATGCTATTCCTATACGCAAGACGTATTGCGCTTACCGGAGCAGCGTTGCTCGTGTAAGTCTGCTAGTTTCGTGTGTTAGGTGGAGTTCAGACAGAATGCAAATACCGTGGTTGGCGATGTTCGCAGCGCTAAGAGGATACGCAGTCCGGTGCTTTGCTTGTTCGTCGAACACACGGCTACAACATCGTTGGCAGCACAAACGGAATCAGAGCAAAGCACTACACCAAGGAACGAAGGCGCCAGACGTATAGCTGCAGAGTGTTCCTGGATGCACGATCAGGAATATATCCCTTGTTGTGATTCAGCCGTTTGCAATATTGCCGGAGCGCCGTTCTTGGCACGAATTCCAGGAGTCCACGGGCCAGGGTCTAGGACGACCTGTCACACACAGCCTACTTGGTTCACATCCAAAGGCAGCCGTCCTCAGCTGTTTAACGGCAGTCACGAACCGATGTACACACACCTGGTGATTCTTCAGCCCCGTCACGTGGGCAGCGTCTGTTGAAATCGAATTCACTATCACTGAATATCTCTCTTGTGTTTAGCGACGCTCTCTCCCTTGCATCAGGTAGAATGTAGACTACAGGAAACGATATTTCTTCTGGGATAAATCTCGACGATACGGCGCAGAAGGATACTTCACTAATGTTACCACAGAGTAGACAAACGTGCTCTTCTATGATGTCTGGAACAAATTCGCCATGCGATAAGGTAACCAGCAAATTTCCAGTGCGGCAGATATCACCATGAAACAAGTCAGATGTGCGTGATATGCTCCTAATGTACACTAATTTTTCGAGACCACAGTTCTCAGCATGATAATACAGAACGGAGCACAGCGATTTCCAAAGTCGTGGGAACTAAATGTGATGGTCAAGTCACACAGAAACGCAGTATAAACAGCCGCGTGAAATGGGTATCGTAATGTACTACGGTACCGAGGTATGAAATTATTTTCCACACAAAAACAAAAGTTCCCTCGTGGTGTACCAAGGAGTTTATATTCGATGTGGAGGATTCGTAATATGTTACTAAAATCAGATAAAAAAGGACTGATGAAAAGTACGTTAAATACTAAGGTGGTACGGAGCATAGATTTAACTTTTAACACAAAACAGTTGCCATTGTTGCGTAGCAGGCACTGGCAGATATTAAACAGGATTGTCAATTATAGAATAGCGGAATCAGAACATGTTGAAAGACGAACGTTTTTTTCCCGTATAACTGGTATCTGGAAGTTGGCCGGATTGCTCAATATTTTTGTGGGATGTGGGCACTTCTTGTATTACGCCGTAGTCCGGTTTGAATGGTTGCGATGAATATCCCTTCCAACACGGTCGTAGCTGGGTGTGTCATTGGCAAAGGGGTCGTGAAATTCCAGCTGAAACTATTTCGATGAAATTTGTCGATGTAGCGTGAATAGTGTCTTTGGCTAATTGGTGGCAACTGCGTCTAGTTGAAGTCGTGTCGAGGAACACCCCCGATCACGTTCGAAGCTGAACAGCGTCTTCGGCCAAATAGTCGGTGGAAACTCAGACGCGACGCGGATTCGTCGGCGCGACCCGATCGGACTGTTAGCGTTCGAGTTGTGACATCAGCGGCGGCCAGTGGAGGCGCTGTCGCGCGGAGACAGCGACGGCCGCGTGCTGGCGACTGGGCGGCGCGCGGCCTACTGGAGAACTGCTGGAGAAGGAGGCGGCGGAGGCCGCGGTGGCGCTACCGGCGGCGGCTGGAATGCCGCGGCGCGCTTCCCACACGCACCGGCACGCACTCGCACGTGCCGCCCCACGTGCGACCCTGTGTGCTGGGACGGGAGGGAGGAAGGAAGACAGAGGGGGAGAGGGGAGATGGGGAGAGAAGAAAAGGCGGCGAGGAAGTGAGTGGAGGACGACACACGCGGCAGCGGCGGCCGCACTCTGCAAAACCACTCTTGCTGTCTGCGGGTTGTCCCACTGTCGCTCTCGGCGAGGCGAAAGCGCTCTAGTTGGCACGCAGCTGGCAACTGCGAATCGTCTGCACAGTGGCCAACATTCTCCGTACGTCTTCCTTCTTAAACACCTCCAGTAGAGACCGATAAATCGATGTACCAAAAAATCGACAATTTGCACAACCACAAGTGTTCATACATCGATATACTACCGAAATATCGAAATTCCGATGTATATCCCCGGTAGATCGGATTTTCATACTTTTGTGTCTTTCACCCCAACCTGTGATCACAAAAATACTTTATCCTCAGTCTATTGATGTCGGTCAATGGTGACTATCTCAAGATCTGCAGCAATTGCGGAGACCAAATACTACGTGGTTATGATTAAAAGTGTAGTAATTCACAGAGGTTAAATGTGGGCTGTAATAAGGTATGGCAGCAAAAATTGGTAGCTGTTCTAACACATCAATGCGAAACCGATTTATGGCGGAAAAAAATTATTTCCAATTTTGTTCACTAAGTGCAGATCTGGCTCTATGAATACAAGAAGGACGTGTACAAATGTTTCCATATGGAACGGATTAGGAACGGGATGCGGGCACAAGAGGTCAAACAAGGGAGAAAGGCATAATATTTATGTCCTTAATCCTCAAGGTAAGAGACGAGGTACTGGCAGAATTAAAGCTGTGAGGAAGGGTCGCGAGTCGTGCTTGGGTAGATCAGATGGTAGAGCACTTTCCCGCGAAAGGCAAACGTTATGAGTTCGAGTCGGTCCTGCACACATTTTTAATCTGCCAGGAAGTCTCACTCACACAGTTTATTTAATATGAACACTGGAGACATCGACGAGATGCCGTACAGTACCAGTTTTGCACCTAGTGGTCAAAATTGGAACTAACTCTTTTCAAGCGTAAGTTGGTTCCATATTAATGCATTATAATATCGACCTAGTTTCGCTGCAATTTAATAATTACAGGACGGCCGTGTGGCCGAGCGGTTCTAGGCGCTTCAGTCCGGAACCGCGCAGCTGCTACGGTCGCAGGTTCGAATCCCGCCTCGGGCATGGATGTGTGTGATGTCCGTAAGTTAGTTAGGTTTAAGTAGTTCTAAGTCTAGGGGACTGATGACCTCGGATGTTAAGTCCCATAGTGCTCAGAGCAATTTGAGCCTTTGGAATAACTGCAACGCACGCTGCACCTCTGTGAGTAGCTGCACATTAATTATAACCACCCGGTACTACTAATGAACGGACTACATCTTGTAAACCAGGGTTGGCCAAAAATTCTACACACTTGCGGCCCGGGTGTGGGGCTCTGTCACCCAAGTGCACACATCCCTGTCTACCACGCCACGGCGAACAGGCGAAAGAGAGACGGAAAATCGAACGCTCCATTTGCCAATGTAATCGCACAAGGGACAATGAATAGTTTGCATGTCGATTCATACCCCATATATTTGAACTACACAGAACACAAATAAAACATACTAGCACTGGATAAAAAGTAGTGGCAACTCTGTTATAATTCACATCAGACTTCACTGGCGGAGGTTCACCGCATTACATGCCCGCGACATCTCTTCCCCCACCTCGATCACCTTCCCTCACACAGAGCCGGCCGCTGTGGCTGAGCGGTTCTAGGCGCTTCAGTCCGGAACCGCGCTGCTGCTACGGTCGCAGGTTCGAATCCTGCCTCGGACATGGATGCGTGTAATGTACTTACGTTAGTTAGGTTTAAAGTCTAGGGGACTGATGACCTCAGATGTTAAATCCCATAGTGCTTAAAGCCATTTGAACCTCAAACAGATGGAAGGAGTCATATACCATTAGCATATCTATCTCCGTCAATATCTTGCAAGGATGGCACGGGTGAAGTCGTCTCTTGAATTGAAGCACGTGCCGCGAAGAGGTTCCTTCATTTTGGTGAACAGGTCATAATCACACAGTATAGCTTCGGATGAAGCGATGGGTGATCGTGTATCTCTCCCCCCCCCCCCTCCCCCTTCCGTACACAGGAGCTCCCGCAAGAGGATCACCATATGGTATCATGCTCTGTTATGAAGCATACCGGAACGGAATACAGTTGTCAGAAGGTTCCGTCCCTTTCTTTTTAGAGCAGAATGAAGGTGAAGTCGCAAGAAACTGCAGTCACCGTCTACCCTGCGGTGCAACTTGATGCAGGATGAACGCACGCGTACCTTAAGCCACAATTACCATCGCTTTGCCACCAGCTGGTTCATGGCGCACGTTGTGCGGGCGAGGAGAAAGGAACGCTTCCATTCGTTGCGCTGCCATTTTAACTGTGCTTCATACGACCAAGCGCACAGGTTTAGTCTATAGTGACGCTTTTTCAAACGAAGGTGACGCTGATGGAATTAGATGAGACACTGAAAGAATTAGAAGTTTTGCTCTGTAGATTTAAGTATTAGGAAGTATTATGTGAATGTCTGGAGTGTAACCATGTATAGAAGTGAAACATGGAGGAAAAACAACTTACACGAGAGCAGAAAAACAACTTTCAAAACGTAGTGCTACAGTAGAAAGATGAATATTAAACGGTTAAGTCATTTAAATAATGAGGAGGTACTGAAGAGAATTGGGGAGAAAAGTAATTTGTGCCACAAGTCGACTATAAAAAGGCATCGGATCGGTTGCTCGACACATTCAGAGACCTCAATGGCTCACCAATTTAGTATTGGAGGGGGGGGGGGGGGGTAGAGAGCCGTAGAAGGAGAACACGAGATTAATACAGTAAGCAGATTCAGAAGGATGTCAGTTGGAGTAGCTATTCGGAGATGAAGAGGCTTGCACAGCATAGAACAGGATGGAGAGATGAAACACAACAACAATTCGAAAAACCGTTCCAGATATACTCCTTGACTCAACCAAAGCACTTCACAGTAAAATGTAACGTCACTATTCTCTTCATGTAAATCCATCAAAAACTGTCGCAACTCGCGCTATAATAATGCGTGCGACTTCAGAAAATTTAATATTCGTACCACTAATTTAATTACGTCTTGCACGCCTGCTAATTTAACACAAAGTGCTTCTATATGCACGGAATAACGATTCGCGCACAAGTCATTGTCGACTGTTGTAAATTTTTGCTCTTTCTTCGTCAACTAAATATTTAAATTCCTTTTCCACGGTATTTTACTACCGTTCCCGCCGGCTGTGTCTGTATAATAGATTGCGAAATGTCATCCTTGTCTTATGTGAGACCTACTAACTTTTGAACACAGAGCTAAATGAAATATCGCGCTGACCGAGAAGGATCAAGCGACACCGAGACTCAACGAGTAGGACGGAGACAGACTAACCCTGCGACAGCATGCGTTCAGGATATCATGCACGCGTGCAGTTTTGGACCCCCCCCCCCTCTCTCTCTCTCTCTCTCTCTCTCTCTCTCTCTCTCTCTCTCTCTCTCTCACTCTCACTTCGGTTCCGAAGTACCGGAACGTGTACAGAAAATTGGAATAGAGATCAATTTAAATATAATTCCCGCCCTTTTTATTGCTCATGAAAACCACACATTGCATGTTGTATCACCACACAGCGAGACCTTCAGAGGTGGAGGCCCAGATTGGTGAACACACTGGTACCTCTAACACCCAGTAGCACGTTCTCTTGCAGTGATGCATGCCTATGTTCGTCGTGGAATACTACCTACACGTTCAAAAAGGCACTGTTGGTCCAGATTGTCCCACTTCTCAACGGCGATTCGGCGTAGATCCCCCAGAGTGGTTGGTGGGTCACGTCGTCCATAAACAGCCCTTTTCAGTCTATCCCAGGCACGTGCGATAGGGTTCATGTCTGGACAACATGTTAGCCACTATGGTCGAGCGATGTCGTTATCCTGAAGCAACGTATTCACAAGGCGTGTACGATGGGGACGCGAATTGTCGTCCATGAAGAGAAATGCCTCCCCAACATACTCCCGATATGGTTGCACGATCGGTCGGACGATGGCATTCATGTATCGCAAAGATGTTACAGCGCCTTCCACGACCACCAGTGGCATACGTCGGCCCCACATAATGCCACGCCAAAACGTCACAGAACCTCCACTTTGCTGCACTCTCTGGACAGTGTGTCTAAGGCGTTCAGCCTTACCGGGTTGCCTCCAAACACGTTTCCGACGATTGTCTAATTGAAGGCATATGCGACACTCATCGGTAATGAGTACGTGGTGTCAATCCTGAGCGGTCCATTCGGCAGGTTGTTGGGCCCATCTCTACTGCGCTGCATGGCGTCGTGGTTGCAAAGATGGACCTCGCCATGGACGTCGGGAGTGAAGTTGCGGATCATGCAACCTATTGCGCATGGTTTGAGTCGTAACACGACGTCCTGTGGCTGCACGAAAAGCATTATTCAACATGATGGTGTTGCTGCCAGGGTGCCTCCGAGCCATAATCCGTAGGTAGCGATCATCCACTGTAGTAGTAGCCCTTAGGCGGCCAGAGCGAGTCATGTCATCGACAGTTTCTGTCTCTCTGTATCTCTTCCATGCCCGAACAACATCGCTTGGGTTCACTCCGAGACGCATGGACACTTTACTTGTCGAGAGCCCTTCCTGGCACAAAGTACGAGTAACAATGCGAACGCGATCGAACCAAGGTATTGACCGTCTAGGCATAGTTGAAATACAGACAACACGAGCCGTTCACCTCTTTCCTGGTGGAATAAATGGAGCTGATCAGCTGTCGGACCCCCTCCGTGCTCATGCGTGGTTGTTTACATCTTTGGGCGGGTTTAGTGACATCTCTGAACAGCCATTGCGACTGTGTGTGTGATACAATATCCACAGTCGACGTTATCTTCAGGAGTGCTGGGAACCAGGGTGAGGCAAAACTTCTGTTGATGTGTGTATATAGGGTGAACGTTCACAAAACGGACAAACTGCAAGGAACGTATTACTGACTGGAAATGGAGGAAACAGGTTCCTATCAACATGTGATGGCACGGTACATCCTGTGTAAGTGACGCAGCAGAATTGTCCGATATTCATATTGGGAACAAGCCGAGATGGGAACGCGGTCCTCCAAATCTGGTGTACTCACAGTCCGCCGCCACCCTGCACGTTCGCCTGCCTGAAAGGACCCATGATGACATAAATTCCCAAAAAGAGCTAGAAACCTTGTGTGATATGGTTGATGTCTGTGAGGATACTTATTTTGGTATAATCGCGCTGCCTGCCGACCCTTTCCATCTGCTTAGCCGCGCACAGTGCACAGTGCGATTTGGAAGTAACTGTACTGACTTCAAGGGTGTAACGAATGCACCAAACTAAGAGTAAAACGTTAAATAAAGTTCTGTCTGAAACTGCTTTATTTCAGAGTTATGCAGTAGAGTAGCGACCACGTGTACACGGAGAAGTTAATTCTTCTCAGAAAGCAGACACACAAAGGGATCCCAAATTCAACACAAAAATGGTTCAAATGGCTCTGAGCACTATGGGACTTAACGAAAAAAATGGCTCTGAGCACTATGGGACTGAACATCTATGGTCATCAGTCCCCTAGAACTTAGAACTACTTAAACCTAACCAACCTAAGGACATCACGCAACACCCAGCCATCACGAGGCAGAGAAAATCCCTGACCCCGCCGGGAATCGAACCCGGGAACCCGGGCGTGGGAAGCGAGAACGCTACCGCACGACCACGAGCTGCGGGCTGGGACTTAACGTCTGAGGTCATCAGTCCCCTAGAACTTAGAACTACTTAAACCTAACTAACCTAAGAACATCACACACATCCATATCCGAGGCAGGATTCGAACCTGCGACCGTAGCGGTCGCGCCAAAATTCAACACAACTATGTACTGTACGTCTACCCCAGGGCGTGTTGAAAATGACTCAATGTAGATGAAGACAGTGACGTGCTAGACTTCTTTCGGCTCCCGGTACGTTGCAGGCTCCGTTCACCTCATTATGCTCAGTTGAACAGCTATTTTCAATTCGCCGTTGTGCTACGTTCTCAATTGCTACACCATACACCTTAAGACGATCCCAAAGGAAGAAGTCCAGAGATTGCGCTCTGGAGATATGGCGAGCCAAGCAGCTGGTCGTGCCTAACCTGCCCATATATCGGGATAAACAACAAAGAGATGCTCTCTTGTCTCCCTATCGAAATGCGCAGGGGCACCGCCCACAAAGCGACATCGGTCTATATGCAGGTGAACACAACACGCGAAAAGCCCATACTGGTCCATGATGTAATGTCTACCACAAACGACGTTATGCATCATAACTCGGAAATAAAGCACTTTCAGAAAAAACATTTATTTAACATTTTACTCTCACTCTGATCCATGGAAGACGAGTGTACACTAACTGTTGAATCAAGCTCTATAAAGGTTAAACATGCGCTTAAAATGCGACAAAAATACCTGTTGAAGACATATAGTAAAACATCCAAGACGAGTGTACACTAACTGCGGAATCAAGCTGTATATAGGTTAAACATGCGCTTAAAAATGCGACAAAAATACCTGTTGAAGACATATAGTAAAACAATTTTAGGTGTTGCTAATGTGCGCGTCTTTGACCAACATACAATTATACAATATATAACAAGTGAAAACGTGCATTTCGATGAATAATATTCTGGAAGTAAAAGGTGCTATTAGTTTTTAACGTAATAGAAGTAAACACAGTAAAAATGCAAACGAAATAAAATTATTAAGAAGAAATCGTTGTGTGACAGTTTGTGGTTCTGAAACACTACTGTAGAATTTTAGAACATCCCCAAAGTTACACAAGACTGATAAAATAATTAGTGAAAAGGAGATAAAACGTAAGACTGCAGTAAGTGATCAGCGTTCTCCGTTGGCGTGGCTGCCAGAATGTGGTGTATGAGATTACTGATAGGAGGAAGACAACGTCCAGATTGTCCTGCGTACCTTGCAAAGCCGATCGTCTGAGGATAAAACTTTTTGAGATAATACAGTGGAATAAACCAAACAAATCCTACAATTCCTGGATCACTGTTTTTATTCTTCACTACGTCGCAGCTTGGGATTCTGTACCTTAGAGATTCTGCCTATTTTGAACGCAGAGCAGTTTCTGCCGATTAAACAAACATGGCCGAATTTACGCGCAACATATTTAGCGGCTCGGACGACAAAAATGTAAAACGAAAAAAATTCTTTCTTTTAAGCCTGTTGTGTAGCCCATTTTATAACTGTATGAGATACCGACTTAATTATATCGTACGGGCTTACTCGGCATAATTTTCAGGTGACAGAACACACGAATGAAGTCTGCAATCGCCTCTCGAAAAACTCACACTCCAACAAGTCAAATTTCCAGTGGCACTCGTTCATAGACGTGGCAGTGCAGTTCACATGATCAGTAAGACTTGTAAAAGAATGGTTATGGAATTATGGAAGTTTGAAGTGAGTTCGTCTTCACGGAAAAACCGATTTGTTTCATAACTCATCTTACTCCCTGTTGCCATTCGCTGATTCTTGGGCTCTTTAAGCCAGGAACAATAATTTTCAAACAACTTTTTTTTGTTAATGCTGTATTGGGGGAGCCGTACAAGATGTTTTAAAATCCGTAGCTTGTAACAAGACAGATTATTGGCTCGTGACGTCATAGTAAGGTAACGCGACCACCAGGAGCCGTTTATTGGTAAATTAAAAAGCCAAGTAAGCGATGAGCCCCAGAGCACCAAACGACGCCGACTGGTCGCCGTGTCATCCTCCATCATACGGCGTCGTGTGGATGCGGTATGAAGGGACAGAACGCCGCTCTCCAGAAATAAACACATAAGTTTAAAAAATGAGAATGTGTAAAAAAATAGTTTTCTTATGGTTACAATAGGTTAATTTTAAAATTAATGATAGTGAGTTTTGCATCGACATGAAACACAACTTTTTGTTCATCTTTTTTAATGTACAGTTGTTCACAGCAATGTTAATAATTCGTGTTGAATACCTAAATAATTCTCCTTTCACCGACAGGTAGGTGACGCGGTTTTTCAGCAGGACAATGCAGGTCCGTATAGAGCTGCTCCGACGAGGCGTGCTCTTCGTGGTGTACAACTGCCCTGGCCAGCAAGATCACCAGATTTCTCACCAGCTGAAGACATACGGGACCCAACGCCAGCAAAAACAACTGCCGAATTGCAACAAAACGTGCAAGATGGCTGCGTCAGTCTATATCAGGATACGAAGTCTATATCAAAATGCCATTTGGGACCTCTAGATCATTTGCATGCAAAAATAGATGCTTCCGTTGCCGCAGAGGGGAATACCCGGTGTACTGACTCGGCCTGTTAGGAACCCTTTGCCCAGACGCCGATTATTCCCTTCGTCTCTTTCTCCCTCCCCCCTCTCTCTCTATCAAATTGCAACAAAGCTCTATAGCCTTGTGAACCGACACTCCATCTTCATAGAATCACATTTCTTCTATGTTCTATTGCAGCCTCCGACAAAACGAAATTGCGGAACATACAGGAATGACGTCTAACAGATACTGTTGTTATAGACGGACCGTTCTACAAAACAGAAACATTATATCTTTTCCATGTCACAGTTAACTGTAAATCTGGAATTATTTTCAGGCCCATGCTCGAAGAGCTCTGACGTCTCTACTTGGATCATTAACATTACCGATTAATTTTAGAAATTTCGGACCACAAGTTCTATATATCCTGCTGTTTTCTTTACAAAGCTGGATAAAGTTTCTGTATTTGTTGCAAATTTCATTTTACGAGGTGCATTCAAGTTCTAAGGCCTCCGATTTTTTTCTCCGGACTGGAAAGGGATAGAAACATGCGCATTGTTTTAAAATGAGGCTGCGTTCATTGTAAATACGTCCCAGAGATGGCAGCACCGTAAGGCAGATGGAATTTTACCGCCAGCGGCAAGAATGAGAACCGTTTTAAATACTTAAAATGGCGACGTTTTCCTTACTTGAACAGCGTGCAATCATTCGTTTTCTGAATTTGCGTGGTGTGAAACCAATTGAAATTCATCGACAGTTGAAGGAGACATGTGGTGATGGAGTTACGGATGTGTCGAAAGTGTGTTCGTGGGTGCGACAGTTTAATGAACGCAGAACATCGTGTGACAACAAACCGAAACAACCTCAGGCTTGCACAAGCTGGTCTGACGACATGATCGAGAAAGTGGAGAGAATTGTTTTGAGGGATCGCCGAATGACTGTTGAACAGATCGCCTCCAGAGTTGGCATTTCTGTGGGTTCTGTGCACACAATCCCGCATGACGACCTGAAAATGCGAAAAGTATCATCCAGGTGGGTGCCACGAATGCTGATGGACGACCACATGGCTGCCCGTGTGGCATGTTGCCAAGCAATGTTGACGCGCAACGACAGCATGAATGGGACTTTCTCTTCGTCGGTTGTGACAATGGATGAGACGTGGATGCCACTTTTCAATCCAGAAACAAAGCGCCAGTCAGCTCAATGGAAGCACACAGATTCACCGCCACCAAAAATATTTCGGGTAACCGCCTGTGCTGAAAAAATGATGGTATCCATGTTCTGGGACAGCGAGGGCGTAATCCTTACCCATTGCGTTCCAAAGGGCACTACGGTAACAGGCGCATCCTACGAAAATGTTTTGAGGAACTAATTCCTTCCTGCACTGCAACAAAAACGTCCGAGAAGGGCTGCGCGTGTGCTGTTTCACCAAGACAACGCACCCGCACATCGAGCTAACGTTACGCAACAGTTTCTTCGTGATAACAACTTTGAAGTGATTCCTCATGCTCCCTACTCACCTGACCTGGCTCCTAGTGACTTTTGGCTTTTTCTAACAATGAAAGACACTCTCCATGGCCGCACATCCACCAGCCGTGCTGCTATTCCCTCAGCGATTTTCCAGTGGTCAAAACAGACTCCTAAAGAAGCCTTCGCCGCTGCCATGGAATCATGGCGTCAACTTTGTGAAAAATGTGTATGTCTGCAGGGCGATTACATCGAGAAGTAACGCCAGTTTCATCGATTTCGGGCGAGTAGTTAATTCGAAAAAAAAGTCTGAGGCCTTAGAACTTGAATGCACCTCGTACATCGTCCTTTCCTGGCCAGCCATATCCTGTAACACCTGTAACACTCCTGTGCTTTCTACACGTGTTGCTGACATTCACTGCGCATTAAAAGACGATTTACACTAAACATGTATTCGGAATCTGATGAAGCTGAGGAGATGCAGTGAGTCAGTAGTAACCGGGCCTACCATCGAAAAGATTACAGTAAAGCCAATGTGTGTAGCCTGTAGCAGGACATAACAAATGAATACAGAAAAGGCAATGAAAAAACGAGGCTGGAAAATAATACTGGCACCATTTCGCTACGTCAGTCACTTATGACGTATTCACAATGACGTGATATTTACGTTACATTACGAAATGGAGCTGTCTGGTCATTAACCTAGTCGAGTCTTATTATCCACCGACTCACGTTCCGTCGTGCAGTACTGAAGAAATTCTCTGTCTAATTCTACACATTCCCGTCGACTTTCATATTTAGGAATTTTCCGTCCTCAGTGAGCGCGTAAATACGGGCGTCGACACGACCGTTACTGAAGGTAATGTGGAAACCACTCCGCAGTAAGTTTCCGCAGTTGCGAATGTTTTTTGCCGATTCGCCTAAAGCACCACGACTTACACCTAATAAAATGGTAAGGTCCCCCGCAGCGAAGGTCAGTTTTTACGGAAGTGACAACCCGCGTAGGCTATAAAATGGGTCATTGCGATGCACCGAACCTATCTGTTGGGCGTAGGGCCGCGCGCACGTTTCGGAAGCACTTACTCGTATGGTTCCGAGCCGTGCGTGGACGAGACGTGTAATGCGTGCTGATGATACAAGGCGCGTGAAGCTGCGCTTGCGTTCTTAAACGTACCCAGTTGTGAGATCAGCTTGACTCGTCTCCAACTCTGGCAACAGACTAGGTGGATTATTGGTCTTCATAATAGACTATTACTGGAGCAAAGCCGGTGTCAAATCTGAGTCGAGGTATCCTGATCCACCTTACACATGGTTTTCCTTAACTCATTTAGATGAATGATGGCACAGGTTCTTCAACAACGGTACCACCCACCCCTCTCCCATTCCTGACCAGCTGATTGATATCACCAAACCGATAAACCTGGACCTGTGTGCAAGTTGCAAGTTGTCTAACAGCTTCCAGAGCCAACAACAGACTCATTTTCAGTATTTCATACGATTATTGATCGAATTTAAAATGCTAAAATGTTATCATAATCGTCTCATTAAGAGGTATAATCTTACATTAAAGGTTTATCACAAGAAGTCAAGTATTAAAATCAGGAACTACGTATAAAGGTCAGTCAAATGAAAACGATACAGATAGAAATAAATAAACTGTTTGTTATTTCAAAAGCTATAGCCATACTATTAATACATTTATCCCATAGTGACATAAGACGGTCAGTGCCTTGCGGTTTTCTATGGAGCCATGATCACACCCAGGCCCGCCCGCATGTTGGCAGGCTCTATCGAGTACAATGAGGAAACCCTTACATATTTTCCATAAAGTATGGACCTCTCCTCAAGCGATTTCCAAATTTTTGGAGCTCTGAAGAAAGATATTCATGAGCGTCCATTTGTTTCGGATGAAAAGCACGGGTGGGTACAATCATGGTTCCGTAGGCAGACGCAAGGCATAGACTGTCTTGTATCACAATGAGATAAATGTATTACAAGATATGGCGATTACTTATCATATAAGAAACAGTACACATACTTTTTTCCCATCTGTCTCCTTTTCATGTGACTGCACCGTATAGTTTCGGATAGTCCACTGGATAACTGAAATCTGCGCAATTCCCGATCCCTTTTCAGAGAAAGCTGGTTTTTCAGCCATCTCAATGTTCATGATGTCATATCTCGTGAACTATCATACAACAATTTAATTTTGCAATTATATTCAGTGGCATATGTGGAAACTGTCTGCAAAATAAGCCCGAATAAAATTAGTGGTAAAGAAGTAACAAATTAAGACGTCACGGTGCATGTACAGCGAAAATCTAGTAAGCTGAGAACTGTTTCGTTTCATTATTTTGCGGGTGGGGGGTGGGGGGGGGGGGCGACAGTGAGAAAAAGTTTCAAAAAGGTTTGAAATTATGTGCAAAGAACCCCGTAGTTACAATTAAAGTGCAGCAACTCACAGAGATCAAAGGTGGGCTGTAATTATCGCATGCCACCGAAACTTTGTAGATATTTTTATAAGTTAATGTGAACCGATTTACGCTGGAAAAAAAATAGTTCCAATTTTGCCCACCAGGTGCAAGTCTGGCGCTGTGAATGCAGGAAAACGAACAGAAATGTTTACATATGTAATGAATTAGGCACAGGACGTGGCTAGAAACAGTCAAACAATTGCGAAAGGTGTAATGTTAACCGACATTTACACAATTTGTACAATATGAGCACTGGAGACGTCGGCGCCGCATCCGCAAAACGACGTGATCAACAGTCACTCGCAGCAATTCGGGTGTAATCTAAACAACGTGTTCCTGTATACTGGTCTTCAGATCAGGCTTGAGACCGAATGCGTTCTTTTAGATCTCCCCAAATCCAAAAGTTAGATGGCTTCATAGCAGGTGATCTTGCAGTCCACACATCTGGAAAACCTCGGGCAGGAAGGGTGCATTAAGCAGTTCTTTCACTGGGCGAACGACATGAGTTGTTGCCCCATCTTTCATGAAAACAGTGGTTTCCTCATAGCTGCGCTCTTCCAAAGCAGGAATCACATGCTGTACTAGGAGGTCTTGATAGCGTGCAGACTTCACAACACATCTGACAGGCTCCTCACGTGTATTCTCTTTAAAGAACAGCGGACCGAGGATAAAGGCGCTCATGAATCCGCACCACACACTCACATGCGGCGAGTGCAATGGCTTTCTGCGCGCAACACGCGTACCCCGACACAACATACGATCCCAAAATTTTCCAAGTCTGTGTATTCACTCCACCTTGTAGTGTAAAATCGAATATTGCCTGGCCACATGTCCCCAACTTCGGTCCGTGCCAGAAACTGAACAGGGACAGGATTCTTCTTACGGGTGCCACATCAAGCACACTCGCGTTACCGAATTTTATCGTCATTTTTTTTCAACCATTTAACAACATCGGTTTGATCCTCAGATCTTTGAGTCTGCGAGTCTCTCTCAATGCAGCCCTGTAATTGCTGCCGTTCACGTAAAACAGTTTCACTAACAACGCACGGCCTGTCTTCTCGATAGCCACACAAGTGATGGCTTGTCAAATGATAGTGTGGATGCCATACCGTCGTACAGTTGCAACTACTTTTTTTCCAGCGTAAACAGGTTCCGCATTAAGGCTTTGGCAGATCTACCAAGTTTCGCTGCAATAGAATAATTTAACCTCTGTGAGCATCTGAACTTTTATAACCACCTCGGTATGTTAAAGTCGCTACGTGCTCTGATTCTCAAATAATGGATGAATCTAGTCTGGTAATTAACGCTCTGTGAATTACGTTGTCTCAAGTCCTATAATCGATTTCTAGCTTTAATACACTACTGGCCATTAAAATTGCTACACCATGAAGATGACGTGCTGCAGACGCGAAATTTAACCGACAGAAAGCAGATGCTGTGATATGCAAATGATTAGCTTTTCAGAGCATTCACACAAGGTTGGCGCCGGTGGCGACACCTACAACATGCTGAAATGAGGAAAGTTTCCAACCGATTTCTCATACACAAACAGCAGTTCACCGGCGTTGCCTGATGAAACGTTGTTGTGATGCCTCGTGTAAGGAGCAGAAATGCGTACCATCACGTTTCCGACTTTGATAAAGGTCGGACTGTAGCCTATCGCGATTGCGGTTTATCGTATCGCGACATTGCTGCTCGCGTTGGTCGAGATCCAATCACTGTTAGCAGAATATGAAATCGGTGGGTTTAGGAAGGTAATATGGAACGCCGTGCTGGATCCCACCGTCCTTGTATCACTAGCTGTCGAGATGACAGGTATCTTATCCGCACGGCTGTAACAGATCGTGCAGCCACGTCTCGATCCCTGAGTCAACAAATGGGGACGTTTACAAGACAACAACCATCTGCACGAACAGTTCGACGACGTTTGCAGCAGCATGGCCTATCAGTTCGGAGACCATGGCTGCGGTTACCCTTGACGCTGCATCACAGACAGGAGGGCCTGCGATGGTGTGCTCAACGACGAACCTGGGTGCACGACTGGCAAAACGTCATTTTTTCGGATAAATCCAGGTTCTGTTTACAGCATCACGATGGTCGCATCCGTGTTTGTCGACATCGCAGTGAACGCACGTTGGAAGCGTGTATTCGTCATTGCCATACTGGCGTATCACCCGGCGTGATGGTATGGGATGCCATTGGTTACACGCCTCGGTCACCCCTTGTTCCCATTGACGGCACTTTGAACAGTGGACGTGACATTCCAGATGTGTTACGACCCGAGACTCTACCCTTCATTCGATATCTGCGAAACCCTACATTTCAACAGGATAATGCACGACCGCGTGTCGGAGGTCCTGGACGGGCCTTTCTGGATACAGAAAATGTTCGACTGCTGCACTGGCCAGCACATTCTCCAGATCTCTCACCAACTGAAAACGTCTGGTCAATGCCCATCGTATCAAGGCCGTTATTACGGACAGAGGTGGTAGTTCTGGGTACTGATTTCTCAGGATCTATGCACCCAAATTGCGTGAAAATGTAATCACATGTCAGTTCTAGTATAATATATTTGTCCAATGAATACCAGTTTATCATCTGCATTTCTTCTTGGTGTAGCTATTTTAATGGCCAGTAGTGTGCTTGATTTATCGTGAAAAACGTAACACTGTTCCTCTTAATGAGCAAATTACAAGAGTACTTCAAATTTTTAAACTGAGTCAAAAATAATAATAGGAAATACAATAAATCAAATTTTTGTTGGCCCTAGAAGTCGTTAGACAGTCAGTGTTTAATCGTGATTGGGTGATCGGTTTTAGCACTCTAGAAATTTGGATTCTTCGGAATTTCGACTTTTAATTCAGTTGCGTAGTGACGGACTCAGCGCTGCGGCAGAACGTTGACATTACGCACTCGATGTTTATTTACGATTCCAGTAACGTGTTTTGTGCAGGTAGGAACAGTTTTTCGGAGGCATTTTTATCACACCCCTTAAAAGCGGTTTTTCAGCCAAGTTAATTACGTAGAAAGAACTAAATTTTGTTCTGAAAGTTATCGCTTGGAACAACGGTGTCTATTCATTTTATGTGGACTATGTCCGCCTCGATAGCTGAGTGGTCAGCGCGTCAGAATGCCATGCAAGGAGCCAGGGTTCGATTCCAGGCTGGGTCGGAGATTTTCTCCTCTCAGAGCCTGGTGTTGCGTTGTTTTCATTATCATCTCATCCGCATCGACACACAAGTCGCCGAAGTGGCGTCAACCAAAAAAACTTGCGACTGGTCTACCCGACGTGGGGCCCCCGCCACACGACATTTCATATCACTTAATTTCATGTTGTGTAAGAGAACCGTAACAACCTATTGAGCTATAGAAGAAGAGGCATAAGCTTTTGACCTAGCCATTTCTCCGCGACATCCTTTCCTGCAGCATTGCTAGTTCCGTGAGGTTCGTTTCGTCGATAAGTGATATGTTCTTAGTACTACATCATGTTAGGGTTATGTGACAGTGAAGAAACACAGAATAGACTTTCTTTCCCTTGTGGGCCTTAGAAAAATGTAGTGTCACCAACAATTTCTGAACCGTTCATGACTTTCCTGTCCTGTTTACATCTCCTGGCATCTTTCAGGTGAAGTTCGAATGGATAATCTCTGCAATAAAGATTCTTCCTCCTGTACTGGGTGAGGCATAATCGTCTTGCCAGGAGCGTACAGTGAAGTCAACTTGCGAAAGAGCCGGCACTGAAGGTGTGCGCCTGCATGAGAACACACTGCGTCCGCCTGCTTCGTGACACGGCCGTTAGCAACATTCAGTATTCGATTCTTTGCTCACTGGTTCGTATTTTACGACGTCCCTCGCCTTTGCGCACAAGATACTAAATGGATGCTGAATGCTGCATCACACACAGTGCCTGACACAAAAAGTGAAGCATCCAAAAGACATCGCGTGTTTCGACGGAACGGCATCATGACGTACTAAATTATAATGTCGAAACTCCCTCTGCGCCGCTAGCAAACTATCATTGTTTTTATAAAACATTTTTAAGGCTAACGCACGCTGTTGTCCGTTCCACTGATACATATTTGCTGAAATGGCGGCCTGGTTACTCGCTGTCACGAACCCGCATTGCTTCCACCTGCCCATAGCTGTCACAACTCATTTCAAACATTCCTATTATTGTGTGTCACCCAGTATGTAGGCGTTGCCCACGGCAGTACCGTATTCTGCCTGTTTACATATCTCTTTATCTGAATACGCATGTCTATACCGGTTTCTTTGGCGCTTCAGTGTATACACTTCCCTGTGCTATATATATTAAAAGAACTACGCAGCTTACGTTTATCTGAAAGTGTTTCAGAGTATCACGTAAAACTTTTAAATAAATCGGTCAAGAAATTTTCGGGATTTTTGGTAACTACCTTTCCCATTGTATAGCTTATATCCACCTGAACGATCACTGCGGTGTAAAATCTGATCTAAATTGGTCAAGAACTTTTCGATATACAGAAAATAAAATCCCGTCTGAGGCCTGCGATCACTTTTGTGTTAATAATTGGTAACTAATGCTGTACAATCGCAATAAAGTCTTGATATGTTCAGTTGACTCTTTTATTAGAACATGTTACGCGTTTCGGGATTACACCTATCTTCAGACATCACAAACTTCAACTCCTTCCAACCAACCAGGCGTACAGCCTTGACAACTCAAAGAAAGTGTCGAATAACGTAAGACTGCTACACAAGCAGTCTTTTCGGCATTTTTGGTAACAAAGTAAAAGTACGACTTGTCTTCATATATTAGTATACAGTTCTAATTAATTCTCTGTGACAGGTAGGGCGGACACCAGCGTGCACTAACCCTCTGCTCGCGCGCGACACGGACGTGTTTGTGCTCTGAGCACTGCTGTTTGCGAACGAGATCGCGCGACCAGCAGTTATCGCGTCGGAAGTAATTTCTGCTCTGTTTGCACGTCAGAAGTCGCAGTATTCTTGTCGAATACTTTTCTGTTGCTGTGGAACAGCATAAACTGCTATCTTCCCGGCAAATCTTTTTCTGTTCCTGCGGAACATCGGAAAATCGCCCGCGGATAGAGGTTTAACGTTGTTCGTGTTCAGTGTAGCCACCATGTCTGGTACGGAATACAAGAGGTGGAAACAGCATCAGATTTTGAGTGATCACTGTGAAGGGCACGAAGATGTCACGTATTCGTATGAGACAGCGTTATCAGCATCTGACGGATGTTGAACAGAACCTCATTTTGGGTGTCTATTTGGGCCGCTGGTCGAAACGGGCAATATTCAGATTTGTGGGTCCGATGTTGGACTGCGTGGAAACGAGAGAGCAGCCATACACGTCGTCACGGTTCCGTTAGACCAAATGTGACGATCGCCGTACATAGCACCAAGCGCATCGTGGCTCCTTCACATTTGCTCCCGCAACCCGAGCACAAGTAACGGCTTCCCTGCTACGTTCTTTGCCATCCCGCACAATTTGTCGAAGACTAGCAGCAGCAGCAGGACTAGCGAATTACTGTACAATGTGTAGGCTACGTTTAACACGATAGCACAAACGGCTGGATCTGGTGTGGTTCCGGGACGACATGCACTGTACATGAAGGACATCGCACTGTGTTCTGCAATCAATCCCGGGTCTCCCGAACCCTGGATGACAACCGTCGGCTAGTGCGGCGGCGAGGCCTGGAAGGAGGTCCCGTTTTCCCACTGTTTTGGAGAGGCAGAGCGCTGTTACTCCCGGCGTCAAACTGTGGAGAGCCATGGGTATTGTGTCAGGTCAAGGCTGGTAGTGCGTGAGGGAACTCTGACGACACGACGTTACGTCACGGGCACCCTGCGTCCTCATCTGTTACCTCTCGTCCAACAGTACAGTGGTGCCATTTTTCAACAGGACAATGCCCGTCCAGATATGTCCCATGTCTTTATGAACTGTCTGCGTGATGTTGAGGTTCTCCCGTGGTCACTGCATTCCGATGATCTGTCCCTGACAGAAGTTGTATGGGATCAGCCCGGGCATTAACACCGTCCCAGTGCCAGTGTCTAGAATATCAATGGTCAGCTGCAACAGTTGTCGGCCATCTTGCTTCGGATTAAGAAGAATGCTCATGATAAGCCGTATCTGCAAAGTTGTATCATTGTAAGACATGTAGTTCGGGAAAGATGCGTAAGAAACAAACTTTTCTTACAACGAGTGCAATTTAATATAAAAGAAGTACTATGGCACGTGTGGTATAGTTCCACAGTGATGCAGACGTTGTGTCACAGCCTAATTATACGAGCAGACGCTACGCATATTTTTGTAATCGCTATGTAATTAACGTTTGGCTTGTGTAATCCCTTAAGGTACTTTACCTTAGTGCGATTTTCTGTTATTGGAGATTTGAAGATGCCTGCATAATTTGCTGAAAACAGTCATCATTTAATGGTATTCATATGTGATCTAGACTACTGAAAGAATTTATTAAAAATTATTTTAACTTTATATCAAGGTTGTACATGCTTAACGTCAAATGCTTACAACATTAACTCAGTTGTAACCAGACGCTGTATTTGTCTTGTACGTGTGAGTTAGATTCCCTAAGGAATCTGGGGTCGGGATTTGCTGGTGATGGTAACTGTTAATACCGCTAATCATTTCCTATCAGTCATTAAGATAAGGACAAACGTCTGGAATAAATAATTGTTAGACGTTAACGCAACAGTTGTAGATCTTTTCTTCGTGTTGGCGAAAGATACATGAAACGTCAGTCTCTCAATATTAATTCAATACAACCTATTTCTCTTCTTTTTCTTTTTTTTCAGCAGTATTAGTAGCGGAAGGAACGTTTGACTCCGGCCCTGGAGGTTACAGCTTCAATCCCGTGTAGGAGCCGGGACTTTTTTCTCGTTCCAGTCCCTCCAGAACCGTCCAGGTTCACTCGGTATGCTATCAAATCGAGATGGGGATACAAGCTGGCCGGGATGATGGGTCCGCCACCCTTCCCCTCCCACTGCCGCGGCAAACGAAACAGCACTCTCCTACAGCAGGTCAGAAGCGAGTTCACAGGCCGTATTTGTTGCTGTTAATTCTACACGCTACCGATGTGTAGGTTGCAGTAGGTACTGTGAAATGAAGAACCTTGCACAGGATAGAGTAGCATGGAGAGCTGCATCACACCAGTCTCTCGACTGAAGACCACAACAACAACAACAACAACCGAAATCGAAGACAGATCGCTTTCAGATGCTTGGATAGGACACACGAATCCCTCGAGATCCTCCACCTTGTGTTGACTCATACATTCTCTGGGTACACGCTATCAGTACGTACCAGATTTATTTGAACACAATACAACTATAACACTGACGGGGAGTTCTCAGACAAATGGTCTATATCTGGACGACGTGGTCATTTAAATCAAAAGTTAAAAAAAGGTACAAAATACAAGGCAACATCTAGCTTCAAAATTGGAACAATTAGTCGACATCAAGAAAGGTGAGGGAGCGACGCGTAGAGCGTTGCGCCCCGTACACAAGAGGGTCATTAAAGGCTATGCACAAATCCAGTACAATGAAGGATGCGAGTATCACCGGCCCTTGTGGAGGATAGCAGTTCCATAAGAGTGCAAGTAAACATCTGGGGAAGCATCATCTGAAGCGATGCGTCGTCCGATTTTTACCTGCCCTCTTACTGATAGCCGGCCGGTGTGGCTGTGCGGTTAAAGGCGCTTCAGTCTGGAACCGCGTGACCGCTACGGTCGCAGGTTCGAATCCTGCCTCGGGCATGGATGTGTGTGATGTCCTTAGGTTAGTTAGGTTTAATTAGTTCTAAGTTCTAGGCGACTGATAACCTCAGCAGTTAAGTCGCATAGTGCTCAGAGCCATTTGAACCTCTTACTGATACTGCTAACCTACTACCGTGGCCATTACGGAAACTAAAGAAAAGCAAAATGTGGGTACCTGGGTGAGCATCGGACCCTCGCTTATTCTGAACACCAACCCACTGCAGGCAGTGTCAGTTTGGCAAGGTCTATATCGCGTGCGTATAATATGAAATGAAGCAAAAGAATTGTACCGTAAAGCCCTAGTAAAGAAACTAGTTCTGTCACAAAAAGTAAATCAGTAAGATTTTTTCTTTTCTTACCCTCCAGATAAAAAAATTGTCGACCTGTGCGGGAAAATCAGTTTGGGTACCAGAGAACTGTACGAAAACGTGAGACAATACTGGCTCTACCACTTATTTCAGGCTGAGGGTTTAAGAAGAAAGTAACTTGATATTTGGAATTTTTAGATTTACGGAAAACGTTTGACAATGCTGAGTGGTATAGATTCTGTGTAATTTATCGTAGATAAAATACGGGGAGTGAAGGGTTATCCTCAACTTGCACCAAAACCAGACTGCATTTATCAGAATCTAAGGACACTAAATGGAAGTAACAGTTCAGAAGCCAGTGAGACAGGTTTGTAGCGCACCCATCCTGTTACTCTGTCTGTGCACAGAATGGAAAATGTTCAATGACAAACGTTTACATGCCTTGAAGCTCAAGAAATTTGAAACGTCCCCTTAGAAAAATTATTGAATTACTGTGCTGATAAACCCCTTACATTATTTGATTTTCAAACAGCTGAGCAAAACTGAACGTACTCAGACATTTCGCTCTTTACCTATTCTGATCAACACTAAACTGACACACAATATTTTTAGCGCAACGCAATCTGACTTTCAATAATCCATACAAAAGAATGGCTCTGACTAACATTAACCTACACGTTTCACAAATCACTTACCTCACAAAAAACTTCGTTACTCGAACTACTGCAATATAGCGAGCGCCACTACTGCCAGCTAAATAAAAGATTCAAACTACTGAAGGCACTAACTACTGATAGGCATAGTTAGCAAATGAAAGATTTTGATAGAGAACAAACAATGTATTTACCTTAATAGTGTTCAAAAGTCATAATATATATAGCAGTTCATGACATCCATTCTTACAAATTTACTGTTTCTGATGGACACACGTCCAGATCATCCGCTCTCAAAAATCCGCCATCTCACTTCCCCACGTCCACCACTGCTGGCGGCTCACCTCCAACTGCGCAACGCTACGCGCTGTTAACAACCAACACCCCAACACTACAATAGCGAATATTACAACAATGTCACCCAGCCACAGACTGCACACAGCACAGCCAGTGATTTTCATACAGAGCGCTACGTGGCGTTACCAATATAAAAACCTAAACAGCCTACTTACAAATTCTCTGACAGTTTATGCAATAACAATGAGAAAATGGTAAAATTTATGGACTAAATACATTTAATTTCTTGCAGGAAAGGTTTGCATACATTTCATTCTTCGAAATCGCTGTTTGTTGTTACTTCCGCTGTTATGAATTCACTTTGCATCATTCGTGAGGTGCGCAGTTGTCAGATCCAAACAGAGTAATTTGTAAGCTCTTCCTTAGTGACCTACATCCAATTGCACGTGTTGAAAACGAATTATGTTTATAACCTTTGAACAGTCGCGTTCCACATCACTGGGATACAACTAACTTAAACGCTTTGTTGCACAATAACAGATGTTTAATTCCAGCATAACAGAGCCTTTTCGCTGTATCCCCGCAGTCGATAGAGATATCCTCAGAGAGGACCACATTCTCCAATTCGGAATTTGCTGGAAATAAACTGACCACCCCGCAACCAAAAAAGCGGGCAGTTGCAGGCTCAGCTACTGTAGAAAACATGAGGGCTTTTGGCAGAACGGCTGTACTGATTGCGAGCCTAATTCTTTTGAAATACGAGTCCAGAGCGTTGCCCAACTGCCGAACAGACTGGTCTCTGAAGCTGCAAAAAAGTAAACTGCGCTCCAATTAAGCGAGACGCGAAGCTACTGCTGACAAGTATGTACGCCATAAGCTGTTTAAGTGGTGGGCCTACTCTCTGAGAGTTTTTTTGTCTTACTGCTGTGGACGCGCGAAACCGACAGTGCAATAGCGTTCGACTTTAATTGGTTAATGCCGTGATCCATACGTCATTTATATGATTTATATCGAAGCAGGGGTGTGGAACAAGTCAATTAAAAGACTGTACATGACTTGTTTCTACTTATGGCAACACGCTGGGGGCATTTTCACATTACCGAATAGCACGGTAGCTTGAATTTAATGAAAAAAAATGAACGTATTACTAATTGACGCCACCCTTGTTACTAATGGAATTTAACAGCGTACTACACATCTCATTTCTTTATTACATATCATGGCATATTTTTGTTAAAAACAAAATCGCCCCTGCGGAGGTTCCTACTCTTTATTAACCTGAAAATACTGCAGACCTCGCTACATTATTCCTGAGCGGTCTTTGACAAAACTATACTGAAAGCTACAATCTGGATATAACGACATTGAACAGGGCAGATGGATCGCTCTGTATATAATAAAGTGGGAACGAATTGATATTCTTGGACTGCGTCCTTTTATGTACCGTAAAGATAATTCTAATTGTTGAGCTCAACTGAGGGTACTGGAAGCGCGTCGACGCGTGGTTCTGTAATGCATCGCCGTTCTTCCAGACTCACACTTCGCTTGGTGCGGCTACAGACGTATGTATGCATTAACATCATCGTCCATTTGACATTCACGTGAATACAGATCCGTCCACACTTTCACATGTATTATTTCCTGGGGAGCTACAGCGTCGCTTCTGTTTACAATTTATATTAATGGTCTATAGAACCATGGACCTTATCGTTGGTGGGGAGGCTTGCGTGTCTCAGCGATACAGATAGCCGTACCGTAGGTGCAACCACAACTGAGGGGTATCTGTTGAGAGGCCAGACAAACGTGTGGTTCGTGAAGAGGAGCAGCAGCCTTTTCAGTAGTTGCAGGGGCAACAGTCTGGATGATTGACTGATCTGGCCTTGTAACACTAACCAAAACGGCCTTGCTGTGCTGGTACTGCGAACGGCTGAAAGCAAGGGGAAACTACGGCCGTAATTTTTCCCGAGGGCATGCAGCTTTACTGTATGGTTAAATGATGATGGCGTCCTCTTGGGTAAAACATTCCGGAGGTAAAATAGTCCCCCATTCGGATCTCCGGGCGGGGACTACTCAAGAGCATGTCGTTATGAGAAAGAAAACTGGCGTTCTACGGATCGGAGCGTGGAATGTCAGATCCCATAATCGGGCAGGTAGGTTAGAAAATTTAAAAAGGGAAATGGATAGGTTAAAGTTAGATATAGTGGGAATTAGTGAAGTTCGGTGGCAGGAGGAACAAGACTTCTGGTCAGGTGACTATAGGGTTATAAACACAAAATCAAATAAGGGTAATGCAGGAGTAGGTTTAATAATGAATAGGAAAACAGGAATGCGGGTAAGCTACTACAAACAGCATAGTGAACGCATTATTGTGGTCAAGGTAGATACACCTACCACAGTAGTACAAGTTTATATGCCTACTAGCTCTGTAGATGACGAAGAAATTGAAGAAATGTAAGATGAAATAAAAGAAATTATTCAGATAGTGAAGGGAGATGAAAATTTAATAGTCATGGGTGACTGGAATTCGTCAGTAGGAAAAGGGAGAGAAGGAAATGTAGTAGGTGAATATGGATTGGGGATAAGAAACGGAAGAGGAAGCCGCCTGGTAGAATTTTGCACAGAGCATAACTTAATCATAGCTAACACTTGGTTCAAGAATCATAAAAGAAGGTTGTATACATGGAAGAATGCTGGAGATACTAGAAGGTATCAGATAGATTATATAATGGTAAGACAGAGATTTAGGAACCAGGTTTTAAATTGTAAGACATTTCCTGGGGCAGATGTGGATACCGACCACAACCTATTGGTTATGAACTGTAGATTAAAACTGAAGAAACTGCAAAAAGGTGGGAATTTAACGAGATGGGACCTGTATAAATTGAAAGAACCAGAGGTTGTACAGAGTTTCAGGGAGAGCATAAGGGAACAATTGACAGGAATGGGGGAAAGAAATACAGTAGAAGAGGAATGGGTAGCTCTGAGGGATGAAGTAGTGAAGGCAGCACAGGATCAAGTAGGTAAAAAGACGAGGGCTAGTAGAAATCCTTGGGTAACAGAAGAAATACTGAATTTAATTGATGAAAGGAGAAAATATAAGAATGCAGTAAATGAAGCAGGCAAAAAGGAATACAAACGTCTCAAAAATGAGGTCGACAGGAAGTGCAAAGTGGCTAAGTAGGGATGGCTAGAGGACAAATGTAAGGATGTAGAGGTAAGATAGAGACTGCCTACAGGAAAATTAAAGAAACCTTTGGAGAAAAGAGAACCACTTGTATGAATATCAAGAGCTCAGATGGAAACCCAGTTCTAAGCAAAGAAGGGAAAGCAGAAAGGTGGAAGGAGTATATAGAGGGTCTATACAAGGGCGATGTACTTGAGGACAATATTTTGGAAATGGAAGAGGATGTAGATGAAGATGTAATGGGAGATACGATACTGCGTGAAGAGTTTGACAGAACACTGAAAGACCTGAGTCAAAACAAAGCCCCGGGAGTAGACAACATTCCATTAGAACTACTGACCGCCTTGGGAGAGCCAGTCCTGACAAAACTCTAACATCTGGTGAGCAAGCTGTATGAGACAGGCGAAATACCCTCAGACTTCAAGAAGAGTATAATAATTCCAATCGCAAAGAAAGCAGGTGTTGACAGATGTGAAAATTACCGAACTATCAATTTAATAAGTCACGGCTGCATAATACTAACGCGAATTCTTTACAGACGAATGGAAAAACTAATAGAAGCCGACCTCGGGGAAGATCAGTTTGGATTTCGTAGAAATATCGGTAAACGCGTGAAGCAATACTGACACTACGACTTATCTTAGAAGAAAGATTAAGGCAAACCTACGTTTCTAGCATTTGTAGATTTAGAGACTGGAATACTCTCTTTCAAATTCTGAAGGTGGCAGGGGTAAAATACAGGGAGCGAAAGGCTCTTTACAATTTGTATATAAACCAGATGAGTAGGTATTAAAATCCATGGAGAAGAAATAAAAACTTTGAGGTTCGCCGATGACATTGTAATTCTGTCAGAGACAGCAAAGCACTTGGAAGAACAGTTGAACGGAATGGACAGTGTCTTGAAAGGAGGATATAAGATGAACATCAACAAAAGCAAAACGAGGATAATGGAATGTAGTCGAATTAAGTCGGGTGATGCTGAGGGAATTAGATTAGGAAATGAGACACTTAAAGTAGTAACGGAGTTTTGCTATTTGGGGAGCAAAATAACTGATGATGGTCGAAGTAGAGAGGCAATGGCAAGAAGAGAAATTTCTTAACATCGAGCATGAATTTAGGTGTCGGGAAGTCGTTTCTGAAAGTATTTGTATGGAGTGTAGCCATGTATGGAAGTGAAACTTGGACTATAAATAGTTTGGACAAGAAGAGAATAGAAGCTTTTGAAATGTGGTGCTACAGAAGAATGCTGAATATTAGATGGGTAGATCACATAACTAATGAGGAAGTATTGAATAGGATTGGGGAGAAGAGGTGTTTGTGGCACAACTTGACTAGAAGAAGGGATTGGTTGGTAGGACATGTTCTGAGGCATCAAGGGATCACCAATTTAGTATTGGAGGGCAGCGTGGAGGGTAAAAATCGTAGAGGGAGACGAAGAGATGAATACACTAAGCAGATTCAGAAGGATGTAGGTTGCGGTAGGTACTGGGAGATGAAGAAGCTTGCACAGAATAGAGTAGCATGGAGAGCTGCATCAAACCAGTCTCAGGACTGAAGACCACAACAACAACAGATAACGTCGGAGGCTCCGTGAAGTTATTCGCAGAGGATGCTGTTGTCTACAGGGAGGTTGCAACACCAGAAGACAGGAGTGAAACGCAGAAAGGCCTGAAAATTAGTGCAGTGACTGGCACTTGATTCTGTAAGTAAATAAATATAACGTATTGCGAATAAACAGGTGACTGTTCCTGTTGTGACCAGGCGAAACCATTTTCATCCAGGCACAATTGTGGGTTCTTTGATTGCTCTGGGAGAAGACTCTTCAGACTAGAACACACGAAAATTTGTTAACTTTATTATATAAATGAACAGAAGATTTACTTAACTTTGACACATATCTTTGCCATTGCATTCCTTGATAAGTTACAAGTGTTACTGACTGTTAACGCATCACTTGACGCACAGATTGACAAACTGTTATCTTGCAGAACAATGTTCCACATTTAAATGAGCAAGTCCATCAGAAAATTTGACTATCGCTTTGGTCCTATACTACGAAGTTGACTGCTGCAGCTGAGGCTCGAACTGGTGCAGAGCTCTTGCTAGCTTGGCACTATATTGACGTCAGAGTGAGGACGCTGCTGTACTGAGTGAAAAGGGCGAAGGTACTGAATTATATACGAAATGTTTGATAGATTCCTGAGAATTGTGCATCAGTCTGCAACTCTTACCAAGTAGGGTTAATAGAAAAAGATAGGTAAGGTCTAATGAATAGCGAAACGTTTCGCCGCTGGAACATTTAGTAAGGGCGAGAGTGTTACAGAGATGCTCAACAAACTCCAGAGGCGGACGCTCCAAGAGAGCCATTGTACATCACTGGGGTTTAGTGTGGAAATTTCGTGAACATACGTTCTGACAAGTCTCTGACAACACACTACGTCCCTCCTCATACGCCTGACGAAAAGTCCATGACGAGAAAATTAGAGCTTATACGGAGGTTTATCAACAGTCAAATGGTTCAAATGGCTCTGAGCACTATGGGACTTAACATCTATGGTCATCAGTCCCATAGAACTTAGAACTACTTAAACTTAACTAACCTAAGGACATCACACAACACCCAGCCATCACGAGGCAGAGAAAATCCCTGACCCCGCCGGGAATCGAACCCGGGAACCCGGGCGTGGGAAGCGAGAACGCTACCGCACGACCACGAGCTGCGGACTATCAACAGTCGTTTTCCAATGTACAATTGGTGGGAGAAAAGTGCTCCCCGCCATACATCCAAGGTTGCTGGCAGACGTCAGAAGTACAGGGTGTATCAAAGAGAATCATCCGAACTGGCAAGTCTATATTTCTGAAACTAATAAACATACACAATGAATATTGTTTTTTGATGAACGGAGAACTCGAAAAGCTTTTTTTTTACTTTTATACCTTTTCATAGGTGTTCAATACGCCCCCCTTGAGATGCACGGCATACGTCAATGCGGTATTCAAATTGTTCCCACACTGCAGCGAGTTACAACTTCCACAGCTACTGGTATGCGATGTCACAGTTCATTCATTGTTGCTGGTAACGGATGCACATAAACAGTGTCTTTCATGAACCTCCACAAGAAATAATCACATACAGTCACGTCCTGTGACCTTGGAGGCCAGTAATGTAAGGCTGAATCATTTGGTCCAGCACGAGCGATCCATCGTTCAGGAATCCTTTCATTTAAAAGTTCCCGCGCTTCTAGATGCCAGTGTGGCGATCCTCCTTCCTGTTGGTAAATGAAGTCGTTCGAATCAGTCTCCAACTGCAGGAAAAGAAAGTTTTCAAGCGTATGGAGATATCTGCTTCCTGTAAAAGTGTTCTCGGCAAAGAAAAATGAAATTGAACAAAAAACACATTTAATTTTAGAGAGTCCCTCTTATTTTGTACAACTTCATGTGGTTGTTCCATACGCCATATTCTCAAATTATGACGGTTCACCTTTCCGTTTAAATGGTATGTTGCCTCGTCACTAAACACTGAGCGTGGAGGAAAACTGTCATCCTCCATCTTGTCATGAACGAAATTACAGAACTCCACACGTTGTTGTTCGTCACCTTCACGAAGAGCTTCAGCTATAAGTAGGTATCCATGTTGCTCCTGAGCGTTTTCTTACGGCAGCTGCCAAACTTTCATTATGTCTGTTGGATTCCAAGAAATAAGGAAAAATCGAGACCAAGAATTCCCTTGGTCCACGTGGATCACTTCCTGCTGGCTAGACGTCTCGCCAGCCTTCATTTCAGTTTCATTGTTGTCATAATTAGTCTTACGCTTCAGTCTGTTTCCTGGTGCGCTTTTTTCACTCTCAACCTTCAGCTTTTGCAAATGGTTTTGTTAGTCTCATTGCTGTAAGTCAAAACTGGTAGTCCTCACTGATTTTAAGCTGTCCGTTTCAGACAGGCTGGAGTGTTCCTTTTTATACCTCTATTTACTTTATCAACGGTTATCGAGGCTACATTTACTCTTCTGTTTGTTTTGCTGTCGTAAACAAAATGACACTCGCCAATTCGTTCAGCAGTTCACTGTCCGATAAATCGGTTGCCATTTTTTTTCTTGTTACGAAGGTGAGTCAATAAATAATTTGCAAACGCCAGAATACCGCATATCGTTTTAGATTTCGCACCTGTTCGTATCTATAAGGCAGTAGCAATGTCACGTGTAAGATAGCTGATACACACTATTCAACGGTTAAAGATTTGAAGCCAGACGAAGATGGCAGATATGCTTGAGTGTGTACCCAACTTGGACAACGCGATTTTTGTGGGCCGAGGGGCCACGGAGCACATCCAAGAGAAATTTGTCTCGCATATGGCTAGAACTGTATTTCATGGACCATATCCCTCAGGAGGACAGCTAACAACTCTTTTAATTAATGCCAAGCCGAACTACTGCTAGCATAAGGACCAGAGTTGTACCAACGCGTTACTGACTTTCTCAATTTGTCGAGCTCTCTCTCTCGAATAAATCATCCAATTATTCTGTAATTGTAATCATTTGTTTGTCTGTACATGTAATTACATCTACCGATTCCCGTTCCATTCGGATACGTCCTTCGTGGTGCGTCGTTTTCTTTGTGTCTTATAGTATATTATCGTAACTGACGTACCATTTGTCTGGTGTAAGTAATTAAGAGAGATCTCGTCAAAGCAGAGGCAGACCGAACGGTCACCTCCCGTGTCTCCTATCGCCTGCCCCCTCGAGAGCTGAAACGGCTCCCAAAGGTCGCGGCAGCGGCGCGGTTGAGAAGTACCGGTCTACCTGGCGGAGCCGCTGACACTGAGGTTGAGCGGTAAGCGAGACCAGGTGCTGGCTGGACGGGCGTGCCGGAGCGCGGCGCGCGCTTATCGCACGCACAACACGCACGCCGTGTTGACACGCAGCTGGCCACTCGCTAGCTGCCGACGCGTCGAGTTAAAGCGCGTCACGGGTGTCGACCGCGACACTCCTTCCACCCCATTCACTGAGGGCTGCCTCTACGTACTTTGGGCCCTATGTGTGGTGGATTAGCGGGTAGAGCAGTACATGATCCCAGACTCAATCCCCGTTGGATCGGAGACTTTTCCTCGTTCCAGTACCTCCAACACTGACCCATGTAACACGGTCAGAGTCGCAGGGGCAACAAACTTCTGATTTTTAGTATTTCCTATAATTATTGGCCGAATTTAAAATTTTTAAATGCTGTCATAATCTACTCATTAAGAGATATTGTCTTACGTTCAATGTTTAAAATTATAAGTCATATATTAAAGTTAGAAACTGTGTATTTGCTTTGAGTACAGTTGCGCTCTGCCAAAACTACGGTTCAGCAATTTTGGTACACTACGTAAATGACATAGTAACTGGTAGGATTACCGGTAGTGTTGGCAGCACTGATAGGAACATGGGAGGGAGAGAGAGAGAGAGAGAGAGAGAGAGAGAGAGAGAGAGAGAGAGAGAGAGTTAGAGAGAGAGAGAGAGAGAGAGAGAGAGAGAGTTAGAGGGAGAGAAACCGGGAGCCAACGATTTCTTTTTTAGTTTGTTTGGTTGTTTGTTTGTTTTGCACGCAATCAGAACCGCACATCATTCAGTGTTAGTCCATTGCGTATTTCATATCCTTACAGAAATTAAATTGCATTTTAAAACAACAAAAATTAGTTGATCGCGTAACTTCGGCCTTTGTGCAACCAAAGCAATTACCTTTGGTTGGTTGGTTGTTTCAGGGAAGGAGACCAGACAGCGAGGTCATCGGTCTCATCGGATTAGGGAAGGACGGGGAAGGAAGTCGGCCGTGCACTTTGAAAGGAACCATCCCGGCATTTGCCTAGAGCGATTTAGGGAAATCACGGAAAACCTAAATCAGGATGGCCGGACGCGGGATTGAACCGTCGTCCTCCCGAATGCGAGTCCAGTGTCTAACCACTGCGCCACCTCGCTCGGTAATTACCTTTGATGCAAGTACAGTTTACATGCACAAACATAAAAAATATATGTAATTATTGTTGTTATTCTGTACTCCACAGAAAGTTCTTCATCATGATCGAAGACAAGAGTCTCTAAATGTGAAAGCTGTTTAAGAGTAACAGAAGAATGGCTTATATACGTTCGACGAAGTATTGGAGTGTTGTTTGACGTACTTTTGTTCTGCAGTTATTTTTATTTGGTCAACAACCTTGCCGTAGGGGTAACCGGTTTCCGTCAGATCTCCGAAGTTAAGCTCTGTCGGGATGGGCGACAATTCCGTCTGCCAAGCTCTGTTGCCAAGCGAAGCCAACTGAGGAGCTACTTGATTCAGAAGTAGCGGCTTCGATATCGTAAACTAACAAAGGGCCAGGGGAGCGGTGTGCTGACCACATGCCCCTCCATATCCGCACCGGTGTCTCGTGTAACACTGTGGAACGTGTCACGTTTACACATAAACAAGAACGATCTGTCACACTACTACACTTTAAAACACAGTTTAAATGTAATTCATGTCACACAGTCACATACGGAACCTACATTCACTTTCTTTTATATAATGTATATGATAAGATACTGTCATCCCCCTTCCCTTCTGTGTGAAAGGATGAATGAGCAAATGTATTTCCAGTTGCATGCTTGATGGTAGCAGACAAGTCTGTCTGCTAGAGAATAGTAGGACCAACGTCGAACAGGTAGCTACGCTTTCTAAAAGCAAAGAGGTTTCTATTCTTGGTATGGTCCTGTGCGTCCCTTGTCATGTTGGTATAGGAAGCTGCCTCTCTGGTCACTTCCGTTTTATATCTGTGAAGCACCCTCGGTAGGGGCCCACGGCAGTCTGTCCGTGGCGAGCGTCTGAAGTGGTAAGATCTCTGGCTAAGCGTCTCTCTGCTAAGTCCGTAGGACAATGGATTTCTTAAGTTCAGCCTAACTGAAAATTTAATCACCTTTATGTCAGGTTTAGATCTAAAATATCTTGTGTTATCTTAAATTGCAACGCAGTGTAATTGGAATGTGAAGTTCAGAATATCTTCCAGTAGTTGCTTAGTCACTACTATGTGAGCAAAGTGGAACCACCTGTTGAGGATCCGTAACTCTAACTAAGATCATCAATCTTAAATGCGAATGTGCGTAAGATTATAACGTCTCGTATTGACAATATTTTTCAATATAGCAACTTTTCATTATGTTCAACCCACATGGGGTGTACTTTGTGAGACCAGTACCACGTGCTTATACAATTGTTTGACCCATCAGGTTAATAGTAAGACGATAGTAACCAGTTCGAGGTTTTTCTTTTGTAAATTGCGTTTCGATGTAATTTATTTTAGTTATCAAAATTACCCTGGAGTTACACTCTTTGTGTAAACCAAGTTGACCACGTGAAGCATGTGGTGTAATCATCAAAGTAGCCCTCAGCTATTCTTTTCGGGAAGATTTCACAGAGAGTTAGTATGAATTTAATATACCAGTGTGTGGTCATTTCATGACGGACAGGATTGCGCTACGGACGTAACTTCTTTGGGTGAAAATTGAATCGGTTGGTTGTGGTTAATTTCCTCTTGCATATGTTTCAACGTTCTTCGTGCGTTGTATGCAGTCTCCCAATCTTGGCTCCATATTTGATGTGTTCCGTAAGATTACAAAACTTACATTTTCACAATCCTAAATAAGGCACCAGTTTAGTTATGAATTAAGATTAATATGCTGAAATTTTAACGGAACAATGATCAATGTTAAAATAAATGTCCAAATATAAACTGATTTATTTATTTTTATTTAAATTCTCTTTATATATATATAATCACCGGTTGTCGTAAGATGACTATTAAAAGATTATAATTAATGTTAGTGTGGTTGGGAATTTGGTAAGTTAGACTGGATACCTAGTGAAACAGTTGCTCAGTAATGCAAGGTTAACTTCCCCAGATACCTCACGGCTTTTAACCCGCTTTTATTGTCTTGAATATCAGCACCTCTTTCAGAACTACTTAATGCATCAACATTACACTGTGTTTGTTGCGTCACCGATTGCGGAAGAAATGGAGTACACTTGACAGGAAGCACAATGCGACTACAACCAAAAAGAAACTGCGATAATTTTCTGTACGTAGTGTCTTGCTTCGTGATCAGTCCTCCCACCACCTGAAGAATAACTTAAAATCAACAGTCGAGTGGTGTTCCGCTAAGTCACAGCGTCTTCTTTAAGAACTGATTCCTTCTTGTTGACACTATTATAGGTAGACCCCGTACGTACCAACGTTTGCCCTTTCTTATAGATTCAGCCGTGCAAACATATCATACGCAACAACTACGATGGATAAAACTGGTGTGGACACTCCGTCTAGCCGACAGACGCCCGCAGTACACTGCCTCTGCACGATCTAAACACACACGTCTACCTGGCTTTACATATTCTTTTGAAAATAGTTTATTATACGGCACAGTCGCATAAAACTTTACACGAAATTAACTGCTACGACCACCACCATATCCGTAAGATAGAAAATTGATTGAAAATAAGTGAAAAGTAGAGCCTATATCAAAGTTAAAAAATGTAAAATATATTATGCCATACTAAAACAGGTCGCAGTTGTTCGCTCACAGCGTGATTTTTTGTGAATAATGTCGAGCGATATGGATATAACTATTTCCGGTACAAACGCGTATGCAAAGCGTTTAAAATAATGAATTATTCAGTGTTTTAAATTGTTTTAAAATTTAAATTTTCAAAAACTTATTGGCTTGCAGGAATAACATACGTTGTGCATCTGTAACGAGAAGACAGATTATGTAACTAGTTTTAGAGTCTTGAAGGTGGTTTTATAGATTATATTGACAAAAAAAGTCATGAATATATTTTACCACTTTTATAAACATGTCAAATGGATGTGCAGACCACACATGAAAAATTAGTTCTATGCTCACCATTAGGATAGCGTATGTACCTAAGTCGCTCTCGACTCACCTTCATTGAAAATGCGGTTTTCTTAACGTGCTTGTAAGTGAAGTAAGGCGTAGTTTCATGGTACGGGATCACATGTCGTAACTTTAATGTATTTCTTAACCCTTTGGCACCAATTTTATTTCAAAACCATTAACATATGGTTATTTTAGTTCATGTCTTAGCCAAAAGTAACAATATGAAAAAAAATATTCCCCGCCGTTTCCTTTTCCAGGCGGGTTGGGGAGTTACAGGATTATTCGTTAATATCGCCAAGGTTGCAGAAGACGACTGTGCCAAAACGAGAAGGCATACTGGAAACAGGCCCACATCAGTGGACAGAACATCACACCGAGATTTTTAACTCTACAGGTGCCCAATGTGGGCGTCGTTTGTGATGAGGCAAGCGTCAACTCGTGGGCGCAAGTCGTTGACACGATGTGTCCGGGAAGACGCGAAGGCAGTCCGCTTTGCGAATGTGCTAATTGGGTTGCGTACCTGCAGGTGCGAACCAACGCGCGGTGTGGCAATACGGAGACGAGGATGACAATGAACCTGAAGACAGCACAACGTACAGGTGCAGTCAGTAATTATAAGACTTCTGATAACCATTAATAGGCTTTCCTTTGCCAGTGGGACTTTTGTACTTGGGAATAACATGCAGAAAATTACTGTTGGTTCACCGATAGCCTGTCGTGGGACACATACATCCCGATGGTAGTGAGAGAGTTAATTTCAGCTTATTTTCGGTTTATTGTCTATCTTGTAGATGAGAAGATGGTCGATGATGGTGACCGGGTAATTTGGTTTTGAAATTGTATGTGATTGTGCCCGACTATAAACAATTTTGAGAACAAGTTTGACAACAGTAGAGCTCTCCATCACGATGGAAATGGTTCTTTCATTTACGTGTGTGTTCTAGTAACATGAGACGGTAAATTTCCGGACAACGTTTTGGGTTTCATCTGATACTTTCTTTTGCCTGTCACACAGAGGAACGTATTCGTGCGAGGAAGACAGTAGGTGCGTTACTATTTACGTGGTTGGAGGGGAAAGGGGGGGAGAGAGAGGGAGAGGGAGTGGGAGAGAGAGAGAAGGGGAGAGAGAGGGAGAGGGAGTGGGAGAGAGAGAGAGAGAGAGAGAGAGAGAGAGAGAGAGAGAGAGAGAGAGAGAGAGAGAGAGAGAGAGGGAGGGAGGGAGGGAGGGAGGGAGAGGGAGAGGGAGAGGGAGGGAGGGGGAGGGAGAGGGAGAGGGAGAGAGAGAGAGAGAGTGTGTTTTCAGAATTTCGCGCCAGAGTAAGCCGCCTTCTGGAAGCCGCGCAGACAGAGCAGCATTCAGCCTTAGGTATGCGAGGCAGTGAGCGCTGTTCGCGCAGCCGCTTCTTTGGACGGAAGTTACGCAACATGGGATCTCGCATCAGCCATTCATCATTCGGCCCGTCTCTCCGCCGCGTAAGGCCTTTAGCGGCGCGTGGGCCGACTTCCGATCAGCAACAACAGCGCCGGGATGCGGGTAACGCTGGCGTCTCCCCGAATCAAGTCCGAACTGTACAGAAAGACGGTACAAACGAGTGGGGAGTTACTGAGCCATACAGCTTTCTAATAGCTGCTCTATGTGGATGAACGGTTTCGTTACGCAAAAATTAGGAAGGCTTTGTCTTTGAGTAACGGTATTCCGTCCGTTGTCGAGATAGTGAAGCTTTTAGAAGCTCGTGTAGAAGAGGGAACGGTAGGGGGAGAACTTGGGAATCTCATGCGACCACTCTACATTACCCACGATAGGGGGGAGAACGACATGTGACGCCTCTGCATAACCCCCGAGCCTGAAGACGTGCCAACTTATTTGCTTCCCTAGCCTGACGTAAACCAATCGACATGTTTGCTGTGGGAATTTGAAGAATTTGAGCCATCCCTGTGGACTTCAGTTGGCGTGATAGAGGACCGCAATGTTTGCGCTATGCCTGGCATCAGGAAGCGAGTGAGTGAGTCACTGGTACCCAGGTATCAGACGGACTGCAATGGTAAGTTCAGGCACTTCGAACACAACTGGAAAATTGTTTGCTTTCTTTTACATTAACTTGACCCACATCTTAAACCGTGTTTTGCGCGTTTTACCGATTGCAATAGCTACATCTTTCTTTTACTCATCAGTAACATCTCTTCAACACACAACCCCCACCCTGCCCCGTATCTTTGGCGAACTCCTACGTACAAAAAATACATCTTCTAAATCAGCTCGGTGATTTGCTTTCCGTTTTAAGCAAGATTATTTTTTCATGCACATCGTGTTCATGATGGTGGTGGTTAGTGTTTAACGTCCCGTTGACAACGAGGTCATTAGAGACGGAGCGCAAGATCGGGTTAGGGAAGGATTGGGAAGGAAATCGGCAGTGCCCTTTCAAAGGAACCATCCCGGCATTTGCCTGAAACGATTTAGGGAAATCACGGAAAACCTAAATCAGGATGGCCGGAGACGGGATTGAACCGTCGTCCTCCCGAATGCGAGTCCAGTGTGCTAACCACTGCGCCACCTCGCTCGGTATCGTGTTCATGAACTCTTATCTATTGACAATGATATAGTTTTGCAGATACATCCAGTGCTGTATGTGGACCTGTCTGCAAAATGTGTTGCGAACATACTTAGTAGTACACAAGCGGTAAATTAAAATGTCCTGTTTGTTGCTGGAGGTTTACTGAAAGAGCAGCGAACATGTAATAAAGAGTAAATTTTTTTGTCTTATTATTTTGTTTGTGTGTTTGGGGTGGGGTCGATCAGCGAGTAAAGTTTCGAAAATGATTGAAATTACGTGTGAAGGTTTTTGGAACTCGCTGGGTGCTGTCGTTCTCAAATACCGGATGAATACTGTACAGTGTGAGTAATCCGCGCGGTGTGAGATACGCTGCCTCAAGACTAGAGCTTTAAAGTACCTAGGCTACTGTAAGCAAGTGTAAACTACGATAGTTTTCTTAGTGGCTTTGGCCACTTGAGGTCGTACCTCATTATTTGTACGTTAGGTGTGCGGGCGTTGTCTCATAACGATAGGTTTCTTTATATATTCGATCAGTACTTTAGTTTCTCGTGTCCTCCCGGCATTTTTTTAAAATATATATACCCTCCTGCTACCTGTCGTCTATGACTGGTTATTGCACGTTGACGTCGAACGTAGGTGGTAGTCACGGTATGTGACTGGAGCGTGTACGATCGCACGCAGAAAACAGTTTACACGAATCAAAGACAGGTGGGCAGACGAGTTACGTTCTTTAGATAGCACGGCAGTGGCGGCAGAAGGGCGTAAAGTAGGAAAGACGTATTAAACAAATCTGCCAAGTCTTGAGTACAGCTGACCCCGTACTAGACGAGATTAAAGGTAAGCAGAAGAAGGTAGAAGACGGAAGAACAATACAAATAACATTTTGTGTACGGAGATAAATGTATGCCCTAAACTGTATGTATCATGAAGATCAAATGTTATGTCTGACCCATCATTGCCTAGCCACCACTACGGACAGAAACTTGAAATTTGCAGAGGGTTTTGATCTTATAGTATAGGCGTCGTTTAAGAAGGGATTTTTCGATATTCCTGCCCTAAGAAGGTGAAATTGGAGTGAATTGTTTTATGAAATATTTCATTATGCGGGCTTTTTAAAACTTAATCAGTGAAAATTTGAATTTTGTTTCTCGGTTAGAAACTAAAAAAAAAAAAAAAAAAAAAAAAAAAAAAATACGTGTTTCACTGTTTTCCGAAATTCTGGCACAGAGGATGAAAAAATATTTTATTATGCACGTATTTTTTAATATAGATCTATGCAAAATTTGTATTTGGCTTCTCAGTTCGAAATAAAAAAATACTCATTGCACTGTTTTTGGAAATTTAACCCTTAAGAGACTTAAATGAGGGGTGAAATATTTTGCAAAAATATTTGATCTCGAAAGCATTTTTTAGGTAAAATTTATGAAAACTGGTGCTTGACAATTCGGCTGGAAAAAAATACGTGTTCCACTGTTTTTGGAAATTCAGCCCCTAAGACGGTGAAATAGCGGCAGATTCACTGACACATCATCGCTCAGCTCTGTGTACTAAGGACAGAAATTTGAAATCTGGCTAGGACGTCGTTAAAGAAGGTATCGTCCAAAATTCCATTCCTAAGAGGGTAAACCAGAGGACGAAACGCTTTTTCAAAATATGTCGCTGGTACGACAATTCTGAAGCTAGAACTACGGAAACTGGTACTCGGTTTTTCAGTAAGAAATAAAAAAAATACATGTTTCGGCATGTTTCGTAAATTCAACCACTAAGGTGGTAAATAGTGGGTGAAATATTATTTTTAAATAAATGATTATTAAAGAGCTACTAAAAATGTTTTAAAGTTACATCTATGAAAAGTGGTATTTCACTTCTCCGTTGGAAATAAAAAAATGTGTGTGTTTTAGTGTTTTTGGAAATTCAACAACCTAAGAGTGTGAAATACGGGATGAAAATTCTTATGAAATTATTCCATTATGAAAGCTTTTCAAAGCCAACTCTATGAAAATTTGTATTTGGCTTCTCTGTTACAAACAAAAAAAAAAAAGCAAGTTTCATTGTTTTTAGAAATTCATTTCCTAAGTGGGTCACACAGGGGATGAATTTTTTTTGAAAATATTTATTATATTTAAAAAAAAAATTTAAAGGCAAATCTATGAAAATTGGTATTCACTTCGCAGTTAGATATAATGAGAGTTCCTATGGAAATGTTAACAAAAAGCTTGGTTTCCAGCCACCAGAATCGCTTTTTGGTGAGAATTACATTCGGAAAAGACTATGCTTCTATGGTTTTAATTAGTGTGAAAAGTTTAGAAGGTGTTGCAATATGTGAACAACATAAAAATTCAGTTAAAGGAAAAAAACAAAAAAACGTGCAGAACATGTGGTCCCAAAGTGAGCGAAGCAGTAGACTCTAAGCTAGTCTTCCTACATGTGTCGACTCTCTTAAATTTTTACGGCTAAAAGGTATGTATGCTAAAACTCAATAATATATAATTAAGTTGTAAATAATAGATTTCAGTTATCACTCTTCCCTTTTAAATTTTATTGACAGATCTAGATTTCAGCTACAAACTACCCATTCCCGATGCACTATTCAATGAACTGTGGATAAAGCCCGACCAACAGGCATTACATGCATTGAGAATGGCTAGTTTCTAGCTGAAATATAGATCTGCCAATAAAATTTAAAAAGGACGACTGATAGCTGAAATCTATTATTTACAAGTCAATGTAAGAGTTGCTGCGTGCAACAGCCTTCTGAATGGAAGGTAACCTGATGATATAACTGTCACAAGAGACACTGAGATGAGGACCTTCATGCCACGACCTCTCATTTTGCCAGCCCAATACTGCAGGTGAAAATTTCTGCCACCATCAAGGTCCAAACCGGCTACCGCCAAGTGGACTGCCATTGCACAGGTCTGCCTGTTGCTATTAGTGCGGCTTTTACAACGCTTCCCGGATTAATGCTGATAGGATACGACAGTTTAAAATGGACGTAAGAGCTGTCGTGAGCGGTACACAATGATGCGGTAGTCGCAGGTCGTTAAGCCCGCTGAAAGGGAAACTCTGTGCAGTGGCGGAGCCCGGGGCGGAGGAAATGCGCCGAGAGAGGCGTGTTGCCGGCGTGCAGCTCTGCTTTCTCCAGCAGGCAGTTTGCATACATCAGGCTTGCGCTTTTCCCCAGTTGCTCTTGCAGTCTGATACCGGAGTTACCGACCCGGATGCTTCCACAGGCAGACACAGGCTCCTTGCCGGCGGGGTACACAACACGAGGTGAACAAAGCGGCGCGGGGGATCCGTAATGCGACGTATGCTGAATCCCAAATAACTCTGAGACAGTTTCACGGTGAATGGCACTCCCTTCAGCAGTACTTGTAACGGCTGTTAACGCGAGAATTTAGTGCCCTCATCCTGGTCAGATTGGCAAATACTACACTACTGGCCATTAAAATTCCTACACCACGAAGAAGTGCTACAGACGCGAAATTTAACTGACAGGAAGAAGATGCTGTGATATGCAAATGATTAGCTTCTCAGAGCATTCACACAAGCTTGGCGCCGGTGGCGACACCTACAACATGCAGACATGAGGAAAGTTTCCAACCGATTTCTGATACACAAACAGCAGTTCACCGGCGTTGCCTGTCAAACGTTGTTGTGATGCCTCGTGTAAGGAGGAGAAATGCGTACCATCGCGTTCCCGACTTTGATAAAGGTCGGATTGTAGCCTATCGCTATTGCGGTTTACCGTTCGCTACATTGCTGCTCGCGTCGGTCGACATCCAATGACTGTTAGCAGAATATGGAATCGGTGGGTTCAGGAGGGTAATACGGAACGCCATGCTGGACCCCAACGGCCTCGTATCACTAGCAGTCGAGATGCCAGGCATCCTATCCGCGTGGCTGTAACGGATCGTGCAGCCACGTCTCGATCACTGAGTCAACAAATGGGGACTTTTGCAAGACAACAACCATCTGCACAAACAGTTCGACGACATTTGCTGCAGCATGGACTATCAGCTCGGAGACCGTGGGTGCGGTTACCCTTGACGCTGCATCACAGACAGGAGCGCCTGCGATGGTGTACTCAACGACGAACCAGGGTGCACGAATGGCAAAACTTCATGTTTTCGGATGAATCCAGGTTCTGTTTACAGCATGATGATGGTCGCATCCGTGTTTGGCGACATCGCGGTGAACGCACATTGGAAGCGTGTATTCGTCATCTCCATACTGGCGTATCACCCGGCGTGATGGTATGGGATTCCATTGGTTACACGTCTCCGTCACCTCTTGTTCACATTGACGGCACTTTGAGCAGTGGACGTTACATTTCAGATGTGTTACGACCCATGGCTCTACCCTTCATTCGATCCCTGCGAAACCCTACAATTTCATCAGGATAATGAAGGACCGCATGTTGCAGGTCCTGTACGGGCCTTTCTGGATAAAGAAAATGTTCGATTGCTGCTCTGGCCAGCACATTCTCCTGATCTCTCACCAACTGAAAACGTCTGGTCAATGTGGCCGAGCAACTGGCTCGTCAGATTACGCCAGTCACTACTCTTGATGAACTGTGTTATCGTGTTGAAGCTGCATGGGCAGCTGTACCTGTACTCGCCATCCAAGCTCTGTTTGACTCAATGCCCAGGCGAATGAAGGCCGTTATTACGGCCAGAGGTGGATGTTATGGGTACTGATTTCTCAGTATCTATGCTCCCAAATTGCGTGAAAATGTAATCATATGTCAGTTCTAGTATAATATATTTATCTAATGAATACCCATTTATCATCTCCATTTCTTCTTGGTGTAGCAATTTTAATGGCCAGTAGTCTAAAAATGAAGCACTTTCTTTGAAAGTTGCAAACCGGGTGCGATTCTTTCGAGAATCAGCTACAAGGTAAACCCAGCACACACAGTCAATTCCGCAAGAAAGTGTATGCCATAATTTTAAATGAAACGTCCACGGCGACACTCTGGCAGTGGTCTCATATCTGTAATCAACGCGCTTTAGCACAGTGTATAGATAAACAGTGAGAGAGTTGAGTGTTTGTTTTGTCGGTTGCAGACTATAATGAACACAAAATATCTGAAGCGTCACGAGGCAAGGTTCCTTGTAAATCATCCAAAGACACCATAGCTTTCAAATGGAGCTGTCGCTAAAATTTTTAGAAAGTCAAAGACATTCGTTGCGAAGTGGGTTGGCTCTGAGCACTATGGGACTTAACATCTATGGTCATCAGTCCCCTAGAACTTAGAACTACTTAAACCTAACTAACCTAAGGACATGACACAACACCCAGCCATCACGAGGCAGAGAAAATCCCTGACCCCGCCGGGAATCGAACCCGGGAACCCGCGCGTGGGAAGCGAGAACGCTACCGCACGACCACGAGATGCGGGCTCGTTGCGAAGTGGGGCAAACGATATTTAGAGGTTGGAAACGTTATGATTTTCCACAGAGAGAGCTACGGTGCCAAGGTATAAACGATAACGGTGGCGATAGGATTAACTATTACGTAATTGTGCAATTAGTAATAACATGTATTTTTGTGTAAACGTATATTTATAATAGTGTCTTTTATCTCACACAGATAACGGCGTACACTTTCTTGTGGAATTGACTGTAGTTCATTGTAACGAAAATACAATAATACGGAATGTCATCGTCGTCGTCCTCGTCTTCTGTTTTTTTTCTGTACCATCACACTTTAAAAGCTTCTATTCTCTTCTTGTCTGAACTGTACATCTTCAAGTTTCAATTCAATGTAATACTAATTCCAAATACACAGGGCAACAGAATTAAATAATCACTTCTTCGAAAGGCCGTAACTGTCTCCCATTGCGACGTTTAAGTTTGACATTTGGCTCAAAGGTGCCTACAAACTTCCTCTGTAATGTGCCCTGTGACGTTACCGTCGGGTTCGGGGACAATTCAAACAACATTGTGTCGACACATGCGAGGAAATGCCACAACTGAGAATTTCATGTGTACTGTTAAGGTGGGTTATGGTTCAAATGGCTCTGAGCACTATGGGACTTCTGAGGTCATCAGTCCCCTAGAAGTTAAAACTACTTAAACCTAACTAACCTAAGGACATCACACACGTCCATGCCCGAGGCAGGATTCGCACCTGCGACCGTAGCGGTCGCGCGGTTCCAGACTGTAGCGCCTAGAACCTCTCGGCCACCCCGGCCGACTAAGGTGGGTTAATGATGTCATTTTGTTGGTAAATTTCTCCATAACCGCCGCTCGGAATCGACACGGAAACTCCTCAGGAGGTGGCATAAAGAACGTCTATGAAGCCACAGCTTTCCCTGGGGCGTTCCACACATTCTTCAGTCGGATACGACAGTTTGCAGTGCGGTGAAGAACAAGAGAATGTTCTTGACAACCTTTGACACCGCTGACATCTTCGGACGTTTGAATCCTTCTCTAAGGACGTTGTGGGGCTGCATACCCACTGAACGTGGTCGCATCCCTTTGGAGTGCAACGCGACCGGAATTTTTGTTCTGGTGTATAGGTTGGAACCACTGGGGAACGATGAAAACCATTCAACAAAATTTGAACGTGATCCGAAGCAACAAATATTACTTGTGCTTTTTCAGCCCTCGTGTTTTCCGCCCTACTGTGGCGTGATCGCGCGGGATTGCATTAATATGTGCGTGAGTAAAACGGCAAAGACCTCAGCAGTGCGGCAACATCTCGGCGCCACCCACGCACCTTTGTTTAGAAATGTCCCTTCAGAAATTTCGGCACCACATCAGCCTGGCAGGTGCTGTATTGCCTGAGAGTTAGGCAACCCCATCGACACCCCTTCGTTGAGGTTCGACTACACTCCACTACCCTTGTATTAATTTTGTTGTTCATATTTTAACCTGTGTTCAACATACTACCCATTTCGTTTAACTGACCTCCATGAACTTGTAACTGCTTTTCAAAACTTCTCTTTCCTTTTCTTTACTGCTAGTTCTATGTACTGGTTGAATAACATGGGGAACAAGATAGTCTCACTCCATTCTTAGCTATTGCTTCCCTTTCATGTGCTTTGACTTCCGTAGCTGCAGTCGGGTCTCTCTAAAAGTTGTAGATAACTTTTGGCTCACTGCGTTTTTCAAAGAGTGTATTCTACTCAACACCGTCAAAAGCTTCGTCTAAATACACAAAGCTTTTCCTTTCCTCCAATCTATTTCCTAATGCAAGTTGTACGGTCAATATTGCCTCGCGCGTTCTTACATTTCTCCAGAACGCAAACAGACCGTTCCCGGTAGCAGTTTTTCCATTCTCCTGTAAATAAACGTGTCAGTATTTTGCAACCATAGCTTATTAAACAGATGGTTCGGTTACATTCGAGCCTGTCAGCACCTGATTTAATTAGAACTGACTTATTCTTGACGTCTAATGGTATTTCGTCTGTCTCATATATCTTGCACACTAGGTGGAATAGTACTGTCATGGCTGGCTCTCCAAGGAGTTCAATAATTCTGAGGGAATGTCGTCTGCTCTAGGTGCCTTGTCTCGACTTAGATCTTTCAGAGCTCAATGAAATTCTCCTCGCAGTATCTTATCTCCCAACTCATCTTCGCTTATTTCCTCTTTTCTTCCTATAACAGTGGCTTCAATTCGGTTCCCTTTTGTTACCCTTCCACCTTTTACCTTTCCCTTCTTCGCTTAGTACTGCTTTACAATGTCTTCTCTTTATGTTCTTTCCTACCAAAGATGTCCTCAACTTCGCAACAGACTACATCTATATTTCCCTTTGGTTACGCTTTTCTCGTCTAGCCTTTCCCGCTTCTCCATGTTGTATTTGCTGTCAATCTCATTTTTTTACACGTCTATATACCCTTCCGCTTGTTTCATTTTGGTAGGTGCACTACATCTACAGAAGATGGAATATTTTTGATAGTGAAAAATTATACGAACAGAATTTTCCTTTTTCAAAGTTCAACATTATCACTTTTGCGCAAAACCTGATAATAACTGTAATAAAAATACATTTTGCTACCTTCTCTGTTGAAATAAAAAGGTAGATAATGAATACAGAGCAAGAACAGAAAGGGTGGCGATGATTGAATGTTGCGAAACGCCCATTGTGATAGCATTATCGTCTGAAAAATTTTGAAGAGCGTCGTCTGGCGATGTACCTTTATTTGAGGGATGTGTAACGATCGGATATTTCAGTCTATCTGAAAAAAAAACTTTGAATTACTTACGTATTACACATGCGACTAAAAACATTGAATATTATAAAGATACAAGGTATTAATACGTTTAGGAGATATCATCAGGTCAATAGAAAATTTTACTTTTGATAATCGTGACGACTTTCCTTATTCCCAACGATGAAGTCGCAGTAAGGAACAAGAAGGCTACAGCAATAGCACCTGAAGGTTCATCCTCTGCTGGATACTAGGAACCGTGGTCACTACTAAAAACTGGTTTCTTAAAATCGGCAACACGTAGGACAGCCACGACAAACGAAAGTAGAGACGCGACGTGATGGATCCAGAACCTTACAATTTGAAGGGCACCAGATAAAGCACTTCCTGCTGGCCACACAGGTGGGTGGAGCACTCACTCAACCGACTCCGTTTTGGCGCCACAAGAAGCAAGACTAATGCCCAGGAACAGAGCTTCACTTCAACGTAGTATCTGTCTTTCGTCCCGCCTCGTGCGCCGTGGAAGACGCGACAAAAGCTGCCACCTGGGCTTTTCGTCTGCGACTGAATGTCTCAGTTCAAGCAGGGCCCATCGTTTTTTACCCACAAAACATATATTCTGGCTCCATCTGTGATCAGATTAAAGGATATCAGACTTATATCTTTCTCCGCTGTCTTGTCGTTTGTTTTAAAGCACTCGACTGTAATGCTTGAGCGAACAATGGTGTATCCCCACGCAGAGCAGGTGTCCGTCTTGTTGTGTGTGTGTGTGTGTGTGTGTGTGTGTGTGTGTGTGTGTGTGTTTCAGGTTTACGGGCGCTAAACAGCGTGGTCATCAGCGCCCATCTGTCTTGTTGCGGCAACAAAAGGCATCTTGCGTTGTTGCAGTGCTGGCTGCAATACACCTGATAGGTCACGTGTTCGAACTAACCGCAACTACAGTCCTATTTCAGTTAGTTGGCGTTTATTGAAAGCCATGCGCCAGTGGCAGCTGTACTGACACTGCCTCTCCTACTGCGAAAGCATTCTGCCTGCCGGCTCTAAGGTACAAAACTTTTCCGAACTCATACATATCGTTTCTTTCTAGAAATACGTAAGTAAGTCGTTACAATCTAGTGCCAATTTTGGACACGTTTAGAGTTGCCACAGCCAGTTATACCTTACGTGAACTTCAGATGCTTTATGTGATTTTTGTAGGAGATGGGGCTTTAAAGCGAATTTCTAAAGCCGCGGAGAACGGAGTGCTCCGGACGGAATTTATCACATCAGCGTCACACCATTTGACTTTAAACGTCGGATGCCGACTAATTTAAATCAAACTATATATTCAGCCTTTTTCATCACATCGGAAAACTAGGTTCTGTCAAACTCTGCAAAATATTCGTTGACTGCAACTATCACTTTCTAGGTGCAGAAAAATTTCCGCTACCAGACACAATAAAAGATTATTTATTCCCCACACGACTGGTTTCGAGCTTGTGCCCATCCTCAGGTGTTTATACATTCATGTACATGTTTATATTGCTGGAGATCACTGTATAAATACAAAAAAATTATTTGCTGGTGACTAAACAGATACAAGTGGGACAACTGTAAGTGACAAAGCAGAATTTGTCGAAAATATCTCTGTACTTACAAAAAAGATGAAGCATCATTATTATAATTACGCACTGGTGAGTTACCAAAAGTGCAACTAAGTGGAAAAACTGTAACCACGGCGTACATATAATAATAATGCTTCTTTTTTTTGTAGGTACAGAGATATTTTCGACAAATGCTGCTTTGCCACTTACAATTGCCTCACTTGTATCTGTTTAGTCGCCAGCAAATATTTTTTTTTTGTATTTATACACTGATCTCCAGCAATATAAACATGTAAACGAATGTATAGACACCTCAGGATGGGCACAAGCCCGAAACGGGCTGTGGCGAATAAATGATATTTTATTGTATCTGGTAGTGTAAATTTTTCTACACCCTATAAAGGAAAAGTCACCGAGTTCAACAGCATAAATTATGGATAAAATATCACTTTCTCATCTGACAAAAATTTCTTCCCAGCAAGCGGAAGTTTCAAGTGAGGGAACGGGAACAACTCATTTGGGACTGATGAATAGGGTCGAGGAACCAATTCAAAGTCCAAATTATGCACTATCGCCATTGTTATCGCTGATGTGTGGAACGGTGCATTATCCTGGTAAAAGAGCACTTTTGCGTGACAGTCTTGGTCCTTTTTCAGCGAACGCAAGTCTCAGACGATCCAACTGTGAAGCTTAGTCGCATCTAGTTATGGCTCTGCCTTCTACCAAGTAATCTATGAGGATTATTCCTTGGGAATCCGAAAGAACAATGGCCATCACCTTACCAGCTGACAAAATGGTCTTTGCCTTCCTTGGTGCACTTTCACCAGCCTTTGATCACTCTTTTCACAGCTGTTTGAAGTCCGATGTGTAATGATGGATCCAGGTTTCATCAACAGCAACAAATCGGTGCAAAAAGTCTCGCGGAAGGGTCATAAATATCGCCAGACATAGTGATGAGACGATGGACCGGATGCGCTGTTGACCGACTGTCACCAGTCGCGGCATCCACCTCGCACACAGCTTCTTCATAGCCAAATTGTCCATGCTGGGTGTTATTCACTCGCTTAGTTGCGATGCCTAAAAGCTCAGCGATATCACAAATTTTTATTCGGCGGTCTTGCATTACCGCATCATGGGCTTTGTCGATGGTTTACTTTATGGTGGTCTCAATTTGACGACCGGAGCGCGCTTCGTCTTCGGAGGTTGTCCGCCCACGTTTAAGTTCATTAATCCACAAATGAATGGTCTCCAACGATGCTGTAGAGTCCACCTGGACATCCAATTCGGTTTTGAATTGCGCTGCATTCCAACCATTCAAATGCCAATGTTTAATAACAGCACAAATCTCGTTTTTCTCCATTTTCAATTCCAGTGGACACACGACGAATTCGGACGGCTGACGACAATGAACTGTTCGCTGTACGCTGCTGAACTTCTCTAGCGTAACGAAAATGTTCCATTCTTTCATCGAAATTTACCATACTCATCAAACCGTCATCGTATTTCCGCCTCTTAGAAAAAGTGATTACTGTGAAGCACCTCAGTGACGTTTAACAATGTTCTATGATGAACAGCTACGTTTGCCGAATATTGTCAAAAGAAACAAAGAAAACTATTTTTCAACACTTTATGAAGTTCTGTTACAATTTTTAAAATACTAAGTGTTGAATATTTTCAAATACATATTTCTGTCAGATCGACGTAAAAATTCCACTGAACTCTTAAGTTACTACCGTACACAAGAGATGCTGCCCTCATGGCCATAAAATAACAGACTGAACGCTCCTTCTTCTCAGACCCCCTCCCTAATGTCACGCCTGCCAGCTACGCAGGGTGCGTTCACTGCACAAATGTGCAATTTCCAATTTCCAATTTGCTTTTCGGGCGAAGAGGAGGAGACTGATTAAATTCCAAATCTCTCCGCACTGTCTTATGGAGTACAACATAACCATTACAACACACACACACACACACACACACACACACACTCACTCACTACTTGTGCGCGAAGGATAGGATAAACGTTTCCAATTACGCAGCTAAACCTGCCCTTCGGTGTCTCCCAGCCAACCATACCATACGGCTTTGCTATTTTACGACACGAACGCAAAGTAAAATAGATGTCTCGCCACATTGTAACTTACTACATTTAAGTCGAGGCTGTGACTGACACTGTCACAAGTTCACAAGATGACTTTCCTAAGACGTTCAAAATGCATACTAATATGGCCCCGACAAAAGTCATAGGCGTAAATCTGACTACAAGATCGCCAGGGTATAGCATGAAAGTACACACTGGAAAACACATTTTTAATTGTCTCATTAAGGATCAAGCAAGAAACTTCCTGCAGATCAAAACTGTGTGCCGAACCGAGACTCGAACTCGGGTCCTTTGTCTTTCGCGGGCAAGTGTTTTATCAACTGGGCTACCTAAGCACGAGTCTTCATAGATTTACTTCCACCAGTACCTCGTCTCCTACCTTTCCTTGCCCGTGAAAGGCAAAGGTCCCGAATTCGAGTCTTGGTCCGGCACAGGATTCTGATCTGCCAGGAAGTTTCATATCAACGCACACTCCGCTGCATGGTGAAATTTTCATTCTGGAAGGATCGAGCGATTTATTAGCAAATGCTGGAGAACTGACATAGGTGAGCTATATTGTACTTGAGTAGGTATTTCAGGATCTTCTTTGTAACACACAAAATTACAATGAATGTCTTTCTTGTCGTTTTAGACTAAAGCTCTGCCTCTGGAGATAACGCTTGCTCCTTGTTACGCGAAAATGGAATAAGTTGAGCGGCTTACTTGTGGTCCACTCTTGTGGCTAGGAGAGGAAGTTGTAACACTATTAACATTGAGGACACTGACTGAGACATGAGACTAGAATCTTATGTCTAACAGACATTCATTACTTCTGATTATCATTATTCATATTTCAGTGTGTGTTCTTTGTATAGTAAAACTGATAGTTGTAGTCGTCTGAAATACTTTTCAGTCGACACACTTTCACATGACAATCTTTAGCGATTCATTTGTGAGAAATCTGATTGGTGACAATACGTCACGATTATTTTCTAGTTTAACTTCACACTATCTATAGTACTGGAGGTCAAAGCTTTGTTAAATGATGTACAAGTTACGTGACTCATTTAATATTTTCGGTGCACTTCTCGCATTAAATCGCGATGAATATGACAGAGTTCGACAATATTCACGTTTGTTGTCATCAGAAAACGACACCTGTAAAAGAAAACAGAAACACAAAAACAGTCAGTTTACCTGACGATGACAATGATGTTTGCGGAAGGTCGCATTTTCATCCAGAGTTAACGAGATAAGTACACCGAAAACATTTGATAGAGCAAATTCGTCGGGGAAAAAGACGTGGTGGGGAACGTTTTTGCTTTCTAAAAACCAGCAGGAATCGTCCCTTGTTTCACTGAGCCATTCAAATGTTTAGTTGTCTGTTATTTTCTTTTTCCTTTTATTCAGTCTTAAGTTTGCCATATCTGTGTTGTAACTTTTATCTTACGGGATAAATAATTAAGTGCTTCAGAATGCCACAGCGCAAGAACTGGATTGGTTATAAATATTGCGACAGGTCGTATGATAAACAGCTGGGGTCGTCGACTACTAGGACTCATAATAGCAACATGAAAGACCAGTATCACACCACAGCGTCCCTTACGTCGTAAACAACGCGACAGCTGCCACCCTATCGCTGTCTGCGGGGAGACAAATGTCAACCAGAGTCTCTGGACTTTGCGTGACACGTGAACTCTTCCCAGATTAGAGCTGTCGGTAGCGGCACGTGGCATGAAAATATCCTGCCTGTTAAGGCGCAGCCCATAAACTCAGACTGGCTACTCACGTGGCAGAGACACAGGGGATGCGGCTGCTGCTACTCACCTGCGAAATGAAATAAAACACGCAATTACTCGACGTTTTTCATTAATTTTATATAACAGCTTTATGTAAATCATTCAATAAAATTAAACAATTGTTTCTTTTGTATTTTTTATGACAGTCACGAAAGACTCTCATAATGTAACATATACAGTGTAAAACACTTCTGACAATGTATCATAAAACATAAAACAACAAAATCAATCATCCACCACTTAATCACTGTGAACAGTATGTCTGAAGATATGAAACGTCTGTTTATCTCAAAAGTAGTTCAATTGGTGCTCTGAACCCTTTTGCTAAAAGCAAAAAAATGGTTCAAATGGCTCTGAGCACTATGGGACTAACATCTGAAGTCATCAGTCCCTAGAACTTAGAACTACTTAAACCTAACTAACCAAAGGACATCACACACATCCATGCCCGAGGCATGATTCGAACCTGCGACCGTAGCAGTCGCGCGGTTCCGGACTGAAGCGCCTAGAACCGCTCGGCCACACTGGCCGGCTTGCTAGAAGCGCTGGTGTAAAGAATAAAATATATTTTGCAGGAAGCTTTTTCAAAAACCTTGTACTCTTAAAATTTAGGACTTTATCGTTGCCTCCTGTGAATCAGCTTCCTATTTTTTGGTTGTTTGCTGTCTCTTCAACAATCTGCCCAAATGACGTAAACTCATAGCTCCACATTCAATAGCTTCATAAATAAAAAATTATTTCGATGCTGACATGCCAGTATTGAATGCTTAACGACAATATTTTGTCCATAGAGGACAGAGGAATTCGCAGCTACTCTGAAATACTCAGTGCATTCGAATGAGAGTCCGTCATTCTACTAATGCAGCAAATCTCTCAGATTCCTTCAAATTTGAAAACTCGAGGAGGTGCACAGCGCTGGTGATAAATCTGTCTGCCAGAAAGTGAGGAGAGCACCCAGACAACACATTGTGTTGAAAAAGGAAAAAAAATCGGCCTGATTGAAGAACCTGAAGCTTATTTACATCAGACAAAATCTTCTAACTACGTGCTCTACGAAAAGACTCAACATGCCTCAAATTGTTCCTCATAGAGCTTTTTAAATTTCTTCAAAGTGCCGAATCTGCAACAAATCCACTTCCTTCACGTTACACTGCTTGATTGTAGTTGACGTCCGTGAATTCGGCTTTGAGCTAAGTAAAGTTGGCCGCTTATCGCATGGGCCGAAGGATAAGTAACATGGCTATTGCGGGGGTTAGAGGATGCGGGACGGCATATGATTTTTGTTGTTTGTCTTCCAGTAGTGACAACTGATGGCAGACGTGTGCGACTTGTGCCGACCACCTGCTACGGAATAAACTTTGACACGAAAGTAATATGCATATTCCACAACGCGTACTATAGAGACGATCATGTTGAAATGCGATACACATTTGTAGCAAGGAATACGAGATTAAATTGGTTAGCTGGCTGATCTGGTAGAGTGGACCAAACAGCGACGTCATCAATCCCATCGCATTAGGGAAGGATGGGGAACGAAGTCGGCTGTCCACCTTCCAAAGTAACCATCCCGGCACTTCGCTGAAGCGATTTAGGGAAATCACGGCAAACATGAATCTGGATGGACGGATGCAGGTTAGAAGGTCGGCCTCCCGAATGCTAGTGCAGTGTGCTGACCACTGTGCCACCTCTCTCGGTGAAATTAAATTAAGGTTACTGTAATACAGTACAATAAAATGAAGTTACGTAACTAATTTTCTGTTTGCCAGCAGGCCGGCCACTGTGGCCGAGCGGTTCTAGGCGCTTCAGTCTGGAACCGCGCGATCGCTACGGTCGCAGGTTCGAATCCTACCTCGATCATGGATGTGTGTGATGTTCTTAGGTTAGTTAGGTTTAAGTAGTTCTAAGTTCTAGGGGACTGATGACCTGAGAAGTTAAGTCGCATAGTGCTCAGAGCCATTTGAACTATTTTTTTTTTTTTTTTTTTTTTTTTTTTTTTTTTTGTCAGCAGACATGTCTATAGCTCTGGTACACACTAAAAACCTTGCGCCACAGTGCAGCAGGACGACGCTATAAGACCCGACGTGGTAATTAATTCCGGCAGCAGCGGCGATACTGTTGCTTTTAGGCGTTTGCATTTGCCGGCAAGATACTCCACCCATTCTGTTACTGGGTAGCGCCAGTTTGTTTCGGCTCCTCTAGACTTTTGTTGCGGTACTGTGGCAGGGGGGTTTTCAATGTGTACCAGCGCTGCAGAATTGTGCCTGCAGACAGAGAGAAAATTAATTACATAACTTTATATATAAGAAACTATCAGCCTCGATTGCTGTGATGAAACCTACCTTTACCTTGGTTTCAGCCCAAATAATTGATTACTTTTGAATAAATTGTGGGAGTTAACAGTGATCAAAGTGTTGCAAATATTTACTATCAAAAACAATCTTGATCACAATTTATTTATTATGGCGACTGGTTTCGACCACTAGTGATTCTCCAGCAGAAGGAGGTCCTTACTCATTCGTCTGAAGATGACCACAGTAATGATCGAGACCGGTCATCGTGATAAATAAATTGTGATCAAGACTGTTTTTGATAGTAAATACCAAATAATTGAGCCTTCTTCAGAAGATATGCCTGAATCTACACTCCCGGAAATTGAAATAAGAACACTGTGAATTCATTGTCCCAGGAAGGGGAAACTTTATTGACACATTCCTGGGGTCAGATACATCACATGATCACACTGACAGAACCACAGGCACATAGACACAGGCAACAGAGCATGCACAATGTCGGCACTAGTACAGTGTATATCCACCTTTCGCAGCAATGCAGGCTGCTATTCTCCCATGGAGACGATCGTAGAGATGCTGGATGTAGTCCTGTGGAACGACTTGCCATGCCATTTCCACCTGGCGCCTCAGTTGGACCAGCGTTCGTGCTGGACGTGCAGACCGCGTGAGACGACGCTTCATCCAGTCCCAAACATGCTTAATGGGGGACAGATCCGGAGACCTTGCTGGCCAGAGTAGTTGACTTACACCTTCTAGAGCACGTTGGGTGGCATGGGATACATGCGGACGTGCATTGTCCTGTTGGAACAGCAAGTTCCTTGCCGGTCTAGGAATGGTAGAACGATGGGTTCGATGACGGTTTGGATGCAACGTGCACTATTCAGTGTCCCCTCGACGATCATCAGTGGTGTACGGCCAGTGTAGGAGATCGCTCCCCACACCATGATGCCGGGTGTTGGCCCTGTGTGCCTCGGTCGTATGCAGTCCTGATTGTGGCGCTCACCTGCACGGCGCCAAACACGCATACGACCATCATTGGCACCAAAACAGAAGCGACTCTCATCGCTGAAGACGACACGTCTCCATTCGTCCCTCCATTCACGCCTGTCGCGACACCATTGGAGGCGGGCTGCACGATGTTGGGGCGTGAGCGGAAGACGGCCTAACGGTGTGCGGGACCGTAGCCCAGCTTCATGGAGACGGTTGCGAATGGTCCTCGCCGATACCCCAGGAGCAACAGTGTCCCTAATTTGCTGGGAAGTGACGGTGCGGTCCCCTACGGCACTGCGTAGGATCCTACGGTCTTGGCGTCCATCCGTGCGTCGCTGCGGTCCGGTCCCAGGTCGACGGGCACGTGCACCTTCCGCCGACCACTGGCGACAACATCGATGTACTGTGGAGACCTCACGCTCCACGTGTAGAGCAATTCGGCGGTACGTCCACCCGGCCTCCCGCATGCCCACTATACGCCCTCGCTCAAAGTCCGTCAACTGCACATACGGTTCACGTCCACGCTGTCGCGGCATGCTACCAGTGTTAAAGACTGCGATGGAGCTCCGTATGCCACGGCAAACTGGCTGACACTGACGGCGGCGGTGCACAAATGCTGCGCAGCTAGCGCCATTCGACGGCCAACACCGCGGTTCCTGGTGTGTCCGCTGTGCCGTGCGTGTGATCATTGCTTGTACAGCCCTCTCGCAGTGTCCGGAGCAAGTATGGTGGGTCTGACACACCGGTGTCAATGTGTTCTTTTTTCCATTTCCAGGAGTGTATAATTTGTCTAAGAGTGCAAGGTCTAGAAATAAAACTACACCATGCCCTCTTAGACATATTATAAATTCAGGCATATCTTCTGAAGAAGGCTCAATTATTTGGGCAGAAATCTAGGGAAAGGTTGGTTTCATTACCGCAATCGCGGCTGATAGTTTCTTATATATTACATTATCACGATTGCTGACTGGGCTGCAATGCTGAAAGTACAAATATAACATTATTTTTTCAAGGTTACAATTGAAATTTTGTTATTGTCCCTCGTAATGGTCATATAACAGATCCTTGAGGTACTACAGAAGACACCTATACGTTTGAATATTTCTGTTCGTTAACAACAACCGACTTGTCGCTGACTGTGATAAGTTTGCGCTTGCGTCCAGGAAGCATTTTCCAGTGGTCGTCGGCCAGTGTAGCAACCCTTTTTTTCGCTCTTTCGTCTAATAGGTGAAAGTTTGATTTTATTTTTTACACATTGACTGTCATTGAAGGGTTTTACTTTTATTTAATATTGTCCCGGCTAAGTATCAGTTTGATTACTTTTAAACCTAATGTTAAACGTGGGTCACTACACGTATAGTTTTCCCAAGTCTGAGAGAAATAATCTTTAGTAGCTTTACTACCAATGTTTACAGACGACAATACTTTGACCTTTCGTTCAACTGTTTTAGTTAGGAATCGCTAGTTTGTTCTTGGCATAGATCACGTAACCTTAACGTTTATTAATCTAAGTTAAATTAATGTTCAAGTCTTGTATTATGTTTCAAATTAGCTGCGTCAGTTTATTGACAAGAATTATTAATAAATAGGTTCACTCATACGATCTCATTCAAAGAAGTTCTTTAATTAGATGTCTAAGTAGGATTCCCGCTAGCATCAAAAATGTTAGATAATATCCTGTCACTTTCGGTAAATAAGTTATTTCTATTTAATATCCGCAAACTGTCATTAACTATGATCACTAGTCGCGTGAAGTTAAAGTTTCCCACTATCGCAATTCAAAGTCCGAATCCGGTTAAAATTTGCAATTCAGTAAAGAGTTTAAATATTCACACGAATTGACATTAAAGTCAACGAGATTACTATTCACCTTCCCGTTTATCTAATCTGATAAATGTCCAAATTAAAGTCTTGAATTGACAATCCTCAAAAACAATCTCGTCACGATCTATTCTTGATCCCCGTTTAATAAAGTCCCAATTGTTGTTCTCTAAAGCTGTACGTCATAAATAACTTCCGAACTAGAACAGATTAGAGACTGGAGTATCGTAATTGCAACGTATGGCTATTTATACTTTAATAAACACTATCTTTGGTGTCCCAGATCTACGTTCTACAATATTGATTTTCTTACGTATTGGAATAACTAGTATTTTAATGTTTTCTACTGTTTTTCCCCCTTCCCATGTTTCCTAAAATTTATAATTAAATTTTCCTTTTTTTGTTTTGCTTTCTATACTAGATATTTCCCTCTATTTGTTTTTTATTTATTTTTTATAATTCCTACTTGTGGAGGGACTGGGTCATTTTGTGAATTGATATTTTAAGGACATGGGAGCTAATTTGTGACCTATTTTTTGTTTTTTCAACACCGAGAGGCGCTGCAGGTGTTACACCAGGCTCACACACTGCTGAGTCCAGGTCCCGTACACGTAATGTGTCTACAGATCCCAGCATTCTCAAGCCGAGGCGACACCACTCCTTCCAATGTTAGGAGGACAAGCATTGAAGTCCAGCGGCTGCAGTGTCCCGAGTCTATAAAGTGTATGAAGTCACGTGCAAAATTAATACGTTAACGGTCACCACGGCTGAGACGATTCCCTTGCTCGAACGCCGCCCTTTTCGCCGCGCCGTCCAGTACCTGTAGGTGATTGGGCAGATCTGCTGCGCATCCTGCAGAATCTGCGCAGGTGGGTGCCGCAATCCCAGAGGACGGGCGGCGGGGCCCGTCCTTGGCGCGGCGGCTTGTGAAAAACTGGGCGTTCCGTCACGGCGAGCGGCCGGGGCCCGGCCACGCAGAGCGCCGCCTCCTGCTGCTGCTGCGACCGCCGCCGCCCTGCTCTGCTACGCTTTTTGGTCTCGGCAGAGCGCGCCTGCGGTCGGCGGCACTCCAGCTTGCGGCCTGCGTTAATTCCGCCAGCAGTTGGCCGCCCTCCACAGCGAGAGAGCCTTCCGCGCGCCGGAGGTAGCGCGCTGTCTCAAGTCTGTCTTACACGAGCTAATTTCTTTTCTCAAGGGTATCAGAAGGATACTTAGCAATCATATACAACCGCTCGCTCACTGATAGATCTGTACCTACAGATTGGAAAATTGCGCAGGTCGCACCAGTGTTTAAGAAGGGTAGTAGGAGTAATCCATCGAACTACAGACCTATATCATTGACGTCGGTTTGCAATAGGGTTTTGGAGCATATGCTGTATTCAAACATTATGAATCACCACGAAGGGAACGATCTATTGATACGTAATCAGCATGGTTTCAGAAAACATTGTTCTTGTGCAACGCAGCTAGCTCTTTATTCGCACGAAGTAATGGCCGCTATCGACAGGGGATCTCAAGTTGATTTCGTATTTCTAGATTTCCGGAAAGCTTTTGACACCGTTCCACACAAGCGACTTCTAATCAAGCTGCGGGCCTATGGGGTATCGTCTCAGTTGTGCGACTGGATTCGTGATTTCCTATCAGGAAGGTCGTAGTTCGTAGTAATAGACGGCAAATCATCGAGTAAAACTGAAGTGATATCAGGTGTTCCCCAGGGAAGCGTCCTGGGACCTCTGCTGTTCCTGATCTATATAAATGACCTGGGTGACAATCTGAGCAGTTCTCTTAGGTCGTTCGCAGATGATGCTGTAATTTACCGTCTAAGTAAGGTCATCCGAAGACCATTATCAGTTGCAAAGCGATTTAGAAAAGATTGCTGTATGGTGTGGTAGGTGCCAGTTGACGCTAAATAACGAGAAGTGTGAGGTGATCCACATGAGTTCCAAAAGAAATCCGATGGAATTCGATTACTCGATAAATAGTACAATTCTCAAGGCTGTCAATTCAACTAAGTACATGGGTGTTCAAATTACGGACAACTTCAGTTGGAAAGACCACACAGATAATATTGTGGGGAAGGCGAGCCAAAGGTTGCGTTTCATTGGCAGGACACTTAGAAGATGCAACAAGTCCACTAAAGAGACAGCTTACTCTACACTCGTTCGTCCTCTGTTAGAACATTGCTGCGCGGTGTGGGATCCTTACCAGGTGGGATTGACGGAGGACATCGAAAGGGCGCAAAAAAGGGCAGCCCGTTTTGTATTATCACATAATACGGGAGAGAGTGTGACAGATATGATACGCGAGTTGGTATGGAAGTCATTAAAGCAAAGACGTTTTTCGTCGCGGCGAGATCTATTTACGAAATTTCAGTCACCAACTTTCTCTTACGAATGCGAAAATATTTTGTTGAGCCCGACCTACATAGGTAGGAATTAATATCAACATAAAATAAGAGAAATCAGAGCTCGAACAGAAAGGTTTAGGTGTTCGTTTTTCCCGCGCACTGTTCGGGAGTGGAATGGTAGAGATATATTATGATTGCGGTTCGATGAACCCGCTGCCAAGCACTTAAATGTGAATTGCAGAGTAATCATGTAGATGTAGATGTAGATGCCATATTCCTTGACTTCCGGAAAGCGTGTGACTCGGTGCCCCACTGCATACTCCTAACTAAGGTACGAGCATATGGGATTGGTTCCCAAATATGTGAGTGGCTCGAAGACCTCTTAAGTAATAGAACCCAGTACGTTCTCCTCGATGGTGAGTGTTCATCGGAGGTGAGGGTATCATCTGGAGTGCTCCAGGGAAGTGTGGTAGGTCCGCTGTTGTTTTCTATCTACATAAATGATCTTTTGGATAGGGTGGATAGCAATGTGTGGCTGTTTGCTGACGATGCTGTGGTGTACGGGAAGATGTCGTCGTTGAGTGACTGTAGGAGGACACAAGACGACTTGGACATGATTTATGATTGGTGTAAAGAATGGCAGCTAACTCTAAATATAGATAAATGTAAATTAATGCAGATGAATAGGAAAAAGAATCCCGTAATGTCTGAATACTGCATTAGTAGTGTAGCGCTTGACACAGTCACGTCGATTAAATATTTGGGCGTAACATTGCAGAGCGATATGAAGTGGGACAAGCATGTAATGGCAGTTGTGGGGAAGGCGGATAGTCGTCTTCGGTTCATTTGTAGAATTTTGGGAAGATGTGGTTCATCTGTAAAGGAGACCGCTTATAAAACACTAATATGACCTATTCTTGAGTACTTCTCGAGCGTTTGGGATCTCTATCAGGTCGGACATAGAAGCAATTCAGAGGCGGGCTGCTAGATTTGTTACTGGTAGGTTTGACCGTCACGCGAGTGTTACGGAAATGCTTCAGGAACGCGGGTGGGTGTCTGGAGGAAAGGAGGCGTTCTTTTCGTGAATCGCTACTGAGGAAATTTGGAGAACCAGCATTTGAGGCTGACTGCAGTACAATTTTACTGCCGCCAACTTATATTTCACGAAAAGACCACAAAGATAAGAGAGATTAGGGCTCGTACCGAGGCATATAGACAGTCATTTTTCCCTCGTTCTGTTTGGGAGTGGAACAGGGAGAGAAGATGCTAGTTGTGGTACGAGGTACCCTCCGCCACGCTCCGTATGGTGGATTGCGGAGTATGTATGTAGATGTAGATGCAGACTCGAGCACTCGTGGGAAGTGACTTACTGCGGACGCCCGCATTAATTCTCTGCACTGCTACACTATCAAACATTTCCAAATACGGGTCGCCAATTCGAGACAGACAGGATTACTTTTGAAATTTCCTGGCACATTAAAAATGTGTGCCAAACCGGGAATCGGACCTCAGACTTTGGCCTTTCCCAGGAAGGAGCTCACTGATTGAATTATCCAAGCACGACTCACGACCCGCCCTCAAAGCTTAACTTCTGCTAGTACCTCATCTCCTACCTTCCAAACTTCATGTCGAGCGAGGAAGCGTAGTGGCTAGCGCACTGGACTCGCATTTGGGAGGACGACGGTTCAAACCCGCGTCCAGCCATGCAGAGTTAGGTTTTGCCTGATTTCCACAAATCGCTTCATGCAAATGCCGGGAAGGTTGCTTCGAAAAGGCACGGCCGATTTCCTTCCCCATCCTTGACACAATCCGAGCTTCTATTCCGTCTCTAATGACCTCGATGTCGACGGAACGTTAAACCTAATTTTCCTTCCTTCGAAACTTTATAGTTCTCCAGCATACCTAACGGAATAGATGGCACTCATGGCAGAAAGGTGTAAAGTTCGGAAGGTAGGAGATGAGGTACAGGTGGAAGCGAAGTTGTGAGGGCGGGTCGTGAGTCGTGCTAGCATAGCTGAGTCGATAGAGCACTTTCCCGCAAAAGGTCACGGTCCCACTTCGAATCCCGGTCCGGCACACAATTTTAATTTCAAATCACCGTACACCCCGCTACAGAGACAATATTCTGTTAATTCTTCTCATTACTCGAAAGTCGATGATCAAAGCCCTCTAGTTACATAAATATTCTAGGGAAGATTCCAAGGTACGACCTCTGCACAAGAATAGGTACACTGCTAGCAGTTCATACATCTCCTCACTAGCAATATCTCCACAAAACCACAACAGCAATACAGTTAAAAGCCAACGGGAAAAAGTCACACAAAAACAGCATAATTTCCGCGGTGATAAAGTCAGTTCATTTCGCCAAATTAGTTTCAATCATTGCACACCACTTCCAGCTCGCCAGTGAACGCGTGCCATTAGATACAAGGCCCCTGCCGACGAAGCACATGCGCGCTCACACACATTGCCAAATTCGTAAGTTTGGAGTGCAAAGCAGTCGGATTTTCACTGCACAAAATACGTTGCTGTTAGTGTAAGTACACTGAAAAATAAATTTTACTTTCTACAAAAACATTTATTTTTACAAAGGTAGTTAACACACCCTCGCAATGCAGCTCTCCAGTAATAGCACGTCTCTCCTAGTAATAGAAAGTGTATAAGTTCGTTCCAGAAATTATGTATATAGGCTGAAGCTGCGAGTAAAAATTTGTACCAAGGCTGGGAATCGAACCCGCGTCTCCTGCTTATTAGGCTGGTGCGTTAGCCGCTAAGCCTCCTGGGCACTGCAGTTCACACAACTGCACGGATTACCGCGGCACGCCTCCCGCCTCGATCTAAATTCGCACTGCCGCCCCAGTCTACTTTAAAGCCCCCCTTACACACTATCAGAATTGCCGAGTCTCTCTATGTTCTGGAATACCACCTCAGCTTAGAATGTGAATCATGTCTGTATGACACCATTGAAGTCTCTGAAATTGTGTCATTTCGTTTGTATAAGGGGTTGGGTTGGGTTCTTTGGGGAAGGAGACCAGACCTAGGTCATCGGTCTCATCGGATTAGGGAAGGACAGGGAAGGAAGTCGGCCGTGCTCTTTCAAAGGAACCATCGCGACATTTGCCTGGAGCGATTTATGGAAATCACGGAAAACCTAAATCAGGATGGCCGGACGCGGGATTGAACCGTCGTTTGTATAAGGACCTGCACCTGGGTTTCAGGGTGGATCCCCCATATATGCTGAGCTGCTATACCGGGATATGGAGGGTCTCGACAATTCTGATCGTGTGCACGGGGGAGTGAGAATTTGGATCGAGGCGGGAGGTGTATCACGACAACTCGTGCAGTTGTGTGAACCGCGGTGCCAACATGGCTTAGTGACTAGCGCACCTGCCTAATAAGCACGAGACCCGGGTTCTATTTCCGGCCTTGGTACAAATTTTCACTCCCCGCTTAGTCTATATACATAAAATCGTACCTGTATGAGACTAGTACAGTCTCTGGAATTGTGACATGTCGTGTCGGAAGTATTTTGCACAAAATTCTGAGGTGCATTACACTGTCCAGATACATTAATGTGACAAACTGTCAGAAGCCTAAATATGGTCCCCGAAGATAGATACAAACTTGTGTTGAGCCACTGCGCCTTCCAGAATGAAGACATTACGCACGCACGGCAAGAAAAAATTTCTCCCACCAAAACGCTCCCTTCTCCGACCTGGACCCTTCCGACGATTCTGGCAGCGCTTTTCTTTCAGACTGTCACGTCGTAAACACGCCATCGCCCATGTCTCAGATGGAGCATAAAACGTGATTCATCTGAAACGGCCCTCTCTCGCCACTCACTGGAAGTACAGTTGCGGTTCAAGTGTGCAAATTCCAGGCTTCCTCACCGCTGAACTGCAGTCAGCATGGGTGCATGAACTGAGCACCTGCTGAGGAAGCTTACACGCAGCAGCGTTCGATGAAGTGCTGTTGAGGAGGACTCACTGTAGGTAGCCCCTTCGTTCATCTGGCCGGTCAGCTGTTCAATAGTCATGTCTATTCGCCCTTACACTTCTCCGCAGCCGTTCATTCTCCTCTGTTACCTACAGCTCGTGGTGCACCACTTTTAAATAGCGCCATTTTTCCACGCACGGTATTCTTTAACCACTGCTGCACACGAACCGTTTACAGACTCAACAGTTTCAGAAATGCTTCCACTTTTGGCCGGAAAGCCAATGATCATACCTTTTTGGACGTCAGATAAATTTCTGTGTTTCCGCATTACGACAACGAGTGTTCCGTTTGCGCGGCATCCCGATACTCTATATATACCCTCCACTGCCAGCGCTGTCACCTCCCCTCTGTGAGTGGTTATTGTACGTTGACGTGGAACATACTAATGTGAATGCACCGTGTAGTTATAAGGAAGATAAAGATTCTTGACATGATTCTCTTGGAGTAGATAGTTCGATTTAATTCAAGTAGTGAGGGGAATGAGAACTCTATTAACTAAATAAATGAATTATTTTGTTTGTGTACTTGGATCAGCAACTCTGTAATACTGTTCGTGACAGTGTTGTGTACAGGAAGTAAATGCCATTGGACGAGCGTAAGGAATTGCAGAAACACTTGGAATCAAATTCCACTTGGCAGGAGTCCTTATCAAGTAGGCACGACAGCAGACATGAAACGAATTCCAAGATGAGCTGGTTCAAATGGCTCTGAGCACTACGGGACTTAACATCTGAGGTCATCAGTCCCCTAGGACTTAAACCTAACCAACCCAAGGACATCACACACATCCATGCCCGAAGCAGGATTCGAACCTGCGACCGTAGCGGTCGAGTGGTTCCACACTGAAGCGCCTAGAACCACTCGGCCACATCGGCCGGCCGAGACGAGCTGCTATGACCCTAAACGGACAGTAAAGCCCAAACAAAAGTGAAGCAGAAATGCATGTGTCTCTTAATTTGGAATTCTTGCAAGAAAGTCGACGTATTTTTTGTGAAACCCTGTCTCGTAACTTCAGAGAGCCTGCATTTCCAGAAAGTTGACTATGCTACTACCAGCGTACTTCTCGCGTAAGGATAGTGAGAATAAGGTAAGAGAGGGTAGGTACAGACCCACGCAGGTAGAAATTTTTCCATCGTTCAGTAAGCGAATGGAATAGGAAAGAAAATGGATAATACTAGTGCGATTTGCCCTCCAGAAAGGATTGCAATAGTGCAATGGTCGTCAAATATTTTTGCTCAGGATTCAGTACTGATATAGTGGGGCGTCATTTCGGGCGGCGTAAGTACCGATCCTATTATTAATTGGTGACCTACATAAATTAGTATGTTATCAGCTCACAGCAGACTATCCGGCCGCCGGCCCGAAACACTTCCTGTCTGCTGTTGTGTGTTTCTGATTCCAGCCATTTTGAGCGACCCCAAAGTATTTTAGCAGCTTGAAGAAGTCATGTTGTGTTGTCTGTGAAAGAGAAACATTAACTTATTAATAAAACTAACCCTACTTGTACTTAAATGCATTATTTTAAATATGAGACCGTTAACAAATTTCGTGAAATGCATTTTCAAATTGCGAATCGGGACTCGAACCCGGATTTCCACTTTATCGTGAGCGATCGCCTTGACACCTTCGTCTATCTGAGCGCCCCTCCAGGACCGATCCAAATGTCCAATGTCCCAGCGTCTGGTTCCCATACTGCTCGCACAATTTGTGATTCCTGCACAGGTGCCTTGGCTTTTGCATGAAATACATTAGTGCAGTATCTGCATTTGACAGTGTCTGTAAAGTTCGATTCGACTTCCCTTCCCACACACCTGCTAAACCCGCAGGACACGACACGTAAATTAAGTTGTGGAAAGGGGCCAAAATATGCGACTGTCTGTTACACTCGAACATACAACCTTTTACTTGATCAAACATTACAAGTGCCAAGAATTTAAAAAAAAAATTTAAAAAAACCACAGATTTAGTTTTGAAACTTAATTAGCGGCTGAATGCGCCGTACAATCTGATGCCTTAAGGGCAAGACCATTTTAATTTTAAAACAGCTGAAAGCCAATAACTTACAGCTCAACCAAAATCAGAAATTTAAAAGGCAAGGCCATATCTTAAAACAGTTCCTTAATTAGGCTGAAGGCCCAAAGAACCTGACATTTTAAGCGCAAAAAAATTCAAAATCGGCTGAAGGCCCAACACTTATGACTGAATAACACTGATTTTAAAAATGCCAAAGGCTTTATGTAAAACAGTTCTTGAATTAGGCTGAAGGCCCAAACCGTCTGACGCCTTAAGGGCAAAACAACCTTAATCTAAAAATGGGTTACAAGCCACACAAGTACAAACAACAAGACCAAGCAGGAAAAGGCAGTGCACACAAGGGCGCTCAGAAGTTCCAAAGGTCAGCCTGGAATTCAAACACTAACGCTCGCTTAGGTGAGACAGGCAGTCGGCCCAACCATTGTCGATCTGACGACAAGACAACCGACAGACAGTCAACATATCCACCGACAAGATAACCTCCGATTCACCTGACCAGCACACAACAGGGAGTTCAATGGAACAATGTAGAAGGTATTGGCACCCAAAACCAATTATACATTGAGCTGTCAAACTACACACCGTGCTGGACAGCAACAACACAATGAGGAAAATACACTGCCTCAATTTACGTCAATGGACTGGTCAGGTAACCGGAACGTTAACGGCCACAAGACAGAAGATCCAGTAGGTGCACTTCAATGCAAATAACCAAGTACAGTTAAACTCCACCGGAGGGTGACTAAAATCTGCCAACTTGAAAACACACATTGTCGCCCGCGGGAATATCCCAGCAGCCGATAATGAACTCCAAACGACACAATGTGAACAGTCGTGACTTGCTGGTAGATTAAGTCAAAACTCAACTTTCATGTCCAGCATCGGTGAGTCATGAACCTCGTAACAATGGGACCAGCACCACACACTCCGACACCGCATAGAGGCCGCCACCAGGCCCGGCCAAACTATGCGCCGCGGAGATTTCCTCGCTGCTCCACGCCAACCGACCAACTGCCCAGGCCCGGAAACGGTGAAAGGACCAAAATATAAGTCAGCCGATGAGATGACCAACCAAACGACCAACCAATGTTCGTCCCGCTTCAATCTCCCTCTGTTGCTTTTGTTGTTGGGTTGGGAAGACACCAAACTGCGATGTCATCGGTCTCATCGGATTAGGGAAGGACGGGGAAGGAAGACAGCCGTGCCCTTTCAAAGGAACCATCCCGGCATTTGCCTGGAGAGATTTATGGAAATCACGGAAAACCTAAATCAGGATGACCGGACACGGGACTGAACCGTCGTCCTCCCGAATAATCTCCCTCTGTCAACAGTTCATGTGTGTCGCCAGCGGTCTGCTAGCAGTGACTGTCCGCGCCTCACCGGCGCTCCGTCAACGACTTCACTGCCGCTGCGAATCGACTGCACTGCTGGTCCGTCCCGAACAGACTACCAGACACACGACGACCCGGAAATACTATCGGTCGCTCCAGAGATGGTACGACACAAACAATTAATGGGATAAACGCAAGCCGCGCACGGCTCACCTTCGACATGTATGCATGTCCGAAGGAACATTGCATCAAACACTTTTCAGACACTGTCAAATACAGACGCTGCACTAACGTGGTGGATCATAAATGTGCTACAAGTGTTTTGAACGTCACGTTTCCTCTTTCCTCTACTGCCCAGTACCGATAAGTGTCTACCTTGCGGGGGGGGGGGGGGTGGGGAGGGGGGATGGAGAAATGGTATCTGGTGCACTCAGCCTCGTTCCTCTACTGCCCAGTACTGATAAGTGTCTACCTTGGAAGGGGGGGGGGGGGGGAGAAAGGGTATCCGGTGCACTCAGCCTCGTTCCTCTACTGCCCAGTACTGATGTCTACCTTGGAAGGGGGGGGGGGGGAGAAATGGTATCCGGTGCACTCAGCCTCGTTCCTCTACTGCCCAGTACTGATGTCTACCTTGGAAGGGGGGGGGGGGGGAGGGAGAAATGGTATCCGGTGCACTCAGCCTCGTTCCTCTACTGCCCAGTACTGATAAGTGTCTACCTTGGAAGGGGGGGAGGGACGGGGGGAGGGAGACATGGTATCCGGTGCACTCAGCCTCGTTCCTCTACTGCCCAGTACTGATAAGTGTCTACCTTGGAAGGGGGGGGGGGGGGGAGAAATGGTATCCGGTGCACTCAGCCTCGTTCCTCTACTGCCCAGTACTGATGTCTACCTTGGAAGGGGGGGGGGGGGGAGGGAGAAATGGTATCCGGTGCACTCAGCCTCGTTCCTCTACTGCCCAGTACTGATAAGTGTCTACCTTGGAATGGGGGGGGGAGGGGGGGAGAAATGGTATCCGGTGCACTCAGCCTCGTGACACCAGATTGTTGTGACGTAACAAGACTGTTACGCCACACTGAAGTAGCCGAAAGAAAGGCACGCGTACACACACGCCGGCGGGCGTGAATTCTGGAACAGGATAACTATTGAATGGTAGCAAGAAAAGTACGTAGCTGCTGTATACTTAACTTTATTAGTTGATGACTACAGCGTTCTTCATGAGACATTTGTACTATAACTCTCTAACTATGTAAGGCTAATGGCGCCTTGCTAGGTCGTAGCCATGGACTTAGCAGAAGGCTATTCTAACTGTCTCTCGGCAAATGAGAGGAAGGCTTCGTCCGTATTGTCGCTAGCAATGTCGTCGTACAACTGGGGCCGAGTGCTCGTCCGTATCTCGAGACCTGCCTTGTGGTGCGCTAGGTCTGCGATCACACAGTGGCGCCACGCGGGTCCGACATGTACTAAATGGACCGCGGCCGATTTAAGCTACCACCTAGCAAGTGTGGTGTCTGGCGGTGACACCACACAGATGAGAAGCTACTTCAATGGGGAGGGGCTCAACGGTCTGGAAAGTCGGCAAAACGGCCGGGAGAGCGGTGTGCTCACCACATGCCCCCCATACCACGTCGGCTTGACGCTGCAAGGCAGAAGATGTCATGACGGTCGGTCGACATCCCTGGGGCCTTCGAGGCCTGGACGACGAGCTCGTCTATACAATGAGGTGACGAGACTCACGGGATGCCTCCGAACACCTTGACGGACTTCCTTTTGCATGGTGTAGTGCAGCAAGTCGACGTGGCACAGACTGAAGGAGTCTTTCAAACTCCCCTGTAGAAATATGGAACCATGCTGCCTCTACAACTGCGAAAGGGCTGCCGGTGCAAGATTTTGTGCACGAACTGCCCTCTCAATTAAGTCCCATAAGATGTTCGCTGGTACTCACGTCGGGAAATCTGGGTGGTCAAATCATTCCTCGAGTTGTCTAGAATATTCCTCAAACGAGAGGCAAATAATTGGGGCCCGGTGACATGGCGCGTTGTCATCCACAAAAGTCCCATTGTTTTTTGGGAACATGATGTCCATGAGTGGCTGGAAATGATGACCAAGTAGCCAAAAATAATCATTTCCATTCAGTTATCGGTTCAGTTACACCAGAGGACCCAGTGCGTTCTATCAACACAGTCCACACCATTATGGAGGCGCTATCAGCAGCTTGCACAGTGCACTGTTGAAAACTTGGGTTTACGCCTGCGCCACACTCGATTAGTAGCATCAGCTCTTGCCAGCTGAAATCGGGACTCATCTGACCAGGCTGCGGTTTTGCACTAGTCTAGAGTCCAACTGATATGGCCACGAGCCCAGGAGAGGCGCTGCAGGCGATGGTGTGCTGTTAGCAAACGCACTCGCGTCGGTCATCTGCTTCGATAGCCCATTAACACCAAATTTTGCCGCACATTGATTTCTGCGGGTGTTTCGCGCAGTGTAGCTTGTCTGTTAGCACTGACAACTCTATGCAACCGCCGCAGCTTTCGGTTGTTAAATGAGGGCTTTCAGTCACTGCGTTGTCCGTGGTGAGAGGTAATGCCCGAAATGTGGTATTCTCGGACCGCTCTTGGCAATGGCCGGCCGCTGTGGACGAGCGGTTCTAGGCTCTTCAGTTCGGAACCGCGCTGCTGCTACGGTCGCAGGTTCAAATCCTGCCTCGAGCACGGATATGTGTGACGTCTTTAGGTTAGTTAGGTTTAAGTAGTTCTAGGTCTATGGGTCTGGTGATCTCATATCTTAAGTCCCATAGTGCTTAGAGCCATTCTCGGCAATGTGGATCTCAAAATACAGAATTGCGCAACTATTTCCAAAAGGAATGTCCCATGTGTCTTCCAGTTACCATTCTGCGTTCAGAGTCTGTTAATTCCCGTCGAGCGGCCATCATCACGTCACATGGACCATCGGAACACAAATGACAGCTCCGCCAATGCAGCACCCTTTTATACCTTGTGTACGCGATACTACCGCCACCTGTATATGTGTACAACACTATCCCATGACTTCTGACGCCTCAGTATACATAGCTCCACTGAACACGATGCGAGAGATGGGTGGCAGTGTCTGCCTAACCTGACCACGCCGACTGACAGGTGCCCTCCAGGAAGCCAGCGCGCTGCGTGCCCCGAGTCACGGAAGCCTGCGCCGGTGGATTCCGAGCAGACGCGAGCGCACGTGCGGGCCACGTGTCGTGACTGTAAACAGACGGCCGGGGGGGCGCCCAGCACGCTTTCGTGCGTTTGCGTCACTTTCCCGCCCTTTGTGCTTCCGACGCGAGCGCCGGCCACGAATGGTAATTGCCTTATAGGGAAGGAAAGCCACGCAGGCAGCGGTGCGGCGCACCACGCCGTGCGCCGTTGCTCATACAAAACCTGCCTCGCTACGGCCAGGTCTGCAACTCGGCCGCTCAGTGCCTCCGCGGTTCGATCGTGTGTACCGGAGAGCACCGAATTACGTAGGGATCCAAAGGGAACGGTGATGGACCTTAGGTACAGAAGAGACTGGAACAGCACATTACGTCCACATGCTTACACCTTTTTATTGGTCATTTTCACTGACGCACAAGTACATTACCATGAGGGGTGAGGTACACGTACACATGTGGTTTCCGTTTTCAATTACGAAGTGGAATAGAGTGTGTCCCACTGGAAACGCGTCGACGTATGTGGTATCAGCATGATGGTGCACCTGCACATTCCGCAATTAACACTAGGCTGACCCTTGACAGGATGTTCGACGGGCGTTTCATAGGACGTGGAGGACGCATAAATTGGCCAGCCCGTTCTCCTGATCTTACACCTCTGGACTTCTTTCTGTGGGGTACGCCAATCCCAGAGGATATGAAACAACGTATTGTGGCAGCCTGCGGCGACATTACACCAGATGTACTGCGGCGTGTACGACATTCATTACGCCAGAGATTGCAATTGTGTGCAGCAAATGATGGACACCACATTGAACATCTATTGGCCTGACATGTCGGGACACACTCTATTCCACTCCGTAATTGAAAACGGAAACCACGTGTGTACGTGTACCTCACCCCTCATGGTAATGTACATGTGCGTCAGTGAAAATGACCAATAAAAAGGTGTTAGCATGTGGACGTAATGTGCTGTTCCAGTCTCTTCTGTACCTAAGGTCCATCACCGTTCCCTTTGGATCCCTACGTAAATCGGTGCTCTCCGATACACACGATCGAACAGCGGAGGAGTGGTACTCAAGCGTCATCTTTAGGTTACAATATCTCCGGATGTAATTAACATTTTACAATGCAACAAACGGCACTGATTACGTATTTGTTTATATGTTCAGATGTACTAACAAAACTAACGGGGTTCCATTAAAAAAAACGTAGGTTTGTGTTAAAAAAACATACTTCCGCGCATTTTTTTATGGTTTGTATTAACCAATTACACTAGCCCCTCTCCTCACGTTCGGTCTGTGGAATCGATTCGTCAGTATTTGATGTGGTTTAAGAAATATATCCAGCGTTAATGTTAGGTGACTCACCCTGTATATGCAGACCGAAGCGAAATACGACAGTTTATACCAAAACTGAGATACGAACCTGGGTCACCTGCTTACCAGGCAGACGCGCTAACGCCACCCTGGCACAGTGGCCTTGCACAATTGGACGGACTATCCTAGCAAGCCGCCCCCCTCAGTCCAAAATTCCCACCCACGCCTCAGCCCACTTAGTATTCCCCCTAAACTCGAACAGCATTTCAGATGTTCTCCAAACTGTAATGGAATAGCATCTCAGTATACAACGAAATGGAGGATCCTGCCTAAAACACAGGCATACGTGCTTTAATCAAATGGAACTATATGAGTCCAGAGATCTTTTCACATTTGAAACATATGTAATGTATACATGCAGACTGAAGCGAGGAATGAGAATCGTACCAAGTCTAAGATTCTAAGCTGGGTCTGCTGCTCACTAGGCAGATGAACAAACCACTAATTTTTTTACTCTCCTTTAAATTGTGTATTTGTTATAAAATGAAAATGTTAAACTTCCTGGCAGATTAAAACTGTGCCGGACCGAACTCGATCTCGGGATCTTTACCTTTCGCGGGCAAGTGCTCTACCAACTGAGCTACCCAAGCACGACTCTCGTCCGGTCCTCACAGCTTTACTTCTGCCAGTATCTCGTCTCATACTTTCCAAACTTCACAGAAGCTCTCCTGCTTGCAAAACTAGCACTCATGAAAGAAAGGATATTGTGGAGACATGGCTTAGCCACAGCCTGGGGGGATGTTTCCAGAATGAGATTTTCAGTCTGTAGTTGAGTGTGCGCTGATATGAAACTTCCTGGCAGATTAAAACTGTGTGCCGGACCGAGACTCGAACTCGGGACAATTGCCTTTTCTAGTTCTGTAGTAATGCTGAATTATAGTTTTTAAAATAAAAATAACATTATTGATGTATTTCAATTTTTCGTTTGATAATAAGGCACCTCGCGCATATGTAACCATTGTTTGTTAATTAACATTTCAATTTAATTATGTGTACAGCATTTAAAGAAAAGGAAAAAAAAGTTGCTATCAAGCAAAATCGAACCAGAGAATTCGCGACTAAGATTTATTGATGTCCTGGCACTGACCACATTCTATCAGTACCTAAAAAGGCCAGTCTGTAAGGATCGTATTTTGCCGAGAGAGCGGAAGCAAATTTAAGTGGGGAACTGAGATGAATTTTTTCTGTGTCTATTTTTCTCTTTAATTAACATCATTTACATTATCTGAAAGGCGTAATTTTTATATATATGCAAATACTGAACACGCATGTGTTATGAAAATTAAAAGCAATGCTCAGATAGATTAATAATTACGTAAAAAGCAGAGGAACAAGCGATGGGTGTCGGATGGTGTACCAGAGACCGACATACACTCCGCCAAATACCTGGTTATTTTGAGTCTGTTAGAACGATCATTAGCACGCAGAAACCAGTTGTGCATTAATTTAAAAGGACGACATTTCCAGCAACATCTATAAAACAAGATTCAGCACGCGGCAATCTGTAGATCACTAGCATCAAAACGTTGATGAACCGCTAACGCGAAAACGGTGTATCTCTTTGTCACATAAAAAAGGTTTTCCTTTCATATCCTCTAAATACTCTAAAAAAAATTTTCTTCTTACTTTTATACACCCTCTATATCAGACCGTTTGATCTCCAACGCCGAGTAATCTCTTATGTATTGTTACACGTGAACTAATAGCCCCCACTGCTCAACAGAAACTGGTCTGGTCAGCTGAGTCTCTGATCGAAGTAGAGGGACATTCCAGCGATTGCTTTTTTCCTGCGGGTCTGCTGATAGCGATCGGTGGTAAACAAGGCCGCAGTGTTTTACACCTCTGCTGCAGTAGCTGCAGCTGCCGCGCATACCACGGAAAGTTCCACAGTGCCAGCGATACAGCAGTGTCCACTCTCACAGGCTTCCATCAACACTGTACCATGTGTCCAGATCTGTAGAGCAGCGCCTTGGCGTGCCACACTTTCTGTCTGGCTGCCTACGTGGTGCTGGCATTTCCCCAGTTACCGTCACAGCACTGGCAACGCATACTTGTTATGGTATACTTCTCATATGAAATCACGGTATCCGAAAAGGACTAGTGAATATTCAGGGATATGACAGGGAAAAAGCAAAAAAGTCTAGCGAATTTCGGCTCTCAAATGCATATCTTAAGAGCTATGAGCACTACATCATCTTCGATAATGTGCAACAAACCCCTTCTGCTGCGAGCTCTTTTTGCTTTCCGTATTTTGGGAGGAAGTTGTATGGACCAAAACAAGAACAAATTGTCTCGTAAAACTTGCGCTCTAAAGTACATACCTTTTTCAGTAACAGCCCATGTTTACTAGATTTTATTGCTTCAAATGATAGTTCCTGTCATATCCCTGAATATTGACTACTCGTCCTGGGATACCCTTTAATGACTGACTCGGAGAAGTTCTGACCGATGGAACTGAGTACGTTATACAGAACAGTGTCTGTGTAACAAAAACGGAACTAAGCGTAGGTTTCACACCCGCACATTCTGCAGGCGTTTCTTTCAGCAGCTGGGAATTTTAATTACAGTCTTACAGAACATTTATTCACTTGCTACCTCTGTTATCAGTAACCAGTAATCTCCTGCACAACTCCTTTTATACCATAGACGAATGCTTCATTAGACAATTGGCATTTATAGAGAAAACAATCTGTAAATGGCCAGCTGGGATAACACCCAGGAACCAAATCAAGCTAACAGGATTCAGTAGGCTTCGGGCTTCCTAGTGTTACTCAACCCTTTGAAAATACGTACGCAAATTCTTATATATTAAACTGGTGCAATGTACATCAGGTTCTGACATTCACCTTATGTACTCTCCGCCATCATCATCATTGTTATTATTATAATATTATTATTATTATTATTATTATTAACAGTAATATACATGAATAACAAGTGGAACAATGCTACAAATAAACTTATTTTTGTTTATTGTAAACGCATTATTTCCCTGAAAATAAACTGATAAAGAACAGAATAAAAAGAAGATACGTACATAGTACTTTTCGTATAGACTTTTTGCCTCCACGAATTCTATTGTTTCTCTCTCCAAGCGTTATCCTTCACAGTTTAGTCATTGTACAGTGGCAAGTACATCATAGACGTAAGAAATTTTGAAACCATTTCCGCCAGTTTTTCGTCTCCGACGACCGTTAATAGTACTTCTGCCGCAGGTAGCTGACGCATCGTGGGACAGTCACATACTGTGACATCTGTGGCAGTACAGGGTGGCAGATGCATAAGGCAGACGCGAACGTCAGAGGGTGCATAGGTATCATCCAGCTACTAAACTTTCCCGTGCTGTCGGGTGCTTGATTCTACAAAAAGAGTTAAGGACTCAGATATCGCGTGTGGCGCGTGGCGGACGGCGAGAGAAAACGGCACGCGAGCACTTTCCTCCCACGCGGGAACCTGTGACGGGGAGCGGGCCCGCAAGCCTTACAAGGCAATGCCCGCCACAATACGCTGCCCGCTGGGTAGTACGATCCCTGATAACGGCGCCCAGAAAGCGCACAGCCACAGCGGAAATAACAGCCTTTCGCTTCGCGGTTGCCCCACCCCGCGTAATAACAGGGCGGCTTCACGCAGACCCTGAAAATTAAAACGGCCGACCTGGCTACGCCGCGAAACTGATTCGCTACTCACGCAGCGTGTACGAAAATAAAATACACGCTACTCATTCACGGATTTCAAACTGGTCCGAATATGCTAATAGCCGCACGTCGGCTAAAAAAAAGTTACTTGAAGATGGGGGTAAATATACGTATCTTGTTTTCAGAGATAACAGATCGCAGAGGAGCTATACACAAACAATATTTGTGACAGGCTTGGGGTGACAGAAGCCTTACGAAAACCAACAATAGAAGAAAGTATAAGTATGTGATCCCTATCTGCACACGTATTAAATCTTCAATCAACCAAAAGGGAATTTACATCTATGTATACACACACACCGATGAGCCAAAATATTACGACCACCTGTTTACTAGCGTGTTGGACAATTTCAAAAACAGTATAGCAGGGATTCTGCTTGACATGGATTCTGCAAGACCTTGATGGGTTACCAGAAGTATGTGGCACCAGATGCCTGCTCAGAGGTCACTAAATTACCGGAAATTACGGGACGCTGGTTTGTGGGCACGCAGCTGGCTCTTGATATGTGTTCCAATGGGTACAGATCAGGGGCATTTGCTGGCTAAGACATCAACGTGAGTTCCCTACGATGGTCCTCAAGTCATTGCAGCCCGATTCTGGCCTTGTGTCACGCAAAATTATCGCGCTGGAAGTAGGGCTTCTGGTAAACTACTCTTTCCAGAAAATATCGATATATGGATATCGAAATGGCAATATCCGGGGCCGATATTTTTATTCTGTATTATATTTTTTCCCAATTTTCGTTAAATATTTGGAATTGTTCCTTTGAAAATGTAGTAGATCATAATTTTACTTTCACTGTCTGAAGGACTTTTGCTATTTTTTGAGCTTTCATCAGGTGATGTGAAGAAATTTTTCTTCGTACTTCATACTCTCTATATTAGTCCGTTTGATCTCCAACGCCGAATAATGTGTATTGTTATAAGTGAACTAATAGCCTCTACTGCTCAACAAACTGGCGTCTCTAGTCGAGCGATGTCGTTATCCTGAAGGAAGTCATTCACAAGATGTGCTCGATGAGGGCGCGAATTATCGTCCATGAAGACGAATGCCTCGCCAATAGACTGCCGATATGGTTACACTATCGGTCAGAGGATGGCATTCACGTATCGTACAGCCGTTACGTCGCCTTCCATGACCACCAGCGGCGCACGTCGGCCCCAGATAACGCCACCCCAAAACATAAGGGAACCTCCACCTTGCTGCACTCGCTGGACAGTGTGTCTAAGGCATTCAGCCTGACCTTGGTGACCGCCAACTCGTAAATGCGTGCATTTAACAGAATAATAATAACCACACGTCCCACATGCATCAGTGCAACACACGTACAGCAGTGACATTTGAATTTATACGCTCTTCACACAGCTTGACGACTTTCTAGCTGGTGTTCATGTTTAGCTCAGTATTATGTTGGCGGCTGCTCTCCTTTTTTCACACAGTTTGTATTCAGTGTATGAGGTCGCTGAACGCATGTTTCTGCGAAATGACGTCGCCAAAATTTATCATGACGACTTGTAAATATATATTCTCAGGGCCGAAATATGGTCAGTGAGAAAAATAAAAGGCTATAAAGATGCCAAAGGCGTTTCTAGGTTGTGTCTTTCAAATAGTTTCTATTGGCAGTAGGGCACGGGGCCTTTACCCGCACGTCGGTGAAGCCCAAGTCCCAAGCGCATAATAGTGCCGCAGTGCGTCACCGAAGAGTTCACCAGTTATAAACTGGTGATGGAACAGATTTTCATCATCGACATGCAGCCGGCAAAGGCTGCGGAGGATGGGTATTGTAGCTCCTGACACAATAAGAATGTCCTATTGTACGTCCCACATCCCCTTTTTAGGTTAATTTGTCCGTTGGATAACGTGGTTCACGTGTTCTAAGTATGGTGTCACCGCCAGACACCACACTTGCTAGGTGGTAGCCTTTAAATCGGCCGCGGTCCGTTAGTATACGCCGGACCCGCGTGTCGCCACTATCAGTGATTGCAGACCGAGCGCCGCCACACGGCAGGTCTAGAGAGACTTCTTAGCACTCGCCCCAGTTGTACAACCGACTTTGCTAGCGATGGTTCACTGACAAAATACGTCCTCATTTGCCGAGAAGATAGTTAGCATAGCCTTCAGCTACGTCATTTGCTACGACCTAGCAAGGCGCCATTATCAGTTGCCATTGATCTTGTTAATCATGTACCGTCAGACCGACGTTCACCATTTATGGATTAAAGTTAAGTATTCCACCAGCTACGTCCGTTTTTCTAAAGTCTAATTTCCCTGTCCTGTTCCAGACCTCACGCCAGCCTGCGTGAGCTAAAACGCGTGCCTTTCGGCTTCCTCTAGTATTCCTGGGTTGGCTCTCCTGCCAATCCACAACACTAAGTACTGTAGAACCATAATGCACCAACAATTAGGAACTGTCTTTGGTTTAAGTAACTGAAAACCTAAAAAGATTTTTTTACGTCTATTCCAGAATCTGTCCCATTGTGGAAAAGATTCTGAAGAGGTATTAAAATTAAGGGTAAAATTCGCTGATGATGCTGCTATCCTTTGTGTGAAAGTGAGGAAGATTTACAGGACATGCACGATACAGTGATGTCCACTGAGAAGGGACTGAGACTGAGGCAGAACAACTAGAGAAAGAAGAGAGAAAAATATTGAGAAAAATACTAGGTCCCAAAAGAGGTGGAGAGAGGTGGATACAAAGACCTAGGGAAGAGTGGTATCAGAACATGAGAACAATATCTGGGGAAATCAGACTCAAAAGGGCAAAGTTTGCTGGACATGTAGTTAGGATGAGTATGGACAGAATGACGAAGAGAGTGTGGGAAGCAACAGGGAGGACAAGGGAAAGACAGGAACCAAGTGGGTTGTTGAACTTCGGAAGGACTGGTTGGAATTGGGGATCAAGGTCGAAGGAAAGGAAAATTGGAGGAACAAATATACATCGACCAATGTGCCGGAGAGCAACGGCAGAGAAGAATACAGGAAAAGATCAGGGGGTCACCAGTGGAGCCGACAGGAGAAAAGGACACTGAAGATCTCGGAAGAAGAGCCGGAAAGAAGAAGAGAAAGAATGAAGAGGTTGTGGCAGAAGAAAAGGAAAATGCAGTCCAAGAAGGGGTTACCCATGGTCTTACAGACGCCGTAACGCAAGAAGAAGAAGAAGAAGAAGAAGGGACTATCGATTGAGAGCAAACCAAACTAGGGCTAAAATATAAAGCACCAGCAGATATGGGATTAGCGACAAACTTGGAATCGAAAGTGGGGCCCATGTAATAAACGAAGGAATTCAACTATCCTGAAAGCAAAAATAACGGATGGTGGGCAGGCAAAGGAGGCACAGTTCTCGCTGGCTACTAGTGCACGTTACTCGAGAACGCGCCGATTTATTAGCGTAAACTTACCAAAGTTGGAAGATAGTCGACTGTTCAATTTCCGGTGGAACAATGGATTGTGTCCTTGGTAGGAAGACGGGAACGGGGTGCATTTGGCTTCACGGAGGTAAGTGACAAGCGATTTGAAGGGGAAGTAAGAGATTATCTTTATAAGGTGGCATTAACAGTCGGAGAAAGCTGTATGCTAATCACATGCCGCTCTTATACTGACATCCAATAACGTATCGGGCGATCGGGTGCACGTGAAATCTGATCGCAGACTAGCAGCTGGTGTTAACTGGAACACGGGACCGTTGTGTTGCTATTGTGCCACCTGGGTCGATCGGGCAGAGACAGTATTGGCGATATGTGTGCTTTGTTCGAGCCACGGCAGCGAATTAGTGCGGCGCGGTAGGCGGCCAGCCACGCCCAGTCGGCTGGACGCGGCGATCACACTTTGTGATAAACGAGTGTAGTGCGTCCGCACGTGTGTGTACCGCCACGGTGCGGCGCGTTACTCACTCATAACTGAGACAACGCCGCGACTGCACGCTGACAACAATACCGCGTCCTCTGGAAGGGCGTGGCCAGCTCAGACTAATTATTCAATTTCGTAACAGCACCTAAAAACACACATCTAAGATTACAGACGCCAGCAGGCCATTACTCACTGCAATACAGCATGACAGCATCGAGAGAGTACATTGAGAAAACTACTGCGCAATCGAACGCCAGCATATAGAAAGAAAAAAAAAGGGGATTAAGTGAAGCCTTCGATACCACTTTGCTTACTCTTAGGTGTCACCTCCCAACCCAACCTTAACCTCGGACTGCCATACAAAACAGTTTGTCGCTACAACTAGGATTTTGTATTCACATTCGTTGGCCTCACTACCAAATTTTCACGTTCCCAACTAACTTATATCTCGGGCTAGGGTGTAGCTCGGTCTGTTATCATAATATTATTATATTAACGTAGATGTACAAAAAAGGATTGTCAATGTTCTGTTCTCTTCCTGTTTGCACATCTATAACGTCACATGTCACAACATCATTCAGTCGCGGGATGGAGTCGATATCCCGTATCAGTACGTTCAGTTGACCCGAAAGAGCTATCTCAAATACTTGGCGAGTACATCACACGAAGCAACTGCGAAACAGAAAGACGTTACACTAACAACGAAACTAAACCAGTTCCAATGCACAAAAACGAACAAAAACAGTTCAACGGTACGGCGATATGGCTGTTCTATTACCCATCAAGTTCATTTATTTACCTGTTAATTATCTAGAGACTGCAAAAGCACAACTCGTTAAGGAAACAGAATCGTACAACAACTGATCAGAAGGTTCAGAAGATTCATTAATGAGGTATCATCCAGCAAATAACTAAACATTTGCTTTAAACAGTACTTATGAACACGTGAGGTACTTACATTGTCGCGAGTATTTGTCAGAATAGAAACTGGAGTGTCGTCTGGCGTTCTTTCCTCTTTCCCTATTCGTAGTCCCAGACTAAACGTACAGTTTGAATGAAATGAATGAAACATACCTCGAGCCAGAGATCTGGATGCTACACTGTGGATTTTCACACTGGAATACTCCAGAGCTGGTACACCTAAAATAAGGTGGTCGATCTTCGGTCCTCGCGTTGCCCTCGTGAGATATATATATATATATACGGCATCCTCCTTTTTGGGGAACATGACACTGTAAATACTATACGTGTTGGCATGTATTGTTTCATGCAAATGTTTAACTTTTTCTCAGATAATACCTCATTTATGGCTCTTGTAAATATGCTGATCATAGCTGTCAGTTGCACGGTATTATCTCATCTGCGCCTTTTGCTTCTGTAAATTCGATTCGTTAACGTTCGAATGTCGTCTGTACACAAACAGAGTTTTACAGGTAAGTGACCTTGATGGATGGTAGAATAAACACATTTCGGTATTATTTTGTTATTTATATGTTTCCATGCCTTTTAACGTTGCGAGTACATGGCTCAAGGTTAATTTGAAATGTTACCTATGAAATAAACCTGCTTTACGTGAAAAATAAAAAGATATCTACAATTACTCATACAAAGACAACAGGTACACTTCTTTCTATACACAAAATTAGAATGTATCAAGACTTAACAATGTACTGGAATATCACGTTTACATCTACATGTACAGATCCTTATCTTGTGGTATAATAACAAACACTTAAAAGACTCCCAAGATTTCACATTTCAGGATAAGTGTGAAGTTACAGTTAACACCAAAGCATTCTCATACAACTGAAAATCTTAGTGAATTACATAACGCTGTAAGAAGCTGTTATTAATTTAGTAACTAAGCCTGATTTATTGACGGGCCAACGACCTCTTTCCATTTATTTGCTTCCTGAGAGTGTTTCTCTCTCTTGTTAAATTACAGCAGTCTAAAATCAGATGGACAATAGTTCGGTCTTCTCTATTACATATGCACACTGCGTCACCAATTATATCGAATCGTTTACAACAGTATTTCGGTTTACCACGGCCTGTTAACACGACTGCGAAGTTTGGTGGCAGTATAGCTTAATCGTCAAACGTTGGCGGATTGTAAGTAAATACAGTTTTGCGTTTCCCAAGTTATTAGTTCACTGCCACTAAATTTTCCATTTGTTTCTAAACTCTTCTCTCAGTTTTTTCGTTATTGCGCTTATACGAATTTTGATGTCTCTTATTGTTTTCCGTGAGCGGGTTGCTCCCTTAGTATTTAAATGGCTCTGAGCACTATGGGACTTAACATCTGAGGTCATCAGTCCCCTCGAACTTAGAACTACTTAAAACTAACCTAAGGACATCACACACATCCGTGCCCCAGACAGGATTCGAACCTGCGACCTTAGCGGTCGAGCGGTTCCAGACTGTAGCGCCTAGAAGGGCTCAGTCACACCGGCCGGCGCTCCCTTAGTAGATTATGAGCTACTTCACTGCACCATACCCATGTAAGAGCTTTAAACCAACCCAAATTGTCAGTTTTTCATCTACTACCTTCTGATTTTGCCTTGAGTTCTTCAATCAAGTTACGATTACAGTACTTTTTATTCTTTTCGAATCTGACGTGCTTTCCTCGCAAGATGAGGAGGACGTAAATATCTCTATCTATGTGTACATCAACACCCACTTCACCTCTACTTTAACTCGAAACTGTTACAGCATTACCGTCACTGTCCGTGCATTGCTGTATGTGTGTTGTGTCATAGTTTTTGCGCTGTCTGTATTATAGACAGGTCTCAGACGAAAGTGGGCGGTTCATACATTTCTGCGATTCAGAGGCCGGCCGAGGTGGCCGAGCGGTTCTATGCGCTACAGTTTGGAACCGTGCGACCGCTACGGTTTAAGTAGTTCTAAGTTCTAGGGGACTAATGACCTCAGAAGTTCAGTCCCATAGTGCTCAGAGCCATTTGAACCATTTTTTTGCGATTCACATCCGAGGCGTTGATAATCTTGCGGTAACGTAAGTGGAGTGTTTCAAAACGCAACAGCCTTTCATGACTGTCTAGGCGAACCCGTCCCTCTGTATAAACGAATGGAGAGGCTTATTTCTGGTACGATGCCGAGGCCCGTATTGAAGCGAGCCACGATGGATCTCTCACTAGGTTCCCGTCTGGCATGGTGCCCCAGCGTGCGATAATGGCAGCAGACGGACGCCGGCTACTCTTGGCATTATTGTGAGGGCAGGCAGCCGGAAGGGAGCGCCAAGTAGCTGCGGTGGTCTGGCTGGTGTCCGAAATAGCGGGCTCACAGCCTCGGTCCTGCGGCGTTCGACGCGGCTGGCCGCCATTCAAGTGGACCGCGTCCGGAGGTATTGGCCTGCAGCTCTAGGGCCGTCAACAACAGAGGAGCAACAGCTCCACGTTCCTGCGCGGAAAATGTGACTCTTTGTGGGGAAAAACACAGCAGTAACATCATTCAAAAATGGTTCAAATGGCTCTGAGCACTATGGGGCTTAACATCTGTGGTCATCAGTCCCCTAGAACTTAGAACTACTTAAACCTAACTAACCTAAGGACATCACACACATCCATGCCAGAGGCAGGATTCGAACCTGCGACCGTAGCCGTCGCGCGGTTCCGGACTGCGAGCCTAGAACCGCTAGACCACCGCGGCCGGCAGTAACATCGTGATCACCACCTGCGTTGATGACGTCGGCAAAAATGTGTGTTTCGATTGCAGTACTCTATAGTGCAATCAGTAGGTCCAAAGTAAAAACAAATGAACAAGAGTAGCAATCAAACTACATTACAAATTAATGGAAATGAAAAATTAAAAGACGTTATGATTTCACTAAATTCCTCCGTCGTTTGAGCAAAATGGATACCGTACATACGATGTTCCAGAAGGAACGGTCAGCATTCAAGGATATGACAGGAACGATCAATCGACAAAAAAATTTAGCAAACACGGGCTCTAAAATGCATACATGAAGAGCAATGAGCACTAGTTCCGTGGAATGAGATGTGTTTCACAATAGCGAAGATGAACAGGTGCTCAAAACTCTGAAGGTATGCATGCACTTTAAAGCCCATGTTTACTAGACCTTTTCTCTTGTTTTGCCCCATACTATGACGTCTCAAAACATGGAAAGAAAAGAGATTGCACTAGAAGACATTTGTTTCACAGTATCGAAGATGAACTGCTCGTTGCTGTTGATGTATGCTCTTTACACCCGATGTTTCCTATCTTTCCTTCGAATGATCCTTCGTGTCACATCCATTCCTCCACGGACAACGAATATTCGCTGATCAGCCGGAAGATTATCATCAAGGACCTACTATAGACATAAACTCGCCCAGGCGATAGCATCGTCACCTGGCGAGCAACGATTGCCCAAAAATGTGTGTGCAATCTTATGGGACTTAACTGCTAAGGTCATCAGTCCCTTAGCTTACGCACTACTTAACCTAAATTATCCTAAGGACAAACACACACACCCATGCCCGAGGGAGGACTCGAACCTCCGCCGGGACCAGCCGCACAGTCCGCGACTGCAGCGCCCAAGACCGCTCGGCTAATTCCGCGCGGCGTCATCAGTCCCCTAGACTTAGAACTATTTAAACCTAAATAGCCTAAGAACATCATACACATCCATGCCCGAGGCAGGATTCGAACCTGCGACCGTAACAGCAGCGCGGTTCCGGAATGAGCCACCTACAACCGCTCGGCAACTGCGGCCGGCATTACGAGTTTTATTTTTGTTATTGTTAACATCACATATGAAGATGTGGCCAACTAAAAAAGTATTACATCAAGTTCAAGATTTTCACCCGGCATCATGTTTGTGGAAAGCTAGCAATCCTTACAAAAAGAAGTTGGTTATCAAAGAGCCGCCCAAAAACTATTAACTATCAGTCAGTGATGTTGCACAAAAAACATTTGTCTTCTACTTCCAAAGTGGAAAATAATTTACTGCTGAAACGATGACCTCCTCAAACAGTTCACGTTTCCACCAACGTCTGCTCTTTCGATTCCTTTCGCTATGCATCATTGTCGCTGCACAAGGCGCAATCCCAGCAAGGTCAGCCGTATTTACCAAACATCGAGGAACAAGGCATTCAATAGTGTGTACACGAGGAAAAGTATCAAGAATGTCTATGCACACTTTCTAGCTGCATGTCTATAAACAGTCCCTCTACTACTGCTATAGACAATCGCTCGATTTTGTATACAAGTGTATACTTGTCTTAAGAAGAGGCAGGCTGCTAGACTCGTTACCGGCAGGTTCGAACACAAGTCTTATGGAGATGTTTCGGGAACTCAAATCGGAATCCCTGGAGGGAAGGCGACGTTCTTTTCGAGAAACAGTTGTGAGAATATTTAGAGAACTGGCATTTGAAGCTGACTGTCAAACGACTGTACTACCGCCAACATCTATAGCGCGTAAGGACGGCTAGGCTAATCCCGCGCGGCGCAACGATTGCTCGTCAAGCACATGCGCGGTGCATATAATATCAGTGAGCGTGCTGTCCTTGTGTAGAATGGGGAAGGCGCGCGATCTATGCGAGTTTGACCGAGGGCAGATTGTAATGGCCCGGGGGCTCGGCACGAGCAGTTCGGAAACTGCACGACTTGTCTGGTGTTCGAGGAGTGCTGTGATGAGAGTCCTCAACACGTGGCGAAACCGCGTCCAGACGTCGTGGGGTTGGGTGGCCACCGCTCAGTACAGACGTCGTAGGCGGGGCATAGTGATAAAAGAGGACAGGCGGCGGATTGTGGTGGAACTAACATCAGACTTTAATACTGGGCATACAAGTGTGTCTGGGCACACAGCGTACTGAACACTTTTAATGATGAGGCCTCTGCAGCCGTGCGTGTGCCAATGCTAACATCACGACATCGCCAACTGAAATGAACACGTGACCATCCGCACTGGATGTTGGTGCAGTGGCAGAGCGCTGCAATGATCTCATGAATCCCAACACATTCTTCATCACGTCAATGGGAGGGAGCGAATCTGCCGACTTCCAAGGGAACAACCACTTGATATCTGTGCTGTGGGATGGAGACAAACTGGCGACAGTTCCATTATTTTCTGGGGAACATTCATGTGGGCATGAATGGGTTCAGTAGAGCTCGTGCAAGGCACCACGACGACCAAGGAGTATCGTACACTGGTTGCAGACCATGTGCACCTGTTTCCTGACAATCATGTTTCCTGACGGCAGTGGCATTATTCAACAAGACAATGCGCCATGTCACAAGACCAGGAGTGAGATGAAGTGGTTCGAGGAACACAATGGTGAGTTGCAATTGATGTGCTGGCCCCCGCCTCGCCAGGTCTGAATCCGATCGAACACATCTGGGTTGTGACTGAACGCGGCGCCACAGCTCATTCCCCTTACCAGAATTTACGGGAATTAGGTGATTTGTGCGTGCAGTTGTGGTGCCAACTCCCTCCAACGTCCTATCAAGGCTTCACCGGTTCCATGCCACGACGCGTCGCCGCTGTTATCCGTGCCAAAGATGGGCGCACCGGCTGTTAGGTAGGTGGTCGTAATAGGTAGGTGGTCGTGATGTTCTGCCTGATCAACGTATGTAATGTATGTCCCCGTTACGAGTCTTCAGTCGCATTTTCTCTGGTGTTTTGGCAGATATTTGCAATTTCGCTTTTGCTATACCTAGCTGGTGCATCCCAAACAAATACTTCTAGTTACGTATTCCATACGACTGCCCACTATCGGCGAAAAGCGTCGGTTTGTTTCCCGTTACGAACAAGGTGGTTTCTAAAACGGAATTTTATGTGCCCATTAACAGAACGATACCACACGAGTCTAGTGGGATATTTGTTCTATGCATACGTAACAGAGACCGTTATTATTGGTATTTTAATGCCCTTGCTAATACACATCGATGAAACGAATATCACACTAGTCTAATTTGTGGCCGCTTTATCGAATGGGCATACAAAATTCCGCTTTAAAAATAATTTTGTTTGTTAAGGGAAACAAACCCACCTTCTCCGTCGACTTAGGGCGTTGCGTGGAAGATGTGACGTGCAGTTTTTTATCGGGGCGACTCCAGACAGACATTGGACGAGCGAAATTGCAAATATATGCCGAAATATCAGAGAAAATGCGCCTCACGACTCTTATGAGAGAAACTCGGTATACAGACTGAACATTAATACAACTGACTAACTGTAGGGACGGATTCCTGATCCCAAATGGAGGAAAAAGAATCCTATGAACATCTGCCTGGAGTTGAACGGCGCACGTGCAACGACAACAAATCGTTCCGGAACACAGTATAAAGCTGCATCGCATGGGCTCTACACGTCACTACAGATGATCAAATTGGCTTCCACGGGACTGCACGTGACAGGGATTGTAGCTGCTGCCATGCACGATACACATAATCGTACTTTGGCGGGTCACTTGCCGGGAGCTTGTGCTAGGGTTCGTCTCAATATCCTGTAGAACCCGGTACTCCAGATCTGGTGTACGCAAAATCAGCCGCCCGCTTGCACGTTAGTCTGTCTTAAAGAACCCATGATCACGCAAATGCCCAAAAAAAGGCTTGGAATGTCATGTGATGTGGTTGGTGTCTGTGAAGGCACTTGTTTTGGTATAGCCGTGCTTGCCTCTCGACCGTTTCCATCTGCTTGGCCCTACACAAACAACATCTCGGCTTGTTTCTGCCATGAATAAAGGACCATTCTGCTGCGTCAATCACACAGCCTGCAACACACGAGGAACGCACGGCACGTGGTCAGAGGAATTGTCATTCGTCGTCGCTTGAGTTTCCGAACACACGTTCATAGGGCTCTTCTTCCTTCGTTTGCAGTCAGCAATGCGTCCCGGCAGTTTTTCGGTTTCATTCATGTTCACCCTTTATGCAGGGTGCCCCAGGAGGAACGGTCAATATTCAGGGATGTAAACAGAACGATCATTCTAAGTAGAAAAGTCCACAAACATGGGCTCTAAAATACACACGTTGAGAGTTATGAGAACTTCTCCATCTTCGAAACAGTGAAGCAAATCTGTTTTATAGCACGCTCTTTGCTTCCCATATTTTGAGATGTGGCAGCATGGACTAAAACAAGAAAAAAATTCCAGTAAATGTCAACTCTAAACTGCATACCTTAAGAGCTGTTAGCACTTTTGCAATGTGAGAGATGTGTTTCACATTACTTCGAATGATCTTTCCTCTCACATCCCTCCTGGGACATACTGTACACACAGGGTGTTTCAAAGTCTTTTCATCAAACGTCCATGGGTGATGGAAGACGTCATGGGGAACAATTTTCGTTGGAGATCAAATGTTATATTTCCAGGCGACGCTAGGCATCCTTTTGTATTTATAATGCCCCTGAGAGGCGGCGGCGTGTAGGCTGCCTGTGGGGTGCGTATGCATTGTGTGTTGCCTGTAATCCAGTGATCTGCTTCATATGAAATGGGATAGTCCTAGTAAAGTCAAAGTTCCTGATTCGCTTCTAAACTATCTTTGTCTGCGCAGAGACATTCATGAATAATATTTTCTTGTGCAGATGCAACACACTTAGTTAGTAGACGTTGCTAGTTTCGTAAAATCCCGTCTTCCCAGGACCGAGGAATTCAATAAAACGACACTTGGTGTCGTCGGGAAGCGTGACGAATATTTAGTCTCTAACAAAGTTCTTTTCCGTGACATGATCTATCATCGAGAGGTATTTACGGCAAAGGATTTGACCACCCTGTATATTAAGAGCGGTTCCATGGAGACGGTAAGCAATTCACTTATGAAACGTGACATCATTGCAGGAGCGTATCATCGAAGGAATGTGAACATGCACCGTTACCAACGGAATTACTTATTTACGTTATCTGTCAGTATTTCATTGATGTTCGTCCGCATACGATGTGTAATTATTGTTGAAAGTTTTATTAATTCATGACACGTTATGTTTTGAAGCTGATTACAATATCTCTTGCCTAAAAAAAGGAGATAATAATAAAACAGTGGAATCTTTGGAAGTGGATGTTTACAACTGCGTGAATAAGACCAGAACGTGATGGGCCACATCTAATAACTAAAAATGCTCATAGCACGCCACTTCGACTTAAATTACGGTCACAAACTGAGTGTGAACTGACTTGTAGCTTACAGGCGTGTCGGTAGGATAAATTTGGCGCACAGCGCATTTTGTTTACTAAGTGTAAGAAGTGACCTGACTGAAATCAGCTTCCCCCTTCCACGTTAACGCGCCCGGTAACTGAATAAACATTTTGAAGCCATTTGTCTGGAGTGTGGCCTTGTTGGGAAGTGAAACGTGAACGATTAATGTCTCCGACAAGAAGAGGACAGAAACTTGTGAGATGTGGTGTTACAGAAGAATCCTGCAGAGATACGGTAGAGTGAATAAACCATGAGGGCCTCTGTATGTCCATCTTTTTAGCGATGGTCGCGGGACTCGGCTGTGCGATTGATGATGTCAAATTAAAACCCCTTTCATTCGTACTGTTCAAACTCGGCGGGTGATCTTTGAAGTGGTCACCGTAGCAAGTAGATATCTACGAATACCAGTACTGCTGGACGCTGCTTCGATCACAAGCGAGGCAGATTATTCCTACACGTCGGTCAGGGGCTTGAAGATGGCGTAATAAAGCGCCGAAACTGGTTGCCTAATAATATGAGGTTGAAAGGTATTTAATTTGACATCATCATCAAACCATGAAGGGATACGGAATGTAAGTTGGGAGGTGGAGGGGGGAGGGAGGGAAGATTGAAATTAAATAATCGTGTGGCATTGTTGGCCGGGAGGCCCCATCCGGGTAAATTCGGTCGCCGGGTTGCAAGTCTTATTTCAGTCGACGCCACGTTGGGTGGCTTGCGTGTCGGTAATGATAATGAAAAGATTATGAGGATAGCACAACACCCAGTCCAGGAGCGGAGAAAGTCTCCAATCCGGCCAGGAATTGAACTCGGACCTGCTGCATGGCAGGCAAACACGTTAGCACTCAGATATGCAGGCGGAACCGAGGAAAAAATCTACGACACAATTTGAGTAAACGTGCACATTAGTAGATAGGAGACATCCAGGATTCGTCAGTTTAGTCACAGAAGCATGGGAACGATAAAGGGCATAGAGCCACGTGTTGAATACTGTAAGAACGTTCAAACGGATGCAGGATGCATCAGTTATCCACAGATGAAGAGGCTTTTACAGAATAGACAGCGTGGAGATCTAGATGAAACCAGTCTTCGGACTGAAGACCGCAAGAACGACAATAATGACGAAAACGGCGGCGAGCTCACATTTTGCAGTCGCTATTTGCAAACGATTTCAAAGTAGTCTTTTCCATTGACAGTTGGGCTGTAGGAGTCAATAAAATGTATCCATAATGGGGAAGTTAAGTTATTAAGCACCATATAACTCAGAGGTAACGAGGTGAAGAATAACCGAACAGGTACAGGGAGTGTCGAGTAGCGCGGAGAGGGAGAGGGGGGGGGGGGAGGGAGGGAGAGGGGGGGAGGGGGAGGGAGGGGGAGGGAGAGGGAGGGAGGGAGACGGACAGCTGGGATGTGTGCCTCGCAAGCTGCGTGGCGCGCCGTCATTCATTATTCATCAGCGCTCAGCGACTCGCATAAGCGATGTAAATATCCGGCGTGTAGAGGCACCCGGGAAACGGCTTCTCCTACCGGCTACCGCGCCGTGTTGTTCCCTCCGTCCTGTCCTGGCCCGTCCTTTTACTTCTGGAAACACAGCCACGGGCGAATTAGCCCTGGCAGCGGGGCAAGCGCCGTGGAAAGCAGCACAGTCACGACCACAGAAAATCTCCTCCCCAGCGGTCGATGTGGAAATACGCAAACAGCGCTCGTCCAGAAACGTATCTCGCTCTCTCCACGAACGCAGCGCCTCCAGTACCCGGAGTCAGCTGATACACAAGTTTTTTGAGCGAAGAGCAGTATCTTGTTACATATAAAACAGTCGTCACTGGAAGAGTAACACCGACGTTTCCGACACGGTTTCAGTGGAACACCTGTGGCTCAACTAAGAAACTCATTTGGTACACTCACAAGGAAAGCTCGTCATCTCGGACGCTCATAAACTGCATTAAAATACGCTTAGAATCGAAAACGCATATCGCAGAAACAGCAGTATGATTCATTCGTATAGAAAACTGCGCATCTTACCACTAGAGATATTTCAATTATCGCCTATTCAAGGTCTCAGAGAGAGACACTTTGGTAACGCACAGGAAAAAATATCGATGCAATGAGACCAAAAACACACACATTTCAACGTCGTGACTTCTTGTTATATTTCCCCCTGCTTAAAATAATTACGCTGACTGAACAACAAATACCTGCTGTCCTGTAAGCGTTGCATAGCTATTCAGTCTTGAAAGTGCAAGTGTGTGGTGATGTCAATGAAGCGTTCAAAGTGGAACAGAACAAAATACTCATCTGGCTAAGGTCACTTTTTCGCATTCAGCATCACTTCTACATTCAAGCAGTCCACACTATTTACAATTTCATTCGACGATTGATATGTCAGTGTTATCACCTGCCTTTTGCCATCATACTGTTAACACACACATGTATTTCGGTGCAGAAAGTTGACTGCATACCACACAGTGAAATGATGATCGCCTTAAGTTTAATTGTGATTTTTCAAAGTGCAGTCTTACAAAATCAAAGACCCTTCTCACGTAGAGTTTATACTGCATAAAGAAATACATATCAACAATTTTCGTTCCTATTCTATCGATATTTTATTTTTTTGCGTTACCAAAGATCCTCTGTTACATCTTGAATGGGTGATCATCCAAATATGTATCGCGGTAAGACGCGCGGTTTTGCATGCGAATAGGTCACATCACTGTTTTTGGGAGCCGTTTATATTATAAGCGTATTTTCGTGCGGCTCTTCCATTGTCAGAGGAATTCAGTTGAAACAGTGGCAGAAACGTCGGTGTTATTTATTCAGTAACATATTTTTATAACAAGACGCAGCTTTCCAGTCAGAAAATCTTAGATTAATTAGATCCCTCTGTTTGCCTATGGTCTCCAGAAGGCATCAGAGGGCTGCGCCAAGGTTTCAGACAGCGTTGTTATTGACTTGTGGAAGCCATTCGGTACAGTTGAAGGATGGCCGCTATTGAAGAAAATACCAGCTTACTGTGGGTCGGACTGACTTTACAACTGAACTGTCGACTTCTTAGGAAACAGTACCCGGCACGTAGTACTTAACGCAGAGAATTCTTCAACTGCGAAAGCAAGCCTGGTGTCCCCAAGGCAGTGTTATAGGACTGCCACTGTGCGCGACGTATCTAAGTGATCTGTTGCACAACGTTGGAAGATGCGGGTAGTGGTTCATGGTAGTCGTATACAAGGAAGTCGCAACGGCAGGGAGTGGCAGTAAAATGCAGGAAGACGTGTAGGAACTGGTGAATTAACGCTCAAAACAAATAAATGTAACGTAGTGCCCATAAATCGGAGAAGAATGGTTCAAATGGCTCTGAGCACTATGGGACTTAACATCTGAGGTCATCAGTCCCCTAGAACTTAGAACTACTTAAACCTAACCAACCCAAGGACATCACACACATCCATGCCCGAGGGCAGGATTCGAACCTGCGACTGTAGCGGTCGCGCGGTTCCAGACTGAAGCGCCTAGAACCGCTCGGCCAAATCGGCCGGCAAAATCGGAGAAGAGATCCAAGTCTTTTCGCTTACGTGATTCGCGATAAATCACCAAAAGAGGGGAAGACTCCTAAAGAACGACTTACAGTGTCAACAGCTGTAGACGACTTGCTTTCTGTCTTGCTTCGTCAAAATCATCCAATATCACAGAAGAAGGAGAAATACTGAAGAAAGTTGAGAAAACTGGGTCCTAGAAAGAAAAAGAGAAAGAAAGAAAAAACGAAAAGAAGGAAGAAAGGGAAATAACTAGAAAGGCGGAGGATGACGTACAGGAAGAAAGAGAACGGTTAGCAGGAGGTACGAGAAATACATGAAAGGAAAAAGGGAACGATGGATGTGGAGAAAAAAAGCAGTTCGGAAACGAGTAATAGGAGCATGTGGTTAACAGTAATTAAAGAAAGATACGGTGCAAGAAGGAGGAAGTAAAGTAAAGACCAACTTGAGAGTAGGAAGTGAGTGACACAGTATGGACTGAAAAGGCAGAATAAATGGACGAATACAGGAGAGCCTTTGACGCATCACTGACTTCCACGAATCATAATCTTTTCAAAGGATTTTTCTCACTATGAATCTTTAGCCGGTCAATAAAAGACGTCTGAATATACTTACGATGTTGTGTGTTTTCTAAAACCAAGCTGCAAGGTAGCCTGCAACAAATGCAACTTCCTTGCCAGATGTACGGAACGACGTAATGGTATCCACTCGGTGCTCAGTCCGAGGGAGTAATTAAAGCAATTACGGCAGAACAGGTTTCTCAAGCCTATAATTTGGAACGACAACGGCTACAAAATGGAAACAGAAAGAGGTGTATATGACCACCTACAAACAAATGAAAATTGTTACGCACCATGTTCCAAGTGAGTGGCTAAAATTACGATGTAATACACAGAAAGAAATCAGACCGTAGTCGTAAGAGTCGAAGGATTTGGAAAGGGAGCAGCTATTAAAAAGGGAGAAAGACATGGTTACGAGCGAGTTCGCTATGTTTCTCAATATGTACACTGAGCGAGCAGTAAAAGCAACTGAAGACAAATTTGAAATCTAATTCAAGTTCAGAAAGAAAAAATTCAAACGTTTAATGCTTGCCAGTGACGTCGTAGTGCTCGTAGATGAGACAGCCAAGGACTAGGAAGAGGAGCTGATTGACATGACTATGTTCTAAAATGAACGTAAGTAAAAGTAATATCATGATAACGGAGTGTCGTCGAATTAAATCAGGTTATTCTGAGGAAACAGTATTAGGAAATAAGCTGAAAATAGCAGGCGAGTTTTGCAGTTTGGGCAGAAAAATAACCGATGATGACAAAAGTGAGGTAGATATAAAATGCAAATTGGCAATAGCAAGAAAAGCAGTTCTGAAGGGAAGATAAGCATATTAACATATAAATTTACATGTTAGAAAGTATAAGAAGATATTTCGATGTGAAACTCAGATATTACTATCACATTCTTGCAGTAATCGGTAATACGAATTACAACATTCTTTTGTAAATAAGAGAGGCACAATTCGGCTCCTATTTTTTGTCACCACTTCTCCGTTAGCCTTGTGGCTTGCAGTAGCTTAGCATGTAAGCACCTCTGTACGTATACTATAGGAGTTGGATAGTAATAATTATAGTTCATGTTTTCCCAATATTTCATTAAAAAAGCACTGTTTTGAAGCCTTTTCACTAACGATGTGCGTAACTGAAGTTGTAAGATCAGTTTAGAAGCGTGTCGATTAGCCCGCCAACCTTGCGTGTTTGCACGCACATTTGTATACCCGAGAGAAGTCGAACCTTTGCAATTTAAATTTTCTACAGGAAATCTGATCTAGGGTGTTTCACGCAACGCAAGAATACTTGTTACATCAAGTTTAATACGAACACGGTCCGTACTGTCACCAAACTTGTCTGCTCGCTAACAACGATTCGGTACCTCATTACCAGTACACCATGTAACAAAAGTAATCACTATAGACGATTCTGAGTACAAATTGTAAATCATCATTATTGCTTGTATCAGTTCTTATCTTTATACCTGATTCCTGTGGTGGTCGCTGTGAGCCATCCCGACTTCCAAATAATCAAGATTCGGAAGAAATCCACAACACCAAAAATTTTTTCGAATAACGACCTTCATTACTGGACTTCACCGTTTGCCGACAAATTATCCTCTGAATATGTGCATAAGCGAGCAGCTCATGTTTTTGCGCGCAGCTACATACGAAATGTAAACACCTTGTACATATTCAAGATACAGATGGACGTACAGATCACTTTAAAATGACCACTGTATCCGAAATCAGACATGTGTGCTGTGTAGACTTCTGTGTATTTAGTTCAGCCAAAAGCAACAATGGCTTCACTCAATAACTTTGTGAATTGTTTGCGAACATATGCTAAAAGCATGTTAGACGTAATCCGGTGACTTTCAACATGCATTTGGTATTTAAGACGAGACAGCTGTTCTTGCACCACGTGTAATAATTTCGCGAGGGTCGGACCAGCGTTGTTTATGTTCAGATCCTCCCTTTTCATTCTCGAGAAGTTTCTGCGCAACATAATCCCAATTAAACTTGTCTCTATCAGAAATCTGTGCGCATGCCTTTTGTTTGTTTGTGTGTGTGTGTGTGTGTGTGTGTGTGTGTGTGTGTGTGTGTGTGTGTGTGTGGCCACTGTTCATCAAACTTTTAACACTAAAAAGAAAAAAGAATCCATATGAGTTTGCGCAGCGGGAAATCAGGGCCGGAACTTTGTTGGAAACTGTGTTTGGAAGCAGAGGGTGTAATTGCATTTAGAGCGAGAGCAACACTACAGTGCTGACATGACATGTGTTTTTCCTGTTTAACAATGAGCCGACAACATCATTTTGCGCAAGGGGGGAAAATGTATGTCGGATTTGGGTGAAAATCCTGACTTTCACAGTAATATCCCTAAACTTGGGATTGGATCAGTCATTAAGTTTCAAGTGTCAATTACAGAAATTTTAGCTGCGACCATAACACTTGGCTATGGAGTGGATCCTTCTCTGTATATTCACCAAGCAATGCGAAAAAATTTTCCCAATGATGTATGACTTGCCGGAGATAACTTTGTGTAGGTTCTCATTTTGGTTGAATTAAACGTAACTAACCTAAGGACAACACACACATCCATGCCAGAGGCAGGATTCGAACATGCGACCGTAGCGGTCGCTCGGCTCCAGACTGCAGCGCCTAGAACCGCACGGCCACTCCGGCCGGCCGGTAAGGTTCGATAAGCACGAAGCCGAGCAGTAGAAATTCCAGCGTGTGCGAGCTAGCATTATCTTGCTGAAATTTAAGTCCAGGATGGTTTTCAATGATGGCCAACAAAATGGAGCGTACAATGTCTTCGACCTACCGGTGTGCTGTAAGGATACAGGGGGATGACAACCAAATGGGTTATGCTATGAAAAGAAATGTCACCCTAGACCATCACTCATGGCTGTCGGGCCATAGGGCAGTTTACAGTCACGTCGGTATTCCACTGCCGTCCAGCGCGCCTCCAGACCCGTCTTCGGCCTTTAATCTCATTGACTGAAGTAGAATTGTCTTCCGTGATGAGACCCTCTTCGAACTGAGTCCCAGTGCCAGCGAAGACGTGTCTGGAAACGCCCTAGACAGCAGTGGGACATGAGTTGACTGTTATCCTCCAGACAGCCCGATAACCAGGTGTGACGGTCTGGGATGCCATTTCTTTTCATAGCATAACCCATTTGGTTGCCATCCGCGGTCCCTTTACTGCACACCGGTACGTTAAAGATATTGTACGCTCGGTTTTGTCGCCCTTCATGGCAAGTGTTTACATTTCAGCAAGATAATGGCGGCCCGCACACGGCGTGAGTTTCTACTGCTTGGCAGTTCAATGTATTTGGAGCATTATGAGCAGGGTCCTCCAATTAGCTCGAAATTTTGGCGATATAAAGCACCAATTGGACGAAATTTCGCACGATATCCCACAAGAGGACACCCAACAACTTAATAAATCAATGCCAAACCGTATAACTGACTTGCTCCGTTTGTGAAGCTCTTTCTCTTGAACAAATTTTCAAATATTCCTGAAATTGTGATCATTTGTTTGTCTGTGTAGTGTACATCACATGTACCAATATCCGTACCAATAATTCCTTCATAGTGTGTGGGCTTTTTTACTTTTACTGGGTCTGCACTGGAATGTCTTATTGTGGCTGTACCCTTTCTTAAAATGATGACTGAATTTATTTTAATGTAATTTACGGCGTCTCCAACCACGAGCACTACAGTCCCGCGTATGCCTATATTCGTTTTAAAGCAGTAATGGCCTAAAATAAAAATGTTTTGAAAAAAAATTAATGACCAGAACAAAACTCATAACTGGGGTTCTAGATTTAAGATGTGACTGTATTAGAGATGTTGCGCCACAAGACTATTTAATTAAAAGTAGCACTTACAACGAATAAATTTGCGACTTGGCTTCGTCGTGGCCGTCTGAATGCCCACCTGTGCTTGAGGTTCGTGGGAAGAGTTCTGAGTTGTTGGAGAACGTACCTTGGCTCTTCGTGAGAGGATCTGGATACAACATGACAGTGCACCGCCTCACTCTAGTGTGAATGTCCGCAAGCACTTCAGTGCTCTATTTCCTTGGCGCTGGATTGGAATGGGAGGTCCTATTCCATGGCCTGCGAAGCCGCCTGACCTAAATCCCCTTGATTATTTCCTGTGCGGATACCTACAGTCACTTGTTTATGAGAGCCCAGTGGATACGGAGATGAAACTAGATGCCAGAATTGTAGGTGCCTGTGATGTCATTAGGAACATACCAGGGATATTTGTCAGAAGGCATCAGAATCTTGTTCGCCGATAAATGTAAATGTCATTCAGTAGGGCCTCCCGGCGGGTAGACCGTTCACCGGGTGCAAGCATTCCGATTTGACGCCACTTCGCCGACCTGCGCGTCGATGGGGATGATGATGATTAGGTCAACACAACAACCAGTCCCTCAGCGCAACTCTGACCCAGCCGGGAATCGAACCCGGGCCCTTAAGACTGACAGCCTGTCGCGCTGAGCACTCAGCTACCGGGGGCGGACTGTTCGCCGATGTCATGCTTGCACTGAGGTTGATGGGCGTCAGTTTCGGCACATTTTGTAAGATATTTGTAAAAGAGTACACAGTAATGTGATTTCACTCCTATTATCTCCTAAAGCAGGCTTCTCCGAACCTCAAATTGTTCAGTGGAGCATCCTCTGTGGCCTGTTCCTGTTGGCCAATGGTGAAAATGTTTTAGCTCACGTTTATACACTACTGGCCTTTAAGATTGCTGCACCACGAACATGACGTGCTACAGATGCGAAATTTAACCGACAGGAAGAAGACGCTGTGATATGCAAATGATTAGCTTTTCAGAGCATTCACACAAGGTTGGCACCGGTGGCGACACCTACAACGTGCTGACATGAGGAAAGTTTCCTTCCGATTTCTCATACACAAACAGCAGTTGACAGGCGTTGCCTGCTCAAACGTTGTTGTGGTGCCTCGTGTAAGGAGGAGAAATGGGTACCATCACGTTTCCGACTTTGATAAAGGTCGGATTGTAGCCTATCGCGATTGCTGTTTATGGTATCGCGACATTGCTGCTCGCGTTGGTCGAGATCTAATGACTGTTAGCAGAATATGGAATCTATGGGTTCAGGAGGGTAATACGGAAGGCAGTGCTGGATCCCAACGGCCTCGTATCACTAGCAGTCGAGATGACAGGCAACTTATCCGCATGACTGTAACGGATCGTGCAGCCACGTCTCGATCCCTGAGTCAACAGATGGGGACGTTTGCAAGACAACAACCATCTGCACGAACAGTTCGACGACGTCTCCAGCAGAATGGTTATCAGCTCGGAGACCATGGGTGCGGTTACCTTTGACGCTGCATCATAGATAGGAGCACCTGCGATGGTGTACTCAACGACGAACCTGGGTGTACGAATGACAAAACGTCATTTTTTCGGATGAACCCAGGTTCTGTTTACAGCATCGTGACTGTCGCATATTTGTTTGGTGACATGGCGGTGAACGCACATTAGAAGCGTGTATTCGTCATCGCCATACTGGCGTATCACTCGGCGTGATGGTATGGGGTGCCATTGGTTACACGTCTCTGTCACCTCTTGTTCGCATTGACGGCTCTTTGAACAGTGGACGTTACATTTCAGATGTGTTACTACCCGTGGCTCTACCCTTAATTCGATCCCTGCGAATCCCTACAGTTCAGCAGGATAATGCACGACCGCATGTTGCAGGTCCTGTACGGGCCTTTCTGGATACAGAAAATGTTCGACTGCTGCCCTGGCCAGCACATTCTCCAGACCCCCTCACCAAGTGAAAACGTCCGGTAAATGGTGGCCAAGTAACTGGCTCGTCACAATACGCCAGTCACTACTCTTGATAAACTGTGGAATCGTGTTGAAGCTGCATGGGCAGCTGTACCTGTACACGCCATCCAAGCTCTGTTTGACTCAATGCCCAGGCGTATCAAGGCCGTTATTACGGCCAGAGGTGGTTGTTCTGGGTACTGATTTCTCAGGATCTATGCACCCAAATTGCGTGAAAATGTAATCTCGTGTCAGTTCTAGTATAATATATATGTCCAATGAATACCCGTTTATCATCTACATTTCTTCTTGTTGTAGCAATTTAAATGGGCAGTGGTGTAGATTCAGCGGCGTACAAACTATATGAGATGTGAACAGCAGCTCCACTCCAATGTGGACGGTTCCTGCTGCGGTTATGCGGGGAACTGAAGTGGCCGCCGTATCTACCGCTCGGTCTATTCCAGCGACCGCGTGGCGCGCCAGCGACCAGAGAGCGACTGCTTTCAGCGGCCGGCCAGCCCTGGATAGCCTCGCAGAGTGACGGCTGCGGAAGCGGAAGCCGGCCGCCGTAAACTGTCTGAGGGACGACGCACCCGGAAGGTGGCCACCGCACTCGCGTCGCCTCCGCGCCGCTGATACGTGGCGTGCTGCCGGAGGCCGATTGGAGCTCTCTGTCTGCTTCCTCCACTGTTCTGGATCGGCGGTACAGTGCATCAGACCGACTGTGTATGGCGCCGAGCGTAGCATGAGTTCTCAGGTAACTGTGCCACGCAGGCTACACGGGAGTAAGGGTTGTAATACAGGTTGAACTTTCGGATAATTTAATCTAAAGAGAAAGACGCTTTAAAGCTTCTTCATGCTGTCGAGACATTTAAAAACATTTTCCTGTTACAAAAGCAGAGAACAACCCGCAGACTTCAAAAAATTATAGTGAACCTCAGTTCATCCATTTTACTGCTTGTTGTACTCCGTGGCTGTGGATCATATTACTATTAAGGCCTTGTCCACACCAGTGTACAAAGTCGAGCGATTATTGTATCTGGGCAGTGAATATAGACAATCCGGTGATTTTGACCGTGACCGGGCCAATTATCTCACGAAATAAGCGTCAAACGAAAAAACTACAAAGAACGAAACATGTCTAGCTTGAAGGGGGAAACCAGGTGGCGCTATGGTTGGCCCGCTACATGGCGATGCCACAGGTCAAACGGATATCAACTGCGTTTTTTAAAAATAGGAGCCCCCACTTTTATTACGTATTCGTGTAGTACGTAAAGAAATATAAATGTTTTAGTTGGACCACTTTTTTCGCTTTGTGATAGATGGCGCTGTAATAGTCACAAACGTATAAGTACGTGGTATCACGTAATATTCCGCCAGTGCGGACGGTATTTGCTTCGTGATACATTACCCGTGTTAAAATGGACCATTTACCAATTGCGGAAAAGGTCGATATCGTGTACATGTATGGTTATTGTGATCAAAATGCCCAACGGGCGTGTGCTATGTATGCTGCTCGGCATCCTGGATGACATCATTCAGGTGTACGGACCGTTCGCCGGATAGTTACGTTATTTAAGGAAACAGACCCAACGAAAACCACCGGTACAACATGTGCAACGAGAGAGAAAAATTCATTGTCATCTGACTCCCCCGGCTCATCTCGGTTTTACAAGAGGTAAAAGAAAATTGCATTTTGAAAACTCCCAAAGAAAGAAGGTCAAGGGTTGCAGAAACGTGCTGGAGTTCAAGAGAAACCTTCATATACAGGAAAGGATTCATCTTCATTGCCACCTGAATCTGAGTCGGAGCAAGAAAACGTATATTGTCGCTTCTGTAACACCAAATATTGCGATCCAAGAACTGTGAAAAAAGGGCAATGGAGCAGGTATGGTAAGTGCAAGGTGTGGTTTCACCAAGTATCTATGGGGGTTGCAGTTTTTAACCAATTCCTCTGTTGAAAATGAGTGAAATAGCTACTGAAACGGCTAAAAAGTGTGATCTTCCATGTATAATTCTGTGGCAGTTCACAGTGCTTCACGTAGCCCCATTAACGATTGAAATAGCCCCACAAATTGTTAATTTTTCCATTGTATCAACGTCTTAAATTTTGCTATTTACAATGAAGGCCCAACAGATTTTAAAGCAATGTACATTTATCATACAAAACTTATACCTATGATCTAGTCACCATTACAATTTAACATACGTAGTAAAATATTTGCCACATCTTAACGGCCCAAGAAGTTGAAATATTTCATTTAGCTCCAGGTTTCACAATGCATAACAATATTAACTTTTGAGAAAATTCATGTACAGCGATGATGATGCTTGGTGAAGTAGATTAGGAAATGAGACTCTAAAAGTAGTTGATGACTTTTGTAATTTGGGCAGCTAAGTAAGTCACGTGGGCCAAAGTAGAGAGGATAGAAAATGCAGACGTTCAGTAGCAAGCCAAAGCATTTTTGAAAAAGAGAAATTTGTTAATATGGAGTTTAAATTTAATTTTAAGGAACAAGAAGACAAGTGAAACTTCGTGCTACGGGATAACTGTGAAGAACTCTTGGGTAGATCAGATAACTAAGGAGGTACTGAGTCGAATTTGGGGGGGAAAGTGGCATACGGCATAACTTCGCTGAAATAAGGGATCGGTTGTCAGGTCACTTCCTGAAATCGTCAGTGTGTTAATGGAAGGGAAGTGTGAGGGAGCGGATAAAAAATTGTAGAGGGAGACCAAAGGATGAACACAGTAAGCAGATTCAGATGGATGTTGGTTGCAGCAGTTACGTAGAGATGAAGAGGCTTGCACGGGATAGAGTAGCACGGAGAGTTGCATCAAACCAGTCTTCAGACTGAAGATAACAACAATAACAACAACAACAACAACAACAACAACAACGGGGAAGATTTTTCCAAAGTTACTTATAACCCGTCTGGATTGCAAAAAAATGTTTAATCATATGACCGGTTTCGGTTCATGTAGAACCATCTTCAGATCTGCAATTTCGGTTACTCCTGTAACCGAAATTGCAGATCTGAAGATGGTTCTAGATGAGCCGAAACCGCTGATGTGATTAAACATTTTTTGCAATCAAGACGGGTTATAAATAACATTGGAATAGCCAGTGATTGCGGTTATCCCATCAGACAATATGTCGGTTTTTGCAAAGGGAAGATTGGTTCAAATGGCTCTGAGCACTATGGGACTTAACATCAATGGTCATCAGTACCCTAGAACTTAGAACTACTTAAACCTATGTAACCTAAGAACATCACACAACACCCAGTCATCACGAGGCAGAGAAAATCCCTGACCCGCAAAGGGAAGATTTTATTTCTTTTGTTTTTAATTGGTGTTGTGCCTGGTTTGTTGTTTCCCTCATTCGTTTTTGTATCTGGTGTTAAGTTTTCCACCTCGACACGTATATTACAACGAACATCCTATGTAATGTGTTTTGCATGTTCCACTCTTTTTCTGACCCTACAGTTTTCCATGTAAACATGTTAACATTTGTATTAATGATATGAATGATTTGTTGAAATTTGTTGTAGCTGATAGCAATATGTAATTTTTGTTAAATATACCGTTTAAATAGTAAAATTAAGACTTGAAATACAAGAGACTCTATTTTCTTCGCCTTCATGGAAAAGAGAATAACGTTGTCGTATGTAATCTCAAAGCAGTCTGCATTCTTTAAGCATACTTTATAGTTTTATATGATTTTTCCGGACTGTCTTTTTCCCATCAGGTGACTGAACACCGAGCACCTGGATAATCTTTGTATGAATAATCGCAAATCTGTCATATGCTATGCATAACTCCCGTGGTACTAAAGAGTGGTGTACAGGGTAAAATCTGTTGACTTTTCTTTAAACAATTGAGGACGTGTGGTGCCGCCACTACTCTGAGATGAAGAGCGTGACAAGCCACATCAAACCAGCCCGAAGATAATGCGCAAAACCGGACTTCAATGCGGATGATAAATTTGCGTATAATCTGACCGCCTCCGTGCCAGAATGGTTAGCTTCGCTGCCTTTGGGCGGATGGATCCGGGTTCGATTCACAGTATCTCTCCTCAGATTTTTCTGAGGCAGGGAAGTCTAGAACTGTGTCCTCTCTGCCTCTTGAGGACAAATGAGGAACTGCAAATATGTTGTAAATACACTACTGGCCATTAAAATTGCTACACCACGAAGATGACGTGCTACAGACGCGAAGTTTAACCGACAGGAAGAAGATGCTGTCATATGCAAATTCATATGCAAATGATTAGCTTTTCAGAGCATTCACACAAGGTTAGCGCCGGTGGCGACACCTACAACGTGCTGACATGAGGAAAGTTTCCAACCGATTTCTCATACACAAACAGCAACTGACCGTCGTTGCCTGGTGAAACGTTGTTGTGATGCCTCGTGTAAGGAGGAGAAATGCCTACCATCACGTTTCCGACTTTGATAAAAGTGTGATTGTAGAATATCGCGACAGCGGTATATCGTATCGCGACATTCCTGCTCGCGTTGGTCGAGATCCAATGACTGTTAGCAGAATATGGAATCGGTGGTTTCAGGAGGGTAACGCAGAACGCCGTGCTGGATCCCAACGACCTCGTATCACTAGCAGTCGAGATGACAGGCATCTTATCCGCATGGCTGTAACAGGTCGTGCAGCCACGTCTCTATCCCTGAGTCAACAGATGGGGACTTTGCAAGACAACAACCATCTGCACGAACAGTTCGACGACGTTTGCAGCAGCATGGACTATCAGCTCGGAGACCATGGCTGCGGTTACCTTTGACGTTGCATCATAGATAGGAGCGCCTGCGATGGTGTACTCAACGACGAACCAGGGTGCACGAATGGCAAAACTTCATGTTTTCGGATGAATCCAGGTTCTGTTTACAGCATCATGATGGTCGCATCCGTGTTTGGCGACATCGCGGTGAACGCATATTGAAAGCGTGTATTCGTCATCGCCATACCGGCGTATCACCCGGCGTGATGGTATAGGGTGCCATTGATTACACGTCTCGGTCACCTCTTGTTCGCATTGACAGCACTTTGAACAGTGGACGTTACATTTCAGTTGTGCTACGACCCGTGGCTCTAACCTTCATTCGATCCCTGCGAAACCCTACATTTCAGCAGGATAATGCACGACCGCCTGTTGCCGGTCCTGTACGGGCCTTTCTGGAAACAGAAAATGTTCGACTGCTGCCGTGGCCAGCGCATTCTCCAGATCTCTGACCAACTGAGAATGTCTGGTCAATGGTGGCCGAGCAACTGGGTCGTCAGAATACGCCAGTCACTACTCTTGATGAACTGTGGTATCGTGTTGATGCTGCATGAGCAGCTGTACCTGTACGCGCCATCCAAGCTCTGTTTGACTCAATGCCCAGGCGTATCAAGTCCGTTATTACGGCCAGAGGTGGTTGTTCTGAGTACTGATTTCTCAGGATCTATGCACCCAAATTGCGTGAAAGTGTAATCACATGTCAGTTCTAGTATAATGTATTTGTCCAATGAATACCCGTTTATCATTTGCTTTTCTTCTTGGTGTAGCAGTTATAATGACCAGTGGTGTAGAATTCACGGTTTTGCCGTCGGATGACGTTGTGCAAACTCCACACTATTTGCTCGGAGCAACTGTCCATCATTTTCAGGTGGCTGAACCTGCTGGTGGCTAGGTGCGACGTGAGTCGACGGCCAACCCGTGAAGACTATTTACAAGACATGTTCCACGATCGTACTGCCTTGTAGGCAGCAGTCGATCAATCGGAACAGGCCTTTGACTCCGAGTGGCATTGATATGATATGAACTAATCTAAATAAAGATGACACAGTGGCCAGTTCCATGACAGTGTTCATACAGCGTTTCGTAACAGTGTTGGCGGCGCGGCAGGAAGGCAGCATGCCACTGGGTGCTGGCGTTTGCCCCTCCTCTTCTCTCCGGGTGTCGCGTCCTTCCCCAGGCGGTGGGAGCGCCCTTGACACCAGGTGTCCCCAGGGCGACTCGCTCATTGTCTCGCGCTAATTAAAAACAGTTGCAGGCTGGCGAGGCCGCAGCCGACGCTATTCATTTCGCTGCGCTCTGTCCGCCCACACGGCCTTCTGTCAACAACAAACAGACCTCTCACGCACTGCCAAATTCTTATTTCCGTTCACACGACCACGGCACTTGGGGACCAACCACACAGCAGAGATGCATTTGCAGCGTTCATTCAGATAGGCACAACACGTTGTTTTTGTTCCCCAGTATTACAGGACAGTTCGAAATGAGTAAAGCGATAACAAGCGGCTGTACTGGTAACTGTTCATGACCGCCCAGAAAAATTTATCCAGTGAGTTGCAAGACAGTAGAATAACCATTTTTGACAGTTCCGAGACATGTCATGCCGCAAAGACGAATTTCTGTAGGTACTGCAATTTGCTAAACCAAAAGTTAAGGAGAATCGCGGAAAATTACTCCTTGAAGTTCGAGAACTCTGTAAGGAATTAAAACCCCACACTCCAGATTCCCAAGAGGTCGGGTTGGGGGGGGGGGGGAGGGGAGCGAGCAGAGGATAACAGAAAGTTCAGAATTGCGATCGTTGCGCAAACACAGGGAATCGGAAGCCGGCGCATGCCGCATGCGGGGTGATGACTAAGAGAAACGCTGATGGCAGATACCGTACAAGAGGCACTCTGCATGTTAAAATACAACTGTTCTCGTTCTGTCATTGATTCAGTAGAGGACCTACAAATACTTACTACATTTGCAGATGGCATCGGCGATTTGAGGTAACGGCGTTCTTGTACAAGGGAAGAAGTGCTGGCTACCCAAGCATACCACCACACTATGTTCAATGAAAACAGTTTTTGATGTTGTTAAGCGACAGTCACACGGTAGTATTTAAAAGAACATACCACCATTTGACTGTACTGCTGTTTATTTAATTACGACTTAGATTTCGGTCTTTTATGCGATTTCGGCCTTTTATGCCATTTTAAAGTCATTGCATTTGTGTCATTAACATAAATTCCACGCTATCAAGGTCAAGACTGGCCATAAATTAAGAGAAATATTGATGAAACGCCTGGTTAAATCCGCAGGACAGAACAGGTAGTTGGAATTGTGGAAAGGGGCCAAAAATCAGCGGCTGTCAGTTACACTCGAACACACACAACTTTATTTAGTTGCCCAAACATTACAGCGCAAATATCGGAGCTTAACTATCGACTGAATATGTCACACAAGGGCTTAAGGGCACAACATCCTTAAGGGCTGAAGGCCAATGATTTAAAACACAACTACAATAAGTTTTCAAAAGGCAGAAGGCACAAAGCTTTATCCTCAAATAATTTTAAAAAAGGAAGCTGAGAGCCCAAACAATCTAAGACTTAACAATAAGGAAATATTGGCTCCCCAGGAAACGCCAGATATAAAATCATAGTCTTGTAAAAAGATCGGTAACTAACGTCTGTGGTATCGATACGTGTTGTCATCTTTGGTATGGCATCGCGATTTCTGGGCGATACCGCAATAGTCACTAAAACAGCGTCACTTACATTCTCATGCGGGGGAGTTTCATTACCTTTCCTTCTGGGTGTTTCTCTCGTTCTGTGAGGCAACGTACTCGTATGTGCAAGTCGTGAAGTCGACTTCGTGCGCCAGCTGAGACTCGGAATCAGTTGCGCGCTTCAGTTTGAGGAGAAAGGCGAGTGTTTGAACGAATGCGCGCAGCTGCAGCGGGAACTTGCCGGGTCACGCGTGGGCCGCGCTCGCCGTTTTGTCTGCGCGACAGGTGGTGCCCGTGTGGGCGGCGCGGTGGGCGGCGGGCGCGGCCACGCCTGCCGGCTCCAGCTTCCAGCCTACGGCTCTCTCCGGCCCGCGAAACCACTGGGCTCCACGTCACCACTGGTCACTCGAACAGCCGCGATGTGCTCACAGAGTAACGGAAATTTAGTAATTTCGCACATTATATTAATCCGATTCGTGCAGTATTTTCGTCGTCGTGATGCTGAAGTATGGTGTGGTAGGAGAAAGCTTTCTGACAGTTAGGGGAGACGAAATTTTAATTGTCATAGGGGACTGTCATTCGATAGTAGGAAAAGAGAGAGAAGGAAAAATAGTAGATGAAAAGAAACTCCGAGAGAGGAATGAAAGATGTAGCAGCTTGGTAGAATTTTGCACAAAGCAAAATTTCGAACAAAAGCGGCGGTGAATGCAAGTTGCTCAGGAATCGACAGGTTAAGTGGCTGTGGCTCTAAGCACTATGGGACTTAACATCTGAGGTCATCAGTCCCCTAGACTTAGAACTACTTAAAACTAACTAAACTAAGGACATCACAGACATCCATGCCCGAAGCAGGATTCGAACCTGCGACCGTAGCAGCAGCGCGATTCCGGACTGAAACGCCTAGAACCGCTCGGCCACAGCGGCCGGCCCGACAGGTTAAGTCAATAACGACAGCTTAAGTCAATAACGAAATACAGATCACGAAATACGTGTTTACGGATATGACGTCGAAACTGGGCTTGATCGTCCCAGTGGAAGGATTGTGGATCGCCACGGCCGAGAAGAGGTCAGCAAGTGCGGTTAGATGTAAAGGTTATGCTCCCTCTGCTCTTCGATTTTAACGGCACAGTGCATATGTTTGGTTGTCCCACAGTTAAAAGATCAGCAAGGACTCCTACTTAAGCTTCAACTCCATTTGCGGGATTATTCCCAGAAAAAGTTCAAATCTGTGGCGAAAAACTCAATGGCTTCACCGTCACAATACATACTTTTTGTTTGTTCGTAGTTTTTTGGACACACACAATACTGTAATGATTCCCAACCTTCATATTTTCAGTGGCTGTCCTGTGTGGCTGCCTTTGTTACCAAAAGTGAACATTAAAGACCATAGATGAGCTTAAAAACTTATCGCTGAGAAACCTAAAAGCTATGAGTCCGGAGATGTTTCGGAAAAAGCGTAGTCCTAAGTATATAACAACTGATGGGTATCATTTTTGAAGGCTATAACATGGATGTACACGAATGAATAAATTACATTCCAAAAAACAAACATTTCAGTTTTAACATGAACACACTTCTTATTATAGCAGCGAGGTGACGCTTTGCACACTCTCCTGTCCTATAAGTTTTCCGTTCTCTGTTCCCCGTGAGTGGTTTTCTTCTTACGACGTTGGTGATATTCTCTGCCCGGGGACTGGGTGTTGTCCTCATCATTTCATCATCATCATCATCATCATCATCATCATCATCATCATCATCATCATCATCATTTGTGACAGTGGCTAGTTTAGACCGTGTAGAAATTGGCCTGTCAAAATAACAGGAGCTTTGTACGGGTGCTAATGACCGCGCAGCTGAGCGCCCCACAAACCAATCACCATCATCATCATCATCTTATGTCTTTAACGCCGAGCAAATACAAATATCTTTCCATATCTCAAGAGTTTCGAGTTTACAGACGAGCTGATTATGGTTTTTATGCGCCGTATTTGCACTGCGTCCTTAGTTGTTCTTCCCAGTTTTCTCGATCGCAGGTCACTGTTGATTATCGTTTCGATTCAGACCATAAAGTGAACTGGGAGCAGTACAGCATGTTTCGGCTGTCCGCACTTACGAAAATCAAGACAATCCGAAAACTGAGACATAATTAGTGTGGCACGTATTCAGTGCCGTAGACATTCAAGCTATATTTATTTTGAAGCAAACATGCAACCTGCACATTATTTTGACGTATTGAAACAAAAAAACATTGAGTTTTATACACTAAAGTAATGAGTAAGTTTCTTTTAATGTCGTTTACGTGCAGCAGGAACGCACGGCCCCCAGTAGTTGGCCGACTGACATGGCAACATGGCGGATACTGCGGTGTTTCGGTACAGCACACAAAAAACAAGTGTACATGCCCTGCTTATAAATGCGGAAATTTGAGGCAACAACAAGCAGAATAGAAAGTAAGCTCCAGCGTCCAAACTGCAGTCGATATTTTTAACGATGCGCTAATTGAAGATTTAAATATCTATTTCACCGTTTGAAGACGGGCGGAAGGTCGAAACTCGTAATGGTAGCCGGCCACAGTGGCCGAGCGGTTATAGGCGCTTCTGTCCGGAACCGCGCTGCTGCTACGGTCGCAGGTTCGAATCCTGCCTCGGGCGTGGATGTGTGTGATGTCCTTCGTAATGGTAGCCGGCCACAGTGGCCGAGCGGTTATAGGCGCTTCAGTCCGGAACCGCGCTGCTGCTACGGTCGCAGGTTCGAATCCTGCCTCGGGCGTGGAAGTGTGTGATGTCCTTAGTTTAGTTAGGTTTAAGTAGTTCTCAGTCTAGGGGACTGATAACCTCAGATGTTAAGTCCCATAGTGTTTAGAGCCATTTGAACCAGTTTTTGGTAATGGTACATGTTACAATCAGACGAAAGTACAGTTGACTTGGCGTAACTGAGGGTTCTTTGAGTGCTCTGGTAGATGGCTCATTGGAACTACAACGGATACGTGAATCATTGAAAGTTTTCGTAACTTGATACAGTCATTTGCCGAAGGAGTTGTTGATAATTTATAACTGTCACTGACTATTAAAGCAGCACTTGATGCACTAATTAACAAACTGTACTCTCAAAGTACTATGTTCAGTATTTACAAAGGTATATTTCCATCTGAGAGTCTTTAGTCCTATTCGATGATGTTGACTGCTTCAGCTGTGGCCACTCACCGGGCGAGCACTTCCATATTCGACTCTGTATTGACCTCTGTGCGAGGGCCCTGCTGTGCTGAGAGGGGGGGCGTGTCTTCTTGAGCCTCTACAATTCGTCGTTGCGGATTGCAGCGAGTGATTGCTGATTTCTATGGTATCGATGTGCACTGCCGACTTTGGCGTCGCACGGCGATCTGTGTACGGTATCACAGTATAAATAAAAATATATAACAAACTGACTAGATCTTGTACTTCTACATCTACATAGCTACTCCGCAAGCCACCGTACAGCGCGTGGCGGAGGGCACTACTGCTACGGTCGCAGGTTCGTATCCTGCTTCGGGCATGGATGTGTGTGATGTCCTTAGGTTAGTTAGGTTTAAGTAGTTCTAAGTTCTAGGGGACTGATGACCTCAGATGTTAAGTCCCGTAGTGCTCAGAGCCATTTGAACCATTTTTAACGAACAGTTGGTAACAGGTAGGTATTTTAAATTACAATACAGAACGTAGGTACGTTTGAACATTTTATTTCGGTTGTTCCAGTGTGATACTCGTACCTTTGTGAACTTATCATTTCTAAGAACGCATGCTGTTACAGCGTGATTAACTGTAAATACCACATTAAAGCAATAAATGCTCCTGGTGCATAGAAATATGGTACGGTTGCAATCGATGTTGATGTAGCGTTCTCAGCACCGACGTTTAGAACTACTGATAGCCTTGGGAGAGCCAGGCCTAACAAAACTCTATCATCTGGTGAGCAAGATGTATGAGACGGGCGAAATACCCTCACACTTCAAGAAGAATATAATAATTCCAGTCCCAAAGAAAGCAGATGTTGACATATGTGAAAAATACGGAACTATCAGTTTAATAAGCCACGGCTGCATAATACTAACACGAACTCTTTACAGGCGAATGCAAAAACCGGTAGAAGGGGACCTCGGTGAAGATCAGTTTCGATTCCGTAGAAATATTGGAACACCTGAGGCAATACTGACCCTACGACTTATCTTAGAAGCTAGATTTTTGGCAGGGGTAAAATACAGGGAGCGAAAGGCTATTTACAATTTGTACAGAAACCAGATGGTAGTTACAAGAGTCGAGGGGCATGAAAGGGAATCAGTGGTTGGGAAGGGAGTGACACAGGGTCGTAGCTTCTCCCCGATGTTATTCAATCTGTATATTGAGCAAGCAGTAAAGGAAACAAACGAAAAATTCGGAGTAGGTATTAAAATCCGTGGAGAAGAAATAAAAACTTTGAGGTTCGCCGATGACATTGTAATTCTGTCAGAGACAGCAACGGACTTGGAAGAGCAGATGAACGGAATGGACAGTGTCTTGAAAGGAGGATATAAGATGGACATCCACAAAAGCAAAACGAGGATAATGGAATGCAGTCGAATTAAGTCGGGTGATGCTGAGGGAATTAGATTAGGAAATGAGACACTTAAATTAGTAAAGGAGTTTTGCTATTTGGGGAGCAAAATAACTGATGATGGTCGAAGTAGAGAGGATATAAAATGTAGACTGGCAATGGTAAGGAAAGCGTTTCTGAAGGAGAGAAATTTGATAACATCGAGTATAGATTTAAGTGTCAGGAAGTCATTTCTGAAAGTATTTGTATGGAGTGTAGCCATGTATGGAAGTGAAACGTGGACGATAAATAGTTTGGAGAAGAAGAGAATATAGGCTTTCGAAATGAGGTGCTACAGAAGAATGCTGAAGATTAGATGTGTAGATCACATAACTAATGAGAAGGTATTGAATAGAATTGGGGAGAGGGGGAGTTGGTGGCACAACGTGACAAGAAGAAGGGACCGGTTGGAAGGACATGTTCTGAGGCATCAAGGGATCACAAATTTAGCATTGGAGGGCAGCGTGGACGGTAAAAGTCGTAGAGGGAGACGAAGAGATGAATGCACTAAGCAGATTCAGAAGGCTGTAGGTTGCAGTAGGTGCTGGTAGATGAAGAAGCTTGCACAGGATAGAGTAGCATGGAGAGCTGCATCAAACCCGTCTCTGGACTGAAGATCACAACAACAACAACAAGAACAACAACAACAGCGGGTTGATAAAGCAATACCGTCTTATCTCTTCTGTTTCCTTCTGGATGATTACTACCTGGATTAAATATATTTCGAAAAAGCTTCTTGCCGCTTGTGCATTTCTTGTCTAGCAATCGTCCTGAAGGCTAGTAGCGTCCGAGCTGCGCACATGCGCTGAGCAGTAGAATTTTTCTTATTTCCATCCACACAGCCCCATGATTCAGAGAGCCTCACGCTACACTTTACATGCCTCGCCTCCAGGCCTCATAAAACTTGACCGTTATTCGTGTGATTTTAGATTATTTGAGACAAGACCGTGGCCGACGACATATATCATATACAGTGTGTTCGCAGTAGCCGCTGCTTGGTGGCGAATAACACGCGAAAGATAACTCGAGCGGATAATTCTGCAGGTCGGCTTTCACGCTGAGGCTGTACTTCTCATCCGTCACTGCCCGATCACTCCTATGGAAACAAGAAACGCACTGCGCCGCGGCAGTGGAATACGGCAGCAGCTGAAGTTAAGATGCGAAATGGCGATAACTCGTCGAGACAACTACGGCATGGTAATGTATGCATCTTACGTCGCTCGTAAGCCTGCTAATGCCTGAAAAGAGAAAAACGCCTACTGAACACATGTCTGTTTCGATAACAATTGACAGCTGGTACTTTGTCTTGTGTGTCAGAAAATGTGAATGCGTTGCATTTCAACGAATGCTCGCCTCCTTAAAATCGGTACCGTTCGATTTGTATACACTGAGGTGGCTAAAGTCACGGGATACCTCGTAATATCCTGTCAGACCTCCATTTACCCAGACCACTTTCAGAGACGTTGGAAGACCCCTGCAGAAATACTGAGCCATGATGTCTTTAGAGCCGTCCGTAACTGCGAAAGTGTTGCCGGTGCAGCATTTTGTGCACGAACTGACCTCTCGATTATATTCCATAAATGTTCTATGGGATTCAGGTCAGGAGACCTGACTGGCCAAATCATTCGCACGAAATGTCCAGAATGTTGTTCAAACCAATCGCGAACAGTTGTGGCCCTGTGACATGGCATCGTTGTTTGTAACATGAAGTCCATGAATGGCTACAAGTGGTCTCCAAGAGAAACTTCCCGGCAGATTAAAACTGTGACCCGGACCGAGCCTCGAACTCAGGACCTTTGCCTTTCGTGGTCAAGTTCTCTAGGATCTGAGCTACCCAAGCACGACTCACGCCCCGTCCTCACAGCCTTACTTCTGCCAGTACCTCGTCTCCTACCGTGCAAACTTTACGGAAGCAAAGGTCCCGAGTTGTAGCCTCGGTCCGGCACACAGTTTTAATCTGACAGGAAGTTTCATATCGGCGCACACTCCGCTGCAGAGTGAAAATCTCATTCTGGAAAGATCCCCCAGGCTGTGGCTAAGCCATATCTCCGCAATATCCTTTCCTGCAGGAGTGCTAGTTTTGCAAGATTCGCAGGAGAGCTTCTGTAAAGTTTGGGAGATAAGAGACGAGGTACTGGCAGAAGTAAGGCTGTGAGGACGGAGCGTGAGTTGTGCTTGGGTAGCTCATATGGTAGAGCACTTGCCGGTGAAAGGCAAAGGTCCCGAGTTCGAGTCTCGGTCCGGCACATAATTTTGATCTTCCAAGAAGTTTCATATCAGCGCACATTCCGCTGCAGAGTGAAAATCTCATTCTGGTCTCCAAGTGACCGAACATAACCATTTCCAATCGCTGATCGGTTCGGTTGGTCCAGAGCAACGTCCATTCGACGCAAACACAGCCCACACCATTATGAAGCCACCACTAGCGTGTACAACGCCTTATTAACAATTTGGGTCCATAGTTTCCTGCACTCTGCGCCACAATCGAACCACACCATCAGCTCTTACCAACTGAAATCAGGACTCATCTGACCAGGCCACGGTTTTCGCGCCATCTAGCGACCAATAAATATTGCCACGAATCCAGGAGAGGCGCTGTAGGCTATGTCGTGCCTTTAGCAAAGGCACTCTGTCTGCTGCCATGGCCTATTAACGCCAAAGTTCGCCGCACTCTATGCGAACACCGCTGCTGTAGATCGTTATGCGAAGGTTGAAACGGCTCTGAGCACATCTGAGGTCATCAACCCCATAGAACTTAGAACTTCTTAAATCTAACTACCCTAAGGACATCACACACATCCATGCCCTAGGCAGGATTCGAACCTGCGAACGTAGCAGCCGTTATGTTAAGACCGTCGGCCACTGCGTTGACAGTGGTGAGAGATAATGCCTGAAATTGTGCATTCTTGGCACACTCTCGACAATGTCGATCTCGGCATATTGAATTCCCTAAGGATTTCCGAAACCGAATGTCCCATGCGCCTAGCCCCAGCTACTATTCCGTCTGTTAACTCCCACCGTGCGGCCATAATACGTTCGATACCTTTTCACATGAATAACCTGAGTACAAGTGACAGATCAGCCAAGCACTGCCCTTTTATACCTTGTGTGCGCGATACCACCGCCATCTGTATATGTGCTCATCACTGTCCCATGACTTCTGTCATCTCAGTGCGTAACAGTGACTCCGTTTTGCGCTACCCTCGATTCTTCAGAGTATTCTGCAAATGAGTTAATGTGCTGAAATATTTCACGTTAAGATGTAATATCTTTATGGTTGAAGAGACAAAGCCATATAATTGTGTCGGTTTTAATAGTTTAGGATAAAAAAGTCGTGTGACTAGGGTCTCCCGTCGGGTAGACCGTTCACCGAGAGCCACTTCGCCGACTTGCGCGTCGATAGGGACGAAATGATGATGATGATTAGGACAACACGACACCCAGTCGCTGAGAGGAGAAAATCTTCGACCCAGTCGGGAACTGAACCCGGGCCCTTAGGACTGACATTCTGTCGCACTGACCACTCAGCTACCAGGGGCGGACATAGTTTCGGAATGTTCACCCACACACTGCACTTCAGTCGCTACCATTTTGCTCCTGCAGAGGCGGCGAAGTCAAGATTAGACTAAATACAACCTGCACAGAGGCGTTTAATGTTGAAACGTGTGTGAAATCTTATGGGACTTAACTGCTAAGGTTATCAGTCCCTAAGCTCACACACTACTTAACTTAAATTATCCTAAGGACAAACACACACACACACACACCCATGCCCGTGGGAGGACTCGAACCTCCACTGGGACCACCAGCACAGTCCATGACTGCAGCGCCTGAGACCGCTCGGCTAATCCCGCGCGGCTGGCGTTTGGTTCTTTCCACGTTCCCGCGTTCCAGGCGAGACTGGAACGGAAAGAAACCATAACATGTGTTACAGTGCTAATTGCGCTCTGCTTGCAGTGTGTGTGTGTGTGTGTGTGTGTGTGTGTGTGTGTGTGTGTGAAGGGCTGTACGAGGCTATGGCGAAAACTTCCTATTTTTGCCGATTTCTGTCAACTGAGGACTGGAGTGAAACTATTTATGTAGACTGCTTCGAAATATTTGACAGAGTAATAAGTCAAATAGAAAACAAATCTCATGTTTGCACATCATTCCATCTCACTCTAATTTACTGTCAGAAAAACATTAAATGAGAGCTCACAATCTCATTTTCAAAAATATGCAGCAGGTTTTGGTGCCAAATATAACAGTAATATCGATACATGAAAGCTGGTTAACGAAACTCCTGCTTCAAAATTACATCAGAAAGAGCTGATTAAGAGCACCGACACAGATTCCCGTTTGGATCATTCGAATTTTATTTTATTTTCGATGTATCGATTATGAGATGCTTATCCAAACATCGAAATAGCTTTGAGGATAGTTATGAGAATTTGAACACCGTTTCAGTAAATTAAAAATGATAAAAAGACTACTTAAGGTGTAGGGGAACCAGACCGTCAAATTCAGCTATTTGTCGATAGAATACGATACAGTTACTAAATTTGACTTCAGTGACACTGTCAATGAGGTTGCTGCGCTCAAGAAACCAAATAGAGAGCAAAAGTATAATAAAAACACAGCTGTTGTAAGGGAATGTGTTTTCAACAATTATAGCCCTTTTCCTTTTATTCACTGTTAATGATTCATAAATTACAGTACAGTATGTGGTATCATACACTGAAGCGCCAATGAAATTGGTATAGGCATGCTTATTCAAATACAGAAATATGTAAAGAGGCAGAATACAGCGCTGCGGTCGACAACGCCTATATAAGACAACAAGTGTCTGGTGCAGTTGTCAGATCGGTTACTGCTGCTACAATCGCAGGTTATCAAGATCTGAGTAAGTTTGAACGCGATGTTATAGTCGGTGCACGAGCGATGGAACACAGCATCTCAGAGGTAGCGATGAAGTTGGGATTTTCCCGTTCGCCCATTTCATGAGTGTACCGTGAATATCAGGAATCCCGTTAAACATCAGATCTCCGACATCGCTGTGGCCGGAAAAAGTCCCTGCAAGAACGGGACCAACGACGACTGAAGAGAATCGTACAACGTGACGTAAGTGCAACCCTTGGACAAACTGCCGCAGATTTCAATGCTGGGCCATCAACAAGTGTCAACGTGCGAAACATTCGACGAAACATCATCGATATGGGCTTTCGGAGCTGAAGATCCACTCGTGTACCCTTGATGACTGCACGACACAAAGCTTTACGCCTCGCCTGGACTGTTTATAAATGGAAACGTTTGTATCCAGCGAAAGGACGTGTACGAGTATGGAGACAACCTCATGACTCCATGCATCCTTCCTGTCAGCAGACGAATGTTCAAGCTGGTGGAGGCTCTGTTACCTTTAGATACGACTCTGACAGGTGACGCGCACGTAAGCATCCCGTCTGATCACCTACATCCATTCATGTCCAGTGTGCATTCCAACGGACTTGGGCAATTCCAACAGGACAATGCGATACTCCACACGTCCATAATTGCTACAGAGTGGCTGCAGGAACACTCTTCTGAGTTTAAACACTTCCGCTGGCCACCAAACACCCCCGACATGAACATTATTGGGATGCCCTACAACGTGCTGTTCAAAAGAGATCTCCACCCCCTCGTACTCTTACGGATTTATGGACAGTCCTGCAGGATTTATGGTGTCAGTTCCCTCCAGCACTACTTCAGACACTATTCGAGCCCATGCCACGTCGTGCTGCGGCACTTCTGCATGCTCGTGGGGGCCCTACACGATATTAGGCAGGTGTACCAGTTTGTTTGGCTCTTCAGTGTATATTGATACCAACCTCACCGGCGTCTCACAGCTGGCAACGGAAACGTATGTTTACGATAGTCGCTGATAGCGATCGCGCGGGGACTCGGTGAATCCAATGATGCGCGCTCGCTGCGCCACGCCTTCACCGGCTCCGACTCCGGAGCGCCCTCGGTCGACGCCTACGCGGCCCAGTCTCAGCCTCGGCCTTCAACAGCTTCTAGTTTCTGTCAACGTCTTCAACAGATCATGCGTGCATTAGTAGTAGGAGCCTCAGACTGCATGACGTTCTTCAGTTTGCTTCTTGTAATAGGTCAACTTTACTGCTGTTTGTTCGTTTGTAAAATTTCTTTGCAATGCTTGGAGAAAGCTACAAGTTAAGTAAACCTTACGTACAGCTTCCCTACAATGACAGCTGCTGTATCTCTCTGTAGCCCACCTCTCGTTACCATTGTGCATGAACTAGTACATAACACAGTACTTGCCACAAACAATAAAACAGATTTTGGTTTACTTTCAGTTCTATTAGAAGCTTGCACAATCTGTGATTTACACTCCTGGAAATTGAAATAAGAACACCGTGAATTCATTGTCCCAGGAAGGGGAAACTTTATTGACACATTCCTGGGGTCAGATACATCACATGATCACACTGACAGAACCACAGGCACATAGACACAGGCAACAGAGCATGCACAATGTCGGCACTAGTACAGTGTATATCCACCTTTCGCAGCAATGCAGGCTGCTATTCTCCCATGGAGACGATCGTACAGATGCTGGATGTAGTCCTGTGAAACGGCTTGCCATGCCATTTCCACCTGGCGCCTCAGTTGGACCAGCGTTCGTGCTGGACGTGCAGACCGCGTGAGACGACGCTTCATCCAGTCCCAAACATGCTCAATGGGGGACAGATCCGGAGATCTTGCTGGCCAGGGTAGTTGACTTACACCTTCTAGAGCACGTTGGGTGGCACGGGATACATGCGGACGTGCATTGTCCTGTTGGAACAGCAAGTTCCCTTGCCGGTCTAGGAATGGTAGAACGATGGGTTCGATGACGGTTTGGATGTACCGTGCACTATTCAGTGTCCCCTCGACGATCACCAGTGGTGTACGGCCAGTCTAGGGGATCGCTCCCCACACCATGATGCCGGGTGTTGGCCCTGTGTGCCTCGGTCGTATGCAGTCCTGATTGTGGCGCTCACCTGCACGGCGCCAAACACGCATACGACCATCATTGGCACCAAGGCAGAAGCGACTCTCGTCGCTGAAGACGACACGTCTCCATTCGTCCCTCCATTCACGCCTGTCGCGACACCACTGGAGGCGGGCTGCACGATGTTGGGGCGTGAGCGGAAGACGGCCTAACGGTGTGCGGGACCGTAGCCCAGCTTCATGGAGACGGTTGCGAATGGTCCTCGCCGATACCCCAGGAGCAACAGTGTCCCTAATTTGCTGGGAAGTGGCGGTGCGGTCCCCTACGGCACTGCGTAGGATCCTACGGTCTTGGCGTGCATCCGTGCGTCGCTGCGGTCCGGTCCCAGGTCGACGGGCACGTGCACCTTCCGCCGACCACTGGCGACAACATCGATGTACTGTGGAGACCTCACGCCCCACGTGTTGAGCAATTCGGCGGTACGTCCACCCGGCCTCCCGCATGCCCACTATACGCCCTCGCTCAAAGTCCGTCAACTGCACATACGGTTCACGTCCACGCTGTCGCGGCATGCTACCAGTGTTAAAGACTGCGATGGAGCTCCGTATGCCACGGCAAACTGGCTGACACTGACGGCGGCGGTGCACAAATGCTGCGCAGCTAGCGCCATTAGACTGCCAACACCGCGGTTTCTGGTGTGTCCGCTGTGCCGTGCGTGTGATCATTGCTTGTACAGCCCTCTCGCAGTGTCCGAAGCAAGTATGGTGGGTCTGACACACCGGTGTCAATGTGTTCTTTTTTCCATTTCCAGGAGTGTATTTAATGGAATGATACATTTGATTTGTAATGTGCAATATTTTTCAATAACGCTTAATTTTTACTAAACCTACCTCAAAAGTTACAAAATTTTCTATATCTGTGTTTAAAAAATTGCAGAAAGGTAGTTTTTCTCAGGGGGAGGGGCTGGTTTGGTAGTTCCGCAAAGGATGCATTACGGCTCTCTCTCTTTCTCTCTCTCTCTCTCTCTCTCTCTCTCTCTCTCTGTGTGTGTGTGTGTGTGTGTGTGTGTGTGTGTGTGTGCGCGCACGTAATGTCGTTAGTATGAACAAGTAAGGGGGGTAGGACGTCAAACGAGCCGTCTTGGAGCAGGAGAGGCACCACAGGACATTTTAATTTCCACTGTTTATACTTTTACGAATAAATTCATAAAACTTTGTCAGCATGACCAGGAAAGATTCAGGATTCACAATTATAGCAGTGGAAGTTCAAAAACATAACAAAATAAATTTTTATTACATGTGAAAGTTCATCATTTTTTCACTTCTACTGGCTGCGTTTGTTGCTATAGGTACACGTTTCTTCGTAAGTACGAGAGATTCTTCGATGAATTTTGCACAGCATACAAACTATACTTACAGGTGTATGTAACTCTAGAAATTATTTAATTTATGAAAAAATGAATGTGCTGTTATATTTTAAACTTCATGTTTAGAAAAAACTCAAATTTTATAGTTAATTATCTCAATTTTTAGCACGGTTTTTAATAGATTTGGAAAATTCTAGAGTTTCATATACCTGTAAGTATGGTTTGTATGCTGTGCAAAATTCATCGAAGAATCTCCCTTACTTATGAGGAAAAGTGTACCTATAGCAACCAATCCAGCCAATGGTAAGTGAAAAAAAGGTGAAATACAAATGTCAAAAAAATAAATTAGTTTCTTATATTTTTGAACTTCCACCACTATAAGGGTAAATCCTGAATCCTTTCTGGTCATTCTGATAAAGCTTTATGAATTTATTTTAAAAGTGTAGACAGTGGAAATTAAAATGTCCTGTGGTGTCTCTCCTGCTCCAAGTCGTACCGTCTGACGTCCTACCCCCTTAACATTTCTTTGAAAGGAAAATAAAACTACCTTTTGTTTTGGACGTTAACGTTGAAATATTGAGAGTGTGTGTGTGTGTGTGTGTGTGTGTGTGTGTGTGAGAGAGAGAGAGAGAGAGAGAGAGAGAGAGAGAGAGAAAGCGGGAGGCAGCGGCAGGAAGATTAGATTATAGCATCCCGTCGAGGTCAAGGTCATTACAGAGTTGTGCACGTAAGAAGGCGGCTGCGCAATGCGATCTGAGCAGAGACAGGAAACGGAGAATACTTTGTGGCGTCCGTAGTGTTTTCTCTCTGCCCGACTCACGCCTCACGTTCTATCCATTCCCTACTCTGGTAACTGGCAACGAATGCATGTCGGGCCACTGATTCTGCTTGTGACTCTCCCTAGCAGAATTTATATGCTCGGAAAAGTAATTCTGTAAAATCCTTAATGCACTACTTGGGTTTGGCTTATGCCACACGTAACACCCATTAGAGCGGCTAAGTAAATTCACCATACGTAACACTGAACGCTAAACGTTCTACGTGTAATCCGAAGGGCAAGCTACAGTCAGACGTTGCAGAAAGACGCTACTGGTTCGACTGTCACTCGGTAGTCAGGTCCTTGTCACTGCGCACCGCCCCACCGCCCGACTTCTTACGTGCACACCACTACAGCAGCCTGTAGTTGGTCGCAGAGCAGACACGTCGGAGGCTGATGCTATCAAAAGACTCGGCGACAGGCAGCTGCCTGGTTTATTGCGGAAGACAAAGAGATGAGTAACGATGGGAGGGGAGTGAATTATGCTCGCAGTCTCAAGGCGATTCCTGTCCGCCAGCCGTGTGGGCGTCTAGCGCAGACGGGACAAACGAAGCAACCGAGGCATAACTCAGGCAGCACTGACAGGCACTTCTTCATGCACTGGCGCCACGCGGCGAGCGCAAACCACAGGGAAAGCCGCGGGCAGTCGCCGATGTCCGGCCGCCACCACCCAGTCTCAGGGAGTTGCCATCATCACGACTGTGGTTCCATCTAAGACTGTCGAAACTTCAGTATGCTACCGATTAGCCGAAGTCTGCCAGCTGCCTGTGAACATCACATGTGGCATGTGTCCTACCCAGCAAGTCCTTGTCTGCCTCAACTCAAATTTCTCCAGAAAAGCGCGTTCGGTGGATTTAGTTCAGACCATCGCAGAGTAGCTGTTGTGGTCTTCAGTCTCAGGACGCAGCACTCTAAGCTAATCTGTTTTGTGTGAGCCTCTTCATCCCTGCAGAACTACTGATACTTACATCCACTTGATCCTTCTGTACGTTGATTTCCCTCTATAATTTTTACTCACCCCCACAGCCTTCCCTCCGTGACCAGCTTAAACTTTTCCTTAATAACTCAGGACGTGTCCTAGAAACAAGGCCCTTTAGAGAGCATTTCTCCAAACACGCTACATATCATTTGGCACCCCCCGCCCTCCCCCCCACACGCCTCAAGTCACTAATAGCAATGAGAGCCCAGAGATGCCCCACACAGAGAGCATCCCAGATTGTCCCAGGGGGCTACAACACCAGGAAGAATCGCTTCTCGGCTTTTGGCAAGATCAATGTGTAGTTTTTTTTTTAATAGATAAGGAGATAAGGAAGGGAACTTTATTTAATTTCTATAAGTTCGATTACCAACAACTTTAATCTCATAACAATTCAGTGCTCCTGTCACCCATACGCAGACAGACTCGTTTATTTTACGATGATTCCTCGTCCTAGGAATGGTAGACATATAATACGATCTTCCGATGTCCCTTTTGTACACCTCACATATTTGGAATGTGCGATACGCAATAATGTCTCAATCACTGAAACTGGCAAGTCCTCCTACTTAGAAACTTTGTCTCCTGGATCCCGTATACAGCTACAGTAACCAATCCATTACCATGTGTATTAGCATCATTAATATCCGAAGCAAAATTGAGAACACATTCACAAAACACTGAAGGACCATGCAAAAACTCTTGTCCACTTACAGCATCTACAGTGATTTGGCACCCCCTCCTCTTCCCCCTCCCTTACTTTAGACTTAAGTGTCCCTCTTCGGCCATTTACTCAATTGACTCATGTCATAAATACACTGACGGAAAAAATCGCAACATAAAAAAATAACTAAAGTACAGTAACGAAATTTCGGGAATGCATTAGTGTAGGTAACTTAACTAAATGATTAGCACTGCAAGATCACGGACTAATGCAAGCGCGAGATAAACCATTGCATATCTGAAATGCTGGTACACTAATAACCTGTGCAACCGTGAGAATGTTTGATGCAAGCATACAAACGCACATGCATTGTGCTGTACAGGTGCCGGGCGCTAGTCTGTGGGACGGAGTTCCATGCCTGTTGCACTTGGTCGGTCAATAGAGGGACGATTAATGCTGTTTGTGGATGATGTTGGAGGCGTTGTCCAATGATGGCCCATATGTGCTCGACTGGAGATGGATTTGGTGATCCAGCAGGCTAGTGCAACATGCCGACACACTGTAGAGCATACTGGGTTCCAACAGCGGTATGTGGGCGAGTGTTATTCTGATGGAAAACACCCCCTGGAATGTTGTTCATGAATGGCAGCACAACATGTCGAATCACCAGACTGACGTACAGATTTGCAGTCAGAATCAAGACTCGAACCAGCGATTACTAGTCTCGAGTTCTACCGATACTTTTTTTCATCTTTATATACGAGTATTTTACGCTTCATAGAAATGCTCACACAAGACGCACCTTTGTTTCAAAATTTTCAGCGGCTGGGAATCGAATCCAGGCTATCATGGTGGCAGGCAGACGTTCTACCACAAAAACATACAGACATTAACAAATTACATTATCTCCAGTGAATTAAACATCAAAGCCGATTTTCTCGAGAGTTAGCTGAGCTGCACGAGGACGACTCCGGGCTTGTGTTCAAGTTCGAGTCTCGGACTAGCACACAGATCTTCTGGAAAATTTTATATCAACGCAAACTGCACTGTGGACTCAAAATTGCTTTCTAGAACCTTGAACGTAATCATCTGTCACTGATTAACACCTTCTGTGAGTGCCTGTTTGAAATACATTCAAACAGCTGTAGCTCTGTAACCCTTAAAAATGTTTATAGGATATTTTATTCGAATTTGTCTATAGTGCCACTTTATAAAATATTTACTAATCGATCATTACAGTGCCGAAGCTCCGTAACAAATATGTCTGAAATAGCCGCGGGGTCATGACGCTTGGCTCCTGTATGAGCTAGGAACATGGAGAAAAAGTTGTTGGTTTAACCAGCAGCAGCGGACGTTTGCATAGCCAATCGAGCATCTGGCTTACTGTAGCTATGTTACAGACATTAAGCAAATTTTGAACGACGAATTGGACCTTTCCCACGCAAATTCTCCGAATAGCTAAATTCCTTTTGCAAAAGATTTTGATTGGGCTGAAATCAATGCTCAGCTAATGGCGCCATATGTATGTGCACAAGTTCTGAGTGGTTTTTGTAGCGCTCCACGTCTATACTGTAAACTTGTACGAACCAGTTCAAACTTTGCACGAAGGTAGATAGATGAATGAAGTCTAACCGAATTTTTTTTATCCAATAATCTTTATACGTTGTCGAGGTAAGACAGTTTATAGTCGAGCTGTGTACCACGTAAAATTGCTTCTTAAGTGAGCTGAATGCGCGCAAAAGAAATCAAATAAAAACAAAATGCACCCTTACGATAAAAGTGAAGACCCGTTTTCAAAAATCTAGCTTCATTCGCATTTTACGCGCAAAAACCCGTTCCCTGTGACTTCTTTTTACGCGCTTCACTTCTATGATTCAGACTTGTACGAATCGGTTCCAGTTTTTTAAAAAGGTAAACAAATGGATGTAATTAATGGTCATTTTGTTGTTTTGTGAAAGCATGGTTCTAAAGACAACAAAAGACTCTATACCGGATCAGCAGTCGCCCGACTCGACAAAAATCCACATCGGTTGCCAAGCTATTGCGGTCTAATGTCAAAATTATGGTCGAGTATACGTCGGAAACCGGAATGAAAAAAGCTTCCATTTTAACACAAAAAAGGCGAATATGTCCTGGGCAGACTCAGGGATGTGAAAGAAGGTAACTGGCAACTTCAAAGATATTTAAATCAAAACATCTTGACATATTCGCGCTTTTTTTACGAGTGAATCCCATTTCCTCAGTGCAGTGAGTTCTCTTCGACCCACCCCTGTTAAAGAAATTATGTTACATGAACATGGGTCTGGAACGCTTTGTCTCCATGTTACATCTCATTTTCTCTAACTCATTACTCATGGAAACACACAAGAACAGAACGTTGGAATCACGAATAACATGCACTTTTGGTGACGTCTGGTTACGTTGTGCACCGCCAGTATTTTGTATTACACGTCCCTGTTGCCATGTGACGTACGTCATTGCTTGTTTACAGGTAACATCAAATGTTCCAGCGATCAATACGACCGTTGTAAGCACACAGGTTACTGCGTAGAGTCACTGACTTGGTTCGTGCACTGGCAGAGATGGGAGATGCCCATTTGATGTGTGGCTTAGCTGACGGCAATGGCGCTCGCACTCAACGTTTGTACCGGGAGAGGTTTCCCGGACGAAGGTGCACTGACAGGTAGACGATTCAGGGAACATGGGGCATTTAAGACTGACACTCACGACCTGGTGAGGACTAGAAGGACGAGGACACCACAACGAGAGGCGGCAATTCTTCATGCAGTTGACGACGACCCTGGTGTCACGAATACATCAGCGCATCCGAGATTCACTACAACGATGGGTTGATGCAAGTATCAGCGCCCGGGGAGGACAACTGAACGTCTCCTGTGAGAAAAAGTTGCATGTAGTATGCTGGTGCTTTCTGTTCGTGTTTGTTTCCCATGATTAATGATAATATCTAATCATAAGAAAATTATATATGGTGGTCCATTGATGATGACTGGGCCGCCAAATATCTCACAAAATAAGCATCAAACGAAAGAACTACAAAGAACGAAACTCGTCTAGCTTGAAGGGGGAAACCTGACGGCGCTATGGTTGGCCCTCTAGATGGCGCTGCCATAGGTCAAACGGATATCAACTGCGTTTTTTAAAATAGGAACCCTCATTTTTTATTACATATTCGTGTAGTAAGTAAAGAAATATGAATGTTTTAGTTGGGTCACTTTTTTCGCTTTGTGATAGATGGCGCTGTAATAGTCACAAACGTAGAAGTACGTGGTATTACGTAACATTCCGCCAGTGCGGACGGTATTTGCTTCGTGATACATTACCCGTGTTAAAATGAACCGTTTACCAATTGCGGAAAAGGTCGATATCGTGTTGATGTATAGCTATTGTGATCAAAATGCCCGACGGGAGTGTGCTATGTACGCTGCTCGGTATCCTGGACGACATCATCCAAGTGTCCGGACCGTTCGCAGGATAGTTACGTTATTTAAGAAAACAGGAAGTGTTCAGCCTCCTGTGAAACGTCAACCACGACCTGCAACAAATGATGATGCCCAAGTAAGTGTTTTAGCTGCTGTCGCGGCTAATCCGCACGTCAGTAGCAGACGAATTGCGCGAGAATCGGGAATCTCAAAAACGTCGGTGTTGAGAATGCTACATCAACATCGATTGCACCCGTACCATATTTCTATGCACCAGGAATTGCATGCCGACGACTTTGAACGTCGTGTATAGTTCTGCCACTGGGCACAAGAGAAATTACGGGACGACAACAGATTTTTTTGCACGCGTTCTATTTAGCATCAGGTAGCTGTTGAAGGCCAATCCTTCCCGCCGATTCGAAGATGATTTCGAGAATCACATTTTGTAGGACATAAGCTATGCCAGGTAACATTACAAAATAGCATGAAAGTAATGGAATCGTCCATTAACGTGATCAGTTGCGAAGTATTGTTGCAAACAAAGAGGCACTAACCAAGCCGACAACATACTACTCCTAATAGCTATAAATATTAATCCCTAAATGAAGTAAATACTGATGTAATGTTGTCCGATACACTGTCGCCACTCCCCAATAAAAATATCTGCCTTTTGGAAGCTTTATTTCCTGTTTCTGCACCTCGAGGAGTATTAATATGGCATCTGTATTGACTATTTTTTTTTGCTCAGTCGGTCATGATTTTCTTTCTCTGTAGCACATTTTTTATATTCAGTTTCCACCTTATACAGGGCATTAGGGGTAAAGTGCAGGCATTTTTACTGGTGACTGAGCACGGTGTATTGGTCAACATTAGATCGGTATTTACTTCATTTAGAGACTAATAATTATAGCTATTAGGAGTTCTATGTTGTTGGGTTGGTTAGTACCTCCAGGTTCATATGGGAAGCGCAAGCCATTAATCTTTATTTTCCTGAGGTAGCAGGTCAGGTGTCGACGAGTGGACACAAAACGGAGCTTCTAGTTACGACCGCGCTAACTGTTTGGGTATCAAAACAATCTACCTGAAATTATTGAAACAATAAAAGTTTTGAGTACTCGAAATTTAGTTTTTTAGGCACGGCATGTTTTCACACACCGTCTCAGTTACGTCAAAAGTAGCAATTTTAGAATTCTTTTTTCCTTTTTGCGAAGCACTCATTCTTCACTCGATCCATACGCGACTCCAAAGGGATGATAGATGTAGTACTATTCTCCCCCACGCTCCTCACAATGGTTAGCAGAGTATGGATGGTAGATGCAGATGTAGCTGTACAGGTAAATAGCAAGAATGACCGACTATGGGGAACTGCAGTTAATTAAGAAGCGAACAGATGACGTTAGTAGCCTCTGGGCGAACGTAGAATGAAACACTTTTGACAAAATATCACACAGAAATACGTCATACACAGATACGATAACAACCAGATGCAAAATACACCATTGTCCTCCCAGGCACACACGTCCACGGGTGTTGGGTGACGATGTGGCTTACTGAAGCTCACGAGCCCGACTTGAGTACAGTGTATAACAAATTCTTCTCGGAAAATAAAGTGGTAACGCGGAGTGTTCATTCTAAAACATACAATTACTTGCACGTAATTCCCAAACGTAACACCACGCGGCAGCACGTTCCAGCCACCCAACAAGAGAGGGCAGCACCTACCCAAGAACGAACGCCGCCAAGCGGTGGCCCGGCGAACTCCGTCGGAAACTATGAGTCACGTGCGACTGCGTTACGTCACGAGCTCGCGCGTACTACATAGAGACCACGTGCGCCACGCCCACGGGGGCAGTAGGCTCGTCTGTGACGTCACGAGCCGTGTCTGCACTTTCGCCGCTCAGGTCAGCCGGCGGCATTTCGCCGTCTGCGGCCGAGCGGGACGTGACTCTGCGAAAGGGGGAACGACTACGTAGAAGCGATGCAGTATCATTCTGCGAGCAGAAGATTTCGTTAAGAGTGCCAAGACAGGGTCGAGAGTTCTCTCGTAATGTCTTCAACGATATGTCACAAATTGAGCCTCACTTTCTTTGTGCATGAATCGAATCCGCCACTAAAAGTGTGGAAACCGGTATCAATCCGGACTGACAACGTTTGTTGTACATTAAGTTGATAATAGTTACTTTTGGAGCTTCTAATTGCAACTGCATGAAACAATTTTGGTGCCATACACGTACCGCCTTTATTCTTCGCAAGGCATCTTTAGTGCTAGGTTTCGTGAATGTTGTGCTAAATGTTGTATTTTTGTTCCATTTACGGCAATATTCCTTTTCCTATGATTGCCATTTGAAATTTTGTTTTTCTGACTTCACAGCATACTTATAGTTCCTTCGGCAATCCCACGGCAACTAAACATGTATGTGACGAACTGTGCAGTTGTTCTTTGTATCTTTTCCGTCTTTTCCGTTAACTCCTACCACTGGGAGGTGCATTTCCCGCGAAAGGTTATCAGAGAACCAGTGGGAATTTGCTTCTTGTTATTGCTGTGTATCAATGTCGGAGTGGTAAAGGCAAGGATAGTAACGGTTTGCAGGGGTTTTACAGACTGCTCCTGTAATTTGTGCTGTATTCAAGTTTCATTGTTAGCCCTCAGCTCCTTAGACGTCTCATCATATATTGCTATTGTTTTTCTTATCCCGCTTGCAAAGCAAAAGATTGCATTCTACACTATGTGATTGTAAGTATCCGGACACCTGACTGAAAATGACTTACAAGTTCGTGGCACCCTCCGTCGATAATGCTGGAAATCAATATGGTGTTGGGCCACCCTGGGCCTTGATGACAGCTTCCACTCTCGCAGGCATACGTTCAGTCAGGTGCTGGAAGGTTTCTTGGGGAATGGAAGTCCATTCTTCACGGAGTGCTGCACTGAGGAGAGGTATCGATGTCTGTCGGTGAGACCTGGCACGAAGTAAGCTTTCCAAAACATCCCAAAGGTGTTCCACAGGATTCAGGTCAGTACTCTTTTGCAGGCCAGTCCATCATAGGGGTGTTATTGTCATGTATCCACTCCGACACAGGTCGTGCATTATAAACAGATGCTCGATCGTGTTGAAAGACGCAATAGCCATCCCCGAATTCCTCTACAACAGTGCGAAGCAAAAAGGTTATTGAAACATCAATGTAGGTTGTGCTGCGATAGTGCCACGCAAAACAACAAGTGGTGAAAGCCCCCTCTACGAATAACACGACCATACCGTAACACCACCGCCTCCGAATTTTACTGTTAGCACTACACATGCTGGCAAATGTTCACCGGGCATTCGCCATACCCATTCTCTGCCATCGGATCGCCACATTGTGTATCGTGATTCGTCACTCCACAGTGACTCCGCTGTTCAGTCGTCCAATGGTTACGCTCCTTACACCAAGCGAGGCTTCGTTTAGCATTTACCGGCGTGATATGCGTCTTATGAGCAGCCGCTCGACCATGAAATTCAAGTTTCCTCACCTCCCACCTAACTCTCATAGAACTTGCAGTGGATCCCGCTGCAGTTTGGAATTCCTGTGTGATGGTCTGGATAGATATCTGCCTATTACACATTACGACCCTCTTCAACTGACGGCGGTCTCTGTCAGTGAACAGACGAGGTCGGCCTGTACGCTTTTGTGCTGCACGTGTCCCTTCACGTTTCCACTTCACTATCACATCGAAAACAGTGGAACTAGGGATGTTTAGGTGTGTGGAAATGTCACGTACAGACGTATGACAAAAGTGACACCCAATCACCTGAACACGTTCGAAGTCCGTGAGTTCCACAGAGCGCCCCCATTCCGCTCCCTCACGGTGTCCAATGACTACGGAGGCCGCTGATACGGAGTACCTGGCAGCACAATACACCTAACATAGAAACGTATGTTTTTGGGGGTGTCCAGTTACTTTTGATCACATAGTGTATGTATCTTACGTCCATCCAAAGATTTATGAGAGTACCGCGTAAAAATTTGAAGGAAATCAGTGAAATTCGTTTAGAGATCATTGGTAATACCGTTTCCCCTTTCATAATACATAAAGGGTGTTTCAAAAAGAATATACGTGTTACAAAGCATTATTTTGTCCAAACTATCGATCGCTGCGCTTCGGCTCGGCTCTTGGAGCAACGAATACATAGTCTAGTTTATATTAATAGCCGGTAGATTTCAGTTGTCTTCTGTTTTGCTTGGTAACCGCCATATGTTTAAAATGGCTACTCCGCAGCAGAAATCATTTTGTGCTCTC